>NW_019154108.1:11433831-12145161 GCF_002288905.1 Enhydra lutris kenyoni | reverse complement strand
GAATAGATATTGGATACTGTCAGATGGTTTCTTTGCCTGTACTGAGATGATCATGTGATTTTTATTTTTTAGTCTATTGGTGTGATACATTTTATTCATTGATTTTTTGAAAGTTGAACCAGGCTTGCATACATGGGAGAATAGATATTGGATACTGTCAGATGGTTTCTTTGCCTGTACTGAGATGATCATGTGATTTTTATTTTTTAGTCTATTGGTGTGATACATTTTATTCATTGATTTTTTGAAAGTTGAACCAGGCTTGCATACATGGGAGAAAAATCCCACTAGGGCATAGTGTGTAATTCTTATTACACATTGTTAGAGTCAATTTATTAATATTTTGTTGAGGATTTTCTCATCTATGTCTATAAGGCATGTTGGTCTGCGGCTCTTTTTTCATATAATGTCTTCGTCTAGTTTTAGTATGAGTGTAATGCTGGTGCCATAGAATAACTTAGTAAATATTCCCTCTGCTTCTGTCTTCTGAAAGAGATTGCAGAAAATTGGTATGACTTCTTCCACATGTTTTATAGAATTCACCAGTGAACATATCTGGGCCTGGTGCTTTTCTGTAAGGTTATTAATTATTGATCCAATTTCTTTAATAGACAGAATCCTTTCAGACTATTTCTTCTGTGTCAGCTTTGGCAGCTTGTGTCTTTCAAGGAACTGGTCCATTTCATCTAGGTTATCAAATCTGTGTGCATAAAGTTATTCACAGTATTCCTTTATTAACCTTTTGACGTACATGGGATGTGTAGGGATGTCACCTTTTGATTTCCAATATTAGCAGTGTCTTCTTTTTTCTTTATATTTGGTTTTATTCATATTTTATTTTATAATAAGAGTTTAAAAAATATAGCAGAAAGTACAGCACACAAAACAATTAAGCCTATTCTTTGCAAAAAGATTTACTACAGAAAAGAGAAGAAAACTTTGACGAGAAATTATAGCGTCAAGAGAAATGCAAATATATGAAATAATATAAACTAATACTGACAGGTAATCTGCTTCTTTTCAGGTATCCAGGGAAGTTATTAAATTTATATAAAGTACTCACTATGCTTAAAATTTGAAAAATCTGATTGAAAGATATTTTTACTGGAAAAATGAAAATGAACCAAACTATCTCAAAATGGGTGAAAAATAAAATAAAGCATTAATAAAGCTACAGTACAACAAAGAACGTATTATAGAAGAATTCCTTCAGATTTCAAAAGTTTATTTCCATGAGCACAAAGAAAAAGGAAAGATTCCTTTCTATAAAGTTAACATAACCCTGAAACAAAAACCAACCAAAAGAGCATACAAAAAATAAAATGACAGACTCATCCCAGTATAAATTTAACAGAACTTGCTATTAAAATGTTAATAATCCTAATCCATTGCTGTATTGAAATTCTATTATACCAGCAACTGATTCCCAAATGTAAGAACAGTTTAATGCTAGAAGGCTGTTGATATAATTACTCTCAAAAATAGATGAAAGGAACCTTTTTCTTAATTAGCCTGACAAAAGACTTATTTTACTATCTTTTCAAAGAATAAGCTTTGATTTCATTTTCCCCCCATTGGTTTCCTGTTTTCAATTTAATCAGTTTAAGCTCTAATTTTTATTATTTTTCTTCTTCTGTTAACTTCAGGTTTAATTTGCTCTTCTCTTTCTAGTATCTAAAGTGAAAGCTAAGATGATTAACTTTAGATCTTTTTCTTCCTTATATATGCATTCAATGCTATAAACTGCCCCTAAACACGACTGTCCCTATATCCCACAAATTTTAGTAAGTTAAATTTGTTTTCATTTCTATTTAGATCAAAATATTTAAAAATTTCTCAAGATATTTTCTTTGACTCATGTGTTATTTAGAAATACTTTGGAATTTTTCCAGCTATATTTCTGGTGTTGACATCTAGTTTAATTCCACTGTGGTCTGAGAGCAGCCACTGCATGATTTCTATTCTCTTAAATTTCTTAAGAATTTGTTAAGGTTTGGTTTATGGACCAGAAAGCGTGGTCTACTCTGGTGGATGTTCCACATGAGCTTGAAAAGAATGCTCATTCTACTGTTACAAGAAGTTGTCTATAGATACCACATCCATGTGGTTGATGATGTTGTTGAGCTCATCTACGACCTTACTGATTTTATGGCTCCTGGATTTGTTCATTTCTAAAACAGGGTGTTGCAGTTTCCACCTATAATGGTAGATTCATCTATTTTTCCTTGCAGTGCTATCAGTTTTTGCCTCACACATTTTGATATTGCACTGATACATGCCTACATGTTAAGTTTTGCTACGTCCTCTTGAAGAACTGATTCTCTTATCATTATGTGATGCCCTTTTTATTCCTAAAAACTTTCCTTACTCTGAATTCCACTCTGAAATTAATATAGCTACTCCCACTTTCTTTTCATTCGTGTTAGCATGATATGTCTTCTTTCACTCAGTTAACCTATATCTGTCTTTATATTTAAAGTGGGCTTCTTAAAGACAACATACAGTTGGATATTTTTTTGATCCAGCCTGACACAATCTCTGTTTTATAACTGATGTACTTAGGCCACTGATATTCCAAGTGACTATTGATATTTCTGGATTAATATCTACCATATTTGCTACTGTTTTCCATTTATTGTCCTTGTTCTTTATTCCTATTTTTTTCTTCTGCTCCTTTTCTGTCTGTTACGGTTTTTGTTAAACAATTTATATGATCCTATTTTCTCTCTGTTCTGAGGATATCAGTTATGCTTCTTTTTTAGTGGTTGTAATATAGTTTGCAGTATTTGCAACCAATCCAAGTCCACTTTCAAAATACATTCTACCACTTCATGAGTAGTGCAAATACCTTAAAATGAAATAATCCTAATTCCTCCTCCCATCCTTTAAATCACTGCTTTCATACATTTTAGTTTAATACAAGTACATATAAGCTTGCATGTATGTATATAGAATCAAATACATTGTTATTAATACTTTGAACAAACTATTAGATTAAGAATAAGAAAAAAAGTTTCTATTTATTTCACCTTTGCTTACTCCTTTTCTGATGCTTTTGCTTTATGTAGATACAAGTTTCTGACCTATATCATTTTCCTCCCCTCTAAAAAAAATCCTTTTAACATTTTTTTTTTAAGATTTTATTTATTTATTTGACAGAGAGAGATCACAAGTAGACGGAGAGGCAGGCAGAGAGAGAGAGAGAGAGAAGCAGGCTTCCTGCTGAGCAGAGAGCCCGATGTGGGACTCGATCCCAGGACCCTGAGATCATGACCTGAGCCGAAGGCAGCGGCTTAACCCACTGAGCCACCCAGGCGGCCCCCTTTTAACATTTCTTGCATGGCAGGTTTACTGGCAAGAAATTCCTCAAGTTTTTGTCTCAGAAAGTATTTCTTCTTCACTTTAAGAATAATTTCATAGGGCACAAAATTCTAGGTTGATTTTTTTTTTCTCTCAACACTTTAAATATTTCATTCTACTCTCTTCTTGTTTGCACAAGTTTCTGAGAAGTAAGGTATAACCCTTGTCTTATATCCTCTGGGTTTTTTTGTTTTGTTTTGTTTTGTTTTTTTGCCTTGGCTTTCAGGGTTTTTCTTTATCTCTGACTTTCTACAATTTGAAAATGGTATATCTAGGTGTAGTTCTTTGGGCATTTTCCAACTTGGTATTCTCTGACTTTCCTGGATCTGTGGTTTGGTGTTTGACACTAATTTGGAGAAAATTCTTAGTCCTTATTGTTTCAAATATTTCTTCTGTCCTCTTCTGTCTTTCTTCTCATTCTGGTATCTCCATCCCCAACTTTTATAGTTGCTCCACAGTATTTGGATATTCTCTTCTGGTTTTTTTCCCCCCCAATCTTTTTTTCTTTCTGCCTTTCAGTTTTGTCAATGTCTATTTAGACATCCTCAAGCTCAGAAATTCTTTCCTCGGTTATACCCCATATCCATTAAGGTGTTCTTCATTTCTTCATGTGTTTTTCTTTTTTCTTTTTTTAGTAATCTTTACACCCTCTTTGGGGCTTGAACTCACAACCCCGAGGATCAAGAGTTGCATGCTCTTCCTACTGAGCTGGACAGGTGCCCCAAGACATTCTTCATTTCTGTTACAGTATTTTTTTTTTTTTAAGTCTAGCATTCCTTTTTGGTTCTTTCTTAGAATTTCCATCTCTCTTTTTACATTGTTCACTTATTCTTCCATATTTTCTACCCATTAGAGTCCTCAGCATTATCAATCAATCATAATTTTAAATTCCCGATCTCATAATTTCAACATCTCTGCCATATCTGAGTCTGGTTTTGATGCTTGCTCTGTCTCTTCCAACTGTGTTTTCTGTCTTTCAGTATATCTTGTAATTTTTTGTTGATAGGTGCACATGATGTGCTGGGTAAAAGGAACAGCTATAAATAGGCTTTTAATAATGTGGTGGTAAGTTGTGGGGAAAGGGAAAGCGTTCTGTAGTCCTAGGATTAGATATCAGTCTTTTCTTGAGCTGCTGCCTCTGGACTGTCAACATCAGACAACCCTGTCAGCCTTTCTCTCCCCCTTAGTTTAGACAGGATGACCATAGCAGGTTGGGACTGGGTCTTTTCCTTCTCTCAAGTCCATTGGGCTCTGATAAAACTCCAGCAAGTTCAGTTCAGGTTGAAGAGTTTCTCCTGAGGGCAGACCTTGTTAAGAGGAACTGGCTACTCTGGCATATTTCAAAATGGTTTCCCCTACTGTTAGCATAAGGGGATTTTTCTCTGATATTTGTTTTGAGAACCTGTTAGAGGTCCAGGAGGTAAAACTCACAGAAGCCTCCTCAATGACTGGGTTCTCTGGAGATTTTATATCTCAGACCTGTCTACAACAAGCCTCTAATGATTTCTCAGTTGTAGTTCAGGTTTCCAAACACTGACACTGATGCCTACAAAGGTTTCTGCTCTGGTAAGTTGTGAGTCTCTGTATTTACCTGGGAGTGTCTCCAAATTTAGGGGCAGCACCTTGTCCTGTGATGTCATTTCTCCTACAGGTATAAGAAGAGTTGTTGATTTTTCTATTTATTCAGCTTTTTACTTGTTCAAACAAAGTGGCTCCCAAGCTTCTTAAATGCTAGATTGAAAACTGGTAGTATTCTTTTGAATATTTTTATATAAAGGATCATGTGATCAATGAACAGAGATAGTTTTATTTTTTCCCTTCCAGTTTGGATACTTTTTATTTCTTTTTCTTATCTAATTCCTCTGGCTATATACGCCAGTAGAATATTACATAGCAGCAGTAAAAATGGGCATCCTTGTCTCATTCCTAATGTTAGGGAGAAAGTTTTTATTTGTTCGACATTGAGTATAATGTTAACTATGGACTTTTCATAAATATCTTTTATCATGTTGAACATGTTCCCTTCTATTCCTAGTTTTTTGGGAGTTCTCATTATGAAAGGATATTCGATTTTGTGAAATGACTTATGTGCTTCAAGTAAGATAATCATCCCCTCTCCCAGGTCCTATTAATGTATTATATTATTTTTTTTTTACACTGAACCACCCTTATATTCCTGAAATGAACCACTGTTATGGTGCATCATCTTTTTAATATGGTTTTGGACTTAGTTTGCCAGCATTTTGCTGGCATCTATATTCATTAGGAATACTGGTCTGTAATTTTCTTTTCTTGTAATGTTCTTAATATGTCTTTGGTATCAAGGTAATGCCGACCTTAAAGAATGAGTTGAGAAGTACTCCTTATTCTTGTCATCTTTGGAAGAGTCTAAGAAGGATTGGTGTTCATTCTTCTTTAAATGTTTGGTTCAGTCCACTAGTGAAAGCATCTGGCCTTGGACTTTTCTTTGCCACAAGTCTTCTTATTATTGATTACATCTTTTTACTTGTTATAAGTCTGTTAGATGTTCTTTTTTTTTTCTTGAGCCATTTAAAGTAATTTGTGTGCTTTTATAACGGTTTGTCAATTTTATCTTTCAAAATAATCAACTTTTGGTTTCATTCTCATTATTTTTCTATTCTCATTTTATTTAACTCTTCTCTAATCTTTATTAGTTCCTTCCTTCTGCTAGCTTTGAGTTTCCTTTACTCTTATTTTTATAGTTCCATAGATAGTAAAATTAAGCAACTAATTTGAGACCTTCCTTTTTTTTAAAATATAGTTACTTACAGCTACAAATCTCCCTCTGAGTACTGCCTTCGCTGCATCCAGTGTGGTGTTTTAATTTCATTCCTCTGTAGGTATTTTTCTAATTTCCCTTGATTCCTTCTTTGATCATTAATTAAGAGTATCTTGTTTAATTTCCACATTTTTTTTTTTTTTAACACTCCAGTTATTCTTATCTTACTGATTTTTGGCTTCATTCCATTGTGGCTAGAGAAGATACTTTGTATGACTTCAATCTTCTTACATTTTTGAGACTAGTTTTGTATCCTAACATCCAGCCTAATCTGGGAGAATATATCATGTGCACTTGAGAATATGTGTTCTGCTATGCTGAGTGGAAGGTCTGGTTGGTTATAGTGTTATTCAAGACTTTTTATCTTTACTCCTCTTCTCTCTGTATGTTCTATGTACTATTGGAAATGGGATACTGAATTTTCTGTTATTCAATAATTATTTCTCCCTTCAATTCTATTGAAAAGTATTCCTAGTGGACTGAAGATTCCTACAGACTTTTAGAATGGCCAAAATAGGTTTCAAAACCAATTCAAAATAGGTTTACAAGAAACTAAACCAAGAAATTCCAGTTTTAGAAAATATCCTCAAGAGGGAGGGTGGCTCAGCCGGTTAAACATCTGCCTTTGGCTCAGGTCATGATCCCAGGGTCCTGGGATCGAGTCCCACATTTGCCTCTCTGCTCAGCAGGGTGCCTGCTTCTCCCTCTACCTCTGCCTGCTGCTCTACCTACTTGTGCGCTCTCTCTCTCTGGCAAATAAATAAATAAAATCTTTAAAAAATATATCCTCAAGAAATGACTGCAATGTAATGATCACAGCCAACACTTGCTGAGCCTTTACTTTCTGCCAGGTCCTGGGCAAAGCATTTTAAATGCATTTACTTATGTATTGGGTAGTTCTATTTTTAACTCAAACTTATAAATGATAGAAGAGACTATGAGCATTTGAGTAGTCAGTAAATACACGTTATTCAAAGCTTTCAGAGCATCAGTGATTCTTACAGAAAAAAAAAAAAAAAAGACTAGTGGCTAGAATGTGGCACTGAGTTGGAAAACCCGTATTTAAACTGTACTTAACACTTATGATGACATAATCCTTAACACCTCTAGGTCTCAATTTCCTCAACTGCAAATAATCTCTAAGATTCCTTCTAGTCTGTCCTTTATGATTATTTGTTACCCAAATCACCTAAAACAGTGCTAGAAACAAAACAGTCTCGGACTGAAAATTATTTGAGACAGTAATTTAATAACTTCCATATACTACTACTGTCCCAGAAGCATAAGTACACAGAAGAAACACCTCTGCCTGGGAAAGCTAACCATGACTCATGACTGTGCAATCATGATAAACCAAAAAATTAAAAACAAATAAACCAATCCCTAAAAATAAGAAATAAAATCTAGAGTTTATATTTATAGCAGAGAAACCTCATTTGCAACCACTGATATTCAAAAGTCAGAGAAAAGTTCTGACCAATTCTACATTCATTCATTTATTTAACACATTTATTAAACAAGTATTAAAATCTGGCCCTGACCCAGGTTAAAACTATACCTGTATGTTTTTAATAAGTTTGGTCACAGTTTAGGCAGGGAGACATTTTGTGGATAAATACAATAAAATCTATGCTAAAGTTATTAACAGAATTCTAAAGTAGCACAAACTTCCTGAGATGACATTCAACTTGATTCTTTTATTTGCCAGATGGTTATGCAAGTACATGCTTATGCAAGTAGAGGGTGTAGGTGAAGGCTGGTGGGCAGCAGAGGAGACAGTTTTGCTAAGGTCAGAGTGGAGAAAAGGCAGGGATCATGTTCAGATTATAATTTAGTGTTGCAGAAATAGGATGTCAATTTAATCCCAATTCTCTTATTTTGACATAGACAACATTATTATCAAGGCTGACAGCATTTTACAAATATATGCATATACTCCTTAATAAAACCAATGAGATAGGATTTTACAGATAAGAAAATTAAAGTCCAGAGAGATTAAGTGTTTTGCAGCATTACATGGCTAGTAACTGCTTAAAACCAAGCAGTCTAACTCCAGAGCTGGCACAAGGATTTCCCTTGTAACCACTTCTGCTCAGATGTGGTAGCCCATGCCTATTATTGTCTCACCTATTATTGTCTCACCCATGTAACAGAAGTATCTGTGGAGCTACCCCTGAGCCTCTCCTATGTCATTTATAAGATGAGGGTCTGGGTATCTAACAAGGCACCCCATACAGATTACTGATACATCTTGTCCAGGTGGGCAGTTCTTCCTAAATATTTGATATTTTCTGATAGATTTCTTCTCCTTACTAAACACAACCTTCCCTTTCTTTCCAGAACGATGTGGAAGTCTACCTCAGCTTCCCACTAGGAATGAGACTTAAGAATATTAAGGATAGATAGTTTTTACTCCACATCAAAGAGAATACATAAACTAACACTTCTTTTAAGCCTAAAGAGAAGAAAATTAATTTAACTTCACAAAGTTAAATCAGACGCTACCTTTAGTCCCTCCAATTCATTTTCCAGTTGCTTGGAATAGTGCTCGCTCTGTTCACGCAGTTTCCTGTCTTTAGATGCTTCAGCAGCCACAGCTTCTGTATGAACTTCCAGCTTTAAAATAAAATGAAAAAAGCAGATGTCATGGTTATAATTGTTTTCCCAATAAAAGGCTTTTCCCCATGGGAATTTACGTTGTAACAAGAAGATAACTCAAATGTTGAAATTTGTATTTAATAAAATTACTGAACTAAAACAAAGCAAAACAAAACACGGTTTTCAATAATTAAAGAAGGAGATAGACATTATTCCACTAATCTGAAAAAGCAGCTTTAATCACTACCCCACGGGCACTAGAAAATCTGCCTGACTACTAACCTCTTTTTTGGCTCTCTCTGTTCTGCGCAGTTCTTGCCTTAAGCTTTCAACTTTTTGCATCACCAGGTCCACCTCTTCTTCCTTATCTCGGACATGGCGAGCAAGTTTCTGTTTTTGGGTGTGCAATTCTGTTAGCCGCTCATTGATCTCCATGAACTCCTGCATGGCCAGTTTCCTCTGACAGTGTGCGTCTTTCAGCTCTTTGGACTGGTTTTTTAATCGCTCACTAGCCTGGACTAGTTCCTACAGTTTTGTAAAAAGAATATAAGTTACCAATTCTGCAACCTAGGAACCAATTTTGGCCATCAAAGTAGCTATCATGAAGTCAAGAAGAGCCAAAATTATTCATCTCAGGACAAAATTAAAAGAAATCAGCTACTTCTGAACAGATATTAACAGTAGGGTGCTCTGTTGAGATTCTCGATTCCTGATGCTAATTGTGATGAAGAGCTGATTCAATCTGCCAGTATCTTAGTTTCCACAAATAAATGAAGAGTATAGGAACACCACACACAATGGTCAAAATAAAGATTTTGTGAAATGGAATGGATACTTGCGAGATTTTTAAAAATTATACTGAATCATTACAAATGACAAAAAATAAGGAATGCTCTTATGTGGACACTAAACCTCAGTCCAGAAGCAAGGAGAGAAAGCTAAATAAACTCCTATATCAAAGTGAGAAACCTGGAGTTAAAGCAGCATTTCTTCTGGCAAAAGAAAATGCAAATCGCTTTTGAGTAAAGAGCCTCAATGAAATGTAGGATTTTTAAGAGCAAACAAACTCCAATGATGTTTGGACATTAGAATTATCAAATATTAATATAAAATGGGTACATATGAAACATTTGAGGAGGTTAAAAAAAAAGACTATTAAAAATGACCAAGCAGATTTATAAAACTGTGTAGAACATTTAGAAATATAAAAATATAAGTGTTAAAATTAAAGACCCGAATCCATCAATGAATGCAGTAAGTTCTTCATTTATGAAGCAAGAAAAAGTTTTAAAGTTCAAATCCAGAAACTTTCAAAAAATAGAACTGTGTAGCACCAAATAAAAATAAATGTCTTTAAAAGAAGTCAGTGAAAAAAGACAAATTACAAAGTATTTTCCATCCTCAAAAACAAAAACAAAAGAAGAGAGACTAAGAAGTAACAATAGAAACAGGGGGAAATGTTTCTAATGACGTAAATAATTAAAATTGTATTTTAACTTTAAATTTTAATTTAAAAAAATTTTATTTATTTATTTATTTGACAGAGAGACACAGCGAGAGAGGGAACACAAGCAGGGGGAGGGGAAGCGGGAGAGGGAGAAGCAGGCCTCTCACCAAGCAGGGAGCCCAATGCGGGGCTCGATCCCAGGACCCGGGATCATGACCTGAGCTAAAGGCAGACACTTAACGACTGAGCCACCCAGGCGCCCTTAAATTTTAATTTAAATTAACTAATTTAAATTTCTTTTCAGGTATGAGGCTAAATAATTATATTCATATAAACAAAGACTGACAGAACTTATCACTATCAGATCTCCACTAAATAGAAACCTCTAAAGATTTACTTTAGGAAAAAGAAAAATAATTTTAGAAGCAAAGTCTAGCAGAGAAAGACAATTATCATATGGTTTCACTTATATGTGGAACATAAGGAAGAGCGTGGAGGACATTCGGAGAAGGAAGGGAAAAATGAAGGGGGCAGAAATCAGAGGGGGAGACAAGCCATGAGATACTATGGATTCCAGGAAACAAGCTGAGGGTTTCTGGGGAGAGGCAGGGGAGGGAGGGAGGGCAAGCCAGGTGAAGGGTATTAAAGAGGGCACAGATTGCATGGAGCACTGGGTGTTATATACAAACAATGAATCATGGAACACTACATCTAAAAAAAAATTAAAAAAAAAATAAAAGCAAAGTCTAATGACAGAGAAATGGAGGACTAAGAAACTGGTAAACATAAATGTGAATGTGAACAAACACATGGATGAGACTGTATTATAAAAATGTCCGTATCCAAACAAACAAAATATTTTGTTTATTCCAAACAAAAAGGATATAAGTAAAATATTAATAAAAAACAACATTGGCATTTGGAAGAGGTAACAGAGTTAAAGGTCCTTAAATTGTTTGGGAGGTGTGGTTTAAGATATTAAATTTAGACTCTCTTAAATATGCATGACAAAACTCAAGAGCAATTACTAGAAACTATTAAAACAAGTAGTGAGTAAAGTGGGAAGAAAAACAAACACTTCAATCAAAATTCAAGAAAAAATTTTGCAAGATGAAAAAAATTCTGGAGATTCGTTGCACAACATGAATGTACTTTCACTACTGAATGGTGTGTTTTAAAAATGGTTAGATTTTATAGTATATGTATTTACCACAATTTTAAAAAGGCAAGAAAGGAAACAAAGGCACAAAAAAAAAGCATGACAAACATAAAGCAGAAATTTGATAGAGACTTGTCTATACACATTGATAGTCAAAACAAATATAAAAGGGCAAAGTTTGTTATACCAAATTAAAAAATAATATCTAGATTTTAATAGAAAAAGTATTAATGATAGAGAATGTCCCACACAATGATAAAATTCAATACTAGAAAGAAATGCTATTCTAAACTTTTATGCATTCCACAAGATAGACTCAAAATAGATTACAAAGAAACTGCAAGAACATCATAGAAAAATTGGTAAATACATGACCATAATGAGAAACTTCGATTTGACAATCATTGATAAACTGAGCAGTTTAAAAATAGTGAATATAGAGAGGATGATAAAGCGTTATATGTAGAAGCTGCATCCAATATTGGAACATACATTCTTCTCAAGCACGTAGTGAACATTTAAAAATGGTTGGCGCCTAGCTGGCTTGGTTGGTAGAGTGTATGACTCCTCATCAGGGGTTGCAAGTTCAAGTCCCATGTTGGGTATAGAGATTATTTAAAAATAAAATCTTTAAAAAATAATAATAAAAATAAATAAAAAATGAAAAATGTAACAATCTGTCTAGGCCATGAAACAAGTCTCAGCAGATTTCAAAGAACATATTAAAGATCAAGTTCTCTAATATCATCACCTATAAATAGAAATAAAAAATAAAAAGGCTAAATTCCATAATAACTCACTGGTCGAGGAGAAAAGTGAAAGAATATTAAAATATTTAGAACTAAAAACAAGATGAAAATAACAAAAAACAATAAAATTCTTTAGTACATATATTAAAACTTGAGGATTCAGTAAAAGGTTTACTTAGGGGGAGATTTATAACTTGAAATCCTTGTATTGAAACTAAAAAAAAAAAGATAAATTCAATGAAATTTTGCATAAAAAGAGACAGAACACATTAATGCTTCTGCCAATATGAGAGGATAATAAAAATCAGGACATAAACTTATGAAACAGAAATGTCAGAATAATGAACAACAACAAAGACAAAAGTTGGTTCTTTGAGAAAAATAATAAAACAGGCAAATATCTGGTGAAATCAAACAAGGAGAGAAGAATAAATGCCAAAAGCAATAATACTAAGAAAAAAGGTTATAACTACAAATCTGGAAGAGATTTAAAAAAGCTAATGAAAGAATCTAATGAAAAACTTTGTCAATAAATTTGTTAGCTTTTGAAATGAATGAATTCCTACAGAAATACAATTTACCAAAACTGTTTCACGAAGAAATAGAATGCCTAAGTACTCCTATAATAATTAAAGTACCTAAATCCATAGTTAAAAAATTTTCCCCATCCCCTCAGTGGGAGAGGATTTCCAAACTCAGAGGGTTACATAAGTGACTCCTCCAATGTTTCAAGGAATAAACATTACTCTTATACAAACTTTTATAAAGAAGAGAAAAAGAGGCAATGCTGCCCAACTCATTCTATAAGACCAAAATAATCCTGACATTGTAAAAACACCAGAACAATAGAAAAAAATTACAAGCCAATCATATTGATGAAAACAAAAAATCCAACAACAACAAAAATTTAGCAAATCAACTCCAGTGACATATAAAGCAGATAAACATGAAATCTGGATAGACTCCTTGTATTGAAATTCCAGCTCCAACACTTTCTAGCTCTATGAACTTAAGCAAGTGCACTTGACCTTCTCTGTGCTTGGTCTCACCATTTATAAAATGAGAATAATAACAAACAGTGCTATTATGTGTTACATATACTAGCATATTATCATTTAGGATATAATGCACATGAAATTTAGGTTTAACCCAGAAATGCAAAAATGGTTTAACATTAGAAAAAAAATTCATCAATGTAATTTACCAAACCAAGTTACTAAAGAACAGTCCTATAATTACAACAATATATATCAACAAGCTCCTAGAAATTGGTTGCAATAGTGTACAAAAAAGCACATTAAGTAAGTCCAATACCCATTCCTGATAAAAAGGATTATCAAAATAGGAACAGAAGATAACTTTCTTAACCTGGTAAAAATTATTTACCAAAAACTTACAGAAAACATTATTAGTGGTCAACCAGTAAAGGCATTTTCTTTGAAATCAGGAATAAGATAGGGAAGCCTGCTATCGCGAGTTCTATTCAATATTGTACTGTGGGTTCTAGCTAATACAGCAAGACAAGGAAAGATAAGAAAGGTCATAAAAACCAGAAAAAGAAACAAAACTGTCATTATTTGCAGAGAACCATAAAGAATTTCAAATATATTAGTACAATTAACAAGAATTTAATAATGTTGCTGGAACAAAATCAGTAAGAAAATATAATTTTAAAGATACCATTTAAAATATGAAAAAATAGAGAGAATAATAAATTTAAAGAAAAGCAAATAAGACATGGATAAAATTTTATGGAAAAACATTTTAAAAGATGTTAAAGACATGAAGAGATACACCATTTTTGTGGAAGGACTGTGGGAGTCTAGAGAAAGTATTTCTATATTTTTCTATGGATAGGCCTTTGTAAACAAATTTTACTGAAACTTGGAATCTGGACTAAAAGGAAGTCTTGTAATTTATGTCTAATTTAGAATGAGAAACTCCAGAGAGATTTAACTCCTGAATGTATGTGCTTACGCTTCAGCAAGGGGTGAGGAGAGGTGAGAGGAGTCTGGATCAGGGAGGGATCCTCTTTATAGAGCTTGAGACTCTGGGCTTATCTTTCCACTGGAGTGACTGATCTATATTCCAGTCATAGATCCTTCTCTTGACATTTCCAAGGAGACTCTCAGAAGGGTGGGTGGAGACTGGGGCGGGGGACGGGCAGGGGTAGGAAGCATCCGCCACTCCCTTTATATAAACACCCAGACTCACAACACAGACTCCATATATGTCATGTTTTATCTATCCAGCTTTCATTGCATTGCCCCCAGAGGTAAGAATTAGCACACAGCAGAGGGATGTGGTTATCTCTGCTCTACATATATCACAATACTATACTTTGCTCTTGAAATCTGTATGTGCATTTGGAATAATATTCATAAATATGGATAGTAAGAACTTAAAGATTCAATACTGCAATGATGTCAATTCTCCTGAAATTACTCTACAGATTTAATGCAATTTTAATCAAAATCCCATCACAGTTTTTAAGGAATGAGATACAGACTCATTCATAAATGGAAATGTAACATATGACAGAGGTGACATCACATAACACTGTGGAAAAGAGGGGTTATTTAGTAAATGAATAAGTGGTTAGCTACATAGGAAAAACTGAAATTGGATCTTTATCTCACATGATACAAAAAATAAATTTCTAGTGTATTAAAAATTTAAATATGAAAGACCAAACTTCAAAACTGCAAAATAAAAACTGAACACTTAAAAAAAAAAAAACAGAATTTTTAACCTCAGATTTCTTACACATGCCAGCAAAACTTTAGAAAGATCGATAAATTTGACTACATTAAAACTAAGAACTTCTGTTATTCAAAATCCTATAAAGAAAGTGAAAAGACAAGCCACTAACTGGGAGATATGTGTAGCATACAAAACTGACAAAAGATTAATATAGAAATTTTCAAGAATTCTTAGCTAACCAATAAGAAAAAGACAAACAACCCAAGAGAAAAATATATACAAAGGATACTGAGAGGCATTTCACAAAAGAAATATAAATGATAAATGGGCGTATGTAAGACACTCAACATCATTAGTAATTAGAGAAGTTAAGACCTTATAACAAAATATCATTCTAGACCTAAAATATCAATTTCAACTAAGGTTGGCCAAAATAATTTACCTAATAATATGAAGTACTATTAAATATACACGAGGTGGTGGGAGTTAAAGTATAAATCAGTATATTATAATAAAAATATTTTCATTACTTATGACCCAACTATTCTACTCGTGTTTGTATAAGCAAGTGTGTACAGATCAGTATATATGTTCAAGAATGTTCATTTACAGTAGTTGTCAAGTATAAGCAACCTTAATGTCTGTACACAAAGAATGGTATAAATTCTGAAGTGTTCACATAATGGTATACTATACAGCAACTACATGAATGTTTTATAGCTATTTGGATGAATCTTAGAAATATGATGAGTGGAAAAAAACTACAAGAAATTGCATATACCATTTTATAAAGCTCGGAAAAAAGCAACACTAAATTAAAAAAAAAAAAAATATATATATATATATTCTTTTAACTTCCTATGGCATTAAAAATGCTTTAGCCAGCAAGTTCAATGGCTATACACTAGTCCATCATATGACTTGGTTGGGCATTTCAGTTGTTTCTAATATTTTCTTTTATAAACATGATGAGAAATTTCTCTGTGAGCAAATCTTTGAACGTCTGATTATCTTCTTAAATTTTGACAAATGGAGTTTACTCTATCAAGTATTTCAGTACTTTAAGGCTTTGGATACTTACTGCAAATTAGCTTTCCAAAAATAATATATCAGATTATAATCTCATCTTCAGTATTTGGCACTGGCATTTTATTTTACTGAAGTGTAATTAACATACAATGTTATAGTAGTTTCAGATATATAATACAGAGATTAGACAATTCTATCCTTTACTCAGTGCTCACCATGAGAAATATAGCTACCATCTGTCACCACATACATATATTTTATTATATATTATTTAGAGGTATACTAATATGTAATAAAAATTTTTTCCATAAGGAAATGATTGACATAAAATTCAGTACAGTGATTACCATTTTAATATTACTATAATATTATTAAAACAAATAGAACATGTTATAAACTCAAAATATTATTAGATTGGCCATGAATTTAAATGGAACTTGTATACCACACCGCTTGTAACTGCATTAAGAAAAAAGTAATAATAAATAATACATATGTTAAAAAAAGTAAAAATATACTAATCAATTCAATTTAATCTTTATAGCTTTTTCTGTTAGTCTTTTTTATTAGCTTTTTATTAGCTTCCTCAGCAAAAGGTATTTGTTTTATTTATTTTTAAAAAAGATTTTATTTATTTATTTATTTGACAGAGGTCACAAGTAGGCAGAGAGGCCGGTAGAGAGAGAGGGGGAAGCAGGCTCCCCCCTGAGCAGAAAGCCCGATGCAGGGCTTGATCCCAGGACCCCGGGACCACAACCCAAGCCGAAGGCAGAGGCTTTAACCCACTGAGCCACCCAGGTACCCCGGTTTTATTTTTAATTGCCTCCACTTCTTTACTAACAGCAAGACTTTAAAATCTTCCCCCAAAAGAAATTCATTATATCATCAATTATATATCATTGAATACAATTTATACTACGCCAAAACCACTCATTTCTTTATTGTGTTGGCTAGTATTAATTCCAACATTATTTTATTTGTTAATGAAAGGCAAAATATATACACTGAGTGGTTCAGGTATTCTCTGGTGCTTGAATATTATTTGAACCCTACTGAATGTGTTAGAGTGTCTCTGCCATTAATAAATTTTATTGATGTTCACAATACTGTTTGAGTGTTACATAAAGTTCTTATGAAAATAAATTTAGCTTGTTCATCCATGCTTTGAAAGATAAACTGACATTTTAAAAGATAATTAAAACACTAAAAATTTTTTATTTTAATCTTTTTAAAATGTTCATATCAGCAAATCACAATGAAAATATGCCTATATTTTAAATTTTTCCATAAATACTAACTATGGCTTACTATTTACTTATTCCTTTTTAATATTTTTCAATAACATTTATTTTTTTTAAAGATTTATTTATTCGAGAGAGAGAGAGAGCGCATGAGAAGGGAGAGGGTCAGAGTGAGAAGCAGACTCCCCGCTGAGCAGGGAGCCCAATGTGAGACTCGATCCAGGGACTCCAGGATCATGACCGTAGCCGAAGGCAGTTGCCCAACCAACTAAGCCACCAGGTGCCCAACATTTACTTTTAATTAAGTCCTTTGATTATTAACTTCTCAAAAGAACAAATGATTCTCAACTTTAAAATCTTGAGAATATAAAAGTTACAGGCAACTAAGCCACCCAGGTGCCCAACATTTACTTTTAATTAAGTCCTTTGATTATTAACTTCTCAAAAGAACAAATGATTCTGAACTTTAAAATCTTGAGAATATAAAAGTTACCTCGTTACTAGCTACTAATCAAATGAAATACACCAAAATAATTCCTAAATCTTTAAACTAGTATTTTACAGACAAAATATACTTTACGTTACTGTAATTTACTAGGAAAGCTTTCAGTATACAAATTAAACAAGGTTAAGAATTCAAAAGCAGCTTTAACAATCTACCCACATATTTTTACCTTGTTTAATTCTTCCCTTTCTTGTTGTAGTGTTTTGATTTGTTTTTCATAAGCCTTGATTTGTCGAAAAGCATCATCTAGCTCTCTCCTCACAGAGTTGGCCTCCTCAAGCTGTTGTTCTAAGTGACTTGATTCTAAAAAGAGAAGACAGTGGTTATTTTACTATTTGTATAAAAACAAATGTTTAAAACCAAGGTTTCAACACAACCAATTTTATTTAAAAATAAAGTACTCTGTATTTGGTTTTGGCTTACGGACACTGCATACCACTACGACTATGACTCTGAACAATTAGGTGCTTAGCAAGTTCACTGTAAAGACAGTGCAAACTAATGCCAGTGTGGAGATGCGCGAAACCTGCGTTCAAAAGTGCCTTACATTTCTATTAGAAAAAGACGACCAGACTTCCAACAAAGTACCTTTAGAACCAATTAAAAGCTTAAAATTAATAAAAATGACAAAGCCAACCAAACTGACAAAACAGTGTTCTTCTACGGATGGTTATTAGCATTCGTGTGCCGATATTCGTCAAATTATTATAACAGGGCTGTGCTTGTAATGGGTGCAGACCCACAGCCCTGTTTCACTAGTGGTCATTTGAAGCACATACTCTGATTTCTGAAAGCAAGTGTTTGAAAACCTCTGATCTAGAAGAGGAAACTAAGGCCTAGGGAACTGAGTATCTACCCTGAGGTCAGTATCAGAAGAAAGACGAGAGGGGCGCCTGAGTGGCTGGCTCAGTGGGTTAATAAGCCTCTGCCTTCGGCTCAGGTCATGATCTCAGGGTCCTGGGATCGAGTCCCACATCGGGCTCTCTGCTTGGCAGGGAGCCTGCTTCCTCCTCTCTCTTTGCCTGCCTCTCCGCCTACTTGTGATCTCTCTCTGTCAAATAAATAAATAAAATCTTAAAAAAAAAAAAAAAAGAAGAAAGACGACAGCTCAGAACTCCTGCATCAGCCTCTCCAACTGGAAAAATAAAGTTATCAAACAATACTTAACATTATCACTTCAGAAGAGCTATTAGGAAGCAAAATAAAAATCACTAATTTTGATACATGCTTAAATGTTAATAAATTGATATAAAATATTCCTGGCATCAAAAGTAAATTAGCAAATTAAAGAACTGAAGCCCATAAAAACAGAAAAATATAAACACATTCATTGTGGACTTCTGAACTTGGTATTTTCTATTCTTTACAACCCAGTTACTCTGCATGTTATTTCCAGGCAAGGAGCATTAGCATCCTCTGGAAGCTTGTCAGAAATGCAGAATCCTGGGCCCCACCCAGACTTAATGAATCAGATCTGTATTTGAACAAGATCCCCAGGTCTTGCAAATTCAAGTGTGGGAACAGGTGCATAAAATACTGCACACTGAGTTGAATGCTTTCAATAAACGAAGTAGTGTTTCAAATATACCAGTCCTTTTGAAAAGACCATTTCACGTGTATAGGTAAGTCTCATGGTCAAAAAGTCACTACAATGCACTAATGTAACATATACTAAATGGTGCTAGATTGCTTAAATAAAATAATTTACTGATATTTAGTGCCCTAAGCTCACAGATTTATTAAAGAGCTTGTTTATCTTAGGTATTTTGAAAGTCTAGATACATTAATGGATACGATCATTTTTTACCAATTTTCAAAAGTATCTGCGAAGTTGCATTTAACCAGTTTTCATTTTGTCTAGTAGTATAATTTGAATAGTCTAAACAAATGTTTCACTAAAAGATCATAGGATGTTTAATCTTAAAGATCACAGGGGCGCCTGGATGGCTCAGTGGGTTAAAGCCTCTGCCTTCAACTCAGGTCATGATCCCAGGGTCCTGGGATCGAGCCCCGCGTCGGGCTCTCTGCTCGGTGGGGAGCCTGCTTCCCCCTCTCTCTCGGCCTGCCTCTCTGCCTGCTTGTGATCTCTGTCTCTCAGATAAATAAATAAAATCTTTAAAAAAAAAAAATAAAAAAATAAAATAAAAAAAGATCACAGGGTATGTAGTCATATTCAGAAAATTGTATTTTATCATTTTCTCAAATTTTAACATTTTATGTGGGAAATTTTGTTTGTACTAATTTCTTTGAAACATTTTTAAGTGCTATTTTTCTGTTACTTCAAGTTTTTAACTTTTTTTTTAGAATTCAATAATTTGTTATTTCTAATTATTTGGTGTCAAAATTGAGTATGTGAACATGGCTAACATCAATCCCATTTTATGGTTAAGGCATGTCAGGATGAAGTAGTCATATGGCCTGTTTTGTAATCCCTTCTAGAATATCCACTTCCTTTCTTGCACTCTGAAGAGCTCTTCCCTAGCATGTTAAAAATTTTTGCAAATTACTGAGTCATTCGCTAATCTCAACTGCTTTTTGTTAGAAACAAAAAGGAAATCAGTGTTTCATAAAATGTCTGCATCACATAATATTTATGGCAAAATGATTCTGTGGGATAGCTTTGACAGCTTTCAAGGCTGGTTCTTGTCTTCCTTCAGTGTGGGTTATATTCCAGTTCTATCCCAGCCATTTTGCTTTGGCCGCTTTGCAGCGGAGTTGTTAGGTATATATATGAATTTTATGTCACATTTTCATGTTTCACGTAGACCGAATGGAGAAGACAAACTCAATTATTTATAAAATCTTACCATATGAAGAGAAGTATTACACTTGCATTTGATATACACAGAATTTTGCATTCCCCAAAGATAAAGAACCCAAATCTAGAAAAATCCAGAATGCACTGAATTTTGGCCAACCACTCTACAATGGCTAAGTTGCAGGAAGTTTACATTACTACAACAAATAGTGAATTGGATTAAAATTTTGAAAGAAATCCTCAAAGACAGGGCACCTGGGTGGTTTAGTTGGTTAAATATCTGCCTTTGGCTCAGGTTGTGATTCCCAGATCCTGGGGTCGAGCCCCACATGGGGATCCCTGCTCAGTGGGGAGCCTGCTTCTCCCTTTCTCACTCCCCCTGCTTGTGCTCTGTCAAATAAACAAACAAACAAAAAAAATCTTAAAAAAAAAAAAAGAAATCCTCCAAAACTACCAAAAAATATCTCATGCACCATGATTAGCCATAGCATTTAGATGAAGTAATTAAAAACCAGTTTTAGTGAATAAATAGAAGAAGCAGTACTAGCAAAGGGGGTTAGCTCATCCCAACTAAATGGTTCTTAGCTTACTGCTGCTAGTAAAACTGCCAGATTCAATCTGTTAGCAATGAGGATTTAATAAGGGATTAACACACAGTAAGTAAGTTTTCTTTGCACTGTGTGGCATATAAGAGAATAGAGTCTCTGTCTCTGTCTTGAGGAGATGACCAAGTCAGGAAGACAAGAGTAACACCCTTCAAAACATAAACGAAGAAGAAAATGAAATGCACATTGTGTGACAGGTTAAATGGGAGCTCGGGGAATCACTCAGAGTGGAGCCCAGGCAAACTGCAAGGGGCAAAGGCAATGCAGGGAGCGGGGTGGGGGGGGGGGTGTAGAACCATCAAAGCACCTCGCCCTGATCCACAGCTTCTTCCTTACATTCTTACTCCTAAAATAATGCAAAACTTCTGAGATGTTTAGAGATCTGACTTTGAATCATGATAGGGCAAAACAGGTTCCCCTATTTCCGCCCCCCCCCACCATTCACTATCTTTCATCCTTTACTTACATGATGTAGTGTGTGTGGGATAGAGTTAGAGAAAGGGAGAGAGTGAGAGAGAGTTTGGTGCTGAAAAGATAGAGCATGGAGGAACAAATTACCCATCTCGAGGCAACAAAAGAAAGGGGAATACAAAGCACATTATAGGTTACAATAACTTTTCTATTTAGGAAGTAAGAAACCATTCCTTTCTTTTCTCATGGAAAAACATTAATGAGAGGATGAATTTCTATTTTTATCTGCAGATGGTCAACAAGTATGTATTGAGTGTCTGTTAGCTGACACAAGGAAACTCTGTCTTGCCCTGTTGGGAGCTTGGAGCATGATGAGAAAAGCAGATTTTAAAAAGAAATTTTAAGTAATTACAAACTTATTAACTTTTCTAGGAGTTTAAATATATTATAAAACATTGCCATAGGGAAAGAAAAGATAGACACTGATGATGCTTACTTGTTCACACAAAGATCTGGCTTAAAAAGTAGCTAGAGGAACATCTTTTACAAGGTGATTTGGACAGTTTGTTTTGTTTTGTTTTGTTTTGTTTTAAACAGCCACAAGTATAGTCAGGGCCACTCATCAGGCAAGTCCCTAGGGAGCCTATGCTTTATCTCTAGCTCTTATGTCAAATGTTTAAGGCAGCATGGGTGTAATTATGAATAAGACACAGATGATAATTACCCTCCGCCTGACCACTATGCCTCTGGTACCTACTATAATTTTTGGTATAGAGTAGCAAGACCATAAAAATGTTCACGGACTGAATTAAGAATGAATGAATGTTGGGAATGTAAATAGTACGACCTCTGTAGAAAACTGGGGTGGCAATTCCTAAAAATGTTAAACACAGAATTTCCATATAAATTCAGGAGTCCTACTTCCTGCTATGTGCCCAAAAGAAGAGAAAGCAGGGACGTGAATAAAGATATGTAACCTCATAAGCAAAGCAGCATTATTTACAACAAACAAAAGGAGAAAGCCACCCCAGCACAGGCCAACAGATGAGCGAATAAACAACACGGAGTGTTTACATATACACAGTAGGATGCTGTATTAAGGAAGGACAATCTTTTTTAACATATATTCTTTGCTTCAGGGGTACAGGTCTGTGAACCATCAGTCTTACACAATTCACAGCACTCACCATTGTACATACCCTCCCCAGTGTCTATTTCCCTCCACTCCCCAACAACCCTCAGTTTCTCTCCTGAGATAAAGAGTCTCTTATGGTTTGTCTCCCTCCCCGGCCCATCTTGTTTCATTTCTTCCCACCCTTTCCCCCATGGCCCCCTGCCCTGCCTCTCAAATTCCTCATATCAGAGCGATCATATGATAATTGTCTTTCTCTGATTGACTTATTTCGCTTAGCATAATACCCTCTAGTTCCAGCTACATCATTGCAAATGGCAAGATTTCATTTCTTTTGATGGCTGCATAATATTCCATTTGTGTGTGTGTGTGTGTGTGTGTGTGTGTGTGTGTGTGTGTGTATCACAGCTTCTTTATCCATTCATCTGTTGTTGGACTTCAAGGCTCTTTCCATAGTTTGGCTATTGTGGACACTGCTGCTATAACATTGGAGTGCACGTACCCCCTCAGATATACTACATTTGTATCTTTGAGGTAAATACCCAGTAGTGCGATTGCTGGGTCGTAGGGTAGCTCTATTTTCAACTTTTTGAGGAACCTCCACACTGTTTTCCAGAGTGGTTGCAACCAGCTTGCATTCCCGCCAACAGTGAAGGAGGGTTCTCCTTTCTCTGCATCCTCGCCAACACCTGTCATTTCCTGACTGGTTAATTTTAGCCATTCTGACTGGTGTGAGGTAGTCTCTCACTGTGGTTTTGATTTGTATTTCCCTGATGCCGAGTGATGTGGAACACTTCTTCATGTGTTTGTTGGCCATTTGGATGTCTTTCTTTGCAGATATGTCTGTTCATGTCTTCTGCCCACTTCTTGATTGGATTATTTGTTCTTTGGGTGTTGAGTTTGGTAAGTTCTTTATAGATTTTGGATACTAGCCTTTATCTGATATGTCATTTGCGAATATCTTCTCCTGTTCTGTCAGTTGTCTTTTGGTTTTGTTGACTGTTTCCTTTGTTGTGCAAAAGCTTTTTATCTTGATGAAGTCCCAATAGTTGAGTTTTGCCCTTGCTTCCTTTGCCTTTGGCGATGTTTCTAGGAAGAAGTTGCTACAACTGAGAAGAGGTTGCTGCCTGCTTTCTCCCCAAGGATTTTGACAGATTCTTGTCTCACATTGAGGTCTTTCATCAATTTTGAGTCTACTTTTGTGTGTGGTGTAAGGAAATGGTCCAGTTTCATTCTTCTGCATGCGGCTGTCCAATTTTTCCCAACACCATTTGTTGAACAGACTGTCTTTTTTCCAAGGAAGGACATTCTAACATCAGCTATGACATGAATAAACCTTGAAGACCCTATGCCAAGTGACATAAGTTAGTCACAAAACGACAGATATTGTTTGACTGCACGTAAATGAGGTCCCAGTCAAATTCAGAGAAACAGAAAGGAGAACAGGGGCTTGCCAGGGGTGGGGATGGGAGGAATGGGGAGCTGGCATTTGATGGGTGGAGAGTTTCTGTTCGCGAAGAGGACAGGCCGTGGAGATGGCAGGTGGTGGTTGCACAGCATCTGAATGTGTTTAATGCCACTGATCTGTACATTTAAAAATTGTTACATGCATTTTACCAAAATAAAAAGGGTCTAAAAATGAACAAATGATACTGAAGAGATGGAGTGCAATGGAGGGCACAGAGACCAGCACACAGCCAAGAAGAGAGAGGCTGGGAAGGAAGAATACTAAAAAGAGGATTTTCCCTTTCTCTCAATGTCATTTTCAGTGGTTCTGTCCCATTCCTGGGAACAGCTGAAACATGAGAAGTGAAAAGCAGTCACAGAAGCATGAGTTTAGGGGGAAGGAAGGAGTAAAGTAAATAAGGAAATCTCAGGCAACAGGAGTTCAATGGTAACTCCATGCAGGCACCACTGATTCGTACAAAAGGCATGAGTGTGTTGGGAACTGCCCGTAAAGACACAACATAGGGAAACCCCTCAGGAAGCAATCAGAGGTTTACAAGAGTGAAGTTCCACTATTGTCACTCACTTATCAACAAATACTGCCTGGGGGATTTGTATGTGTCATACTTTTCCACCACTTGGACATACCAATGAATAAAACGGTCAAAGTTCCTACTTTCAAGATCTTACAGTCTAGTAGTGTGATGAGGGAAGTAAAGCAACAGTCAAATAAAAACTAGGTCAGTGGTAAAATGTATTATAAAGGAATGTAAGTTTGCTAGGTGAAGAATGTTTCCAGCAAACAAACAAGCAATAATGAACAAATGAGGAAAGAAAGAAGGAAGGAAGGAAGAACGAGGGGCTGGAGAAAGAAAAGAGTTAAAATAACACAAAGTATGTAAAAACTCTGAAGGTGATCAAGTAGGCCTAAGAGTAGCTCACTATGGCAGGAATTAGCCGCTGAGGCGTAGTAACAACTTAAGAAACTGAAGAGGCAAATACATGCACAATAATGAAGGACCTTGGAAAAAACTGAGAAACTTTACTCTCATCCTGGAGCCAGTGGGGCTCCACAGAAGACATCTAAGCGTGTATGCTGAAGCTGTGATGTGATGGGGTTTGCATGTGAAGAGCTTACTCAGGGGACCGCTGCTTCCAGAAAGATGGAAGAGATGTACTTCTCTCTCTTCCATTAACTGCAATGAAAACTCCTGGACATCATATATAGAGCAAACATGAGAAAATTGAAATTTAGAGAGAAAAGGATGACTGGCAGGGACAAGGAAATGTAACATGGTGGTGTCAGGAATGCTGGACCAACACAGTGGGAAGTTCCCTGGGTTTTATTTCTGGTTCATATTTCCTAGACACAGAGCTCAAGAAACTGGCAACCCATAAATGCCAACATGCCCCAATAAAAGCCTACACTTTATACCCAAAGTACCAGGAAAGGAGCAAACTAGCAAGACAGACACTTTCAGGAAGTAACTATTCCACTCAAGTTAAACAACACAAACAACTTGTCCCCATGACCACTTCCATCAGCAAAGGACATGTGAGGAGCTAGAGTTCCAATCCCATAAGGTTATGTTGAGGTGCCCAAAACACCGTGAAGAAAGGACTGGGAAAGGGCCAGAATATTCAACTCTACTGGTTGCTAAAAAGCACATCCTATATGCAGGGTCAACAGAGACCATGTGGCCAACTAGCACTTCCATACCCAGCCAAATGGCAGTGAGTTTCTCCACTGTCCCCACATTGGGATGGTGTCAGAAGAAGCGAGAATGTCCACCACTGCCCAATAGTAGTAAGGCCAGGCCTACCACACTGTCAGTGGAGACTAGGTGGGGGACTGGAATACAAAACCCCTTCCAGGGAGAACAGGGAGCTCTTCTTTGGGTGTCAAGGGAGGCCTAGTGGGGAAACTGAACTTTTATCTCCACCTGGCAATCCACCACTGCTGGAGTGGTGTTGGGAAAAGCCAGCTAAAATGGAAGGTTTAAATAAGATTCAGAGTCACTAAGTGAAAATCACTCATCCTATCAGGAAACAGGAGAATCTCAACTTGAATGAGAAAAGAAAATCAAGAGATGCTGACACTGAAATAGTAGAGATGCTAGAAATAGCATCTGACAAGGGGCACCTGGGTGGTGCAGTTGTTAGTGTTTCATTCTTGATTTTGGCTCAGGTCGTGATCTCAGAGTCATAAGAACAAGGCCCATGTCTAGCTGTGCACTTAAGATTCTCTCTCCCTGGGACACCTGGGTGGCTCAGTTGGTTAAGCATCTACTTGCAACTCAGGTCATGATCCCAGGGTCCTGGGATTGAGTCCCGAATTAGGCTCCCTGCTCAGTGGGAAGCCTGCTTCTTCATCTCTTATTCCCCCTGCTTGTGTTCCCTCTCTCACTGTCTGTCTGTCTGTCTCTCTCTCTCTCTCTGTCAAATAAATAAATAATTAAAATCTTTAAAAAAAGAGTCTCTCTCTCTTGCCCTTTGCCACTCCCCCTGCTAGCATGCTCTCTCAACTCTCTCTCTAAAATAAATAAATAAAATCTTTTAAAAAATATCTGACAAGACATTAAAATAGCTATGCCAAAAATGCTTCACTGAGATATTATGAATATATCTGAAATAAATCAACAGAAGACCCAGGCAAAAATACAAGAAGTCTCAGCAAAGAAACAGAAGTTTACAAAAAACAAAATGGAAATTTTAGAAATAAATAAAATGGAAATCTGGGTGGATGGATTCAACAGGGATTGGAGGAAAGAATCAGTGAAATGGGAGATAAAATACTAGATATGACCAATCTGAACAGCAGAGAAAAAACAGAATGAAAACAAAAATGAAAAGAGACTCAAATATTTGTGGGCTGGTAACAAAAGATCTAACATCCATGTCATCAGAGTCCCAGAAAGAGAAGAGAAAGTAGGCAGGTCTGTAAAAGTATTCAAAAAAGTAAGGTCTAAAAACACACCAAATTTAGCAAGACACGTAAACCTACACATGAATGAATCCCAAACTGAATAGACCCAAAGTAATCCATGCCAAAACACACCATTAAACATCAGAAAACTATAAAAGGAGAAAACCTTGCAAGCAGCCAGACAAAAACAACACCTTAGATAAAAAGAAAAATACTCAAAATAACAGTGAATTTCTCCTCAAAAACTAGGGAGTCCTTCCTTGTTTGTATAGTGGTGAGTATCCCCACCTGTCAAAAACTAGGGAGTCCTAAGGAAGTGGTACAATATTTTTCAGATGCTGAAAACAAAAGAACTATCAACTCAGGATCCTATGCTTTGCAAAAATACTCTTCAGTAATAAAGAGAAAATTAAGACATTTTCAGATGAATAAATGCTAAGAGACTTTGCTGATAGCAGAGCTATCTTTAAAAAAATGGCAAAAGGAAATTATCTAAAGAGAAAACAAATGACACAACAAGGAGCTCAGAAATATCAGGAAGAAAGAGCATAGTATATAAAGTACGGGTAAATCTGCAAAGATTTTTTTCTTCTTTTCAGTTTTCTGAATTATACTTTATAGTTGCAGGAAATATGTGTTTCTAAAACATATATTGTTTTTGTGTTTCTAAAACATATGATAAAAATACTGTTCATCAAAAGTATTTTTCAAATCAATTTTCAAATCAAAATTTTAAATCAACTTTCAAATCAAAGCAATTATAAAATAAACCAGGAGAATAAACAACTGGTATCAACATAAAACAGACTGTTACAACTAAGGTATATTATGTGAGCTTCACAGTAACCACAAAGCAAATGACTACAAGAGGTATATAACAGATAAAAAGAAGAGAATCAAAGCATAACACTACAGAAAATCAATTTACAAATGAAGCCAGTAAGAGAGGAAGAGAGAAACCAAGGAAGTATAAAACATCAGAAAACAATTAAAAGGATGACATTAGTAAATCCATACCTAGTAATAATTACTTTAAATATAAATGGATTAAATTCTCCAACAAAAAGACCTAGAGTGGCTGGATGGATTAAAAAACAAGACCCAGCTATATGCTGCCTATAAAAGGCTCATTTCAGCTTTAAGGAGACACAAAGACTCAAAATGAAGGGACAAAACAAGATACTCCATGCAAGTGGAAACCAAAAGAGAACAAGGGTAGCTATACTTAGATAGAATAAATGTTAAGTGAAGAATAGTAACAAGAGACAAGAAAGTTATTGTGTAAGAATAAAAAGGTCAATTCGTCAAAAAAGATAGGATAATTGTAAATATATATGCACCCACTATTGTAGCACCTTAATATACTGAGCAGATACAACAGATGTGAAGGGAGAAACAGATAATATAATAATAGTAGGGGACTTCAATACCCTACTTCCAACAATAGATACATCATTCAGACAAAAAAAATCCGTAAGGAAACACTGAATGTGAAGTATAGACCAAATGGATCTAACAGACATATACAGAACGTTCCATCCAACAGCAGAACATACATTCTTCCCAAACACATATGGACCAGGATACATCAAAAGTTAGCTTATAAAACAAGTCTTAAGAAATTTAGCAAAAAATGAAATCATACCAAGGATCTTTTCTAAGCACAAAATTATGACACTAGAAATCAATAAAGGAGGAAACTGGATAACTCATAACAGTACAGAAATTGAACAATACACTCCTGAATAACCAACGGATCACAAAAATAAAAGGGAAATAAAAAAAATCTTGTAGGGGCGCCTGGGTGGCTCAGTGGGTTGTCTCTGCCTTCGGCTCAGGTCATGGTCTCAGGTTCCTGGGATCGAGCCCCGCATCGGGCTCTCTTCTCAGCCGGGAGCCTGCTTCCTTCTCTCTCTCTGCCTGCCTCTCTGCCTACTTGTGATCTCTCTCTGTCTGTTAAATAAATAAATAAAATCTTAAAAAAAAAAAAATCTTGTAACAAACAAAAATGGAAACACCATACACCAAAACTCATAGAATATGGCAAAAGTAGTTCTAGAGGGGCACCTGGGTGGCTCAGTGGGTTAAAGCCTCTGCCTTCGGCTCAGGTCATGATCTCAGGGTGCTGGGATCGAGCCCCGCGTCGGGCTCTCTGCTCAGCAGGGAGCCTGCTTCTCCTCTGTCTCTGCCTGCTGCTCTGCCTACTTGTGATCTCTCTCTCTGTGTCAAATAAATAAATAAAATCTTAAAAAAAAAAAAAAGTTCTAGAAAGGAAATTCATGGTGATAAAAAAATGAAAGGTCTCAAAGACCTAGCTTTAAACATCAAACAGCTAGAAAAAGAAACAAATAAACCTTGGGGTGCCTGGGTGGCTCAGTAGTTTAAGGCCTCTGCCTTTGGCTCAGGTCATGATCTCACGGTCCTGGGATCAAGTACCACATCGGGCTCCCTGCTCAGCGGGGAGCCTGCTTCCCTCTCTCTCTCTCTGCCTGCCTCTCTACCTACTTGTGATCTCTGTCAAATAAATAAATAAAATCTTAAAAAAAAAAAAAGAAAGAAAGAAACCTAAAGTTAGCAGAAGAAAGGAGTTAACAAAGATCAGAGCAGCAATAAATGAAATAAACATCAGGAAAACAAAAGAAAAGATCAAAGAAACTAAGATTGTTTTCTGAAAAGACAGTCAAAATTGGCAAAACTTTAGGTAGGCTAAAAGAAAAGGGGGGGGAATTCATACAAATTAAAATCAGAAACGGAAGAGGAAACATGGGCAGCACAGAAATACAAAGGCATTTTTATTTCTACTCTGAGACTACTAGAGACTACCACGAATGATCACATGCCAGTAAACTGGATAACCTAGAAGAAATTGGTAAATTTGTAGAAACATACAACCAAGTAAGACCGAACTGTGAATAAATTAAAAAATCTGAACAAACCAATAATGAGTAAGAACGATGAAAGAAAAACCCAGGACCTGATGATTTTACTGGTGAATTCTACCTAACGTTTTAAAAAAGAATTATACAAATCCTTTTCAAACTCTTCTAAAAAACGGAAGAGGAGGAGATCTTTCCGAACTCATTTTATGTGGCCAGCATTACACTAATACCACAGCCACACAAGGAGCACCAAAAGCAAAAATGAACAAGTGGACTACATCAAACTTACTTCTAAATAGCAAAGGAAACCATCAACAAAATAAAAAGGAAACCAATGGATGGGAGAAAATATTCACCAATCATTTATCTGATAAGGGATTAAGATTAAAAATATACTTTCTTTTTGGGGCGCCTGGGTGACTCAGTGGGTTGAGCCTCTGCCTTCGGCTCGGGTCATGATCCCAGGGTCCTGGGATCAAGCCCCGCGTCGGACTCTCTGCTCGGCAGGGAGCCTGCTTCCCCCTCTTTCTCTGCCTGCCTCTCCGCCTACTTGTGATCTCTGTCAAATAAATAAATAAAATCTTTAAAATATATATATTTTTTTCTTTATTTTTAAAAAGATTTTATTTATTTATTTGAGAGAGATAGATACTGAAAGAGACCATGAGTGGGGAGGTCGGAGGGTGGAGAGGGAGAAGCAGGTTCCCCACCAAGCAGGGAGCCCAACATGGGGCTCAAACCCAGGACCCCGAGATCGTGATCTGAGCTGATGGCAGATGCTTAACCGACTAAGCCACCCAGGTGGCCCAAAAATGTATGTTAAAAATTCATAAACTCAATAGCAAACAAATAATCCAATTTTTAAAATGGGCAAAGGATCTGAATAGACATTTTTTCCAAAGAAGACATATAGATGGCCAACAGGTACATGAAAAGGTGCAACATCATAAATTATCAGGGAAATGCAAATAAAAAACACAGTGAGAGATCAACTTGCATCTACTAGAATGGCTGTTATTCAAAAAATAAGAAATAACAAGATCTGGCAAGGATGTGGATAAAAGGCAATATTTGTGCACTGTTGGTGGAAATGTAAATTGATGTAGCCACTTTGGAAAAGAGCAAGGAGTTTCCTCAAAAAATTAAAAAACAGAACTACCACAGGTTTTCAGCAATTCCACTTCTGAGTACTTATCCAAAGAAAACAAAAACAGTGAACTGTGAAGATATATGCATTTCCATGTTTTGTGCAGCAGTATTCACAAGGCATGGAAGCAACCTAAATGTCCACTGATGGACAAACAGATGAAGAAACTGTGGGGTATATGTACATGGAATATTACTGAGCCACTGAAATGAAGTATACCTTGTCATTTCCAACAACATTGATGGACCCTGAGGGAATTATGCTAAGTGAAATAAGTAAAAGAAAGACAAATACTGTAAGGATCTCACTTACATTTGGAATCTAAAAATAAAAACAAACCAAAAATGAAACAAAACTGAACTCAGAGAATAGATTGGTGGTTCCAAGAGGCAGGGGTGCAGAGCAAGTTAAGGGGTAAATAAAGGTGATCTACAGGTACAAACCTCTAGTTATATAATAAGTCTGTCTTAGGGGTATGATGTACAGTACAAGGACTACAGTTAATGAGACCATACTATACATTTAAAATGAATGTATAAGAGAGAATCGCTCTTAAAATTTCTAATCACAAGAAAAAAATTCTGTAATTCTGTAATTATGTGTACTGCTGGGAGTTAACTGGACTTCCTGTGCTGATCATTTCACGAAATATGCAAATACTGAATTACTATGTGTATACCTAAAACTAATATAATGTATGTCAATTATATCTCAGTAAGAAAACAAAAGAACAAAAACCAAGGCAGTAAAAATAAAGAGGAAGAAAACCAAAGGCCAATATCCCTCATGTATATAGATGCAAAAATGCGTAGCGAAATACTAGGAATAAAATTCAGTAATATGTAAAAATAATTACACACCATGACCAGTAATGCGTATATTTTACGGATATAAATTTGGTTCAATATTTCAAAATCAACCAATCTATCCACCATATTAACAGGTTAACTACAGGAAAAAAAAAATCACATATTCCTATCAATAAATGCAAAAAGAATATTCGACAAATTTCAACAACCATTTGCAATAAAAACCCTTAGAAATATAGGACTAGATGGGAACTTCTTACTTGGTAAAGTGTCAGTGAAAAACCTGTAGCTAATATTGCACGTGACAGTGAAAGATTGAATTGAATGCTACCCCTCTCTCAGGAAGCCAGGATGTCTGTTCTCACCCTCTTCTTCAACATAGTGCTGCAAATTCTAGCCAGTGTAATAAAAGGAAATAAAAAGCATACACATCAAACAGGCAAAAATACAACTGTTACTATTTGCAGATGCATGATGATCAGCATAGAAAATCCTAAAGAATCAATTAAAAAAGACAAACCCTCTTCGAGCTAATAAGTAAGATGGGCTTATGAAGAAGTCATCCCAAACCATTTAACCTCTTTAAAGATAAATCACTGACCACCCCGGCTGGTCTTGTGCTCTGCTGCCTTTTCAATGTCAAAGAACTCTAACACATTCACTGCTATTGATGAATTGTTCATAGCAAAGCAAAGGATTCTGCTTATCATATTCCTAACCTAACTTAATTTTAGAAAGATAAAGCTACAGAAATCTGATAAAGAGGTATCTCTTAGGAAGACAGCCACTTTAAAAATAATAGCATAAATAATCAAATTTAAGAGCTCCATGTGTATTTAACACAAGCCAAGTATTAACATGGCATTTTAAATAGTCCTTTTTATAAAAGACCCTATATGAAATTCTTCCTTCTCCTTCACTTATTTTGGTCTTAAATGGTATTTCTGGAGGTCTGACAATCCTAGCTCAACTAGTACCTTTTTCTCTTTCCTTATACTTAGGTAAGGTGCCGTGCCTCTAACCACTACAAAAGGCTCCCGTTACACTGACTGAAAAAGCCAAAAACCTTGTAACGGTTGGTGAGACTCTAGAGATCAGGCCACAAGCTCTCTCCAACCCTTTATTTCTCTGGCCTCACCCTCCTCTACTCTCCTCTGCTTGTTCTTCCTGCTCCAGCCATACTGTCCTCTGGGTCCTAACTGCACTCTTGAGGCAGATACTGACTTCAGGGCCTTTGCACTGGCCGGTCCCTCTACCTGGGACATGTATTTCGCATTTAACTGCATAGCTAAGCCCTTACCTTCTTCAAGTTTTTGTTCACATGTTACCTCTCTCCTCAATGAGGCTTACACCCACACCACCCTACCTAAAATTGCAGAATTTATACTTATACTTCTGACCCACTCTGCTTTATTCTTCTCTATGTCTAAGTACTTTACTCCTTCTCATATGCTGTATCATTTACAAAGTTATACAATTATTGTTTGATGTCTGTTGTGTGCCTTCCACCCCAGCAAAACAAAGGTTTTATTAATTTTGTTTGGTACTGCCTCCCAAGAGACTAAAACAATACCTGGCACACACCAGATGCCCAATAAATATTTGATGAAGGAACATAAGAAACACATGAATGGATGTAATAGGCATAGCAACCGTTGTTCAAATTAATTTTAATTAAATCTCATCAATATGCTGAAAGGAACTGTTACGAAGAAAATAAATTTTCACATGCCTTGATGTCTGCATACATGTGGTTCCCTTATCGACACTGTCCTTCTTCCTCACTCCTAACGCTCCTTCCCCTACTCACATATATGTTCAGCCAGAGAGATTCCAACTAAATGTCACAAACGAACAGGTCTTCCAAACATCATCTCTGTTAACTTCAACCATGGTTCGGTGCCCCTCCTAAATGTACCTATGCTTCTTTTTCTCACAGCCTTTCCACATGTATAGCAAACCTGTATTTTCACCAGACCAAAATGTGAGCTCCCTGGAAGCAGAAACATGTTTTGTTTTTGTTTTTGTTTTTGAGAGAGAGAGAGACAGAGCGCATTTGGGGGGTAGGGGGGCTGGAGGAGTTGGGGAACAGAGGGAGGAGAGAGAATCTCAAGCAGACTCCCCACTGAGCACAGAGCCCCACACAGGGCTCGATCCCACGACCCTGAGATCATGACCTGAGCTGGATCAAGAGTCAGATGCTTCACCAACTGAGCCCCCCAGGCGCCCCCAGCAGAAACCATTCTTACTTGCTCTTCCCTCACGGCTCTGAAGCTCACATCATGTAACACATGACAGGCACTGTCAAATGTTTTGTGTCGATAAGACATTTTTTTAAAAAACTACTAAGTTGAATTAATAGTGAATTACAGAAATTTACCTCTTACTTGTTTCCTCAGTTTTTCAATTTCTTCCTTTAAGGTTTTTATTTCTAAATCTTTGCTTGCTGTTAGTGGACCATCAGCAGTTGAATACTGTAGAGCTTGAACAGTCTGTGTTGACTCTTAAAAAGAGAGAATGAAAGAAAAAAATGAGAAATATGGCCATATTTTAAATTTTTAAAGCTAAGAGCAATGCATTTCTTTCTAGAGAAATCCTTATATAATTCTGATCAAAACATCTACCTAGCAACAAAAAGCATGCAAACACATCACAATTAAGTCTCAAAATTACGATGCATGTTTCTTTAAAAGTGTAACAGATGTAGGAGAGGCTCTGCCTACTACCATGTGAGATTTTCCGTCTCAAACACTGCTGGTGAATTCTACCAGTGAGTCAATAACCGTTCAGCCCCCATTCATTCTAGTAGGAAGCGTCATTGTGTGATAACCCCAAAAACTTCCTGTGTCAGATGATGCATTAAAAACAGAGTCTGGTGTGTCAAGGGAGGTTTAGAGATGTTATTATAGTTGACCTTGAACAATGCAGGGGTGGGGTGTTCGGGGGCCCTGAGCCCCCCTCCCAATGCAGTTGAAAATCTGTGTACAACTTCTGACCCAAAAACTTAACAACTGAGTTACAACTGAGTCCTGTTGGCCAGAAACCTTACCAATTACATAACAGTTGACTGACACATACTTTGTATGCTGTATGTATTATACACTGTATTCTCACAATCAGGCAAGCTGAAAAGAAGGAAATGTTTCAGAGAAAATCATAAGGAAGAGAAAACACATTGTCTGTACTGTATTTATTAAAAAAAAAAAAAAATCCACAAGACCCTCCCAGTTCAAACCCACATTGTTTCAAGGGTCAAGTGTATATGATATACAGAAATGCTGGCCTCCAAATTTTAGTTATGAAAGTTGAGGCCCACCTATAGATGATTTTGGCTCACTGATTTTATTCAAATAGAGATTATTCTTGTGGTTCTAATCAGAAGATGCAAGGTATTCAAGAAACATTAACTCTACTAAGGTTTAGTCCTAGATATTATCAGAAGATACAGAAAAAAAGAAAACTTTACAGAATTTTATCAGAAATGAACCACCTTTGTCCTAAAATAGTTACTGTGCTATCTTATGGAGGTCTGAAATAATAAGCCTCTACCTTAATTACCTCACCATAATTTTTGGTTAGTGCCAATCATTACTTATTGCTTTATACTACTTACATTATTTATATATTGTCTTAGTGTAACCTATATTATTGCTTACATACCATATTATTACTATATGTATTACTGATGTTTAATATATGTGTGTACATGTGTATATGTGTGTGTGTGTGTGGGCACACACACATATATACACATAATTCCAGCAGACAAGTAATGCGCATTTTAGTAGACTGGGATTTACAGGATGGACAGAAGTAGCAAACATACACACACAGAGTTCCAAAATACTGTGGCCTTCAGAGGAGGGAGATTTTCTAATTAATTTTCACCATTTGTACAGAGAATAGTATCATGATCATTGTATGCATAAATATTGGTTAATTTGAATTAAAGGTGTACGATATACTTATGGTGTATCCAACCATGATCTTATACATCCAATAACTACTTCTTAGTCTTTTCTTTTTGGGTTCAAAACATGGTAAATATCAATACATTCTGTACTTACTATTTTTAAAAGAATATCCTTTATTTGTTTTAAAAAATTATCTAAGAGGGCACCTGGGTGGCTCAGTAAGTTAAACGACTTAACTCTTGATTTCGGTTCAAGTCGTGACCTCAGGGTGGTAAGACTGAGCCCCGCACATGTGGGGCTCATGTTCAGTGCTGAGTCTGCTTAAGATTCTCTCTCTCCCCCTCCCTCTACCCCTCCCTCCACCACACTCACACACGCACATATACACATGCTCTCTCTCAAAACACACACACACACACACACACACACACACACACACACACACACATTAGAAAGATATCTAAGTTAGAAAAAGAAAAAAGAAAACATAAAGATATCCGGTGGATACTAGTAACAGCTCCTTTTCCTCCTAGACTCCACATCCTGCAGGGTATGGAGGTAGGTAGCTATCCTGGCTCCTCTTTCCTACTTCTGTCCACCCTATAAACCCCAGTCTGCTAAAATGCCCATAACTCATCTGCTGAAGTTATTACCCATTGCCTTTTTTATTCTGTCTTTGACTAACAATTTCACACATTGTTTACTGACTGCCCTTCTTTCATTACAACCCTCTTTTTATTATTATTCTTAGTGACTATAACATCAAAAATAGACAATCCACTCTGGCTTCTCAGGCACACAAATCCCCCATACAGACACGGCTGGGGCTTTTCCCTCTTGCTTGTGAACCAAATTCAGGCACACTGACAAAGTAGGCCAGTCAAAACTCAAGATGGTTTAAATCAATCATGGTGGACCTATTCTATGTTGCCAGTACTGGTTAAAAATTGAAAAGGTGGAGGGGGTGGGAGGTTGTGGGAACCAGGTGGTGGGTATTAGGGCACGGATTGCATGGAGCACTGGGTGTGGTACAAAAACAATGAATACTATTATGCTGAAAATAAATTTTAAAAAATGATTAAAAAAAAAAACACAAAAATTAAAAAAAAAAAAAATTAGGTATGTGACCTGGTGAGAACTATAGTCCCTTGATAAGAAGTCCACTAGGGGGCCTCCCAAATGGATGAAAGGAAGCAAGCCTTCTTTTGGTCTCCACATGTGTGCAGACATGATCTGGAATTTTGGCATATGGTAGAATCAGGAAAGGAAAGCCAAGAAAATCATAGAGAAGCTAACCTCACTATTGGCACTAACTTCTAACATCCTGAGATAACAAATCTGTATTATCTAAGAATTCTATGATTTGCAGCCCAAAACAACTTAACTGGTCTCCAGCAAAACCTGGAAACCTACTGGTCATACCCTAGACCCATGGTTCTCACCTTGTCTGAGCTTAGAAATGTTTATGTGCGTATGCAGCAGGGAGTGCAGGTGTTGAAACAGGTGTAGCTAGGAGATGGCTAAAGGTATTTAAGTGCCTGGGGACCAAGAGAGCTCAGTATCTTAGAAAATGTGAAAGTCTCCCTCATCAAAGAATCACCCTGCCCCGAGTGCTAGTAGTCCACCTACTGAGAAATGCTACTGTACACTTTTCCATTATTCAGTAACTGTACTTGGTTTCAAGTATACCATTCTCTATCTCTTATCTTTACAGTGTGCTTACTACTACAGCAACCACCTCGGTGATACTCATTCCCACCAAGAGAGCAAATCCACTGTCCTAATGTTACTCCGTTTTTCTCTTTTCTTCCTTATTTACCCAAGTTAGATTCCGAGGTCCATAACTACAATCCCTGCTTCACACACACACCTTCCATCTCTTTGCCTTCCTCTCCTCCATGACTCCCACCCTACAAGTCCCCAATCTTGGCAGACTCTGACTGTCTGACTTGTGCTCCCATCCGAGAAGCTGACAAAGAGGCTGAAGAACACACAGTCACTTCAAATTCATGTCTTCTGACATCCAACAGCTTGGTGACGAATGGCAGTCCTCAGCTGTGTCCCCAGACCATTTACTCTTCTCTTCTCTAAACTGACCATGTCACATATTCTCTTTTTCTCATCAAAAATCTGATATACTCTCCACCTTCCTCATTCTCAGCTGATGACCTTGCTTTGTATTTCATTTTGCCTTGGTCTCCTCAAAGTAGAATGTAAGCACTGCATGGGCAAGTATTTTTCTCATTTTCTGCTCACTGTTACATCGGCAGTCATGTGCAGAACAGGTCCTGGGCAGTGAGTGTTCAAGAAATGGCTGGTAAATGGATGAAGCAGCCTGACGTAAACCTGCACCGCTGCATGAAACCAGCACTAATACAAAAGCGCAATGATCCCACATTTTCACGGCGCTTGCTTGGTGCAAATGATAGCAGTCACACATAATGATAGTTTCTAAGAAACGTTCGGTAATATAAACATCAAAAAAGCTGGGTATACAGGAATTTCTCATTCAGAAAAGGAAGGAGTAGCAAGCACCAGGTCTCTCATTCCTGCCAGAAAAAGTAAAAATACATAACTTGCAACAATCTTATTTTTACAGAAATCACATATCTGAGAAAGCAAAGAGGAATAAGTACAATAGAACAGGAAGGCTCAGGCCATGCTGAGGCGAGAGGACTGGCAGCCACCTCTGACTTCTAAATTTTGCCTGATTCTGTGAGCAGGCTTAGACTCCAGGTTGCCTATATTAAGGGATCTCACTTGGGAATGAAAACACAGGACAACTTCTGGAGAATGAGTGGGGTTGCAGAAACTATTTGGAAACCTCGAGATCCCTAAATGTGTGGCACTATTTTATCATGATACATTTGTGGTACCTGGAGACTGCATGGGAATTTAGCAGCTTCTAAAACTCAGACTGAAGGCTCCTCCAGTATTAGAGTATTTCAGAAACAGTCTTGCCAGAGGAAAAGAGTCTGTCTGTCTCTAATACATGGCCAGTGTCCCAATCAACACATTTGTCAGATACCAAAATGGCAGGAGGTAGGAGGCTTCAGGGGAGAATAAATCTCCCACAGTTGTCGGAATGAGGAAGAGAGAACCCTAGCCAAGCTCTGTGTAGATCTCCCTTTGTGATATTTGAAACCAAATGTAGGTTGAGTCCAATGAAAACTGCAAACCAGCCTTGTCTTAGCTCCATTCCCGGTTAGAGCACCAAAAACTTGTGCTACAGCGCCACCTTCTGGACAACAAAAGAAAGGCTTCTGACTGACCACCCGCCTAACCCTTAGAATCCAAGGAAACAAAACCTTACCTAAGCAGGACAGGTGTTTGCTATTACAAATATGATAGCAGAGGTTCACTTCATGATACACTATGAAAAAAATCAGAGTAATGGGGTTTCACAAAAGGAAAAGGCCTATCCAACCAAACTCAAAGACACAAAACACTGTGTTCTCACTGATAAAAGATTCAAAATAGCAGTTATGAAAAATTCAATGAGCTACAAGTAAACTCAGAAGGGCAATTCAATGAATTCAGGAATAAAATTAATCAAAGAGGTTGAAATTATGAGAAAAGCAAACAAAAATTTTGAAGCTGAAGGACTCAGTATATGAGATAAAGAGTGCACTAGAAAGCATTGGAAGCTGCAGATCAGATGGGAGAGAGAACACGCAATTTGGAAGGTAGGAATCTAGAAATGATTCTGGTTGGAGAGGAGAGAGATTGGAGATTTTTAAGAAGTGAAAAAATGCTACAAGAGTTATCATACTCCATTAGACAAGAAAACCTAAGGAAAATGGGGACACCATGGCTGAGTGGTAGTTTATTTAAAGAAATAATTCTTGAGAACTTCCCCAAACTGGGGAGACAGCTGGACATGTACGTCCACACAGCCAAAAAGAACACCTTCCCATCTGAATGTAAAAAGACCTTCACTAATATACCTTATAATGAAACTGTCAAGAGTCAATGATAAAGAATTTTAAAGGCAACCAGGGGGAAAAGGAGGTGACCTCCACCCATGATGGTTTCAGCAGATATCCCAGGAAAAACTACAGACCAGGAGAGTGGAATGATATATCCAAAGTACTGAGAGATAAAACCTCCCAGCCAAACATATTCTATCCAGCAAAGCTATCCCTCTGATATGAAGGAGAGATAAAGGCTTTCCAAAATAAACTGTAACTGGGGGAGTTTACCACCACCAGACCAGCCTTGTTGAAAAGAGCTCTTAAAACTGAAATGAAAAAAATGAAAGCACAAAAAATTCTGATTAAGATGATAAACAGACATTCAGAATTAGAGTACGTAACTCTTTCAGAATAGCGTTACATATTTAAATGTAGCATAAATGTTAAGGGAAAGGGGCATTAAAAATAACTATAACTGGGCACCTTGGGTGGCTCAGTTTGTAAAGCAACTGCCTTCGGCTCAGGCCATAATCCTGGAGTCCCAGGATCAAGTCCCACATCGGGCCCTCTGCTCAGCAGGGAGTCCGGTTCTCCCTCTGCCCCTCACCCCTCTCATGCTCTCTCTCTCAAATAAATAAAATCTTTAAAAAACAAACAAAAACTATAACTGCTACAACTTGGTTAAAAATTCGTAACAATAAAGATAATTTGTGACACCAGGAATATAAAAAGGGAATCTTTTTTTTTTTTAAGATTTTATTTATTTATTTGTCAGAGAGAGAGAGAGAGAGAGAGAGAGAGAGAGCATAGGCAGGCAGAGGTAGAGGAAGAAGCAGGCTTCCAGCTGAGCAAGGAGCCCAATGTGGGATTCGATCCAAGGACCCTGGGATCATGACCTGAGCCGAAGGCAGACAGTTAACGACTGAGCCACCCAGGTGTCCCTGAAAGGGGTGTCTTAAAGGATGGAACCCTTATAGGTGAACGAATGTAAGTTGCTTTCAGCAGAGAAAGGACGAGTTTATCCAGGAGACATTTTATGCTAATGTCATGCTCACCACATGGCAAAAATCAAGAGCAGAGACACAAAACATGAAAACGGGAGAAGGAGGACTTCCCTTACCCATTCAGACAAATGCAACCATCCATTTAAAGATGAGAAGATGAGGAGGGGGGCAAGATGGTGGAGCAGTAGGGGACCCTACTTCAACCAGCCCCCTGACTGTGCTGGATATCTACCAGAGCACTCTGAACACCCATGAAATCAGCCTGAGATGTAAGATCATAAACGTCTGGATCTCTACAGGGGCAGAGGATCATCAGTCAAGAGGTACAAAAGACGGAGTTGAGATTGCGCAGAAAGATTTTGGAGGATACACAGAAGGGGAAGGGAGCCACCAGAAGCAAGCCACTGGAAAGTAATACCCCAATATGAAAGTGCCATGTGCTTGGGGACCAGCAATAGATTGGAGACTGGTGGCGTGAGAGGGGAAGGGACTGGTAACAGCACTCAATCAGAACAAAGAGGCTTAAGGGACAATTGCTGGGACGGAGGGCTGCAGGCACAGATCTATGCCCATGGTTCCAGGAAGGCTGCAGCACCCACCCGCCTGCTCCCCCCTACCCCTCCCACCTGAGAGGACCTGGTGCGAACTTCAGTCAGAGGTCTCTGCGACTGGCAGTCCTGCCGCCACGCCTGAGAGGACCTGGCTTGGACTGGAGCCCACGGTCCCCAGAATAGCAGCCACTGGAGGCGGGCTCACCTGGACCAGTATCACTGTGGTTTTGGTGGCATGGGGGGGGGGTCAGAGATAAGCGGGGGCCTAGGGCAACCACTGAGAGGGTCGCTGGGGGCACAAACCGCCTGTAGGAGGCTGCAGTGTTCAACGGAGCTTGCAGAGAGGGAGTCTGTCTTCTGGAGGACTCAGAAAGGAGAAGACTGAAGCCTCTCTCTGAAGCAGAGGTTGGGGTGCAGACAGTTTACTTTGCTCTGACTCCCTCCATCGAAAAGGGGTGAAAAGCCACCAGAGAACAAAAGCCTCCACAGTACAAAAACCCGATAAACTGGTTTACATGGAGCCAAGCCCCTTGATATGGGGCGGGGCAGCTCCACCCAAGCAGGGTTAACTGCAAAACAGTGCAGGCAGGCCCCTCCCCTGGAAGACAACCCAAAAGAACAAGAGGACAACAACCACAGGGTCCCCATGAAACTGTCAAATGCCAACACCAGGAGAAAACAGTATATTTAGCTCCTGGTATTGCCTCACAGCCTGTATATTTCTTGGATACAACTTTTATCTCTCTCTCTCTCTTTTTAATTATTTCTCATGATTCTTGTTTTGTTTTGTTTTGTTTTTAAACCTACTTCTTGGTTCAACTAGATGTTTAATACGACATATTCCATAGTAACTTTTTACCTCGAACTTTTACATATATATACATTTTTCCTTTTTTAAATATATATAGATATAAGCTTCAATGTAGTCCTTTTTCCCACGACTCAATACTACCTTTATATATATATATATACACCAGTTTTAATTTCCCCATATCTCTGTAAAGTTGAGTTCTCAAAGATAAAGAGATATACCCAGGAAAAACTGAAATAACTTTCCTCGCCCACATCAACGGATTATAATCACCGTCACCTCCCCCACCCATTTTTATTTTGGGTTTTCTTTTTCTTTTGTCGGTCTTTTTATCTGTTTGTTTGTTTTTGGTGTTATACTTTACAAATCTTACTCTTGTGGGGCGGGGGGCTCCTGGGTGGCTCAGTGGGTTAAAGCCTCTGCCTTTGGCTCAGGTCATGATCTCAGGGTCCTGGGATCGAGCCCCACATCAGGCTCCCTGCTCAGAGGGGAGCCTGCTTCCCCCTCTTTCTCTGCCTGCCCTCTCTGCCTACTTGTGATCTCTGTCAAATAAATAAATAAAATCTTAAAAAAAAAATCTTACTCTTGGGGCTCATTTTGGTTGGGATTTTTTCTTCTTTTTGGCGGTGACTTCCAAATGCTCAGAAACATCCCAGGGTGCACCTTGCGAGGACATTGGTTGATATTTCCGGCTGTACAACCCCTCAACCACAACTCAACAAAATGACAAACTGGAGGAATTCCCAACAAAGAAAGGATCCAGAGACAAGGGACTCTCCAGCAGATCTAATAGATATGGATTTAAAGCAAGATATCAGAAATAGACTTCAAAGTAGCAGTTATGAAGACAAAAGTCAGGCTGGAGAAAACTATTAATGGCAACATAGATTTGTTAAGGGCAGAAGTGAGAGCAGATTCGGCAGAACTTAAAAATGCTATCAATGAGATACAATCTAATCTAGATACACTAACACTCAGGGTAAATGAGGTAGAAGAGCAAGTTAGTGATCTTGAAGGCAAACTGACAGAAAGGAAGGATCAGGAGGATGCCTGGAACAAACAGCCTAAAATCCATGAAAACAGAATTAGATAAATAAATGATGCCATGAAACGTTCAATGTCAGAATTATTGTGATCCCTGAGGGGGTGGAGAGAGAGAGAGGACTAGAAGATATATTTGATCAAATTATAGCCGAGAACTTCCCCAATCTGGAGAATAACACAAGCAATCATGTCCTAGAGGCAGAGAGGACATCCCCCAAGATCAAGGAGGGTAGGTCAATGCCCAGGTATGTAATAGTAAAACTCACAAATCTTAGAACCAAGGAAACCATTTTAAGGGCAGTTAGGGGGAAGAGATTCGTTACATAGAAAGGGAGGAACATCAGAATAACGTCAAGCCTATCCACAGAGACATGGCATGCCAGAAAGGGCTGGCAAGACATATTTAGGGTATTAAATGAGAAGAACATGCAGCCAAGAATTCTTTATCCAGCAAGGCTGTCATTCAGAATAGATAGAGAAGTAAGAAGCTTCCAGGGCCAGGAGAGACTAAAAGAACACGTGACCACCAAGCTGGTCCTGCAAAAAATATTAAGAGGGGTTTTATAAGAGGAGAAAGACCCCAAGAGTGATTCAGAACAGAGATACACAGAGACAAACCATAGAAACAAGGACTTCATAGGCAACATGATGATAATAAAATCTTAACAATAATCACTCTCAACATGAATGGCCTAAATGCTCCCATAAAACAGCACAGGGTTGCAGACTGGATAAAAAGACTACTATCTACAAGGGACATATTTGGAACCAAAGATACATCCAGACTGAAAGTGAAGGGGTAGAGAAGCATCTTTCATGTCAACGGGCCTCAAAAGAAAGCTGGGGTAACAATTCTCATATCAGTAAAATTAGATTTTAAGTTAAAGACTGTAGTCAGAGATACAGAAGGACACTAAATCATTCTGAAAGGGTCTATCCACCAAGAAGATCTAACAATTGTAAATATTTATGCCCCCAATAGGGGAGCAGCCAACTATGTAAGTCAACTGTTAACCAAAATAAAGAGACATATTGATAATAATACAATAACTGTAGGAGACCTTAACACTCCACTCTCAGCAACAGACAGAGCAACTAAGCAGAAGATCAACAAAGAAACAAGAGCTTTGAATGACACACTGGACCAGATGGACCTCATAGATATATACAGAACATTCCACCCTAAAACAACAGAACATTCATTCTTCTTGAGCACACATGGAACTTGCTCCAGAATAGACCACATACTGGATCACAAATCAGGTCTCAACCGATTCCAAAAGACAGATGATTCCCTGCATATTTTCAGACCACAATGCTTTGAAACTGGAACTCAAGCACAAGAAAAAGATTAGAAGAGATTCAAACACTTGGAAGCTAAAGACCCTCCTGCTCGAAAATGTTTGGGTCGGGGTGCCTGAGTGGCTCAGTCGTTAAGCGTCTGCCTTTGGCTCAGGTCATGATCCTGGGGTCCTGGGATGGAGCCCCGCATTGGGCTCCCTGCTCAGCGGAAAGCCTGCTTCTCCCTCTCACCCCACCCTGCTTGTGTTCCCTCTCTCTCTTTCAAATAAATAAATAAAATCTTAAAAAAAAAAAAAAAAGAATGTTTGGCTCAATCAGGAAATCAAAGAACTTAAGTCAATTCATGGAAATCAGTGAGAACAAAGACACATCAATCCAATACCTATGAGATAAGGCAAAGGCGGTCCTACGGGGGTGGGGGGGAATACCTAGCCATCCAAGCCTCACTCAAAACAATAAAAAATCGCAAATACACAAACTATCTTTACACCTTAAAGATCTGGAGAATCAACAACATATTAAGCCTAATCCACACACAAGAAGGGAAATAATTAAGATTAGAGCAAAGATCAATGAATTAGAAACCACAAATACAGTAGAACACATTAATGAAATTAGAAGCTGCTTCTTTAAAAGAATTAATAAGATCTATAAACCACTGGCCACAAGAGAAAGGACCCAAATAACAAAATGGTGAATGAAAGGGGAGGGATCACGACTAACAGCAAAGAAATAAATACAATTATCAGACATTATTATCAACAGCTATATGTTAATAAATTAAGCAATATGGAAGAAATGGATGCATTCCTAGAAACCTAGAAACCACCAAGATGGAAACAGGAAGAAACTGACAACCTGAATAGACCCATAACCAGTAACAAGACTGAAGCAGTGATCAAAAACCTCTGAAAAAAACAAGTGTCCAGGGCCTGAAGGATTCCCTGGGGAATTCTACGAAACATTCAAAGAAGAAATAATACCTATTCTCCTGAAGCTATTTCAAAAAATAGAAACAGAAGGAAAACTTCCAGACTCTTTTTATGAAGCCAACATTACCCTGATCCCCAAACCAGGCAAAGACCCCATCAAAAAGGAGAATTTCACACCAGTATCCCTGATGAATATGGATGCCAAGATTTTCAACAAGATCCTAGCTAACAGAATCCAACAATATATTAAAAACATTATCCACCATGAACAGGTGGGATTTATCCCTGGGTTGCAAAGGGTGGTTCAACATTCGCAAATCAATGCAGTAGAGCACATAAATAAGAAAAGAGACAAGAACCACATGGTCCTCTCAATTGATGCAGAAAAAGCACCTGACAAAATACAGCATCCGTTCCTGATTAAAACTCTTCAGAGAACAGGGACAGAGGGAACATTCCTCAACTTCATAAAATCTATACATGAAAAACCCACAGTGAATATCATTCGCAATGGGGAAAATCTGAGAGCCTTCCCAATGAGATCAGGAATAGGACAAGGATGCCCACTTCCACCGTTATTGTTCAACACAGTACCAGAAGTCCTAGCAAAAGCAGTCAGACAGCAAAAAGAAATAAAAGGTATTCAAACTGGCATCTTCGCAGATGGCGTGATACTCTATGTGGAAAACTGGAAAGTCTCCATCCCCAAATTACTAGAACTCATACAGCAATTCGGTAATGTGGCAGGATACAAAATCAAAGCACAGAAATCAGTTGCTTTCTTATACACGAACAGTGAAACTGTGGAAAGGGAAATTAGAGAATCAATTTCATTTACAATAGCAAGAAAAACCATAAGATACCTGGGAATAAACCTAACCAAAGAGGTAAAGGATCTATACTCTAGGAACTACAAAACACTCATGAAAGAAATTGAAGAAGACACAAAAAGATGGAAAAGCATTCCATGCTCATGGATCTGAAGAATAAACATTGTTTTTGAACATTTGTTTGTTGAATTAACATATCTATATTGCCCAGAGCAATCTATACTTTCAATGCCATCCCGATCAAAATAACAACAGCATTTTTCAAAGCGCTGGAATAAACAATCCCAAAATTTGTATGGAACCAGAAAGACCCCAAATTGCTATGGAAATGTTGAGAAAGAAAAACAAAGCTAGGGGTATCACATTGCCTGATTTCAAGCTATGTTACAAAGCTGTGATCACCGAGACAGCATGGTATTGGCACAAAAACAGACACATAGACCAGTGGAAAAGAGTAGAGAGCCCAGATATGGACTCTCAACTCTCTGGTCAACTAATCTTTGACAAAGCAGGAAAAAATACCCAATGGAAAAAAGTCTCTTGAATAAATGGTGTTGGGAAAATTGGACAGCTATCTACAGAAGAATGAAAGTGGACCATTCTCTTACACAATACACAAAGATAAACTCTAAATGGATGAAAGACCTCAATGTGAGACAGAAATCTATCAGAATCCTAGAGGAGAACATAGGCAGTAAGCTCTTTGATATCGGCCACAGCAACTTCTTTCAAGACACACATCTCCAAAGACAAGGGAAACAAAAGTGAAAATGAGCTTTTGGGACTTCATTCAGATAAAACACTTCTGCACAGCAAAGGAAACAGTCAACAAAACAAAGAGGCAATCCACAGAATGGGAGAAGATATTTGCAAATTACACTACAGACAAAGGGCTGATATCCAAGATCTATAAATAACTCCTCAAATTCAACACCCAAAAAACAGATAACCGTGTCAAAAAATGGGCAGAAGAGATGAACAGACACTTCTCCAAATAAGACATACAAATGGCTAACAGACACAGAAAATGTGTTTATCATCATTAGCCATCAGGGAGATTCAAATCAAAACTAAATGGAGATAAGACCCTACACCAGTTAGACTGGCAAAAATCGACAAGGCACGAAACAACAAATGTTAGAGAAGTCACGAGAAAGGGGAGCCCTCTCACACTGTTGGTGGGAATGCAAACTGGTGCAGCCACTTTGGAAAACAGTATGGAGGTTCCTCAAAAAATAAAAAATAGAGCTATCCTATGACCCAGGAATTGTACTACTGGGTATTTATCCCAAAGATACAGATAAAGTGAAAAGAAGGGCCATCTGTACCCCAATGTTAATAGCAGCAATGTCCACAATAGCCTAACTGTGAAAAGAGCCAAGATGGCCTTCAACAGATGAATGGATAAAGACAATGTGGTCCATATACACAATGGAATTACTCAGCCATCAGAAAGGATGAATACACAACTGTTGCATCAACATGGATGGGACTGGAGATTATGCTGAGTGAAATAAGTCAAACAGAGAAAGTCAATTATGATATGGTTTCACTTATTTGTGGAACATAAGGAAGAACATGGAGGACATTAGGAGAAGGAAGAGAAACATGAAGGGGGAGAAATAAAGTGGGAGATGAACCGTAAGAGATGACTATGGACTCTGGAAAACAAAGTTAGGGTTTTAGATGGGAGAGGAATAGAGAAATGGGTGAGCCTGGTGATGGGTATTAAGGAGGGCACAGATTGCATGGAGCACTGTGCATTATATGCAAACAATGAATCATGGAACAGTAAATCAAAAACTGATGATGTACTATATGGTGACTAACATAACATAATCAATCAATCAATAAAGGGGAAGAAGGAGCACATTATCATGGAAAATCGCCAACCGGAAGGTAGAGAGAAACAAAAGTTAAAAGAAACAATGGAGGGGCACCTAGGTGGCTCAGTCAATTGAGTGTCTGCCTTTGGCTCAGGTCATGATCCCAGGGTTCTGGGATCAAGCGCCACATTGGGCTCCCGGCTCAGTGGGAAGTCTGCTTCTCCCTCTCCCTCCCCGCTTGTGCTTTCTCTTGCCATCTCTATCTCTTTCTTTCTCTCAAATAAATAAATAAAATCTTAAAAAAAAATAAAAGAAACAATAGAGAGACAAAATAACCAGGAGGCATGAGATAAAAATGGCAGTAGTAAGTGCTTAAATATCAATAATCACTCTAAACATAAATGGATTGACGTCACTAATAAAAAGGGCGCAGAATGGCTGGATGGATTAAAAACAAAACAAAAACAAGAACAAGGGGCATCTGAGTGGTTGAGATGGTTAAGCACTGGACTCTTGATTTGGTTCAGGTCATGAGATGGAGCCACAAGCTGGGCATGGTACCTACTCTAGATTCTCTCCTTCTACCCTTCCTCTCCCCTTCCTTGTGCAAATGCACACTCTTTCTCTCTAAAACTAAAAAACAAAAAAACAAGACCCTAGTATATGCTGCTTAAAGGAGACTCATGAGCTTGGAAGATACACACAGGCTAAAAGTGAAAGGATGGAAGATAATATTTCAAGCATCCAAGCAAGTGAAAACCAAAACAAAGTGGGGATAGCCATACTTACATCAGACAAAATAGGGTTCAGGCCAGAAATAGAAATGAGATAAAGATCATTACATAATGATAAAGGGGTCAATACATTAAGAAGATATAATAATTGTAAATATGTACAGTCCTGACACGCAAGCACTGGAATACATTCAGCAAATACTAACAGATCTTAAAGAAGAAGCAGACAGTACAATAATGGTGGTGGCTTCACTACTGCACTAGCAGCAACAGATGAACCGTCCGGACAGAAAATCTGCAAAGCAATGTTGCAATCGAACCCAACTTTGGAACAAATGGACTTTAAACAGACATTACAGAACAGTCCATCTACCAGAAGCAAAATACACACGCTTCAGAAGAACACAGAGGACATTCCCCAGGACAGATCCTATGATAGGACACAAAACAAATGTTAGAAAATTTAAGAAGAAATTCTACTATCTTTTCTGACCAGGATGGTATGAAATTAGAAATCAAGAGGAAAGTGAGAAGATCTACAAATATGTGGAAATTAAATAATTTTAAACAACCACTGGGTCAAAGAAGAAATAAAGAGAAATAAAAAATTTTCTCAAAACAAATGAAAATGAAAATGCAACACATCAAATTTGTGGAATGGATGGATTAAGCAGCTCTGAGAGAAAGTTTATACCAACAAATGTACATATTAAGAAATTAGAAAGATTTCAAATAACCTTATATTTCAAAGACCTTTAGAAAAAGAACAAATTAACCCCAAAGTTAGCAAATGAGAAAAAAAAATAAGGTTCAGAGCAAAAACAAATGAAAGAGACCAGAAAAACAGAAAAGATCAAAAAAACCTAAGAACTGGTTCTTTGAAAAGATAAACCACACTGACAAAGCTTTATTTACACTAACAAAAAAAGAAGAGGGTGCCTGGGTGGCTCAGTCATTTAAAAGTCTGCCTTTGGCTCAGGTCATGGTCCCAGGGTCCTGGGATCGAGTCCTGCATCAGGCCCCCTGCTCAGTGGGGAGCCTGCTTCTCCCTCTGCTTCTGCTGCTCCCCCTGCTTGTGCACACTGTCTCTCTCTCTCTCTCTCTCTCTTTCTCTGTCAAATAAATAAAATCTTAAAGAAAATTAAAGAAAAAAGAGACTAGAATAAAATTTAAAATGAGACATTACAACTGATACTACCAAAATATATAAGATCATAACGGACAACTATGAACAATCATAGGCCAGGAAATTATATAACCTAGAAGAGATGGATACACTTTTAGAAACACACAACCCACCAAGACTGAATCAGGAAGAAACAAAGTCTGAACAGACCAATAATGAGTAATGAGATTGAATCAGTAATCAAAAACCTCCCAATACAGAAATCCTTAGGAACTGACAGCTGCACTGGTGAATTCGACCAAACATTTTAAGAAAAATTAACAATCCTCTTCAACCTATTCAAAATAATAAGGAGGAGATAACACTTTCAGACTCATTCAATAAGGCCAGTATTACCTTTATACCAAAACAAGAAAAGACAACCACAAGAAAACTGTAGACCAATATCCCTGGTGAGTATAGATGCAAACATTCTCATTAATAAAATATTAACATGCTGAATTCAAGAACACATTCATAGGATTATATACCAGGAAAAACAGGATTTATCCCTGGGATGCAAGGATGGTCCAACATATGCAAATCAATAAATGTAATATACCACCCCAATAAAATGAAAGCTAAAAATCACATGATCACCTCAATAGACACAATAAAAGCATCTGAAAAAAATGCAACATCCTTTCATAATAAAAACCCTTTGCAGACTGGATATAAAAGGAACACAGCTCAACAAAATAAATGCCACTTGCAACAAACTGAAAGCTAACCTCACATTTAATGGAGAAAAACTGAAAGCTTTTCCTCTAAAATCAGGAACAAGAGAAGGATGCCCACTCTCTCCACTCCTATCAATATAGTAGTGGAAGTCCTAGCTAGAGAAGTCAGGCAAGACAAAGAAATAAAAGACTGTCAAATGAGAAAGAAGTAAATAATATTAGTCCTATTTGTTGATATGATTTTATATACAGGAAATCCCAAAGAGCAAACCAAGATAACTGTTGGAACTGATCCACAAATTCAGTAAAGTTGCAGGATTCAAAATCAACACATATCACTCTATTGTTTTCCTTTACAGTCATAATGAAACATCTGAAAAAGAAAGAAAACTATCCTGTTCACAGTAGCATCAAAAACAACAAAATACTCAGGAAAAATTTAGCCCAGTAAGGGAAAGATCTGTACAATACAAACTGTAGGATTTTGCTGAAAGAAATTTAAGATGAAACAAACGGAAAACTATTGCATGTTGACTGATCAGAAGAATTAATATCATTAAAACATTTATAATACCCAAAGCCATGTTACAGATTTAACATAATATTCATCAAAACACCCAAGGGATTCTTCACAGAAATAGAAGAAACAATCTTAAAATCTGTTGTGGGATCACAAAAGACCCTGAGAGACAGAGCAGTCCCGACAAAAAGAACAAAGCTAGCGGCATCACACTTCCTAATAACTATACTACAAAGCTACAGTAATAAAAACAACATCTTACTGGTACAAAAACAGACACACAGAGCAGCAGAACAAAACAGCCCAGGATGAAATGCTGGCATAGATGGTCAACTAATATTCAACAAGGGAGCCAAAAACACCCAATGGAGAAAAGATAGTCTCTCCAACAAATGGTTCTGGGAAAACTGGAGAAACACATGCAGAACAATGAAAATGGGCTCTTCTCAGGCCACTTACAAAAATCAACTCAAAAGAGATCAAAGACTTAAACATAAGACCTGATAGCAAGACTTCAAGAACACATAGGTTAGAAGCTCCCAGACATTGGTCTTGGCAATGATATTTTGGATGTGATGCCAAAAGCACAAACACCAAAAGCTAAAATCAACAAATGGAACTACATGGAACTCAAAGCTCCCTTCTATAAGGCAAAAGAAACAACTAGCAAAATGAAAAGGCAACCTACAGAATGGGAGAAAACTTTTGTAAGCGATATATTGGATAAGGAGCTAATAATATTCAAAATATACGAGGAACTTGTACAACTTAATGACAAAAAACAATCCAATTTAAAAATGGGCAGAAGAACTAAATTGATGCTTTTCCGAAGAGTACTTCAAAATGGCCAACAGGCACATGAAAATATGCTTACCATCACCCATCATCAGGGAAATGCAAATCAAAACCACAATGTCATGATGCTCACACTGTCAGAATGGCTATCAAGAAGACAACAAGAGACAGTAGGTGCTGACGGAGATGGATTGAAAAGGGAATACAGTTGGGGGAAATGTAAACTGGTCCAAGCACAAGTGAAAACATTACTTTATTTTAATTTTTATTTTAATTTTTTCCTCAAAAAAATTAAAAATCCACCTGGCGGACCATCCAGCAATTCCACGCCTGGTTATAGACTCAAAGGAAATGAAAGTGGGATTTCGAAGAGATACGTGCACTCTCATGTTAACTGAAGCATTATTCACAATAACCAAGATATGGTGACAACCTAAAGTCTCATCAATGGATGAATGGTTAAAAAAGATGGGGTATAAGTACACAATGGAATGTTATTCAGCCCCGAGCAAGGAGAGTCTCCTGCCATTTGTGACAATAAGGATGGTGGATGCTCAGTCAGTCACAGAAAGACAAGAACTGCAGGACATCACTTACATGTGAGATCTAAAAAAGTCAAACCTATTACATCAGTATCTTTGGGGTAAATACCCAGTAGTGCAACTGCAGGGTCATAGGGTAGCTCTATTTTTAATTTCTTAAGGAATCTCCACACTGTTTTCCAAGGTGGCTGCACCAACTTGCATTCCCACCAACAGCGTAAGAGGAACATTCCCCTTTCCTCACATCCTCTCCAGAAGACTATGCTGAGTGAAGGAAGTCAAGCAGAGAAAGTCAATTATCATGTGGTTTCACTTACTTGTGGAGCATAAGGAGTAACATGGAGGACATTAGGAGAAGGAAAGGAAAAGTGAATTGGGGGAAGTTAGCGGGGAGACAAACCATGAGAGACTGTGGACTCTTGAGAAACAAACTAAGGGTTTTGGAGGGGAGTGGAGTGGGTGGATGGCTGAGCCTGGTGGTGGGTACGAAGGAGGGCATGTACTGCATGGAGCACTGGGTACGGTGCATAAACAACAGAGAGTAACACTGTGGTTACCAGGGGATGGGGCAGGAGTGGGCACATGAGACTGATGTGGTTTAAGGGTACCAACTCGCAATATGTAGTAAATAAGTCACAGAGACCTAATGCACAGTGTCATAAACACAGATTACAATGCTGTACTGTAATTACGTACGCGCCAGAAGTACCAAACGTCACTACAACAATCTTACTACAGTATATAAATGTACTGAATTAACAAGGTGTACATAGTAAATTTATACAATGATATATGGTAAATATATTGCATTAAAAAGTCAAAACTAACAACTTTCAATACAAAGAAGTAGTAATCCACATGCAGAGATCTTAGCAACTTATTGAAAAATACAATCAGTCTGTTTTATTGGTGTCTGCAGTTTTTTCTCCACGGGGCCTATAAAAGCGTAACAGCAAAACTTTGTTGTTGTAAAACTTACTTCTTTCACTCTTAAGAGTTACAAGTTTTTTGATTATTTATTCATACATTCCTTCATTCAAAAAAGGAGTAAGTAAAATAAATCATACGTTTTGTCCTTTGCTCTGGAGAAAATAAAGGAAGAAAGAGGGAGAGTAAGTGCTGGAGGTAAAGCAAGACTACGTTTTAAACAGAGCGGTCAGGAAGGCCTCATTTCAAGGTAACACTCAAAGACCTGAAGGAAGTAAGGGAAGGAGTCATGGAACACCAAAGGAAGAAAATTTAAGGCAGGTCAACAGCTAATGCAAAGACCCTGAGGTGGGAACATGCCTGATTTGTGGAAAGAACAGCCCAGGGAGGCTAGAAACAGAAGGAACGGTGGAGGAGGTGGGGGCGAGGTAAGGCAGGGAAAGCAGCTAGAAAGCGGTTACAAGAAGGTGGGTGATGGTGGCGGTGATGTGAACGGGTGACGGCCCCAGAGTGGGGACTGGACTCTGGATCTTCTCTGGCACCAGAGCTGCCCGGGTTTGCGGACGGGTGAGATGGGAGGTGTGACAGAAGGAGAGGGCTTAAAGATGCCTGGAAGGTTGTAGTTCTGAACACCTAAGAGCCTGGACTGCTGTGGGGGACCCCGACATGCACAGGCCAAAATGTTCAGGAGAACCCAGGAAGCGAGACAGAATAACTGGTTTATGAAGAAAAAGAAAACCAGGAGATTCAAGTGTCCCAGAAGACAAAAGAAGAAAGAGCTGTTGCGGGGGGGGGGGGGGGGATCCTCAACTGGGTCAGATGCTGACAGGTGAGAAGCCGCAGCCTGGGAAGCAGGACGGCTGGGCAGCACTCACTGAGATGGGACTCAAGATCCATCCTCCTGAATCTCAGGTGGGATCAGTTGGCATCTGCCTGTCCTAAGACTGTTACCTTCACTCACACAGTCGCAGACAGAATACAGGTCAACAGGGCTGGGGTTCTGGCAAGGGAGTGTGACAGACAGAAGTCAGAACAAGAATGTGAGTATACAAGTAAGGGTCTGATTACAACTGACCACGGAAGGATGGAGGGCACAGGGTGAGGGGGACAGAGCTCCAGGTACCGGTGGGACAGAAGGAATGCAGGAGTCACCCGAGGGAGTGAACTAGCCTACTATGAACAGGAGACAATGCAGAGTCTGCTTGAAGCTGAGATTAGGGGTGCCTGGGTGGCTCAGTCGGTTAAACATCTACCTTCGGCTCAGGTCATGATCCCAGGATCTGGGATCAAACCCCACATCCCTGCTAAGCAGGGAGCCTGCTTCTCCTTCTGCCTGCTGTTACCCCTGCTTGTGTGCGCGCTCTCTCTCTGACAAATAAATAAAACCTTAAAAAGAAAAGAAGACTTAAGAAAAAAGAAATTGATTAATAAAGAATTCTGGATAGTGTAGTCTCAAGACAGGAGCGGGTAAGGTAGAGCAGAGGACAAGATCCTTGGACGTGTAAGAATCAAGAGACCAAGAGAAGTCAGAAGAGTAAGAGGTTTGCCCAGTGCATTTTACAATCACCAAGTATCACGCCAGGAGTGATGCAGCAGAAGATAGTTTGCCAGGAAGTCACAATTTCAAGGCTGAGGAAATAGGACAGTGATCCCCAGGGCTACACTGGGATGGGAAGGGCTCCTTTCCCAGGAGCAGCCCCATCTCCTCCTCCCCAGACGAGTTCATGTGCGCACATATGTACCTGTGGGGAAATGAACGCTATGCTGGGTCGTACTGTTAAGGTCATGAGTCTACATAAACAGTATTATTCTGTTTTCCGCATGAGTCTTCAAGTGGATTTTTTTTTCAAAGATTTTATTTATTTATTTGACAGAGAGAGAGAGAGAGAGATCACAAGTAGGCAGAGAGGCAGGCAGAGAGAGGGGAAAGCAGGCTCCCTACTGAGCAGAGAGCCCGATGTGGGGCTCGATCCCAGGACCCCGGGATCAAGACCTGAGCCAAAGGCAGAGGCTTAACCCACTGAGCCACCCAGGTGCCCCTTCAACTGGATTTTTTCCAGAAATTTCTTTTCAAGATAAAATGGCCCCTCATAATCAACAGTTCTTCAAACTGAGTCCAACTCCAAAAGAAAAGGTACCATCATTAACATATATTTACCTTGAAGTTTTCTACTCAGCTCAAGTTTTTCCTGTTCAAGGCGTTTGATCCTCCTCTCATACGCCTCGGTCGCCAGATTGTTGTCGAGAGTCCTCTGGACACTGACGTCAAGGTCCAGGGACGCGGGACCGCCTGTGACCCGTAAACAGCTCCGATCGGAAAGAACGCTGAAGAAACATAAAAACATGAGTTCACGCAGAAAAGAATGTCTCAAGAAACAGAGCCTTCTGCAGCTGTCTACTTAAAACACGGATTGTGGTATCTAGCTACAGTTAACTGTGTAGGGTGACAGGAGAACACATTGTGTGCAAATCTCAACACAGACCATTTTTCAGAAGTATTTTTTAAAATTAATAAATAGTCCAAATTATCTTGCATTTCAATAACCACACATTATAAAATGATGTTTACTGAACACAAGGTGACCACGTAAGTGAAACAGTAGTCAAAAGCACACACCATGGTCCTCTTCATTAGAATTTGGATTCAAAAGTGAAATGCTTCCTCTAATTCAATATAATTTAATGAAAAATACTTGAAGTGTTGAACATTTAGTAGGGAGCAAAATCGCCACTTGCTTCTGTTCTCATGATGGAGACACAAACATATGAGATAAGTAAAATATTTAGGGCATTAAGCAGTGCTGAATACTAAGGACAAAATAAGGAAAGGGTGGGGGGGAGTACTGAGGGGGAAGAAGTAGAAATCTAGATAAAGTGGCCAGGAGGTTATCACTCAGGGCGGAACTCCCAATAAAGTCCAGAGGGAGTAACGGGGGGTGGGGGACATGGGACATTCCAAGCAGATGGAACACAAGCGCAAGAGCCTGAAGCAGGAACAGGTCTGGCATGGTCCCAGGCCAGAAAAGAGCCATGTGTGACTGGAGCAAAATCAGCAACGTTAAAAGTCGTAGGAAAGAGAAAGTGAGCCAGTCATGCAGCGTCTTGTAAGAATGTTGGTTTTGATTAAGATATGAGCTGCTGGAGTTGGGAGACTGTGGGGATGGGTCCTAAACAGTAAGAGGTTTGCCGAGTGCATTTTACAATCACCAAGTATCACACCAGGAGTGATGCTGCAGAAGACAATTTACCAGGAAGTCACAATTTCAAGGCTGAGGAATATAAGGGAATGACACGTTCCCTTATAGACTTATCTTCTAGCAGGACCAGTCAGACAGGTTCAGAGAAATCTAAGAGACGAGATTATGAACATTTGAGGTAGGTGGTTGGGTGGGTTTTAAGTAGGAGAGAGCAGAAGGGTCTCACATTCAGGCATCACCAGCAAATATCTGGGAGTGCACCACGTATCAGTGGAAAGGGTCCCAAGACGAAGCTGTGGGGCCCAGAGAGATGAGATCAGAAGGCCTCAGCTGTAGAGACAGAGGAGGACTGGCCAAAAAGGTGAGAAGTCAGGAAAGCGGCCTGGAAGGTAAGAGACGGCAGTGCTATGATGGGAAGGAGCTATGATGCCCAGCCTGAGAGGACACACAAGCCAGGACAGACTGGGAGCCCCTACTGTGCGTCTGCACAGGCGAGTGCTTGGGGCCAGAGGCGGGCAGGCAGGACCATGCAGAGGAGCATGTGAAAGCTGCCTGCCTCGACCTCTCCGTGCAAGGTTAAATGAGCTCATCAAGGGAGAGCAGAAGAGCGGGCACAGGTACAAGAAGGGTCCTAGAGGTTGGTAATCATGACCACGGAAGGTGAGACCAGTGAGAATGGTCAGGTGCTTTTCTCTGGACACTGAACTGCACGGGTCTGAGCAGAAACTTGAACTGTAATGATGATGTCAACTCAGCAGAACCATGCAGGAGACCAGGAGGCAGTCAAGCACCTGAGGGAGGGCACACAAGGATTGATGACAATCATACTCTGCTTACACCAGGGAAGGAGGACGGGGAAGTGGTCCGTGAAAACAGGACTAAGGTGGCTGGTGCTGGCACTTGGCACCTGGAGTGTATTTGCTAATGCAAAAGACTCTTCGATTCCTGCCCCAGTGCCAACAGGAACACTGTGAGCTCCATTTCTCCTCCAAAATGACCCAAGATTCTCCTATGTTCTACTCGTTACAGAACATCTAAATTTGTCAAGCAGTAGCTTCGGCCTCTATTTAAAAACTGTTTTGACTTACAAGGCTTTCTTACATATTTCTTAAATTTATCTTAATTTGCTTTAAGTTGTCCAAATTATGTTAACTTTTCCAACTTACCAGCTACTAGTATATGTGAAACCAACAAATGGCAGGTGGTGGCCAGAAAATGCAGTATGTGTGGGTGGGGGCATCGTTTCCTGAAGGAGGAAAACACATCTGGTAAGAAATAAATAACCGTGATCTGTAGGTTGGCCTATAATATTAACGATCAATAGGAAATACGTGGCTGTTCAATTTAGAAACAGAGATTAAGTCTGGTGCAGATGTGCTGTGATCTAGAATCCAGACATGAGCACTGCCACTGTAATATTCTAATAAAACTAAACTCCAGATGGAAAGTCTGACATTGAGAGTGATTATTCATGTATGCATATGTGCAGATCTGCCTCATCGCTAAAAATTATTTGTAACCCAAAATCAATATTCACAGTGCTTCTGCAATCACTAGCAGACACATGCAGAACAAAAACATTTTTTTGAGCTGCCTGATGCCTAAGTTTCCAGCTGGGACTGAACAAGGAGACGCTCTGCCTTCTTGTTTCAGCTCTGATACGACAAAAAGTACTCCTTCCAAGGTCTGCATGTGCCATGTCTTTCAGATTTTTCTGCTTTTTATGGGTGACTGTGTTGTTTAAAATGTCCTCCACGCATAGTGCAGAACGGCCATCTAGACAGTTTCTAAGCAAGACAGCTGCAATGTGCCAGACAAATACGTATGTGTGTTAGAGAAGCTTTGCTCAGGCCCAAGTTACACTGCTGTTGGCTGTGAACTTGCTGTGAATTAATCAACAATATATGTATTCAATAAGGTTTCTTTAAAGAGAAACATACATAAAACAAGGTTACGTACTGACTGGTTGAATGAAATGACCGGAGGCTCAAAAGAACCTACCCCTGTATTTCCCCCTAGGAATAATGGTTCAATATTCACAACTACAGCACACACAGGAACTTTACAGAACATGTAACTACCATAATCAGAATCGACTGTACTATGTATTTAATTTGGAAAGATGCAAATTTCTGTTTACAATAAATATAATTCTTATAATAAAAAACTGATGAGGAAAGTCCATTTTTTTTTTTTTTTGGAGGTCCGGAGAAAGAAGCAGAAGAAATCTTTACCTGCCTTGCACATGCCACTTACTGAACAGTGAACAGTGATAGAAAATCAATATACAAATTTTTAGTGCAGAATTAAAACCATAAGAAATAAAATAATGGAAAAAAAATAAAGCTCAAATTAAGAAGGCTAAAAGGGCAACATCTATAAAATTTTATGTTCTTATTGTCCTAAATTGTAACAATGTAACCTAAAGGTGTAGAGCAGAGGCTGACGACCTATGTCAGCCCACAAGCTAAGAGTGGTCCAGTGTTTGGCGACTCTGCTAGTCTGCCACCAGCCCCAAGGAGCCTACAACCTCAGGAGAGCAAGGCTATAGAATTTTCCCCACTTCCCTTCCTACCAATTTACTACTTTTAGTGGCAACACCACTGGGCATGGGAGCTCTCCAAATCAAGTCAGCCTCCTGCCAGCAGCTCGACAGCCCCAACCAGGCTGAAGGAATGGGGTGGGACAGTTTCTCAATTCATTTCCCTTGGGTTGAGTTGTCATGCCCCAAAATGGTTGTTTTTGACAATTTGTCCAGTATCATGGAGCTTTTTAAGGAGAGATTTGCCAAACTCTCACTCTGCCATCATGAAATCCACTTTTCTAAGCATCTAATTTCTCCTCTTCCTAGGAAACCTCATGGCATAACTGATCTAATTGGTAAATACGTGAAGTCTAATTTTTTCCTTGTCATAAACAGACATGTTCACCTCAGCGAACTCTCTCAATTTCTCAATGTATGAGAAAATAAATACTAGAACCCACGATAACTGTCTAGTAATTGATAAGGAGGTCCATAAAATTGCTTCATAACCACATTAAAAAGAGCTTCTTTGCAATGTCATACTTACAGAATTCTTTAAACAATCATCATCCACATCAAAATTCGATGTATCTGTTGGGCTACTAACTTCTGGAATATAAGGTGCTTCACAGTTTCGAATATTATCCCAATCAATTCCATTGAAAAAAGGGTGTTTCTTAAAGTCTTCTATTCCATTTTGACCAAGTCGGTGCTCTCTGCTGCAAATGAGTCTTCGAATAAGATCCTTAGCATTTTCAGACACATCGGTCACTTGAGCTGGAAACTGAAACCTCTCCTAGACACAGAATAATAGGAACAAAACATAAATCAGATTAACATTTATTTTCTTAAAAATGTATTTTCTTTTAAAAATGTCTAATAAGTGGGGGCGCCTGGGTGGCTCAGTGGGTTAAAGCCTCTACTTCGGCTCAGGTCATGATCCCACGATCCTGGGATCAAGCCTCGCATCGGGCTCCCTGCTTAGCAGGGAGCCTGCTTCCCCCTCTCTCTCTCTGCCTGCCTCTCTGCCTACTTGTGATCTCTGTCTAATAAGTAAATAAAATCTTTTAAAAATGTCTAATAAGTGTACACTGGCACAAAGTACTCATACTACAAAAGAGCATTTTTCTAAATGAACTTTTAATTTTATATGTGACTTAGTCACTCACACATGCACCGTAGAAAGAATATACTGAATGCTAAAATACCTTAAACTGCTATCAGAATGAAGAGAACTTATTAAAAGAAGACTGACTCAAAATTTCAGTAGAGTGTATATGACTCCTGATGTTCATATATGCCACAAACCAAGCATTAAGTAACAACAGTAAACACCTGTGAAGAATGGACCATGCACCTGACACTCATGGAAACTCTTTGTTCACTTAATGCCTATAATCCTCACAGCAATCCTTGAAGGCAGGTGCCACTATTATTCTGGTTTTGCAGAAGAGACCCAAAGCCCCAGGGAGTTCAAGCCAGTCACTCCTAGTCACACGACTAGTAAACCAAAGAGCTTTTGGAAGAGCGGCCTGACTCCAGAGTCCGGCTCGGAGCCCCCACCTCTCACTGATTTCTCTCTGAAATGATTTACGTGCTCTTTACAACGCGGTAGCTAGCTGTCCCCTGTCTTCTGACTCTCCATGACTATTTGGCAGATTATCCTTGCAGCCAGGCAGAAGAGCATTAAGGGACTGATACATACATGAAGCAACTGATCATAACTGTCTCACCCCCCTTTTATGGGACGTTCCTATTCCAGGTGTTGCAGCAGCTCACAGTCTTCTGAAATCGATCAATCAGAACCCTCCTCTCTTTATTACAATTTATTTCTATTTCATCAGGAACTAAAGGCCCCATTACTTTGCTCCTGTGGTGAATCTGGACTCTTTTCACTGCACTGATCCTAAAGAAGACCAGAACAGGTATCCTCGCACATATATCTTGGTTCAACTGAGTACTTCCTTAGGGCAGATTCCTAAACCTGAAGTTGCTCAATCCAAAGTTCTAACCCTTTTCAAGGCTCTAGATGCTTATTTACAGATTTGTTGACAGAAAGGTTACATCAGTTCCTATTGACAATGTCCAACAATACCCATCTTACTGGGTTATTCACAGTACAGAGTAGAATTTTTCTTTTCATCTTTGCCAGGGGGAAAAAGGATATCTCAGTTTTATTTTGATTTGCTTTTAATTTATGATGGCTAAGGATGAGAATTTTTTAAATGCATTCTAGTCATGAGTACTTATAGTAGTAAGGATATAAATTATCTGCTTACCCACTTCATTATTCTACGGAAGAGACCAATTTCCTATTTACTAGCATTTCTAATAAAATACAGGAGAAGGTAAGAACTAATAATTTTATGTATAATTAATGGATTTTGATTATTCATGTTTGTCAGGTCCCCTATTAGCATAGAAATTAGAATGTTCTTGTTTTTAAAAAAATATTTTTTAACTATCACATCACTTCAAATTTATTGTATCATTTACCACATTGAATTGAAAAAATAGTAAAATATACTAACTTTATGATTCATGATTTTTCCATATGTCTCCACCAGAGATTCTGCATAAAATGGTGTTTCTCCATAAAGCATTTCGTACATACAGACCCCCAGAGACCACCAGTCACATTCAGGTCCATATCTCCCTTTCCCATCTTCCATGGCTTGAAGGATTTCAGGAGAGATATAATCTGGAGTTCCAACAGCCACTGAGGACTGGACCTGAGGAAGTTCACACATTTTTAGTAATCTACTATATTAGAAACAATAATTAATTAAAAAATATTTACACTTACTCACATACACAAGACATCATTTCAAAACTACAACTTTGTCATTACCTGAATTTAGCCTCCTTGTACGTATAAGTTCAATTGTATATAATCTCCACACTAACAGTCCTCCAGATTTCACAATACTATAGAATCTTTATTATTGATGGTACTTCATTGGCTACATTTAGGGTAACGATAGGATTTGAACATCACAGCCATTAAAAACAAACTGGGTATTTAGTACAGAACATTCTTATTATTGATATTATCTAACCAACACATTCCTATAAATAATGGAACTAGGAAAACTCTACATTTGTCAAAAGGAAAATATAGCCTGAAAAAAACAGGCCAATACTTATGAGCAACCCAGAAATTATTTTAAAACACCTTAACTGAAACCTAAGGAAATAATTATTAACAATGTACTGCAAACTACCTATTAATTTAAAAAATTACAAAGGGGTTTGAAACATATTCTTCAAAAAATAAAGTCCCAGTAGAGAAAAACAGTTGCGCATGTAATTATGGGAAGTTAGATGTAAGTGAGAAAATAATCAATATAAATGATCTTGGGCATGCATCTTGCAAGGTACTCTGAAATAAAATTGTTTCTTTGTATGTTTTAAAGAAGTGTATCAAAAAAGAATATTCTCAAGGTAGAATAATGGTTAATATTCTGGATTTTCTAGAAAAAAATATCATTCTTAAGTAATCCTTAGAATAGACTTCCTCTTTGGTAATACTGAGATAAGGTAACTTGAAAACTCCTGCACTGCAAACTCTTAAAAATACTAGATAAAATACAACAACCATTTTTTTAATAAATATATAAATGAGCCCTTAGAGAAAAAAGAAATTCTTAGGGGCTGGTTATCAAGAAGTGTTTGAGAACCAGAGCAATGAGCGTTATAGCAGGACTGGGGCTGGGGAATGTTGGTTTTCATTTTCTAGATACTTGGATTTTAATATATCCATGAGGACGAGGGGACAGTCCTCAGCTTATGTGAGGTTTGAAGCAAGAGGCCACCCCCTATAATAATAGCCTTTACTCTAGAGGGTAAGTAAAAAGGTGAATTATGAAAATCTGCCATTCAGAGAAAGAGACTGTCCGTATTGATTGTGGCTGAAACGTGAAGAAAAATTGCTCCTCCCAAAATTCATCACTTTCAGCCGTATAGTCCCAGCAGTGGGTATTCTAAATCATAGTGCTTCTGGGATCCAGAAGTCCTCAAGCCAAGGAACTGGCAAAAATAATGGCACCTGGTAAGGTGCACCCCCAAAACTTGGCATAACAAATTCAAAACTACTACTATTCAAAATTCACTACTTTACAGGACACATGATCAAACCTCGCTGCATATAATTCTCACACATAAAAGCCCACTGAAGATGAGCTCATGGTCCAAAAATACAAACTAAATGAGAAAACAGTCCATTACCCCCCCCCCAAAAAAAATCAGAAATCAAAGCAATATAATTAGACCCCTGACAATTATCAATTCTACATGAAGCTACATGAAGTATGTTTTAAAATGATTAAAAATTTAAAATAAAAAATCATAGGAGAAATGAAAAAAATGAAATGACGTTCTAGAAATAGGGAAAAAAAACCCCCACAAAACCAAAAAGCTAGTCTTGAAATAAAAAAAATAAAAAGTGAACAGGTAAAAGATATGAAAAAATAAAACCAGATCCATTTCTATCCACACCGCAGTTAAACTGCAGAGTACCAAAGGCAAAGACATCTTCAAAACAGTAAAGAATATAGAGAGATTGCCTACCAAGGAATGACAAGCAGACTGCAGCTGAATTATTGGTATTGACACAGCAGAGAGAAGAAAATGGAATTGAATCTTCAAAGTGACAAGACAAAATAACTGTCACCTAATTATGATACATGAATGGGGGTTAAATACAGGTATTTTCACACAAAGAGTAAGTGAATTTCCATGTACACACTCTTCCAGATAAACATAAGGACACACTTAAGGAAACAAGAAGTTTAACTAATGTGGAAGAATGTGGTAGTAGAAGCAATTGTGAGCAAAGGTATTACTAAACTTTAACATACATACAGTCATTAATTGGATAAAATAGTGACAAAGAGGAAGGGGATGAGGAGGAGTAGGAAAAAGAGGAGAAACAGGTTGTCAGAGGAGGAGGGAACAACTATTTAAAGGTTGAAAATCAGGTGGAACTAAAATACCAGAAAACAGTAATGTGTTACTGAGGGAACAATTAGGATCCAAGTGGTTGAAGTTTCTTGTTCTCTCATCTTTATTTTTTACTTACTTTTTAATCATTATTTTTAATTGTGGTAAAATACCTGTAGCATGAAATTTACCATTTTAACCATTTCCAAGCATGCACTCCATTGGCATGAAGCACATTCACGCTGTGGTGCAACAGTCACCACTGTCCTTCTCCAGAACTCTTTTCATCTTGCAAAACTGAAACTTGGCATCCATTAAGCACTAACTGCCCCCTGCCCACCTCCCTCCCCATCCTGGGCCCTGACAACCACCACTGTACTTTCTATCTCTAAGTCTGACTACCCTAGGTGCCTCATAGCCATGAAATAATACAGTATTTGACATTTTGTGTCTGGCTTAAATCACTTAACATTTTCAAGGCTTATCCATGTTGTATCATGTGTTAAAATTTCCTTCTTTTTAAGTCTGAATAATTTTCCCTTGTACTTAAATACCACATTTCCTTTATCCACCCATCTGCTGATAGATACCTTGGTTACTTAAATCTCTTGGACATTGTGGATACTATGAATGTCATTTCCAAGAAATCAATGCCAAATCCAATGTTATAAAGCTATCCCCTATATATCCTTCTAAGAGTTTTATAGATTTAGCTCTTATATTCAGGTCTTTGATTCATTTTTAGTTGATTTTTGCATATAGTATAAAATAAACTGAGTTTCTTGTTTGGCTTTGAAATATGGTAAGAAACTGACTCTAGACTTCAGGTAAACCTTAAATATTAAAAATTTAAAGATAAACATTAAAATATTTGAAATAGAATGTATAGCTTCCAAAAAAGTAAATAAAAAGAGAAATTAAACTACACTTGACCAAGTCAACAGCAGGCAGAAAAGGGGAAAATAAAGCATGCATGCAAACAAATAAGCAAAATCTACAGTAAATAGCATAAGATCAACACTAAGAATAAATACAAATATACTGATACTGAAAAAATACAAATATATATTATGAAATTTATAAATGGACTAAATTTACCTATTAAAAGACAGGACTGTAAAAATTGAATGACAAATAGAGACATACCATGAGAGACTGTGGACTCTGAGAAACAAACTGAGGGTTTTGGAGGGGAGGGGGGTGGTGGGTTGGGTAAGCCTGGTGGTGGGTATTAAGAAGGGCATGTATTGCATGGAATACTGGGTGTGGTGCACAAACAATGAATTTTGGAACACTGAAAAAAATTAAAGAAAATTAAAGAAAAAGCCAAAATGAACAAATATTTTTCAAAATTAGCAAAGGTTTAAAAGCAAAGATATAGAAGTTTATAGCAAAGATATAAAAGATTTATATCTAAACATAGGACACAGAAAGGTTAAAAGTAAAAGGATGCATAAGACATATAAGGCAAACGTTAAAAGAACATTAAGGTAGCTATATTTCTATCAGTTAAAATAGACTCTAAAGGCAAAATCATTATTAAGATTTTTAAAAATTCATTAACATAATTATAAACAAAAATACCTCAGAATAACATTCTGAATAATATGCCTAACAACGTAGCTACAAAGGGCTATGTAAACATTGATGATAACAAGGAAAAATTAATAAATTCAGTATCATGGTAAGACTTTTTAAATAACAAATGATATATCAGAAAGAAATAAAACTGTTAAGAATATAAAAAATTTGAACAACAAACTAAGAACCTCAATCTTACAGACCCACATAGAAACCTGGACCCAGGAATTAAAAAGAGTGTACTATTTTCAAACAGACAGATAACATTATAAAAACTAGCCTTTTATAAAGCAAAAGCAACTCTTGACAAATGTCAGAAAAAAACTGATTATTAAATAGACCCATTCTCCAGTAAAATAAAACTAAAAAGAACCAAATAATTAATACTAAAGATATTAAAAATAATCAATGGTCCACAGAGGTTTTCTAACTAAAGCTGGAAAATATTTAGAACTAAAAAGTAAAATGCTCTAAATATCAAAACTGACGAAGGAAAAGAAAAGCACAAGCAAACAACATTAGGATTGAAAAAACAACAAAACTACACAAGTAACAGATTTTAAAGTTAGGAAGAGTACAATATGAACATTATGCCATCAAAATTGAAAACTCAGAGAAAATAGACAATTTTCATAGAAAAAAAAATATAACTTACCAAAACTGACTCAGGAAGAAATAGAAAACCAAAGAGACCTATAACCATTAAAAAATGTGAATCAATAGTATAAAATCTACCTGGAAAACAAACCAAAAAAACAAGAGGAAAACAAAACCAAACCAAGGCAAAGGTGATTTAAAAGTGAGTTCTACCAATTTCATAAGAAATAGACAACCTCTGTATTATATAAACTTGTTCTAAAGCCAAAATTGGTAAGGGGAGAGGATAGGACTACTCCTCTGTCCATTTTCGAAGGCTAAGATAACCCAAATACAAAACTCAGACAAGAATGATTTGAGAAAAAAAAAAATCATACTGCAATCTTAGAATGGTCAATCTGAAGTATGACTCTTGGGTAACATCCAATATAAAATATTAGTAGAGTCATTCGAGCAATTTGTTTAAAAATATCAATACATCTTCAAAACAGAGTTACGTTTGGCCAAAGAATGGATGATTTAACATGAGAAATTCTATGTCATGCATCAGTTTAACAGATTAAAGGGAAAACACCCTAATATCATCATCTCAATGGAAGCAGAAAAGTCATCTGATTACAACAATAATAACCATAATAACACATTCTTATCCTAATAAGAAACAGAAATTTCATAATAAGAAACAGAAATTTCCTTAATTTTGTAAAGAGTATCTATCAAAAGCTTATGGCAAATATCATAGTTAATTTGAAACTACAGAAAAAACACCATGAGCATCAGGAACAAGGCAAAGGAGCTCCCTATTACCATACCTATTTAATATTGCACTGAAGGTCACTGATTGCATACAGGGGAAAAACAGCATACATAAGCATTTGTTAATGTGAATTATGTGACTGTCTATGTACAAAACCTAAAACAATCTACAAATTATTTTGAACAAAAAATTTAGTGAGCTTTCTAGTTTCAAAATGAGAATACAAAAATCAACTGTGATCCTCAACAAAACAACAAGCTATTAAACTGAAACTGTAACAGTTATTGTTTATAATGCTCCATGCCCCAAAAATCCAGTATGTCTAGGAACAAATTTAACAAATAAAGGTAATGGATTTACTGTAAATATGATTATAAAACTTCAATAACAGACATAAAGGAAAACCTTAAATAATGGAGAGAGACATCATGTTTGTGGAAACGAAGATTCCATGTTACAGACATAAATTTCCCCAAAATTAACCTCTAAATTCAATGCAAGTCTACAAGCTTCTGTTTCTGAAGGGGCATTTGTGTATACTTGGTATATATATAAACCAATAATATAACCCTAACAAGCATATGGAAAAACAAATGGCCAAGAACAGCTAAGACAATCTTAGAAGAAGAAAAAGAAGTAAAGCAGGATATCCTTCCCAGAAACTGACTTCTTATAAAGGTGTAGTGATTAAGATGGCATAATTTCAACTCCTATTTGAGAGCCCAAAAGCAAGCTGAGAGCTGATTTGCAAAGTCCCAAAATCTAGGAAAAGCTAAAACTGAGGCAGCTGCCCAGGTAATAAAAAATGATCCATACAAAGACATATAATTATAACATTTCAGAACACTGGGAAGAATAGAATATCCTAAACGCTTTTAGAAAAGGGAGGAAAGGTTTAACAGAAGAACTGAGATTTAGAATGGCACCAGATATCTCAACAGTAAATTAGAAGACGATGCAATGCCTGCTAAATTCTAAGAAAAATCATTTGAAATCTACATTACTATGCCCAAACAAATTATCAATCAAATATGAGGGTAGAAGTGAAAGCATTTTTCACACGTGCAAGATTATAAAATATTTACTTCCATAAGTAGCTCTCAGGAGAGCTACTGAGAGCTACTACCCGATAAAGAGAAAGCCAGACATGGGACCCAGGAAAGAGAGGATCCACTGCTAGATGGCCATGCAGTGAATCCCACCATGAAGAGTAGGAGAGTCCTGGCAGGACAGTGCTACAACAAGCCGGCAGAACAGTCTGGATGAGAAGGGAGAAGGCAAGACTCCAGCACAGCTCCCTCCAAAGATAAAAGGGAACCACTAGGTTACTTAATGTTTCTGAGAGAGAAAGGAATTAGGGGTTGGAAATTTGGGGATAAACTGGTGAGAGTTATAGAAAACAAGACAAAGTAGTCACTTACACCACGGACAACAAAAAGTGTTCAAGAAAAGAACTGTAATTAAAATAAACTGCATGCAATGGCAAAATTATTAATAATATTTGTATAGAGTCATAAAGAATTGAACAGGACTTAAGGAAAGACACTAAGAAGATAGAAAGTGTATGGGATGGGTGATATGGTAGGAAATTAACAGGTAATAACTAGTACTAAATAATCAAAAGACAGTAGCACAAGTATGATAACAAGAAATATGTAAGTAAAGGAAGCGACAACACAAACAGCCAGAAGACTCCCAAGTGTCTGCCTCCAGCAAAGGAGATTTGGAGGCAGAAAGAATGGGACAAAGGAACGCAGTTTTTATGACAAGCCTCCTTAAAACACATATACATCACTCTGATTTAAAAATAAAATAAAAATAAAGTGGAAATAAAACAAGTAAAAAGGCTTGTTCATTATAATTTTCTAAATGGAGGATAAACATGCTATATGTCCAGAATTATTTTGAGATCATCAGCAAAGAATGAACAAGCAGGAAGACACACCAAGATTTCAAGGAATAAACTTGATCAGGGGTAACTCATACAGACAGAAACAGTCCTCACCACATTCTGGAATGCACAGGGATTTGGAAAGCTGCCTATCAGACTCCAGGAAAAGAGCCCCAGCTTTGAGTCTAAGGGGCGTATGACCCACAGGACTCAGGGAAACGCTAGCTCTTCTCCTGGAATTCTTCTTCACTGTAGCACTCTGCTCTCCAGAATTCTGATCCAAAACCTCCTGAGGCCACAGCCTCCCCGATTTGAATCTGTGTCTCCTCAACTCAGCAAGCCCTCCCTTCTTGCTTCATACCTGCCATGATCAGCTGCCTACTTCATGCTTCACAGAGACGCAGAGGTTATGGAGGCGCAGTTCCACGGACACATTCACATGGTTACTGCCCTCATAGATCTTTACTTCTACAAATACCATAACCCCACAGGACAGTGTGGTAATTTTTGCTTTTCACACTCATCAGATGGCTTTTATGTAAATTTTGAAGGAAAGATGAGCCTTTTTTCCTTTATCCTACAGATCTTATTTATCATATCTGATATTCTTTATCCTACTGATCTAATTATCCAAATGGTATCATTTCCTTTGGATTAAAGGACATTCTTGAGCATCCAGGCCTGCTGGGGAGTGATCTCTTTCATTTAACTGAAAATGTCTTTTATTCACCTTCATTTCTGACGAATATTTTTGCTTGGCAGAGAATTCTTGGTCTATAGATTTTTTTTCTCTTTCTGCACTTTAAAGATATTATTTCTGATGAGACACCTATGGTTATTCTTACCATTTTCCCAAAATATGTAACATATTTTAAATTCTGGCTGCTTTCCATTTTTTTCCTCTTATCTTTAATGTTTGGGAGTTTAATTGTGTGGTTCCTTTTAACCTTGAGGTACACTAAGATTCTTAGATTTGTGTTTTTCACCACATTTGGTAAGTCTGAGCCATCAACCCTACTAATTCTTTCTGTTCCTGTTTCACTCTTTTCTCTTTCTGGTATTCCAATCATGAGGACCCCGGAGCCTGAATTTATTTTGCTTCAATCTTTTCCTCTCTGTTCTTCAGACTGGATCATCACTATTGACTGGTCTTCAAACTCACTGGCACTTTCTTCTCTCATCTCTAATCTGCCATTAATCTCCTCCTGTGAGTTTTTATTTCTATTACTACACTTTAAGTTCTAAAAAGGTCCATTTGATTTCTTTTCTTGCTGAGATTCCTTATCTGAGCCATCGTTAGACTACATTTTGATTCTTTAGACATATTTATTTAAAAAACATATTTATGATACCTTTATTATGTCTCTAAGTCCAATATCTGTGCTATCAAACTTTCTACTGACAACTTTTATTTTTTAAGTCTGTAACAGAATCCCTATCCTAGCCCCGTTGTTGTTTGGTCTGGTGATTTCTGATTGAATGTTGGTCATTGACAGAAAAAGTTATTATAGGCAGTATGAACTGTATTATCTTCCACTGAAGATGTTAAATATTACTGAAGCAGATAAAAAAAATACCACCTGATCTCCTTAAACAAGGGTTAGCTTACAATTACACTCTTTGGGGCCAGACTTGTAGAAACTCTAAGATTCATCTCAAACCCCCTGACTTAGAAGACCACTTTCAAACTCAATGAATTTTATCAGGACTTGGATTTAGACTGTTATACAGGTTTGGAGTACGTCTTACATGGTATAAAGGTGTTAAATAGCTCCCCGGGGCCAAAATTCCAGTGTACCCATGTACTATCTCTTCTCCAGCACCACTTTGATTTTCAGAAACCTGTTCAATTTTCAGATACACAGCATCTATTATTTGGTACATCTGCTGTCTTATACTGCTTTTGTACAGCCCAACCTGCAGGAGATAGCCCCGTAGGCATACTTTAGGCCCTCTCTCTGAAACACTTGCTCCTCTCCAGTGTTAAACACTGCAGACTAACTAACTCATCTCTGATGTCTTCCTCCTCAGCTCTGGAGAACTGCTACCCTCACCTCTAACACTAGGTTTCTGCATCAAGAGCCAGCAGACTGTCCCCATACTGGGAAATGGTAAGGTACATCTCATGAATTCATTTCTCTCAAAGATAACAGTCTTATGCTGCCTGTTGTCTACTGCCTGAAAACTGATGTTCCAAATATTATGTACAATTTTACAGTTTTTTATAGTGAGAGGACAATATGGTACCAATTACTCCTTTGATCATGGCCAGAAGCAGAAGTCATAAAACCTAATTTTTTTAAAGTTTATCTCCTTAGGATACATTTTCCGAAGTCCAATTACTGGTCCAAAATAATATACATTTTCATGGCCTTTAGAATATATTATACTAAACTGCTTTCCAAAATAATTTCTGCCAAGTGAAATTACATATACTTGGATCTCTGCTATACAGCCAGGAAACTGAAGTAAAAACAAACAAAACAAACAAGGAATAAAATTGGGGCATATAATCCTTTAAGTTTATATGAGGGACCAAGGGTTAGTAGAAGTAAACCAAATGGGAATGTGAAACTAAATTCAGATAGAAATGTTCTGATGAAAGCATTCATTTGTTGAATATTGTCCCTCAAAAAAACTAGACAACTAGGAAAGAAGATTAAAAAAAATAAAGGTGAAGAAGGAGTCACATTTTCTTCTCCCATGTGGGAATTGTTTTATTCACCTCTCTAAAACAGTGAAAATACCTCAAGTACAATTAATAAACAGTTCAGCTAAAGAAAAAAACAAATAAGGTTCTCATAAAAGACATGCTGTATCAATCTTAACATCATTAATATAAGCAGTTAAAAATGGCATTGGACTTTGTATACAAACCTTATTATGAGTAAGTATCCCTAATGCCATTGTGGGAAAAGGTGGAGCACAGAAAGACAAATGGATGGATGGATACTTAGAAAATATAAATAAATAGTTTCTAAAACAGGACAAATAGCAAGGGAGATATCTGTGGACAAAATAACTTGAGATTCATCTTTATTTACCGTTCCATCTTCCATCAGCTTCAGACAAGAACCGAAATCTGCTAATCGAATATGTCCGTTCATATCCATCAATATATTGTCAGGTTTGATGTCCCTGAAAAGACAGACACATTCAATTTTTAGCTGAGAAAAATAAACATAACCATTTACTTGGTAAGATAAAAATCTGTCTGAAAACTTCAACTTCTTTTAAAACTAATACTCTAAGAACACCTACTTAACTACTTTATGGGCTCAAATCCTGGCTCTGATTCATATGAAAACTTTTGTAAACACATGTACTTTCAGTGTTCTGAAAAAAACTGCTTTTTGGCAGTTCTCCATCTTTTTTTTTCTTAAGAGAGAGAGAGTGTGTGTGTGCACACGAGCAAGTGGGGGTGGGGCATAGGGAGAGGGAGAAAAAGAATCTTAAGCAGACGCCATGGTCAGCATGGAGCCCAACATGGGGCTTGATAATCACAACCCTGAGATTATGACCTGAACTGAAATAAGAGTCAGACACATCACTGACTAAGCTACCCAGGCCCCCCTTCCAGGCAGTTTTCATTCAGGTTAAATTAATTTAGATTAATTTAGATTTGCACAGATTCCAATATGACCATGATAGGCCTACTTTCTGTATACAGAGAAGAGAAGTAATTACTTGACATACACAAAATGTACTATCCTCTAACCTGTGAAATTGGAGAAGGAAAAATATACCTCCTAGACCTGGAATGTAAATGTAAATAAATAAATTTTCAATTACTTCAGGTCAAAGTAACTGCAAAGAAATTTCTTCATAAAACTTATTTGAAATACAACTGACACAACTGCTTAGTAGTAATTTATGTTATATAAAGCTATTTATAGCTGTTAAGTCAAAAGCTTATAGGATATCCAAATCTAATTAACAACAAACTAAATCACACCGGTTTTTGTATTTGTTTCTACATATGAATAAAGAAAAGGGTTGCAAATCTTGGCAAAAATACATAAAATGATTCCTATAAAGACCCTGCAACACGTTTTCTAATCACCATCTAAAGATGAATTCCAAAAAAACTAAGAGATCAGACCCTCTCAATATATTCTACATGTAGAGGAAGAAAAAAAATCATCTATGAACATCAATTATACAAAAACAATTCTATTACCATGTGGTTAGGGTCACCTTTTTTCCCCTCATCTCTTTCTTTATTTATCTTATAACTGGAAGTCTGTACCTCTTAATCCCATTTATCTATTTCATCCATCACCCGAACCACCTCCCCTCTGACAACCTTCAGTCTGTTCTCTGAATTTAAGAGTCTACTTTTTTTCTTTCTTTGTTCATTAGTTTTGTTTTTTAGACCTACATATAAATGAAATCACCTGGTATTTGTCTTTTTTTGACTTACTTCATTTAGCATACTCTCCAGGTACATCCATTTTGTCACAAATGGCAAAAACATTATTTTTATGGTTAATATTCCACTATATATATTCCATATATATATGTATGTACATACACACACACACACACACACACACACACACACACACACACCCTATCTTCTTTGTCCATCCATCTATCAATGGATATTTTGGCTGCTTCCATATCTTGGCTACTGCAAATAATGTTGCAATAAACATAAGGGTGCACATATCTTCTCAAATTAGTGTTTTTGGGTCTTTGGGTAAATACCCAGGAATGGAATTACTGGATCATATGGTATCTCCATTTTTAATATTTTTGAGGAACCTCCATGATATTTTCCATAGTAGCTACACCAATTTATAATCCCATCAACAGTGCACAAGAGTTCCTTTTTCTCCACACCCTCACCAACACGTGTTCTTATCTTTTTTTATCCTAGCCATCCTGACAGGTATGATGTAACATCTCATTGTGGTTTTGATTTGTGTTTCCCTGATGGTGACTGATGTTGAGCATCTTTTCATGTACTTCTTGGCCATTTTTAAGTACTCTTTTGAAAAAAAAAAAAAAAACCCTTTTTTTTTTTTTTTTGGACTGCTTGGTTTTTTGTTATTATGTTGGTTGAGTTCTTTGTATATTTTGGATATTAACCCCATACTGGATATATCATTTACAAGTATCTTCTCCCATTTAACAGGTTATCTTTCATCTTGTTGATGGTTTCCTTCGCTGTGCAGAAGCTTTTTGTTTTGATGCAGTATCAACAGTCTATTCTTGCTTTTGTTTCCTTTGCCTGAGGAGACATACTTAGAACAAAGCTGGAGATATCACAATCCTAGATTTCCAGATATACTACAAAGTTATAGTAATGCAAACAGTATGGTACTGGCACAAAAACAGCTCAGTGGAACAGAACAGGGAGCCCAGAAATAAGCCCAAGCTTATATGGCCAACTAATCTATGACAAAGGAGGCAAGAAAATACAATGGAAAAAAGACAGTCTTTTCAATAAATGGCTTTGTGAAAACTGGACAGCTACATGCAAAAGAGTGAAACTGGATCACTTTCTTATGCCACACACAAAAATAAACTCAAAATGGATGAAAGACCTAAATGTGAGACCTGAAATCATAAAACTAAAAGAAAAGACAGACAGTAATCTCTTTGAGATTGACCTTAGCAGAATTTCTGTAGGTATGTCTCCTTACATAAGGGTCCTTTAATTTAACCTGAATGATACCACTTAAGGTCTCTATGCCTCCCATCTGTAATAAAAGGATAATACTATGGAAGTAATTTGTGTGTTGAACATCATGAGTTGGCAAATACTGACCTAGAGGCCAAATCCATCCCACTGCCCATTTTTGCAAATAAAATTTTATTATAAATAAAGTCACATCCATTCACTTATAAAAGTATTATGTATGGCAGGCTTTCCCACTACAACAGCAGAGCTGAGTAGTTCTGACTACAGACAGTGTGGGCTTCAAGCCTAAAATATTTCCTACTGGGCCTTTACAGAAAAAGTTTGGTGACACCCCTGAAGATGAGAGATGACTGCTTAACAGAGACTAGCAGATAGATGGACTGAAAACAACTTTAACAGGAAATTGGCTTCATTATCCTCAATGTTTGAATTTATCCCGTGGTCAGAATGGTGTATTAAAAAAAAGATTTTTCTGTTGTTTGGAAACATCAAAGAAGGATACTTTAGTGCTAGAAGGAACCTTAGAAATTACCTAAACCATTTTTAGAGGAGTATAAAGAATGTGTTTTATTTTTCATTTTAAAAAATATTAAGCTGTATAGTCACTACACATACTGCTACTGGCATATTTCTCAGATTTTAAAGAGGACTAAAGGAATTACAGAAAAGGAAAACAGTGAAAGGATTCATAATCATCAATAATATTTCAGGGTATTTTAAAAATAGAAACTATTAAAGTAGACAAACAGAAACTATTAAGTAGAAAAATAAGTTATATTTATAACAATAATGAAATGGAAAATAATTAACAGGATAGTACTGATGCTCCTTAAGTATCCCTTTACCCTTTCATATTATCTCCTTCACCCACTCCCCACAGGTTAGCAACCACAACCCTGGCAATTACTATATCCATATATATTTTATATTAGTACATGTAAACAACCATAAGATTATGAATCTTTCTGAATGTCTTTAAACTTCATAACTGATACCAAAAACTGTGTATAGCCTTAGAAAAATTATTTTATTCTAATACTGTGGCTAGAACATGTTACCCATGTTGACATACATTGTTCTAGTCTGTTAGTTTTACCTGCTACATGGAATACTTCCATAGACCAAATTTATCAGTTCTCCTGATTATAGAATTTAGTTCTCAACAATTTTAGATTGTGGATTATTTTGCTATCACACAAAATTCTGAAATGAATATTTTTACCAATGTCACCTAGTGCTCATCTATGAACATTTCTCCAGGCTGCATATTTAGAAGTGGGACTGCTATGATGAAAGACATGTGTGTCTTCAACTTCATAATCATGAATACCATTAAGTTTAAGAATCTTTTTTACATTATCACTAGTCATCTCACATTCCTCTTCTGTAAAATGCCAGTTAATATCCTTTACCATTTTCTTACACTGTGTGTGTGCTGTTTGTTGTTTGGGTTTTGGTTAATATTCAGGAATTCTGTTTACTCAAGCTTAGTTTACATGTGTTACAAATCTCTTCTCTCAGCATGTGGGCTTATTTTCCCACATTGTTTATAATGTCTTATTCGTAAAAAAATTATTTAATGTCAATGTAGTCTTCTAATTTACGATTTGTTTTTGTCTTTTTCACTATTTTCAGCTTTACTGAGATATAACTGACAAATAAAATCATACATTTAGAGTATACAACATGATGATTTGATAGATATACACATCATGAAGGGATTCTCACTGTTGAGTTAATTAACACACTCCTCATGTGTTCTTTTGTTTTTGGTGGTGTTTTTCAGTAAAACGTTTAATTTCCATTCTCTTAGAAAAGTTCAGTCATACAACACGGTTTTACCAACTATAGCCACATTATACAATAGCTTCTCAGACCTTATTCATTTCTTTTTATTTAATGGGATGGGTGGGGCAGAGAAGGGGGAAAGATAATTTCCAAGCAGACTCCCTTCTGAGTGACAAGCCCAACACAGGGCTCGAACCCATGACTCTGAGATCATGACCCGAGCTGATGTCAAGAATCAGAAGCTTAACTGACTGAGCCACCCAGGTGCCCCAAGACGTTATCCATCTTGTACCTGGAAGTTTGTACCCTTTGACCAACCTCTATTTCCCCAGTCCCTGGCAACCACAGTTCTCTCATAATTTGTGGTTTGTGTCCCAGGAAATTTCCCTTACCTTTTCCCAGAGGTCCTACAGATACTGTCCCATATTTTCCCCTATAAGTTTCAAAGTTTTACTTTTCACTTCAAGTCTTTAGTCTCCCTGGAATAAAAGTTTGCATGCAGTGTGAGATAAAGGCCCATCCCATTTCCTTCTGTCCCAACAGCACTGACTGAACGACATCCTTTAACCACTGATTTCTCCCACCATTTAGCTTGCAAACCAAGTGGGTCTGTTTCAGAACTTCCTAAAGCAGTTTCCCTTAACAGTCTCCAGGGGAAAAGGAAGACTATTAGTAATCACCAGAACAATAAGCATAAACTGAGATACATGATCATCCTATGTATACGCCTATACCTGGACAAATACTATACTATCTTAATTATGAAAGCTCTGTAATGACTTCTTTACTCCTGCGGACCAGGATTTTAAAATGTCATGGCTCTTCCAGATGAATGCTAGGATCAACTGAGTATGTTCAGTAGAACACACTGAGACTTTGATGGGAATCACAATGATTTTATATATTAATCTAAAAGAACTAATGTCTTTATAAGAAGACTCTTCCCATCCATGTATACAGTGTACCTCACTTATGAGTATTCTTGTATATCTTTCAATAATACTGAACTTTTATTATCCACATAGCTATTACTTATCTTTTATTAACTATGTATCTATGTTTTATTACCTATAGTTTTTGGTACCTTACAGTTTTGTTGCTATTGTGAATGGGATTTTCTTCAAAGAAGCATTCTCATTCTGCTTTCAATTTTAGGGGGAATGTTTCTAATGTTTTGCCATTAAGTATGATCCTTGGTTTAGATTTTCAGTAGAAATTCAGAATCAGCTTACAAGAATTATCTTCAACTCCTAATTTGCTAAAAGTATCAGGAATGGATATTCAATTTTATTACTTTTAGTACTGAGATTTTATGGTTTTCCTCCTTCAGTTTATTAATATAGTTTATTACACTAGCAGATGCTCTAATGTTGGAACGTCCTTGCATCCTGGAATGAAACCCACATGACCATTTTTTTAAATGTACCATGCATCACGGAGTGTAAAATTCCATTGATTATAAAGATGCACCACTATATCATGTGCCCCTAAAGGACAGAACACACAACTACAATTATAGAAGCCATTATTTTAAAAAGCATCCAATCTTAGTGAAATTAAATTGAAAAATAAGTCTGTCTTATTAGTGTTGACAAATGTAACATCTATACTGCTGAATTTGATTGTTTTTCTCTTTAGGATTCTTGCTTTTTATTCATAAGTAATATTGTTCTATAAACACTCTCTTCTATAAACACTATCTTTCGCAAGTTTTGTTATCAAGGTTTTACTATCTTCATAAAGTGAGGTAAGTGGCTTTTCAAAAATGTTCAAATTTTCTGAAATAATTTATACAGGATTCAATTACTGCTTTCTTAAGAGTAAAAGAAAACTTTATCCATAAAAAAACATTCATAGCAGCTATACTGTCTGTAATAGCTCAAAACTAGGGGAAAAAAAAAAAACCCTCAAATGGCCACCAACAGGGAGGTGGACAAGTTATCATATATTTATACAACAGAAGACTACCAACCAGTAAAGAAACATCTACTGTCATATACGTCAAACTGAATGAAACTCAAAAATCTATATGTTGATAAAAACACATCAGACAGAAAAGAATACACCATGTAGAATTCTGCTTATAAGACGTTCTAGAACAGGTTAAAAACTAAGTTATGGGGACAGAAACAAGAACAACTCATGGCTGGAGAAACAGACCTTAACTGGGAAAGAGCACAAGGCGATTTTCAGGGTGATAAAAACATTACACATCTTGACTGCGATGATGGCTACATAGGTGTATCCATTGTCAAAACTCAGCACAGCACATTTGCCATGTGTGAATTTTATCATGTGTATTTCAATGTTAAAAATAAAGTGGGGAAGGTACAAAATGCCTAAAGATATAAGAGATTGAAGTCTTGTGGAAGGAAATTGTCCCATTACTAGATTTCTTTAAACGTTCTTAGGGTTATTCCCATGATTTCTATTTCTTCATGAGTACACTGTAGTGGCTTATGGTTTTCTAATGCACATTTCATCCACATTTTCAAATTTTACTGGAGTATAGTTGTTCACAGTATTGTTACTATTTTTTAAATCTACAACATACTTACAGTTCTATTCCTAGTCGGACTTCTTTAAATCTCTATATTGTCCTGATAAAAATAACACCTAAGGCTTATTTAGTACTTTCTATTTTCCGTGCAGTGCTTTTTTTAAAGAAGATTTTATTTATTTATTTATTTATTTATTTATTTATTTATTTATTTGAGAGAGAGAGTGAAAGAGAGCATGAGAGAGTAGAAAGTCAGAGGGAGAAGCAGACCCCCATGGAGCTGGGAGCCCAATGTGGGACTCGATGCTGGGACTCTGGGATCGTGACCTGAGCCAAAGCCAGCCACTTAACCAACTGAGCCACCCGGGCACCCTATTCCATGCAGTGTTTTAAGTGACAGAGATTTTTTTTTAGATCAGCAAGTAAAAACGCAACTAATTGCTGCACACATTAGAGATGCTCAAAATGAAAAGAATAAAAATAAGATCACAGAAAATCAGAGGGATATGGATACCATTACTAAAAGGCTGGTATACCATGCAAAGTAAATTTCAATGCAAAAACAAAACAAAAAGCAGTAACAGTGATAAAAAGGATCCCTGAGTCAGGCCTAGCTCAATATAACATGTACGAATTTATACATTCAACTTTCCTGGGGAAAGAGGAGGTGAGGGAGGATGCTGGTATGACGATATAATTCTCTCCTCACCTTGCACTCCCTATCTGATGTAGGGTCCCAGGACCAGGCACCAGAAGTAAAGGTTTCTTTTTTTTTTTTTTAAATCCAATTAATTAACATATAATGTATTGTTAGTTTCAGAGGTAAAGGTCAGTGATTCATCAGTCTTATATGATACCAGCACTTTCCTAAACTCTGCCCTATGCGCTTCTTCTCTTGGCTGAGTTTAATCTGTACCCTCTCCACATCATAAACTGCAGAGAAGTTTTCAGGAAATTCTAGGAGTCCTTGCAAATTATGGAAACCTCAGTAGCTCATTCTGATACTTCCAATTCAAATTCAGAACTACAGAATTTATACTTGTCCTCTTTGATCTCACATCAGTGTCTCCTTCTTTCTGCACCAACAGGCCTGATTCTTAAGGACACAGGGGATAAGAGAAGCGAATTGGAGTACCCCATAATCACGCATTTGCTTTATTTCACATTCACACACAACAATCTCAAAATAACATTATTTATGCCAGCACCATAAATTTGATGACTGAAAACACTTTGAAAAAAATGTGTACAAATTCTCCCAATTGTCACCACCTTTTATGGTTGCAGCCTATGTCCATTCCGAGAGCAAACAGCCATAAATGCTGTTCCTGCTCCCTCTTAACTTTTCTGTTTTCACTTCTACAGCTACTTAATGAACAACTCCAGTCCTTAAGCTGATGTCTCCCTGTCATTTTGGTTGTCTGTAGCTCATTCTCTAACAGATTACTAGATTCTTCAGGAAGAATTCATGGGATCAACATTCCCCAGGCTCCTGCAAGTTGACGACATTTGTGAGTGAGTATAAAGAATTATATCTGAAAGGTGATTATGTTTGTGTTCTCTTTTCTGGGACATCATAAATATTTAACACATTGTTTCTCAGTCATAAACCTTTGTTGTTGAATTGTCTGATGATAAATTCATTTTCTTGCCCCTGTAAATCACTTTAAAAAAAAAAAATGTTATGTTAGTCACTTATTCTTTTTGTCTCATAGGATTTTTTCTTTTAAAAAAAAAATGTTTAAAGGTCTATAATTATACCAGAATTTGCTTATGCTCTATCTCTATCCATTATGTTCCAGTTGTCATACATATACAAATTCGCTCACCAAAACAAATTTCTTTAAACAGTCAAATGTTTTAAAGAACCCCAGAGAGGGGTGACCTGGCTGGTTCAGTTGGTGAAGCATGAACTCTTCATCTAAGGGTTGTGAGTTCAAGCCCCATACTGGATGCAGAGATTACTTAAAAATAAACAGAAAGATATTTTTAATCTTTAAAAAAATAAGAATTTAAGAGGAAAAGTGTTGTATACACACAATTTTTTTAAACCATTTATTATGCTCTTCTTTCTTGAAGCACCACATTTCCTTCTGCTAACATTTCCTTCATTCTGAAATGTGTAATTAGGATTTCTGGTAAGGAAGGTCTTGAGTAATAAATTCTTTCGGGTTTCATGTATCTAAAAATATTCTAACTTCATCCCTGAAGGAAATTTTCACTGGATATAAAATTCTAGGTTGATAGTTTTCTTCTTTCCAGTAGTGTAAACATTTTGTTCAATTATCCTTTAGTCCCTGTGGTCTTGATGAGAAATCTGAGCTCTCTCAGATTGTTTTTCCCCAGTATGTAAAGCATTATTTTCCTCTAGATGCTTTCAAGACTTTTGGTATCCTTCGTATTCCATACTTTGATTCGGAGGTGCTTTGTCGAATTTATATTGTTTTGATTTGCTGTGACTGTTGATTCTCTAAATTCCTATGTTTCTCCAAACTTGGGACATCTTCAGCCATTATTTTTTCTGCCCCGTTCTGTCTTTCTGGGGCTCCAATTACATATGTTACATCTTTTCATCACTTATCTGTTCACTCTTACAATTTTTCCATGTCTAGTTTGCAAAGAATAATTTCTGTTGATCTATACTCAGTTTCACTGACTTTCTCTTATGAGTCTCCTTTTTGATACAGATGCCATTCAGTGAATTTTTATTTGAGATACTGTATTTTTCTATTCTGAAGGTTTCATTTTGTTTTTTTTCCTATTTCACTACTGAAATTTTCTATCATCTCATTCTTTTTTTTTATAATTTTTAAGATTTTATTTATTTATTCAACAGACAGAGATCACAAGTAGGCAGAGAGGCAGGCAGAGAGAGAGAGGAAGGGAAGCAGGCGCCCCGCTGAGCAAAGAGCCCGATGCAGGGCTCGATCCCAGGACCCTGGGATCATGACCCGAGCCGAAGGCAGCGGCTTTAACCCACTGAGCCACCCAGGCGCCCCATCATCATCTCATTCATTTTAAATGTTTTCCTTTATTTCATGAAGTATGCTTAAAGTAAATACTTTTTTAAAGGTTTTATCTGATAATTCTTCCAATTCAAACCTAGGTCATCTGACCTGGGTCATCTTGAGCTATCAGTCCACTTTTTTTCTCTTGAGGCTAAATCATTTCCTGACAGACTAATTTTGGCTTGTACTGTGTATAATTGTGATCCCATGGCACACTATGGACTCTGTCAAAAATCTCTGGAAAATGTTGGCGTTTTAGTTTTACCAGTCAACCTGGTTAAACTGAGATGTACACTCTAGTATACTCTACAACAGGACTGAACCTTGAAAACAATGTGCTAAGTGAAAGAAGTCCATCGAGAGACACCCATTAGCTTTCCATTGATGTTAAATGTCCAGAATAGACAAATCTACAGAGAGAGAAGATTAATGGTTCCTTAGGGCTAGGGAAATAAGGGAACAGGGAGGTGAGAACTTTAGGGTACAGGGTTTCTGTACAGGTGAGGAAAATGGTTTAAAACAGACTAAGGTGTGGGGCTCCTGGGTGGCTCAGTGGGTTAAAGCCTCTGCCTTCAGCTCAGGTCATGATTCCAGGGTGCTGGGATGGAGTCTCACATAGGGCTCTCTGCTCAACAGGGAGCCTTCTTCCTCCTCTCTCTCTCTCTCTCTGCCTACTTGTGAGCTCTGTCAAATAAATAAATAAATACATCTTAAAAAAAAAAACAGACTGAGGTGATGACTGAACATATCTGTGGATACACTAAAAATCACTGTACATTTTAATCGACTCAATTTTATGGTATGTGAATTACATCTCAGTAAAGCTGTTCAAAAAGACTATTTATAATGAAATCTTACAGCATTTTTTTTTAAGATTTATTTATTTATTTGTCAGAAAGAGAGAGAGAGAAAGCACATAAGCAGGCAGAGAGGCAAGCAGAGGCGGAAAGAGAGGCAGGCTCCTTGCCCACGGACCCCAGGATCATGACCTGAGCCGAAGGCAGCAGCTTAACCCACTGAGCCACCCAGGCATCCCCTTACAGCATTTTTTAATGAAGATCCCCTGAATATCAATGGCAAGTAGTACAAAAGGCAGAGATCATGCTTTCCTCCTCTGGGTGAAAAGTTTGGAATAAGTCATGAGCCAGTAACATATCAATGATTACTATTAATGTTAATTACCAAGGACAACATCTAATACTATTAAGAGTAGAGCCAATAAAGAAAAGTTTGTTATTTTTATATCATTTTTTTTAAATGAAGGGTTTAAAATGGAGAGACAATTCTTTTTTTTGTTTGTTTTGAGAGAGAGAGAATCTCAAGCAGACTCCATGCCCAGCGCAGACCCCACACAGGGCTCGATCTCACAACCCTGAGATTACAACCTGAGCTGAAACCAAGAGTCAGACACTTAACTGACTGAGCCACTCAGACGCCCCGAGAGTATTCTCCATTTTTAAAAACCAGTTTCATATTCTACCATTACCTAACTGTATGGGCACCTATTTCCACTAAGAACTGTAAAATGATAGGTGATCTAAAATAAAGGAACTTCTCTCCCCAGATATGCATATCTAATTCTTACTAATCAACAAGTGTAAAGCATTAAATACTTTATATTATCACTGATCTCTGTGACAAAACAATCTGCCCACCATCAATGACTTTCCCTTCTCTATCAAAGCAGTTTCTAATAAGGTCCTTCTAGTTTGGAGACAGCATGAGCACCACTCTTAAAATGGTGATATTGTAAAACCTACATGAGAAACAGAAATCAAGATAAGATCCTGGCTACTGAAGAACACACAATACCAGCTGGTAACATTTGGTATCAGAATTAACATTCTGATTATTTACATATTCTTTAAAAACATCACAAATGTTCTCACCTTTCTATTTTTGTCATCTAAAACTACATCACAGGATAATCAAACATAACATTCTAACCAGATCAAGCATATTTTTTTTGTTGTTCTAGTAGGATTTTGTGTCTTTCATTATTATTAGCATACTTGATGTTGTAGCTGACTATTGGAACACCAAGCCTATTGCTAAGTTTAATTAACATATTTAGAAATAAGTTGGGGTTTTTTTCTCAACCTATAATTAGAACTTGTTTTACTATAACCCAGCATTTGGCTTGTACTTTAATCAACTGGAGTCAGACATATGCCACATGATACTGTTTAGTTGTTAGAAATAATCTCTTACATAAATTTTGCATTTAAGCAAATAAATGATTGAAAAGAAAGACACTCTTAAAATGCAAAGTTCTTATTCAGGAAATCAAAAATGGAAAGGCTGGTATTCAGACTTTTAGCTGAAAATAAAAGTGCATCCATGGCAAGTCTCAAACCTGAGGTGACAGATCAAAAATAAAGTATTTAATGACTACCAAAACCAGCCATTCTATTAAAAGCATTTAAAAAATGGATATGCTCTTATCCATATTATAACAATGTTTTTATATTGTATTTTTCTAAGTATTCAAGTGATACCTTGAACGTTAAAATAATGATAAAATTTTACTTCTGAATCTTAATGGTCATTCTTTGCATATCTTGTTTACTTTGGTCCTCCCCTCCTCAGCTAAGCTAATTCCATTTGTTGAACTATCTACTTCCTACCACAGACTGGCTTTTTCCAAGAGGTCCTCCTGATTCACTTGTTCGCCTCCTCTTTACTCTCTTATTCTATATTTCCACAGTGCTTAGGTATATTAAAAAATTATATTTTGCTTTTTTTTTTAAACCTGTTTTTGTTGTCATTCAACTGCTCTCTATTATTACAGGTAAGCATATTTCATTCCAACCCAACAAAGTAGGTAGGATACTGGAAAAACAGGACTGTTTGAACAAGACTTGTGAATGAATTTACAAAATTAAAACTTTTTGTCCAACTTGGGCACAACTGTTAAGCAGAAGTTATTTTCTTAAAATTGGTCTTTTTTTCAAAAGACAGTTAACTGAATGTAAAGAACGTACTACTACTTACATAAAACCATATTACTTACTAAATAGCAGATCTCACTCCCACTCCCAATACCCAGGACACTAGTATCCACAAAAAAAGATGTATGTTTGAAATGCATCAGCTAAGACATTAATGTAACTAAACATAAAGGGAAAGATGATTTACTTTGATTTTCCATAAGATGCCTTATCCACACTTATTATTTCCTCCTGATGTTCCTTCTTAGTATGCTTTATTGGCCACTCCTACCCTACCCAATCTCAAAATACTAAAGTTCCTCAGGGCTCAGTCCTAGACCCGCTTCAGTACTGACTGTTTCACTAAGTGGCCTCAGCTTACCTTGTGATTTGTGCATCATCTATCTGCCAATGACACCCAACTACGTGGATTACAGGTTGCAGCCTTATAGATGGTAAGAAAAATCACTTCCTGGAAGGCCAGGAGCCTAAGCAAATTTAGCAATCTATGAATTCACCCAAATTTATACAAATTGCAGGCATGACACGATGGAGACTCTCTTGGGCTTGGTTTTCAGACTTTAGAAAAGGAAGTAATAGAGTTATTTTTTTCTTAAAACCTTTTCATTTTGATGTTCCTAGGAAGATGTTGCTGCAGCTGAGGTCGAAGAGGTTGCTGCCTGTGTTCTCTTCAAGGATTTTGATGGATTCCAAAGGCAAGGGAAGCAAGGGCAAAAATGAACTATTGGGATTTCATCAAGATCAAAAGCTTTTGCACAGCAAAGGAAACAGTTAACAAAACCAAAAGACAACTGACAGAATGGGAGAAGATATTTGCAAATGACATATCGGATAAAGGGCTAGTGTCCAAAATCTATAAAGAACTTAGCAAACTCAACACCCAAAGAACAAATAATCCAATCAAGAAATGGGCAGAGGACATGAACAGACATTTCTGCAAAGAAGACATCCAGATGGCCAACAGACACATGAAAAAGTGCTCCACATCACTCGGCATCAGGGAAATACAAATCAAAACCACAATGAGATACCACCTCACACCAGTCAGAATGGCTAAAATTAACAAGTCAGGAAATGACAGATGCTGGCGAGGATGAGGAGAAAGGGGAACCCTCCTACACTGTTGGTGGGAATGCAAGCTGGTGCAACCACTCTGGAAAACAGCATGGAGGTTCCTCAAAATGTTGAAAATAGAACTACCCTATGACCCAGCAATTGCACTACTGGGTATTTACCCTAAAGATACAAACGTAGTGATCCGAAGGGGCACGTGCACCCGAATGTTTATAGCAGCAATGTCTACAATAGCCAAACTACGGAAAGAACCTAGATGTCCATCAACAGACAAATGGATAAAGAAGATGTGGTATATATACACAATGGAATACTATGCAGCCATCAAAAGAAATGAAATCTTGCCATTTGCGACGACGTGGATGGAACTAGAGGGTATCATGCTTAGCGAAATAAGTCAATCGGAGAAAGACAACTATCATATGATCTCCCTGATATGAGGGAGAGGAGATGCAACATGGGGGGTTAAGGGGGTAGGAGAAGAGTAAATGAAACAAAATGGGATTGGGAGGGAGACAAACCATAAGTGACTCTTAATCTCACAAAACAAACTGAGGGTTAATGGGGGGAGGGGAGGTTGGGGGGGTGGGATTATGGACATTGGGGAGGGTATGTGCTATGGTGAGTGCTGTGAAGTGTGTAAACCTGGTGATTCACAGACCTGTACCCCTGGGGATAAAAAGATATTATATGTTTATAAAAAATAAAATTAAATTAAAAAAAAAAAAACACCTTTTCATTTTGATATGATTACAGACCCGAAGGCAATTGCATAAATGGTACGCTGAGTCCACCGCTCTCCCCACTTCTCCACTGGTAACAACACACATTACAGCCACAGCACGATGGCAAAACCAGGAAACTAACACAGAGACATTAAGGGTAGATTACAGGCCTTCTCAGTCTGTATCCTTTTTTAATCTGCACATGCACATGTATGTAGTCCCATGCAATCTTATCCTGTGTGTCGATTCATAAAACCACCACCACATTCAAGATACACAACCGTTTCATCACCACAAAGAACTCCCACACGCTACCTCACTCCCCATCCTGTCCCTGACCTTGCCCTCTGGGCACCGTTCATCTGTTTTCTAACTCTGCAGTTCTGGTATTCCAAGAAGTTAGGTAAGAGGAATCATATAGTACATATGCTTTGAGATTTAATTCTTGTCACTCAGCGTAACACCCTTCAGGTCCACCCAGGTTGCTGTGTGTAATTAGTACCACTTGCCCCTCCTCCTGCCAGGAGCACTCCCCCTTGTATGCATACGGCAGATACAGCAGAGGTGTGCAACCCGCCTCCCACTCAAGGACTTGCGGGCTGCTTCTCGCAATTTGCTATTTTGCTATTACAAAGAAAGCCGCTACGAACACTCAGGTACAGGTTTTTCTGTGAATATAGGTTTTAACTTTTCTGGGATAAATATCTGCAAATGTAATCACGGAGTCCCGTGATAAGTGCATGTTTTTTTTTTTTTTTTTTTTTTTTTAACTTTCAAACTGTTCCTGAGTAACCAAGTCATTTTATATACCTACCAGGAATGTGTGAGAGATCTAGTTTCTCCACATCCTGACTGGCACTTAGTATTATCACTATTTGTTATTTTAGCAGTGTTAACATCTTCTCATTGATATCTCACTGTAGTTTTAGTTTGCATTTTTCTAATGCCTAATGATACTGAACAGCTTTTTATGTGTTTAGTTGCTATCTGTATCTCCTCTTGGGCAAAATGTCTCTTCGTGTCTTTTGTCCATCCTATAACTGGATTAGTTGAAGTTTTTTGATCATGTCGAGAGTTCTTTATATATCCCAGACACAGGGTCTTCATCATACATATGGTTTGCAAATATTTTCTCCCATTCTGTAGCTTGCCTTTTGGCCTCCTACCTGTTCCTTAAGAAGTGCACATGTTTTTCATTTTGGTAAAGTTCACTTCATTAATTTTTAATGTCCTATCTAAGAACTCCTCACTAAGGAGGAGGACTAAACCCTAAGTCCAGAAGATGCTCTCTGATGTTTTCTTCTACTTTATTCTCCTTTTTCAAAAACCATTTTAGCTACTCTAGCTTCACTGTATTTCTACATAAACTTTGGAGTGAGCTTGTTTTTATATTTAAATAAATAAATAAATAAATAAATCCTCCAAATGAAAAACCTATATGAGCTGTCAAAAACATTGAAAATAAGATGTTATTAATGTGTCTCTAAGTAGAGCTGTTTAGGGCCAAGCCAGTAGCCAGAGGCCTGAATGCAGCTGCACACAGAGAAGCAGGAGTTAGAGTTATTAAGGGAGGTTAGCCCAACAATAATACTTTCACCTGGATTGAAGGAAAAAACAAAACAAAACAAAGAAACCTTGCTGGGATCTTGAAAGGGATGGCATCAAACCTGCAGATCGATTTAGGGAGAACAGACATCTTTAATCTGGAAAGGTTTCATATCCATTAGGCGCTCTACCAGCAAGTGCTCTACAGGTACCATCTTTGTTCCCTCCTCAACCCCACTGCATCCTTTCCTGGCCTCCTGTGAAAGGGGAGAAGCTACAGGGGCAGCTCTCACAGTAAGAGCCCTGTAAATACTCATCTCTACAGCACCATTCTCCACGTCTCAGCATAATGACAAGGAGGGACACCTAGGTGGCTCAGTCAATTAAGCACCTGCCTTCAGCTCAGGTCAAGATCCCAGGACAGGTTCCTTGCTCAGCAGGAAGCCTGCCTCTCCCTCTCTGCCTGCTGCTTCCCCTGCTTGTGTGTGCTCGCGTGTGCGCGCTCTCTCACAAATAAATAATATATTTTTTTAAAAAATACAATGACACGGAAATGGTCTATGTGCTAGCAACTAGTCTTTAACACTGTAATAAGCAGCATCCTTTAATCTTTACAGGAAGACCACTGTTTTTTAGAAAAAGTTCCAAGTTGCTGTAATCTCAAGGACAGATCATTTGGCATCTAAATTGCAGAAGCTTGTGGAGGAGCAAGCACAGTAAATAAGTCACCTGGCACCTCGTTTAATGCTTTCTTCACTACCCAGTGTTACTTGAAAACATTTTTACTTTATTTACTTTATTGTCAGTCTGTACATCGATTTTACAGCTAGCCAGAGTCAATCTCTCTCTTTTTTTTTAAAGATTTGGTTTATTTATTTATTTGACAGACAGAGATCACAAGTAGGCAGAGAGGCAGGCAGAGAGAGAGGAGGAAGCAGGCTCCCTGCTGAGCAAAGAGCCTCAATCTCAGCACCCTGGGATCATGACCTGAGCCGAAGGCAGAGGCTTTAACCCACTGAGCCACCCAGGCGCCCCCAGAGTCAATCTCTTTAATTCCAATTTCCATGTCCCCATTCATACCTCTTTCATCTTATATTAACTAATATCTCCTTTGAAAACAGGTAAAATACTGCTTTACATTTTTTTAAGGTATTTCTGGAAATTTCAAAGGTAGTTGCAAATGTTCTTGAGTAAAATATGACAACGTGGTGCACAACTAGAAACCAAGCACGTGGGACTGACGACTCCTATCACTTGCTATTTTCCACTGCTCATTTCCCTCTCACAAAACCATGAGGAAGCAAAGACAAAATTTTCATCTGAAAATGTTTGCTCTATTAGAAGACAAATAATATATTTTGGAAGTCTGGAAATAAATTTGTTTTAAAAGAACACAAAGGGAAAACATATTTCCTTCCCTGAACACATCCCGTCTCCACTATTCCCTTTTTGTATTCTCTAATTCCATATACTTGAAGTTCAAAATTATAAAACATTCTGAAATTTGGCAAACCTTGAAAACTTTGATGTGCAGTTTACTGTAAAACCAGCTAACTTAACACAATGTTTGAACAAAACACGTATTTCCTTAAGTTACCTGTAGCTTGATGGCTACCAAGGTATCAAGTCTACAGCACGGTACTCAAGTGTTTCCACAAGAGGGACCAAAATTGCTCTTCCTCAACTCAGCATGAACTCTCTTCTCCAGCCGAACCACCTATCAACCCTCCTCCAACCCACCTTCTGCATGCCTACAACCTTCTCTCCCGCCATCCCTGGTTGGTAGAACGCCTTCTGCTCTGCCTACAAAAAGCCTCCTCATCCGCAAAGTCCCACCATAAAAGCATTCTTTTATGAGCAATAAGATGTTATGTCAAGAGCATAAATTCCACCATCAGCCTGACTCAGATTTTAACCTAGTTTATGCTAACTATGGACTCATGTCTATGAAGCTAGGTTTCTCATTCACAGAATGGAGCCACATCCATTTTAGATGACACCCAAATCACAGCACTATCGTTAGAATAATATAGGTAAAATCTGTAACACAGTTAAAAGTTAAGTAACCACTGGAAATCACCATTAGAATTAAGCTTATTACTCGTTTCTTTGAGTTCACTGTAATTTGCTTAAATAATTCAACTGGCAGTTCACAATCCGGGCTCACTTCATCTCTTATACTTTTGCCCTAAATGATTATTTAAAGTCTACTACTTTAGTTTTTACTTATGTCTTGTGTTTTCTGTCCCCGAACAGGCTGGAAGCTTCTTACAAGTCAGGACTATATGTTATACTTACTTAAAATTTTATGTAATTTAGCACAGTGCTATTTATAAAAACAGACTCAATGAATATTTCCTCAGTAAAGCATCTGCTGAAATAGTCTTTCCAGAAAACAGGAATCACATTTTAAGAAGTGCACTGATACACCAGAGCATGTCCACTGAGAAGTAAAGGGAGAGGCAAGGAGGGAGGGAGGGGTGGCATGGAAATGGGCACAAGGTGAGGATCTATATGTGTATCTGAGATAGTGGGAAAGAGAATGTGTATGTCAATTTTGATAACAAAGAAAGTACAAATATGCTGATGTTTAACCTAGAGGAATGATGACTTCAGAAGGCATGATAGCTTTAAGACAAATTAGACTATTATATGTGGTTCTGAAGGCAAAACTAGGAACAATGTAAGGTAAAAAAGAAATTCAGCTTAACATAAAGTAAAATCCTATCACATGAGAGCTATCCAACAATGGAATAAACAGGACTCATTTAACATGAAGTACCCGGTAAAATTATAGGTATTCAACCTATAGAGCCCTAATAGGGCTCAGGGTTAAAATGGATTTCCAATGTCAACATCAGAAAGATAGTTGTCATCTAAAATGTAGTGTTGAGAAGAATTGTAAGACTGTATATACAGTTGGCATGAAAAGGTCCTGTGATCAGTTAAGAATATTTGCCATAGCTGAGTGGGAACGAGCGGATGGGTAGCAGAGGATAAGCAGAAGGGGGAGAGAGCCACCAGAAGTGACCCATTGGAGAGTAATACCCCAATACGAAAGTGCCTTGTGCTTGGGGACAAGCATTAGCTTGGAGTCTGGTTGAAGGCACTCAACAAGAGCAAAAGATCTTAAGGGGTAACTGATGGAATCTGGCAGTCAGGGGCACGGGCCTAAGCCTACAGACCCAGGACAGCCGCAGCCAGCAACCACCCCTGCCAGAGAGAAAGTGGTGGGGCCTCCAGTCCGTGGTCCCTGAGCCCCTGGCCGCTGCCTGCACCACCACTCAGCTGGGCACACTCCCGCCCACACATGAGAGAGTCTGGTGTGGGTGTCAGCCAGCACTCTTTAGGATCCCAGCCTGCTGCCACCAGCAGAGTGTCCAGATACTCCTAGCCTGAGCCTGGGAGAACCCGGCGTGACCTCTGGTCCGGCTCCCTCAGCAGCAGCCATCTCTGACCTGCACAACCGTGGGGACTGAGCACATCATGCGTGGGCCTGGACCCCAGACAAGCAGTCCCGGCAAAGGCAACCACCAGAAGTGGGCTCCCTGGACCAGTATCACTCATGGTTTTAGTGACACGGCGGGTACAGAGAAAAGCGGGCGCCTCGGGCAAACCCTGACACAGTGGCTGGGGGTGCACAGTGCCTGCGGGAGGTTGCACGGCTCAGTGGAGTTTGCAGAGGGGGAGTCTGTGTTCTGGGCCATCCAGAGGGGAGCAGACTGAGGCTTCTCTCTCAGGTGGAGGTCTGGGTGCAGTTTGCTTTCCACTAAACCTCTCAATAGCTGCGAAAAGTCACCAAAGAACAAAAACCTCAGAGAACAAAAGCCTTAAAACCCAGTTTCCACAGAACCCAGCCCCTTGACAGGGGAAGGACAACTCAACCCAAGCAAGACTGACTGAAAAACAACACGGCAGGTGCTTCCCCAAGAAAGCAAGCCAAAAGAATGAGAGGATAACCACCACAGGGTCACCATAAAACTGTAAAACCCCAATATCAAGGGAAAACAATATCTTAAGCTCCTGGTATTCTAACACCTGTATATTTCATAGATACAAGTTTCTTTTTAATTTGTTCTCACAATTCTTGTTCTTTTTTTTTTAACCTACTTACCATTACAACTAGAGGTTTAATACAACATACTCAATAATAACCTTTTAACTTGAACTTTTTTACTACATATACCTGTGTTTTAATTTTTCTTTTCTATTTTTTTTAATATACATATAGATATAACCTTCAAGGTAATCTTCTTTCTCTAATCAATACTACCCCTATATATAAACCAGTTTTAATCTCCCTTTATCCCTGGAAAGTTGAGTCCTTTAACAAAGATATCAAGATACACCCAGGAAAAACCAAAATAACCTTCCTCGCCCACATCGAGGATTTATAACCACCCTCCCATCTTCTTCTTCTGTCAGTGTGTCAGTGTACTTGTTTTTGTTCTGATATTATAAATCTTATCCTTAGTGTTCATTTTGGCTGGGTTGTTTTTTTTTTTTTTTTCTTATCATTTACTTCTGTCAGTCTTTGTTTTTGTTTATATACCTTATAAATCTTACTTTTGGGTCTCATTCTGGCTGGGTTTTCTCTTTTCTCTCTCGCGTGCACTCTTTTTTCTTTTTTCTTTCTTTTTGGTGGTGATTTCCAATTGCTCCGAAACATTTCAGGCCGCACTTTGCCTGGATCATGGTTGATATGTTCAACTACACATCCCCTCCACCACCTCTCACCAAAATGACTAGGAGGAGGAACACCCAACAGAGGAAAAGTTCAGAGACTGTGCCCTCTCCATCAGAACTATTGGATACGGACATAAACAGTATGTCGGAAAGGGAATTCAGGGTAACAATTATCCAGACAATAGCTAGGTTGGAGAAAACCATTAATGACAACATAGAATCTTTACAGACAAAAGTGACAGCTAAGCTGGCAGAAGTTAAAAATGCTATCAATGAGATCCGTTCTAATCTAAATACTCTAACAGCTAGGGTAACTGAGGCAGAAGACAGAATTAGTGATCTAGAGGACAAAAATGATAGAGGAAAAGGGATCAGGAGGAGGCATGGAACAAACAGCTTAGAAGCCATGAAAACAGAATTAGGGAAATAAACAACACCATGACATGTTCCAGCGTCAGAATTACTGGGATCCCTGAGGGGATGGAAAAAGAGAGAAGATTAGAAAATATAGTTGAACAAATTCTGGATGAAAATTTTCCCCATCTGGGAAATGGAACAAGCATTCGGGTCCTAGAGGCAGAAAGAACACCAACCAAGATCAACAAATCTAGAAAGACCTCAAGACACTTAATTGTGAGACTCACGAACCATAATTTTAGACAAGAGCTTCTGAGGGTATCTAGAGGGAAGAGATTCCTTACATACAGAGGAAGGTCCATCAGAATAATGTCAGACTTGTCCACAGAAACCTGGCAAACCAGGAAGGGCTGGCAAGACATATTCAGGGAACTAAATGAAAAGAACATGCTAAAGAACATAAAGAACATAAAGCCAAGAATACTTTATCCAGCAAGGCTGACATTCAAAATAGATGGAGAGATAAAGAGCTTCCATGACAGGCAAGGTTTAAAAGAGTATTTGACCATCAAGCCGGCACTACAAGAAATATTAAGGCAGGTTCTATAAAAGAAGAAAGAACCCAAGAGTGACATAGAACAGAAATTTACAGAGACAATCTATAGCAACAAGGACTTCATGTACAAATAAAAACGTATCTTTCAATAATCACTCTCAACATGAACGGCCTAAATGCTCCCATAAAATGGCACAGGGTTGCAGACTGGATAAAATGACAGGACCCGTCCATATGCTGTCTACAAGAGACACATTTAGAACCTAAGGATACATCCAGACTGAAAGTAAAGGGATGGAGAAGCATCTTTCATGCCAATGGGTATCAAAAGAAAGCTGGGGTAGTGATTATCATATCAGATAAATTAGATTTTAAACTAAAGACTATAGTCAGAGATACAGAAGGACACTACTTTGTGAAAGGGTCTATCCACCAAGAAGATCTAATAATTGTAAATATTTAAGCCCCCAATATGGAAGCAGCCAACTACATAAGTCAATGGTTAATCAAAAAATAAAGAGTCATATCAATATGAATACATTAATAATAGGGAATCTTAACACGCCATTCTCAGTAACAGACACATCATCCAAGCAGAAATTGGACCAGATGGACCTCATGGATATATACAGAACATTCCACTTTAAAACAACAGAATACTCATTCTTCTCAAGCACACATGTCACCTTTTCCAGAATAGACCACATGTTGGGTTACAAATCAGGGCTCAACCAATACCAAAAGATTGGGATTATTACTTGCATTTTCTCAGACCACAATGCTTTGAAACTGGAACTCAACCACAAGAAAAAGTTTGGAAGGAATTCAAACACTTGGAAGCTAAAGACCAACTTGCCCAAGAATGTCTGGATCCTGGAAATCAAAGAACTTAAACAATTCATGGAAACCAATGAGAATGAAGACACAGCAGTCCAAAACCTATGGGATACAGCAAAGGCAGTCCTAAGGAGAAAACAGACAGCCATCCAAGCCTCACTCAAAAAAACTGAAAAATCCAAAATAAACCAGCTCTCTTTACACCTTAAAGAACTGGAAAACCAACAACAAATTAAGCCAACGCACTCCACAAGAAGGGAAATAATCAAGATTAGAGCAGAGATCAATGAAATAGAAACTAGAGATACAGTAGAACACATTAATGAAACTAGAAGCTGGTTCTTTGAAAGAATCAATAAGACCAATAAACCACTGGCCAAACTAATCCAAAAGAAAAAACAGAAGACCCAAATTAATAAAATTATGAATGAAAGGGGAAAGATCATGATTAACACCAAGGAAATAAATACAATTATCAGAAATTATTATCAATAGTTATATGCCAATAAGTTAAGCAACTCAGAGGAAATGGATGCATTCCTGAAAAAGTATAAACTTCTAAGACTGCATCAGGAAGAAAATGACAACCTGAAAAGACCAATATCTAGTAATGAGATTGAAGCAGTGATCAAAAACCTCCCAAAAAACAAGAGTCCAGGGCCTGATGGATTCGCTGGAGAATTATACAAAACATTCAAAGAAGAAATGATACCTATTCTCCTGAAGCTGTTTCCTTAAAATAGAAACAGAGGGAAAAATTCCAGACTCTTTCTATGAAGCCAGCATTACCCTGATCCCCAAACCAGGCAAAGACCCCATTAAAAAAGATAATTTCAGACAAATATTCCTGATGAATATGGATGCCAAAATTCTCAACAAGATCTTAGCTAATAAGATCCAACAATACATAAAAAAGATTATCCATCATGATCAGGTGGGACTTATCCCTGGGATGCAAGTGTGGTTCAACATTCACAAATCAATCAATGTGATAGAACAAATCACAAGAGAAGAGAGAAGAACCACATGGTCCTCTCAATTGATGCAGAAAAAGCATTTGACAAGATACAGCATCCGTTCCTGATTAAAATGCTTCAAAGTACAGGGAGAGAGGGAACATCCCTCAACTTCATAAAATCTATCCATGAAAAACCCACAGCAAATATCATTCTAAATGGGGAAAAGCTGACAGCTTTCCCACTGACATCAGGAACACGACAAGGATGGCCACTCCCGCCACTTTTGTTCAACACAGTACTAGAAGTCCTAGCAATAGCAATCAGACAACAAAAAGAAATAAAAGGTATTCAAATTGGCAAAGAAGAAGTCAAACTCTCTCTCTTGGCAGATGACACAATACTTTATATGGAAAACCCAAAAGACTCCACCCTCAAAGTACTAGAATTCATACAGCAATTCAGTAATGTGGCAGGATGCAAAATCAATGCACAGAAATCAGTTGCTTTCTTATACACTAACAATGAAAATAAAGAAAGGGAAATTAGAGAATTAATTTCATTTACTATAGCACCAAGAACCATAAGATACCTGGGAATAAACCTAGCCAAAGAGGTAAAGGATCTGTACTCGAGGAACTACAGAACACTCATGAAAGAAACTGAAGAAGACACAAAAAGATGGAAAAGCATTCCATGCTCATGGATTAGAATAAACATTGTTAAAATGTCTGCACTGCCCTGAGCAATCTATACTTTCAATGCCAACCCAATCAAAATTTCACTGGCATTTTTCAAAATGCTGGAACAAACACAATCCTAACATATGTATGGAACCAGAAGAGACCCCGAATTGCTAAGGAAATGTTGAGAGGAAAAAAAAAAAAAACAAAAAACAAAACAAAAAAACAAAAAACTAGGGGCATCACGTTGCCTGATTTCAAGCTTTACTACAAAGCTGGGATCACCAAGACAGCATGGTACTGGCACAAAAACAGACACATAGACCAGTGGAAAAGAGTAGAGAGCCCAGATATGGACCCTCAACTCTATGGTCAAATAATCTTCGACAAAGCAGGGAAAAATATTTCGTGGAAAAAATACAGTCTCTTCAATAAATGGTGCTAGGAAAACTGGACAGCTATGTATAGAAGAATAAAACTTGACCATTCTCTTACAAAACACACAAAGATAAACTCAAAATGGATAAAAGACCTCAACGTGAGGCAGGAATCTTGTCAAAAGTCTAGAGAAGAACATAGGCAGTAATCTCTTCAACATCAGCCACAGCAACTTCTTTCAAGACATGTCTCCAAAGGCAAAAGAAACCAAAGTGAAAATGAACTTTTGGGACTTCATCAAGATCAAAACCTTCTGCACAGCAAAGAAAACAATCAACAAAACGAAGAGGCAAACCCCGGAATGGGAGAAGATATTCACAAATGACACTACAGACAAAGGGCTGATATCCAAGATCTATAAAGAGCTCCTCAAACTCAACACTCAAAAAACAGATAATCACGTCAAAAAATGGGCAAAAGAGATGAAAAGACATTTCTCCATAGAAGACATACAAATGACTAACAGACACATGAAAAAATGTTCATCATCATTAGCCATCAGGGAGATTAAAATCAAAATCACATTGAGATACCACCTTACACCAGTTAGAATGGCCAAAATTAACAAAACAGTAAACAAGTGTTGGAGAGGATGTGGAGAAAGGGGAACCCTCTCACACTGTTGGTGAGAATGAAGGTTGGTGCAGCCACTTTGGAAAATAGTGTGGAGATTCCTCAAAAAATTAAAAATAGAGCTACTCTATGACCCTGCAATTGTACGACTGGGTATTTACCCCAAAGATACAGCTGTAATGAAAAGAAGGGTCATCTGTACCCCAATGTTCATAACAGCAATGGCCACAGTCACCAAACTGTGAAAAGAGCCAAGATTGCCTTCAACAGACGAATGGGTAAAGAAGATATAGTCCATATATACAATGATGCCTCCATCAGAAAGGATGAATGCCCAACTTTTGTATCAACATGGACAGGACTGGAAGAGATTATGCTGAGTGAAATAAGTCAAGCAGAGAAAGTCAATTATCATATGGTTTCACTTACTTGTGGAACATAAGGAATAACACAGAAGATATCGGGCGAAGGAGAGCAGAAGTGAGTTGGGGGAAATTGGAGGGGGAGATGAACCATGAGGGACTATGGACTCTGAGAAATAAACTGAGAGTTCTGGAGGGGAAGGAGTGGGGGACTGGGTGACCCTGGTGGTGGGTATTAAGGAGGGCACGTATTGCATGGAGCACTAGGTGTGGTGCATAAAAAATGAGTCTTAGAACACTGAAAAAATAAAATTAAATTTAGAAAAAATTAGAAAAAAAATATTTTTTTAAAAGATTTTATTTATTTATTTGACAGACAGAGATCACAAGTAAACAGAGAGGCGGGCAGAGAGAGAGGAGGAAGCAGGCTCCCTGCCGAGCAGAGAGCCCGATGCGGGGCTCGATCCCAGGACCCTGGGATCATGACCTGAGCCGAAGGCAGAGGCTTTAACCCACCGAGCCACCCAGGCGCCCCAGAAAAAAATATTTTTAAATGACAGTTCTCAGCTGGGATCTTGAGTTCCCATAACAAAAGCACTTTAGTTTCTCATTCCATAATTCGCTCTTAAGACCATAATACCATCTTAAAAACTGCACTGTGTTTTATAATTTTCATAGTATATTCATGGTTTTATTTTTAAAAAACTTTGTGACTACTAGGTATCAACAGGGGAAAGCATATGAATAGGCAGTAGCCAAACTGAGATCTCCTAAATACAAAATTTTTAATCAAAATATTCTTCCTTTTCTAATGTCCTAGAAGTTCAGTACTAAGTAAATCAATCAGCTGAAAATATCCACATCTTTAAAAAAAAAAAAAAAGCAACACTAAAACAGAAACTTTCTCTTCTACCTGGGCTCCTGTCCTTCACAGAGATCACGTGTATCAGCCACCACTTAAAAGGAACAGGCACTGCTGTGTTACTGAACAGAAGGGCTCAGAGTCTGGTCGTTGGACCAGCAGCAGCACCTGGGAACCTATCAGAAATGCCAATTCCCAGCCCCACCCACCCTATGGATTCAGAAGCCCTGGTGTAGACCCAACGAAGTGGGTCACAGCAAACCCTCTGCCTCATTCTGACGTGTGCTGATGTCTCAGAGGATGGTTCCTGCCCTCTCCGAAGTAGCGGGTCCTCCATTTGCTTCTTCCTAGCGCCTAGTCTCTCTCATGGTTCTCACAACCCAAAGCTTTCCTCATTTGAATGATTCATTCACCAGTAACTCTGTGATTGTTTCCTACGCTCTCCCCTTTTAAAATGCGAGACTGCCTTTTAAAGTACACAATACATTTAAAATTTTTTTATTACACATAAATTATTATGAGCTGTTTACATTAGAAGGAGATTTTTAGCTTGTGTCAACAGGTGTAAGAATAATCTGGTACATGGAGAAAGGAGAACCCTCGTGCACTGTTGGTGGGAATGCAAACTGGTGCAACCACTCTGGAAAACAGTATGGAAGGTTCTCAAAATGTTAATGCAAGTATCTTACGATCCAGCAATCGCACAACTAGGTATTTACACAAAGAGTACAAAAATACTAATTCAAAGGGATACAGGCACCCTGATGTTTATAGCAGCATTATCTACAATAGCCAAACTATGGAAATAGCCCCAGTGTCCGTCAATAGATGAACGGATAAAGAAGATGTGGTGTACATATACAATGGAATATTACTCAGCCATAAAAGAGAATGAAATCTTACCATTTTCAGAGATAAGAAGCGAGCTAAAGTATTATGATTAGCAAAATAAGTCAGTCAGAGAAGGACAGATACCATGATTTCACTCACATGTGGAATTTAAGAAACAAAACAAATGAGCAAAGGGAAAAAAGAGAGAGAGAGACACAAATCAAGAAACAGACTCATAACTCCAGAGCATACACTGCTGGTTACCTGAGGGGAAGTGTGTGGGAAATGGGGGAAACAGGTAATGGGGATTAAGGAGTGCACCTGTCGTGATGAGAATGGGGTGATGTATGGAAGTGCTGAATCACTATATTGTACATCTGAAACCAGTATTACACTGTATGTTAATTGGAGTTTAAATAAAAACTTTAAAAAAAAAAAGAATAATCCTGTATAAAAAACTATTTTGTAAAGAAGCTCACTTTTTTCTTTTCATTTCATCTTAAACTGTATACAATCAAACACACATTTGTGAGGAAGACTTTAAATAAATCACTGTCCCTGTCAAATAGTTTACAGAGAAAAAAATTACCCCATGGCCATCAAAAGTATCATTTTCCTGCAAAGACAGCTCTGCTGGCACTCACAGAACCCATTCTTGTGTGGCCTCTTACTCACCTGTGCACATAGTGCAGCTGATGCACGGAATCGATTGCTATCACCATCTCGGCCAAGTAAAATCGAGCCATATCTTCAGGCAATCTGTCTTCAAATTTGCTGAGCAGAGTAAGCAAATCCCCACCAACATAATAATCCATGACCAGGTACTGGAAATGGAAAAGAAAAAAAGGACTCAATAAAAAGTAAGGGTGAAAAATTAATAAATGTAATGTAACCCGAGGTCAAATAGCACTGGGTCAAATACTTCTGTTGTTAATTACAAGAAGTTGCATAAGATGATCGTGACAAGGCTTGTAAATGTCAGGAAGCAGTAAAATAAAATTTTAAAAACCTGAAGCAGGGAACAAGATAGGATTACCCTTGTTTTGTTGTTGTGTTTTGCGAAGTAACAACATCACTATCATCACCTATAACAATACACCTCAGTTTTACCAACATTTCATTGAGGAAACAATGTATTAATTCTCCAAAAGTGATTAAAGTAACTCAGAATATAAGACATTCTTTTATTATGTTAAGTTCATTTTCATTATCATTAACATTTTCCTTATTTCCAGTTAGACTGGTAACAATTTATCAAATCAGCACTTGGATCAACACTAATATAGAGAATATAATAATTTCCATCATATATATATTTCTCTTTCCACTCCTGATAGTGCAGAAATAGCGGAATGGACTTTTCTTAGGTAAGTATAAATAGAAGTCAACTAATTTTAGATATGGATTGTCATGGGTATATGTGTACGATACTATGATTTATAAGAAATATGTATATATATATATATTTATATTTATGAAATATATATATATTTGGCAGAGCTCCTAAAAAAACCCTTAGAATCTCCTAAGTGGGGGCACCTGGGTGGTTCAGTCATTCGGGCTCAGGTCATGATCCCAGGGTCCTGGTGAGTAAGGAAAGGACTCAGATGTAGGCAGGAAGAGACAGGGGTCCCTTAGCTAGGTTCTGAAAGAGTGAACAAGAGATCAGGGAATAGACCAGACCACCTGGCCCCAGATGTTAGGGAGTATTTTTCTATGCCGGCTACAGGGAATCACAGAAAATGACCAAACCGGGGTGCCTGGGTGGCTCAGGGTTAAGCCTCTGCTTTCAGCTCGGGTCATGATCTCAGGGTCCTGGGATCGAGTCCCGCATCAGGCTCTCTGCTCAGTGGGGAGCCTGGTTCCCTCTCTCTCTGCCTACTTGTGATCTCTCTGTCAAATAAATAAATAAAATCTTAAAAAGAAAAGAAAGAAAGAAAATGACCAAACCTCAAAGTCAGTCAGTCAGTAAGGGTGTCATCAATTGTCCTTGTTCAGACCAAGATGGCACAAGAATCTCAAGGCCCCAAGCTCCCTGGTCGAGTTCTCGATAAAAGACAGGCCTAAAAGCCCTCAGTGACAGCCCATTTGGGACCCCTCTCACTCTAGAGAGCTTTTTCTTTCCCTTCTGTTCTCACCTTCACTTAATGAACTTTCACATCACTTCACCCTTTTGTGTCTGGGAGATTCATTCTTCAGCTCTGTGAGACAAGATCCCTGTAACCCTTTAACACCGGGATGGAGCAGGGTCAGACTCCCTGCTCAGCATAGAGTTGTCTGCTTCTCCCTCCAACTTCTGTCCCTCTCCCTGCTCAAGCAAGCTCTCTCTCTCTCTCTCAAATAAATAAAAAAATACTTAAAAAAAAAAAAATCTCCTAAGGGAGAAGACAAAGGTGGCTTTTGTTATTTATAACAAACCTCTTTTCAACCACACTTGTGTTTATGTTAATGAGGTGGCTTTTGGAAAGCCCTTAGCTGCCAAGGGAACCAAAATTAGAAGGTTGGAAATTTAGGGAAGGGCTAGAAACTGAATCCATCATCAATGGCCAATGACTGGATCAATCATGCCTATCTAATGAAGCATTCCTAAAAACCCAGAAGATGGGGCTTGGCAAGCTTCTGGCTGGGCAACCGCGGCGAGTGGTGCTGGAAGACTGGCACACTTTTGCAGAGGGCGTGTGAGCTCTGTGCCTCTCCATCACAGGGTGCCTGTGCACCTCATTCCTACAGCCGATGCTCAGTCAGGGGAGCAGCTCTGGCATATTAACCGTTTCTGAGGAGTGGATCATGGAAATCTCTGATCTGTGACTCAGAAGCACAAGTAACTAGCGGGTGAGGAGGGAGTCTCATAGGACTTGAACGCTTAGCCTCTGGGATCTGGTGTTGTCTCCAGGTAGAAAGAGCATCGGAACTGAGTTAAATTGCAGGGGGCTCTGCTGGTGTCATAGGACCCTCTGATGAGTGGAAAACCCACACAGCTAATGTCAGCACTGAAGCAGTACTGAGAGAGTACAGTGTGTAACATAAATGAAAACATGGAGACTTCCTTTACCATGTGTGTTTGCAAAAGAGAAAGACAAGGAGTACATGCTAAAATGTTCACAGGGCTTAGCCCTGCATTGTTAGATTACCCTTGATCTCATAGCTTTTCAGTATTTTCTAGATGGCTTTCTAAACCTGCATCACATATGTATGTGCATGTTTTACCACATTATACATATTCTTTTAAGGTGAGTGAAAAAGAGACACAGTGGAAAGATGGCCTTTCTAGTCAAGGGTACCTGTATTCAAATTCTGACTCTGGGTTTTAAGCAGCTTTTGAAAACTTAGTCTCTTAGAGCTTTCTCATCTATAGACCTACAATAATGATACCTTCTTCAGAGTACAGCACTCAGCATGAAGGACAGTAAACAGAAGATATTTTAATGTCACTTAAAACATCTTGAAGTTAAAATGATTTTATTACCAAATAAAGATATTACTTCAGTGATCACCAACTTGACATTTAAGATTTAGAGAGTCTTGAGAAAATCCATATTCTTATTACTATACATTAAAATTATAAGCATGTGTAATTTCTGTTAAATAAAAGAAACTAATTTTACTGTTAAATCCTTGAAAATGAGAGGAACAATCTACTTCAAATCCTGGTCTATGGTTTCCTTGCTCTATTTACTAGGCCTAATGTTTAACAGACTCCATCATGAAGATTAGAGCAAACTAATTTAATGTAACAGAACAGTGTTAGCATAAACATGTCACTAGAAGTGGCAATGGTTGCGGGGAAGAAATCCACAGCTACCATCTTAAAGTACTCTGAGCAGAAAAGCAAATGCAAAAACTTTTCAAATAAAAAAGTTTCCTACTGAAACTGAAATCGAACATTTACACATAGAAAATCATAAAACATAACTTACCCCTTCAACCAACAGTTCCTAGGTGCCAATCAGGACTCTTTGGTACCAAACACAGGAAAAATAAAAACTCAGAGGACAAAAAGACGAAAGGCTCCTCCATCAAAAGCTTCCTGTCTTGACATGTGCAACAGCTGTGCCTGCCACACCAGGTTCCTACAGTCTGAGTATAACCATCTACCAGGCAACTGCTAAAAAACTGTTCTCTCAACATTTTTGCCACATTCAAAAGTGAGGCTCCTTGTGTCATTGTCTCTCTCCTACTTTCATCCATATTCTATGACGTGCTTCCCCTTAACAAACCCCGAGCCCCTGGATCCAGTCCTTTTCAGTTTCTCCACATGCCTTACTGAAACTCTTCTCTGGTAAACAAAACCTCCTTGAGATAGCATAAAAAAATTATAAATACATCATTATTCTGTTTTCCTTTTCGGGCTGCCTGCTGAACAGAGTTCTGGCTTTGCCTGCTCATGTTATTTCCCTACCTTGTTCTCAGAGGAAATTAGCAGTTACTAGGACAGAATTCAGCAACTGGAGGGAGCAATGAGCAAGAAACACAAAAGAAAATTCTCAAAAGAAAAACAAGGAGTTGAAAATGAACTACACTTGCAATCTGGTTTTGGTATTAGGGAGACAAAATGGATCAGAAACAGCAGACAAATAAAAACTCCGCAAGGGAGAAGAGCTCCTTTTCTCTGTACACATCCCAGCGAGTATCTCTAAGTGCTGCAAGTCCATCTTCTATTTTCTCCTTTGTTCAGAACAACATTCAACTAAATCACCAAGGTCTTGTTGGGTCTACTTCCTACTAAATGTCTGTGGAGCCCATCCATTTCTACACTACCCACTATCCCAACCCTAATCCAGGTCCCGGGCCTGTCTTGACTATATTACTGTTACAGTTTTAAGGGTTAAGAGCTTGCCATATTATATTTTATTCTGTACAAAACTTCCTTGGGAATGGCAGATAGAGCACAGAACAAGTGAGGGACAAAGAAGCTCATTCACAATTCCACAGATACGGAGTACCCAATATGCACTACCATCACACTAGCCAACAAGGTGCTACATGAGTAAGACGTGGCTCCCGTCTTGATGGAATTTATAACCTCATGGAGAAGAAAACACAAATCAGTGGTCAAGTTCAGTGTAACATAAATACTGTGACAGAAATAAGCAGAAGGTGCTGCTGTAAGCTCTAAATGGAAAAGATCCTAATCCCTGAATCAGGTTCCTTCATTCATTCATTCAATCATTCATATAAAATTTCTTTTTGTATAAGGTGTGAAAACTATTCTCTTATTTATGGAGAGTCGAATATCTAAAACAAGTTGTAAAATATCCATTCTTTCCCCTAATGCTCCCTTATCATAATTTAAGACGCGAAACACCTTGGATCTGCTCTTGGGCCATGGTTGCTCTCTGTGATTCCTCAGTAACACATCATACCTGGTACAACAACCTCCTACTCATAAACTATCTTTAAAATAGTACCCAATAGAAGATACCTTTAAATGAGTTTAAGAAAAATATAGACTGAGAGGTAAGGTCCACAGATATGCCAGGGAGATAACAATCCTAACATAAAGAGCTCCCACCAACTGTTAAGAACAGGGCAGAGGGCAAGCAATCCAACAAAAGTAGGCTGAAGCTATTAACAGTTAATTCATCTAAGAGACAGTACAACTAGCCAATTAACACATGGCCAAAAACAAAGCAACAATGAGATACCATTCTATACCCATCAGATTAGCAAAGAGACCATTCCTATTTTGGGAATAGTGAGTTGAAACAACACCGAGTTCTTGGGCGTGATGACTTACTACAACTGCTCATCAAAGTAATTTCACAGTATCTACTGAAATTTAAAAGGTGCATACCCCTGGATCTAGCATTTCCACTTTTAGGAATACAGTGTAGGGCATGTGGGCAAGTATATTTACTGCACAGCACTTTGATAACTGCAACAGATCAGAAACAGTATGAATAGAGCCCACCAAGAAAACCATTAAATGCATCCATCCAACATGTCCATTCTGTGGAATCCTGCACAGTCACCAAACGGGGTAATTAAATAAACATGCCCATGAGATCTCTGAAGGACAATAGCGAGCTGTGGAGTAATATATACCTTATTTTTACATATCTAGACCTCTGCATTGTAGAGGGGGAAGGAGCTAGTCACAATGAAGTTGACCAGTGGAGTAAAATTCTGCAAAGGCCAAGGCGATGGAACAAAAGGTCACAGGCAAATACCTCACCCACACCAAGACAAGAAATGAGAACAGGTGCAAATATGAATAAATTTGTACACATATAGGGGAGGAATCAAAAGAAGAGCTGAGACCAGACCATGGAAAGTGCAGGAGTCACAGAATGAGGGTACAGGGATATTAACATAAGGGCCCTATGCTGCAGGCAGGGATTATAGCTGCTATGCCCACTTCATGGCTGTGGAATCAAAGGCATAAGAAGTCAAAGGATCTGACCAAACATACCCTAAAATAGTGGGAAAGCCAGAACTCAGGATCTTGATCCTTACATCAGTTCCTTTTTACTCAAAGAGTCAGTGCTCAGTTAAAAAATCTGACTACATCCATGACATAACAAGTATGTACAGAACCCCCAGAAAAATCAAAAAAGAAAATAAGGATACAGACTGAGTCTTTACCCATCCTTTATCCCTCCAAAATAAACAGACCCCTAGGTATGGATAGAACATACCGTAAGACTTCCAACTCTGAATTTCTAATTTAAAAAAAAAAATCTTTATTTCAAAGTTTGTGCTTTGTAAGAAACTACATTCCAAAAAAACAATGTGATAACATCTGAAAGCATACAATACATGAACTGTGTTGCAGAGAAAGAACATCTCCTAGAACAGATATGCTTTTAGAAGTCTTCTTAGGGAGAACAGGAAGCTCTTTTAGTCATCCTGCTGTCAAAGACATTAACAGTTAATCTGTAGAGCCCACTCTGTATTCATCCCTCCTTACTTTCTCCTAACAATTTCTGTCTTGAGCACAAACTGGATTCCAGTAGAGTCTGGAGTTCATATGACTAACTACAAACTAACATTTTAATGTCTTTCAAAAAATAAATAAATAAAAAATAAACAAATGTCTTTCATCCTCTAAACAGTTTACAAATGCTAATTCAAGAAATAAAATTTTTGTTTTAAATATTTCCCTGGCTTTCCCCCCCACCTCCGGCATAAAATATCTAAACAGGAAACAGAGGACAAGTAAATATGGAGAAGAGACAAATGTCACTGATTCATAATATTCTAAATGATATCGAAATGATAAGAATTTTATGTGACAGTGTCGATGCAAATAAGCAGGTTTGTATTTAATGAGTTTTTCCTAAGGAAAAAAATATTCTAATCGCATTTTAAGATCATTCATTAAATTACACCAATTCTTCTCAAGCAAATAAATGCATGTAACCATGAGAGACTTTTCACTCTGAGAAACAAACTGAGGGTTTGGAGGGGCGTGGGGTAGCAGGTTGGATGAGCCTGGTGGTGGGTATTAAGGAGGGCATGTATTGCATGGAGCACTGGGTGTGGTGCATAAACAATGAGTTTTGGAACACTGAAAAAAAATAAAATAAAATGTTTTAAAAATGCATGTATGCTATGATTCCATATATTTTTTCACAAACTGGATGCAGAGATATTTGAGCAGGTTATAAATCAAAGTGCAATTATCCATCACAGCCTCTTGAATCACGTAACACTACAGACATTGTTACTTATTTGGCTACTTCAGGGGTATCAGAGATAAAATTATTTTGGCAAATAACTGTATAATAAAATTTCTTTTTTGGAATCTAAAACTACACTTGCCAAGATTTCTAAATGATTTTATATTCTAATATTCTATAAATATTCGAAAGCAAATCTTTGATGATAACCAAGTTAATTAAAAAGTTCTACTCTTGAGACTACCATACCACAAGCTTACCCTAAAATAAGAAAAATTGGCAATTTACAGGAGATTTGACCACAGGAGTAAATTTCAGTCCTGCTCCAGTTACACTGTAACACTTAGTCTAATATAATTAATGACTGGTATATAGAGACTATTTCTCATGGAGAAATGCTTCTGGGGGGAAAAATGTTAATTCCAATGTCAAATGCAAAGGGAACAGGTTAAGACTACACTCAGAAGAGAGAGAATGATATGTCAGGCTGTCAGTGAAAATTAGGCAAAATTTTGCTATACAAAATCTGGTATTTGGACACTATTCTGCATCTATACATTTCTACGTTTATAACAAAATACAGATTTTTAACCCACTGAGCCACCCAGGTGCCCCAAAATACAGATTTTTAAGCAATCCGTAACTCTACAGAGTTATACCTCCCTACAACAGAAAACACTATCAGAGTGGATTTAAGTTCTTATTACCTAAAAGCTTTCAAAAATCCATCACAATAAACTGCTCTACATTTGCTACCCAAGTACGTGATTGTGTTTAATTTACTCCTACAAATTTTGCTGACAAACCTATGTAGAGTATATATGAATTGATACATTCATCCCAAAAACCTCACATACGTATGGTAAATCCAAGTCAAATACCCCTCCTCTCAATTTAATAGAGCAACTAGCATGTGCAAAGCTCGACATCATGAATTTTAAACAATTCTGACTAAAAGCCACAATAACACGGTTTATATGACTCAATACATATTATAAAAGAAATAAATGTCATGAAGCAATAATCCCTCTTATTGCTTGCTTGAACTCCATCATTTTCTATTTTATTAAAGTTTTTAAATGCTGGTTTTAACCCACTAAATTGAGTTTATGATCCACCAACCGATCACGATCTGAAGTCTGAAGCCCGCTATCATACTCTGCAAGTGTGTAAGGGATAGAAAGGCAAGGAATGTAATGACACTGTTTGAACCCCTGAACCTGCCTGAAATCAGATAAACTCCATGACTACTAAGTTACACAGCCCTTTAAGTACATTTTAGCTAAAGACAGCTTCTTAAGCTGTACCCCCAAATTAGAGATGCACATATATGTATGTTACTCATCTAAAGGCAGTACTAAAAAAAAAAATGTAGAGCTGAAACACAGTGAGAAAGATTAGCTCCAACTGGGAATTCTGGAGAAGACTTTCAAAATGCAGACTTTTAGACAATTTTGGTATATTAGCTGGACTTCAACAGGTCAACTGGGAGAGGAATGGGCACTGGCATGAAAGGTACCAGGGAGAACAGAAATAAAGGCAAAGAGTAGAGGAGTACAGACAATGTCCAGGACTGTAGGTATTCCACTGAGGCTGAAATATAGGATTTGTGTGTAGGCACAATATTTCCAGTTTATTTTTTAAAAACCACTCTAATCTGTCTAACACGACTGAGAAACCATCTCCCTCCACCTCGACCAATTCCCCTTTCATTCATTTCCATGGTATAGAACCTGGACTCTCTTTCTTGTTTGACCATTCCCATTAGTTTCCTCCTTACTGGGTCCTCCAGTTCAGGCTTCTCTAGGTAAACTTTTCTCCCTGTACAAGCACCCATCCGTTATTCTCATTTACTACTAGTATTCACCGTTATCTACAAGAGGAGCTGGCCAATTTTTCCTGTAAGGACCAGATAGTAAACACTTCAGGCGTGGATGGCCCAGAGGAAAAAGCCAGATATACAATAAGATAGAAAACAAATTTCCACAGATTTTTATTGGCAAAAGAAAAAATAAAATAATAACTGAGTGTGAGTTTTATAATACAAGTGTACTAACAGAAAAATGTAATTCTTTTTGTGGGGTAGGAGAGTACGACCGTTGGCTTCATTGGGGCTCAAAGTCAGTGTCCCCCATCATCAGAATCCATGGTAATGTTCCACTGCAAGTGCTGACCTGTAATGAGCTTATGTGTTTCACGTGAAAATGTCTTCGCAATGACGGCTACTGGTATCAATTCGTGAGCGTTTAATTTTAATAGAGCACGTTCCTTACTTGGAAGGCGTCTAGAGAATGCTATTCGATTTTTCTCCTGATACTTGTGTTCAGTGCACGTTGATACACTGCAGATTCGTCACTTCTAACTAAAGGTTAGGTGGAAGGTCACACCTGCCAGTAACTGGGTTTTTGAACTATGGACACTTCCTTAGCACATGCATCAAATCCCAGAAACTGCTGCTAACTGTAGTGTGAGCTCAAAAAGTCTATGTGCTGCAAATCTGTGTGGAAATAGAGATCTCATTTCTTTTTACTTTTGATGGCATGAGAATTAGATAAAGTAATTTGACATGACTTGCGATTCCAACAATGTTCGCTGTCAAAATGACTTCGCCAGAGTGTAAGTTTTGCATGTAAGTGCTGTTTTGTCTTACAATTTTAGGTAAAACTTATTTTTAAAACATATCAAGTCTACAGGAAAAGCTAATTTCAAAGCTATTGAATATTTTATACTAATGCGTGAGGGTGAGGTTTTTTGTTCAGAAATGTTTCGATCTTGGCCCTCTGCAACAAAATGTTGATACTGCAAAAGCACTGAATGGCTGAACAAAGAGCAAGTGAGGACATTCAGCTTTGGTTTCTGACGAAAATTCATGGATATGGTAACACTCGTTTCCGTAAGACTGAATGAAGTCCGCCAGTGATATTCCTGGTTCAGTAACAAATGATGGATTCAAGTGTTTGCTGCAAACTACCTGCTGATTAAGGAGACAATGAATACCCATGGGCTCTGGGCGCCGGATATCTTTATGTAACTTGTAAGTCTGTCTGACGAAGCCTCTTCCTACTCCACACCCACTTTCACCACTCTCTTATAATCTGTACTAGCAAATCCCAAGGCAGGTTGTAGCAACTTAGGGTTTCCTCAACGTCTCTGAAAATACGATTGGCTATAATTGTTCCACACCAAGTATTAGTAAAGGCTGATTCCTCAGGACCACAAATTCAGCACGCCTCCTCAAGTCACAACAAAAGAGCAGGACCTGTAACCTCTTCTACCTCAAGAGCCAAAAGCAACTGCTCAAAATCACTTCCTGGTTTTCAGAACAACCGCTCATGCTCCCAATGCTCCCCATTCTTGAAGCAACCGTTCCCCCAAAAGGCGAATACTGTGAGACAAGTTTATTTTCTGTGAACATGTTCCTTTGGCTGCAGAAGTCAAACGTGACTGAATTCACTCAATGCTGGTACATGGCCTTCCTGCATGGCTAACAAACGAGCCACTCAGAAGCTCACTATAGCTCATTTTGGTTTTTGTGAAGAAGTTCTATGGTGAAAAGATATTGTTTTGTATTTTTTACTTTCCTGACTGCTGCCTTCCTGGGAGCTGGGAAGGCCCCGTGGACGCTGGCCGGTCCAGCAGGCCCGCTGCGGTGCAGCAGCGTAGTCCCACCAGGCTGGCATTTAACTTGTTAACAATATCACCCCCACTGAGCTGTGCCTGCAAAGCAGACTCGGTGAAGTCTGCATGTGCACTATTAATGACATGAATAATAAAATGTCACAGGATCGCAAGACGTACGCCATCAGAAATGCTATCAAGTTGTTAACTGTCACTGAAATTTGTAGGCCGCTGAGCCCATTGAGAGTAACACACACGTGCAGTGTCTGCGTGTCATGGGGCCAGCAGCAGTCACGTGAGGCCGACTCTGCCGTCATCGTGCAAAAGCAGCCACTGACAATGTACAAACCAGCAAGAACAGCTTTGTCCCAACAGAATTCTATGGACACTGAAGTCTGAATTTTATAACACATATCACAAAACATTTTTTTGATTTTTTTTCAAATACGTGAAAATTCTTAGCTCGTGGGTTGTACAAAAATAGGTGGCGAGCCAAATTTGCACTGCAGGCCATAGGTGGCCAAAAACTGATCCAGAAAATAAGGACTGCCCAGGCAATACAATGCTGTTTACCTTCAGGAGCCCTAACCCCCTCCGTGGGTCACGCGACAACTCAAACCCAAAGCACACCAAATTAAATCCATCACCCTCCCTCTGCTCTACATTTTCCCTTCCCAAATATATTTCCCAACTCAATTCATCCACTGCTAAGCGCCGAATCCCCCAAGTCAGACGCTGGAAAATTCCAATTCACCCACTCTCTCCCCTGAGGCCCTCCTCGAACTCAGAATTGGTCCAAGCTCCTCAGCGCGCCGCCCTACAGTCTGGAAGCGCCATTCTGTACTCCTTGACGTCTTGCCGCTGGGATCACACTGGCTCCCTCAAACACCCCTCTTGTCCCTTGCCGCCACAGACTCCGCAAGGTCCTAAAACAGCCGTTTCATACTTGGGTCTGTGAGGGACACCTGAGTGAGCATGACCGAAGGCAGAAGGAAGAAGCTAAGAGACCAGTCAGGGCCGTTCCATTTCTGTACGCTTCACTGTCGAGGCTTACAGATAGAAAGTCATTCTAAAAAATACCCAAGAGTTCCATGACCCAAAAAACCCCACTGTTTTGAGAAACATGGCTGTGAAAGTCTAATTTCTTTACCATAACATGTAAGGTGCTATATGATGTGACTCTCTCAACTGTCTGTCCCCATCTCCAAACCCCTATTCTACCCTCTATCAGGGTGAACATAACAAGCTTCAATCTCCACACTTTGGCTCACCAAGCCCTCTCTGCCACTTCTCCCTTCTTGGTTTAGCTAATTTGTATTTGTCTTAGAATAGTCCTCATTTGAATAAATGTTATACTTTCTTCATCTGAAATAATCTGAAAATATTATTCATCTGATTTTGGATTTATTGTCTGGAACAGTAAGAAGAGAGATCCTTTGTCTTTCTTACTCCTGAATCTCCAGAATCTAGAAAACAGTGCCTAGCCAATGGCACATATCCAATAAACAGCTATCACATGAATAAGAAATCTTATTAATTTTTTTAAAGATTTTGAGAGATCTTTTGGGACTTCATCAAAATCAAAAGCTTCTGCACAGCAAAGGAAACAGTCAACAAAACAAAGAGGCAACCCACAGAATGGGAGAAGATATTTGCAAATGACAGTACAAACAAAAGGTTGATATCCAGGATCTATAAAGAACTTCTCAAACTCAACACACACAAAACAGACAATCATATCAAAAAATGGGCAGAAGATATGAACAGACACTTCTCCAATGAAGACATACAAATGGCTATCAGACACATGAAAAAATGTTCATCATCACTAGCCATCAGGGAGATTCAAATCAAAACCACATTGAGATACCACCTTACACCAGTTAGAATGGCCAAAATTATCAAGACAGGAAACAACGTGTGTTGGAGAGGATGTGGAGAAAGGGGAACCCTCTTACACTGTTGGTGGGAATGCAAGTTGGTGCAGCCACTTTGGAGAACAGTGTGGAGATTCCTCAAGAAATTAAAAATAGAGCTTCCCTGTGACCCTGCAATTGCACTACAGGGTATTTACCCCAAAGATACAGATGTAGTGAAAAGAAGGGCCATCTGTACCCCAATGTTTATAGCAGCAATGGCCACAGTCACCACACTGTGGAAAGAACCAAGATGCCCTTCAATAGACGAATGGATAAGGAAGATGTGGTCCATATACACTATGGAGTACGATGCCTCCATCAGAAAGGATGAATACCCAACTTTTGTAGCAACATGTACGGGACTGGAAGAGATTATGCTGAGTGAAAGAAGTCAAGCAAAGAGAGTCAATTATCATATGGTTTCACTTATTTGTGGAGCATAACAAATAGCATGGAGGACAAGGGAAGTTAGAGAGAAGAAAGGAGTTGAGGGAAATTGGAAGGGGAGGTGAACCATGAGAGACTATGGACTCTGAAAAACAATCTGAGGGTTCTGAAGGGGTGGGGATTGGGAGGTTGGGGGAACCAGGTGGTGGGTATTGGAGAGGGCACAGATTGCATGGAGCACTGGGTGTGGTGCAAAAAACCATGAATACTGTTACGCTGAAAATAAATTTAAAAAATTAAAAAAAAAAAAGATTTTGAGAGAGAAAAAGCATGAGCGGGGGGTGGGAAAGAGTAGCAGAGGGAGAGGGAGAAGCAGACTCTCCACTGAGCAAGGAGCCCTGCAGCACAGGGCTCGCTCGATCCCAGGACCCGAAGATCACAACCATGAGCCGAAGGCAGACGCTTAACCGACCGAGTCACCAATTTTATAACCCAGTACACAGTGTTGTATCTGGCACACAGCAGGAACTCAACACACGTATGCTAAAAAACCATGAAATGAAAATTCAGTCCCGAAGATGAAGAGCCTCAAACAGCAGGCCCAGTGATGGCGGGTTCCACCTTCATTTCCTGTTCCTTTCTTTTTATCCATTCAATCTTCAATTAGTAGTGCTTCTCGGATTTCGATTTTCCTCTGACCTTGTTCCCAACTTCTTCCATCACGTGATTCATAATGTCCATAGAAAATCAGACGCAGCCTCAATTTTACATGTGGCTCTCTACTTCAAGCAGCACGTGGCCACGTTGAAAAATATGTAAAATTCCAAGCAGTGATAGACTATTACAAATAAAATATATTGGGAAAATCATGAAAAGAAAAATCCTGAGCACCTCTTACAGAATTTAAATGTCTGGATTTAGTTTGGACTTGTTTATTAAAAAGCATAAAAAATTCCAGTAGGAAGCTATCAAATTATCCAGGGCTGGGGGACATATTAAATACGCAATTTATACGCTGTGAAATTCAGTGGTTTTCTAAATAAAAACTACATTTAAAAATGCTTAAAAGAACATAATGCTAAATTCTGCTAATAAAAATATAGAAACATAAAAAATGATTCTTACTAAGTTATTGTCATCCTGGAAAGCATAATGCAGAGTTGTAATCCATTTATTATCTCCATTCACTAATACATCCCTTTCTTCACGAAAACATGCTGTCTGAAAAGGAAAAACAAAGATGTTTTTTAATCAGAGGACACTTTATATATATATGTATATATATATATTATGCAAACAATGGCTTAATGTGTTTATTATACTTTCAGTCCTAGAAAAGGAAAACGTTTATTATACTTCCTGTCCTGGAAAAGGAGTATGTTTATTATACTTCCTGTCCTAGAAAAGGAATACATCCATCTGATATGACTTTTCAACTAGTCAAGCACCCACAGAAAGTGGACAATGGGAATAGTACACTTGAGAACATTTTATATTAAAAAATACTGCTATAGTTTAAAAAAAAGAAAAAGAAAAACAGAAAAAAAGCACGCATGCATTTAAGGACCACAGTCCAACCTACCATTTAGATAATATAAACATCAACATTTTGCCATCTCTACTTCTGTTTTTATTTTTAAGAAATAAAATACAAGTAAATTGTAGTCTTCCTCTCCTTATACATTTCCCTACTTCCTCCTGATAAAATGAATAATCCTAGTGCATACTATGCTCTTCCCTTCATATGCTTTGATCACACATGTATGTGTCCAAACACCACAACTGTTTTACATTTCGAAAGTTTACATGAATGTTACAATTTTATCCACCCTGTTGCAATTTGATTACTTCTTATTCAGTGATGGCTGTTTTCCTTTCAACTGCTATGGCATTTGCTTGTCGGAATATACCAGAATTTATGTATGCAAACCCCAACCAGGAAAACATAGGTTACTTCCAATCTTGTTTTTTATGATGTTGCAATGAATATATTTGTACAAATGTACAAGAGCCTCTCCAGGGCATATACTTAGAAGTTGAAATGCTAGCTATAAGCATTTTCCACTTTACTAGACATAGCCAATTTTCTCTCCTAACTGTGTACTGTTTACTATCCTCACCCCAGTGTAGAAATCTCCCTTACCCCACCCCACATCCTCAACTGCATTTGGCATTATTGGACTCTTAAATGTGTCAATACCATGGGTGTAAAACCATACCTCAATGTTTTTTGATCAACATATTCCCAATTCTCCATGTAGATAAACAGCTCCACACATGCTTACAGGACATCTGAATTTTGTCTCTGAATTATTCACTCCCTTTGTCCATATTCTCTAACAAACTATCTTTTCCTTTTTGATTTGTAAAAGTTTTAATTTATTCTGAGACCGTATTTTCACTATTACAAAGGTACATCCGGAGATACTTAGAAATATGTGGCTAAAAAAATAATAATTTTATACAAAACATTATAATCTGTCATCTTTAAAGTTTTAACTTAAAAAATCCACTACGTCAGCAAGTTCAAGAAGAACTGAAAGGTAAAGTGAAAACCAAGTCTCCTAAGTCATACCCCATACTCACACGGTCATCTGTGTCCAGAAGTCACCATCAATAACCCTGAAAAGTATCTTCTCAGAAAATTGGTCTCTGAAGCATGAACATGCGCACGCACACACACATACACAATATCCCTGTGGTACCCCATTTCCCCTCGTTTTTCTTTTCTTTATACAAATCAGATCACAGTGCTCTGTTTTTTTTTTTTTTCCAAGTAATGATATACTGAACAGTTTGCCACACCAGTAGAGACCTACCTACTACCTAATTCTTAACGGCTGCACCATGTCCATGCACGCTGAAAAGCCATCACACAGTATTCGATTGACAGGCAGGGAGGGTTTAGTTACTTATTTGCCATAAAACAAATTCAATAGCCATGATATACAAAACAATTAACATCAATATCCCCTAATTAGGTACCTTAATTTTTTCCATGTATTCCCAAAAATTTTATTTGATCAAATGAAACTTCCAAAGTCATGCATGGAATAGCACCAGAGAAAAATTTAAAAACAAACCTTAAACCAAATAAATGGGCAGGTTGACCTGACAATTCGATTATTAAAATCCACATCATTATGCTTTGGTTCACTTTTGCGGTAAAAGAGAACCACCTGACACACTCACTGCTAAGTCGTGTTTTAGAATTTAAGTGACCTACGATTCTCATTTGCTGCTAATGGTTCTGAGTAAAGATGGTCAGAGCCAAAAAGACTCTTTGCTCCTGACTATCTTATTATGACAGCTTTCTGGAATCTCACAGACATTCCAGCTAAATTCTAGTAAACGACTGTTTAGGGACTCCAAACTCAACAAAGCTCTGAAGACGTTTTTGTCAACAGATTAAACATTAGTACATTCTCATCTATTCTAAATTGTTTCAGTGAAAAAATAAATTTAAAAAAATAAAAAATATAAACTATGACCTAAAACTTCAAACACATACAAGAGAGAAGAGTACAATCCCCTCCTCCCCACAACATCCTCATCAACCAACTTCAACAATGATGTTATTGTTCAATCCTGCTTCATGTACACCCCCACCCCCTCAACCCATCCCTCAACCCCTGTCCAGCACCTTTCACATACCACACTCCCTCCAAGCACAAGAATACGCGTGTGTACACACACAAGGTTTTTTCTGAAGCAAATCCTAGACATCGTGTTACTCTATTCATAAGTACTTAGGTATTAAACTATCCCTATTAATGCCTCAGATACTGAGTTCAAAAGCATTGTGTCCTTTTCTGCTTCAGTAGGTCACATTGTCCTCAGTCATCACAACCAGGGATGTGGGGGGTTACGACAATCTACTATAAAGAGGCTGCTACACATCCTACAAAGTACAGGACAGATCCCACAAGGAATCATCTGGCCCCAAATGTCACAAGTGCCACTGCTGAGAAACCCCTGTTTCAAATCGATATTAACCAAACCACGATGCATGCGCACAAGGTTCATCACTCCATGTGGATAAAGGCTATAATAACGTCTACTTCTACCTTTAAAAAAAAAACTAAACAATTTTTTATTACCATATAATGTATTATTTGTTTAAGGGGTACAAGTCTGTGAATCATCAGTCTTACATAATTCACAGCACTCACCATAGTACATACCCTCCCCAATGTCCATCACCCAGTTACCCCATCCCCCCACCACCTCCCCTCTTGCAACCATCAATTTGTTTCCTGAGTTTAAGAGTCTCTTATGGTTTGTCTCCCTCTCTGGTTTCATCTTGTTTCATTTTTCCCTCCCTTCCCTTATGATCCTCTGTCTTGTTTCTCAAATTCCTCCTATCAGTGAGATCATATAATTGTTTTTCTCTGACTGACTCATTTCACTTGGCAAAACACCTCTAGTTCCATCTACGTTGCTGCAAATGGCAAGATTTCATTTCTCTTGATGGCTGCAATATATATACAATATTCCACTGTATATATATATACCACATCTTCTTTATCTATTCATCTGTTAATGGACACCTAGGCTTTTTCCTGAGTTTGGCTACTGTGGACATTGCTGCTATAAACATTCAGATGCACATGCCCCTTCAGATCACTACATTTGTATCTTTAGGGTAAATACCCAGTAGTGCAATTGCTGGGTCATAGGGTAGTTCTATTTTCAACTTTTTAAGGAACCTCCATGCTGTTTTCCAGAGTGACTACACCAGCTTGCATTCCCACCAACAGTGCAGGAGGGTTCCCCTTTTAAACCATTTTTTAATATCCTCCTGTAAAAACAGAATATCTAAATAGATGAAAATGTAATAAATATGTAGGAGGGGTTACTGGAGGTCATAGAGCTTCTTCAGATGCCGTCAGAGATCAGGAGAAGGGAAGGGACTGCTGACGCACTGACAAGAGTTTGTGAATGATGAACGGGCAGCGACAGCAACCTCTGTACCCATAAGGTTAGTTAGCAACACTCAGCTGCCCAGGTACAGAAAGAGAGAGGGTATCCTGCTACCTTCCAATGATGCATGTCTCACTAATCATTTATTTGTGATATATCTTAAATGGAAATAAATGCAGCCAATAGGTCAGGGGCAGATCTTTGGAAAAGTATTTAAAGCATCAACAATGCATAGGTCAAAAATCAAGACATTTCACTGCTTATCTGTAAGTTATTAAACATCACTGGTAGGCTCAGTTTTCCAAAGCTGGATAAGTCATGGCCAGAATGAGTTTTTTTAAACACGTGTTTAAAAAAGGACTTGATAACTCAAGCACAGAAATACAATTCCACTCTACTTCAAAATGAAGCTCTATGTAAAAATTTCAGTGTCGAATTTCTTCCTAGAAGAGGAAAGTTTCAAGCAGTTTTTTTTAATTTAATTTAATTTAATTTAATTTGTGTGTGTTTCAAAAATCATTGTTTATGTACCTCACCCAGTGTTCTGTGCAATACATGCGCTCCTTCAAGTGGTTTAAGGAGAGCTCCTTTTAAATACTGAACCAAGGGCACCTGGGTGGCTCAGTGGGTTAAAGCCTCTGCCTTTGTTTGGCTCAGGTCATGATCCCAGGGTTCTGGGATCGAGCCCCACATGGGCTCTCTGCTCAGCAGGGAGCCTGCTTTCTGCCTGCCTCTCTGCCTACTTGTGCTCTCTATCTGTCAAATAAATAAATAAAATCTTAAAAAAAAAAAAAAATACTGAACCAGCTTTGTGTCCCTGAAATAAAACCCACTCAGTCATGTTGTACCCACAAGTCTTTTTACACACTGCTGAATTCTATTTGCTAACATGTTGTTAAGGTTATTTGAATCTATGTTCATGAGGCACTCTGGTCTTTAATTTTCTCTGTATGGTCCCTGTCGGGTTTTCTATCGGAATAATACAGGCTTCACAGAATGAGTGTTGCCTCTCAGGCCCCAAAGTCCACCTCCTCCTCTCTGCCTTGCAGAATCTCCTTAAATTTGTTTTCTATATAATGTCCAGGGTCTTTAAAACTGTTCTTAATGGAAGGGATAGGAAGAAATACATCTATTCCATCTCATCCCAGAAAGGGAATATATATATTAATGTTAATTGAACAAAATAATTTAATTTCCAATTCCTTGTTTTATCTTCAATTCTGCCACTTCTTCTATAATGAAAGCTAACCCAGTGATCCTTCTTTTTTCTTCTAATTCTCCAGAACATACCAACTTCATAGAAAACAGTGCGAACTTTAACTCAATTTTTAAAACTTCTAATGCTGAAACGCTAAATGGACTACAATTACGATTTCCGTGAAACAATTAGAACAGACTGATTTACTTTCTTACTAATAAGGACTTGTTGCTCCAGCTGCTGACAATGCTGTCAGCTCCCTCACGGCCTGCCTCAGTTGCAGAAGCTCTACGATCCCGAGGCCATGTCCTGCTGGAGGTGGCCCGGAGTCCAAGAAAGATTTCTAAGAGCTAATTTCTTCTTAGAGAGATCTTCGGGACCTCCAGAGCTACTGTTGAGCCTATGCAACAGTCTGATCCTCCTACAAGGTCAAATACTAAAATACTTCCACCCTGAGGCCCCTGAGTGCCCTACCCCATCTGGCCACTCACCATGATCTCCCACGGCAGGAGATCCCCAGAATCCCCACAAATCTATGTGTAATGTCAGTTCCAACCAGACCATACCAGCTATCCAGCATCAACATAAAAACACTGGCAATTCTTTCAAGAGCAGATTTTACTACCATCCTTCAATAATATAAAAAACACAAATTTAACTGTGTAATTGGCAATCAAGAGACTTCTTGGGGAGCCTGGGTGGCTCAGTGGGTTAAAACCTCTGCCTTCGGCTCGGGTCATGATCCCAGGGTCCTGGGATCGAGCCCTGAATCGGGCTCTCTGCTTGGCGGGGAGCCTGCTTCCCCCTCTCTCTCTGCCTGCCTCTCTGCCTACTTGTGATCTCTCTCTCTCTCTGTCAAATAAATAAATAAATAAATCTTTAAAAGAGAGAGAGAGAGACTTCTTAAAGGGCACATTCGAAACTCCTGCTGACTTCCACTTTGAGCAGAACATAGACAAATATGGAATAATATAAACGAGTTACGTCAAGTTGGAAATCCATTATTGCAAAATTTCTTCCTATAAAATAAACTGGCTTCCACACCTCCTTTTCACATAAACATACAAGCCCCACATCCAGTGTTCAGGCAATATGAGCTAAACATCAGGAAGTATAACTTTTATTTTTTTTTATGAATTATAACTTTTATCATCACTTTATCACAATTGTAAACTGTGGAACTTGTCTTATGTCTTAAAAATAATGCCACCAAAGGTACAATGTTACTAAATGATATTTAAGGATCTATTGGCTTTATAATTTTATAGGTCTCTAAAATTACTTCTGAAACATTATTTAAATATTCCAATAATTAGAATCTTACCTCAGCTCTTTTCAGCATTTCCCATTTGTTCAATATTTTCATGGCAAATACCTTATCTGCATTTTTTAGTTTCACTACGGCGACCTAGAAAAAGAAATACAACTTTTAATATATGACAATGTAACAAATAAAACTTCTTTCAGTCATCCATTTTTCTTTTTCCTCTCTGTAAGAAAATAAATACCAACATTATCAATGATTTCCATGCAGTTCATACTCTAAGATCCGAAATCAAATAATATTGTCAGTTGAAAAAGTTACATTAGTAAATATGTGCCAAATAAATACATGTACTTTTTAACCCTGTATCAAGTGATTGTATATTATACACTCCTTTTCAAGTTCTCTGCTCTGGAATTTAAACTCAACATCTACTATCACTAGGAAATTGACTAAAATGTACAACACTGAAATAAACTAGAGCTTAGTGAATACCACGTGCCAAATTCCAACACAATGCTATAAGGGAAGGCAGCTGCCAAAACAAGTTTCATGGGAATCAAATAATATAAAATAAACTGAAAATGATATTATTTTTCACACCACATATTCTTACCCACTGTACGACAACCCCCATCTCTCTCTCTTTCTCTCTCTCTCTCTCTCTCTCTCTCACACACACACTCACACACACACACAAACCACTCCTGAAGATCAGGTAAGGCTAACAGCTCAACAAATTGTAGACTTCACACATTCCTTTCCAACATTAAAAGAACAAATATTTTTTGTATTTTGAATTTTAGTGAGGGATCAAAAAACTGATGAATATAAATAAATAAGCCTCAACAAACTGATTCCATTGCTGTTTCTACCACTCTGCTTTGGTGTGACTAGCTAATTTCAGAGGAACCTTCCAGCTCACAGCAGACGCTGCAGGGTTGCGAAGACACAGCAGAGCAGGAGACTAAGCTTGTTTCCAGTTCCTGGGGGCTGGGAAGAGGAAGACAAGTACTACCTTAACATGAAGAAGGAGAGGACAAACTATACACAGCATGTCTTCAAATAGTTCAAAGGGCTATTGCCAAGGACAGAGAATAGGTTTAACTCAAGTATCAAAAATTTTAAAATCTTAATGGCAGATGTACATATTAGGAGCATTTAATGAATTTATATTTGGGTTAGACTGCAATAAAAGTAATATGATCATTAATTAAAATCACTGTATAATACTATATAAAATAGAATATTTCTTGATAATCCTCATAAATGGTTATAATGACGTGATTAAAATTTTTTATCAGTTAAAATGGTGGGAAAGAGGAATAGCTTGATTTCCAGTGCAATCACTTTAGTCTTCACTCATTTCTGGTCCTATCTGCAGAAATGATGGATTGGTTAAACTCTTCTCCCAGTGGGTTCATGGGTTAAAGAAAGGGGGCTGTCTATGACACAGAAACAACCTGAATTCCATCAACAGATGAATAACTAAAATGTGGCACACATATACAATGGGATATTATTCAACCATAAAAAAAGAAGGGAATTCTGGAAAATTTTAAAATCTTAACAGCAAATATACATATTAGGAGTATTTAGTAAGTTTATATTTGGATCAGATTGCAATAAAGGTATTAAGATCACTGTGTAATACTATATAAACTAGAATATGCTAAGTGAAATAAGCCAGACATAGAAAAACAACTACTGTATGATTTCATTTATATGTGGAATCTAGAAGAATCCAAGTCATAAAATCAGAGAATAGAATGAGGGTTGCCAGGGGATAGAGGAGACGTGGAGATGCTGGTCAAAGTGTACAAAGTTCCAATTGTAAGATGAATATGTTCTGGTGGTGTGATATACAGCATGGTGACTATAGTTAGCAGTCTTGTACTGTATACTTGAAAGCTGCTTAGAGAAAAGATCTTATATGTTCTCACAAATCAAAAAAAAAACCAAAAAAACCTAAGTGAGGTGATAGTAATTTACTATGGTAATCATCTTACAATATACACATGTATGAAATCATCACTTTGTACACCTTAAACCTCCACAATGTTATATGTCAATTATATCCCCAAAAAGATGGGGGAAGAATATGGGGGCTGTCATCAAGAGCCAAACCTCTGAAAGGCTAGAAACACACGTTTAGCTTCTCTGTAGACTCACACTGTACGTTGAGAGTACAGACAGACAACAGGAGCTCTGAGCTTAACACACTTATATTCAGGACATCTATCTATCTATCTATCACTTAAGCTGTCCTTATTCTGATTTAGGGAAGAATGGCTGAAAGACTCTAAGACTTAAGATTTCCCCTCCTCGGGTCCTTGTGAGAGGACTACTCCTCGCTGTGAGTCTCGCCAGCTCTCTGCGCTTGAGGATGTAAGGATCTGATGATACCTGGTGGGAGTAATAGTAGTAGTACCCAGCAGCACACACGGAGTGTGCTCTCTATGCCGGACACTCTTCTGAGACTTCTACGCAGGTCCACAATCCCTTACCTGCAAGGCTAAAGCCAGAAGGTTTTCACAGTTTATTTGGCGGCAGGTACTGACATTGGGCTAATTATAGTTTTGGGGGGTTTGGTTTTTAAATCTCATTTAGTGTAAAGACAAGCATGCTTCGTAGTAGAAGCACCAATGCATCTGCTTTACAGGTGCTGCTCCAAACCCCAACGGGAGTCCTTCATAAAACAGAGCATGTGCACTAAATCACCTTTCTAAAATCTAAACAATACTGGAACCAAAACCACCTCTGGTCTATAGCACGGTGCGGGGAATGAGCATGTCCTAAACACTCAGATGCTGAGCTAGCACGTACCGCTGCTTTTCAGGATAGCGGAAACAGCATGCCCTCTGCAGCCAGACCACCCAGGTTTTAATCCCGGCTCTGCCATTAGCGGTGTAGCTCTGGGCAAATAATGCAACCTTTCAAAAATTTCAGTTTTCTCATCAATGTAACAGTGTTACTAATAGTAATCATCTTATATAACTATCCCAAAGATGAAAATAATTCATGCAAGTAGAAAGTGCTTACCACTCAGCAGTGTCCAATAACCCCAGTTACTATAATGTGGCAGGCATCACGCTAGGAAATAAGCACATTGTAGCCCAATCTCTTAACCTTCCATTTGCCCTACCCCCCAGCACACAGCAGACATTACATATTCCAATTTATTCAATTCCTTTAACTGTGAAATGGGAAACTCCGACCTCTTCAACTTCTAATAACTTGGTACCCCTGATACATAGAAATATAGTTAGGAATATCCTCAACTGAAAATATATACAAATAAAAATGAAGCCACAACATTTATTCAAGAGTGGTGGTTTCCAACAGTAACATATTGGGAATAACTTAAATATTCTGAAAGATGAGATTTAGTAAATATGTTATGAAACAGAAAATTAATCATATTTTTAAAAATATTGTTAAAGAACACTATTTAATAAGCAAAAATGCAGAATGTATCACTGGTAAGAAGTTTATTAAGGTTTGCATACTGATTATTTTTTTCCGTATATACACAAAATACATACCTATGCCAGATGAATACAGAGAAAGGTAGGCACCAAAATGTTGAAAGATCAGGAATTTCTTGGTGATATGATTTCTAGTCCCCGTCCTGCATTTTCTGTGTGGACCAGGGACAATTTGAAGCATGGAATGGGATCATGTGACATACCACTCCTCACCCTGGTCAGGAAGTGACTACTAATTACTCGGGTGCTTAGTGTGGCTGGTGGGGGCCATGCTGCACGCATGTGGTCATCAGAGTTTCACAATGTTGCACCGTGAAAACCGTTCTCCACATTACCTATGACAGGTTCATGAGCTACCTTCAACCTTCTCTGGAATGTGGTGGGATGTAATGAAATTTTAAAATGTCAGTTCAGGAAATATTCTTGAATGCCTAAGATGATGACATAGTAAGACAAGACCATGAAGCTGATGAAATGCTAAAGTAAAATAAAACTCATCTTGCTTTTCTCCTCTAACACTACAGATCATTTTCATGTTTGTGGCAGTAGAAGGAAAAACTCAGAAAAAGAGGCTCCTCCCAGGACTGTACTTCAGGTTCTAGATTCTCAAGAACCACATTAACTGATATACAAGAGGGCATGTATGTTAAAATGCCCTTTCTTACTTAATTTGAGCAAAAGAAACAGTACTCTTGGTACGGACTGGAAGACCACAAATTTAACACAAAACAGAGATGTAGTTTTTAAAAATGCCAAACATAGACATGTCTGTTTAAAGGCTTCATACTGAAAGCACTATAATGCTGGAAAAACTGCCAACATGACAGGAAGAAGTCAGTAAGTAACGCACATCAACAAATGAGTTCTTACACACAGTTTAAGTGTCTGCACTTACAGCTACAACACATAACAGAGGATTTATCCCACTGTATTAAATAGAATTTCAATCTCCAATAACAGTTCCCACATGCAGTTCTCAAATCCAGTCTACGCTCAGCACATCCAGAATTCACCGTACCTTCTCTGACCCATTCCAACAAACCTGCCTTTGCATCCAGCCTGGACGGCCCTACCGGCCCCTCCACTTCTGCCCTTAACCTCCACGATCTATTCTCAACCCCCACGATCTATTCTCAACCCCCACGATCTATTCTCAACCTTGGCAGTCCTAGCAATCCTGTTTCGACGTATCTCAGTTGGTGACGCTCCTCTGCTCCAAACTTTCCACCCTCTCCAAGTAAAAGTCAACCTGCTATAGCTTACAAGGCCAACATATTCTGGTCTTCTGACCTTCCAGATCTCGTATGCTCTCTCCTCCTAGCTCACTCTGCTCCAAACACACTGCTCACCTGCTTCAATCCCAACTCAGGGCCTTTGCACTTATTCCCAGGTCTCAAGTAGTCTCCCCCAGTAAAATCACATGATCTGCTCTCTCAAACTGAACTGAGAAGTGTTCCTTCCTGAACAGTCACTGCTCTGTCACACGTTCTGTACCATCTCCCGCTTCCTTTTCCCCTTTGCTCTTATTATTTAACAAACAATTAAGGCATCAATATTATCAGCTTCAAGTACACTAATAAACTGATACTGAAACTCGAGTTAAACAAGGTATTATGGGGCACCTGGTTGGCTCAAGTCATGATCCCAGGGTTGTGGGACCGAGCCCCAAGACAAGCTCCACGTTTGGCGGGGAGTCTGCTTGAGACTCTCTCTCCTGCTGCCCCTCCCCAGGTTCATCTCTGGCTCTCTAAAATAAATAAATAAATATTTTTTAAAAACACAAGCCATTATGGTAAGACACAGATTTGTGGGTTTTTTTAAAGATTTTATTTATTTATTTGACACACAGAGAGAGAGAGAGTTAGAGAGGGAACACAAGCAGGGGGAGTGGGAGAGGAAGAAGCAGGCTTCCCAATCAGCATAGAGCCCAATGCGGGGCTCCACCCCAGGACTCTGGAATCAGGACCTGAGTCAAAGGCAGCCGCCCAACAACTGAGCTACCCAGGTGCCCCAGCAATTGTGTGTTTTAAGATTAAGTGTGTCTGGGATTATTCTATCCCATGCTGCTCTCCTAATGACATGTGTGGCTTTTAAAGTCTCACTTCACAACTTCGTCTTTAGCTCTTTTAAAAATCTCCAATGTATTATGTCTACCATCATTTATTATTACTACTAATGATAAAATCACAAGAACAAGCCTCATGTACAGAACACATACTCTGTGCCTGGCACTGGGCTGAGCTCCCACACCACCCTCCAGGCAGTCCCACATCACTCACTCCCCAGTGACAGAGCTAGTGCCCTTTACTACTGGAAGTACTAAACCCTTCTACAGGCCCTCAAGAGATCTCCCACTCATCACCCTATCATCTTGACACCTTTTGACATGTTAACGGTCATCCCTGTTAATATGCATGGAAATCGGTGTGTTTCTTTTTTATGCTCTGTCAGTGATCAGTTTGTGTTCAAATATTTACTGGAGGAAAAAATAGTCTCTTTAACAAGCAAACTAAAAACACCACAAAGATTTCACTGAACAGCTGGAGGTATCCTTTCCTTGGAGACACAATTTATACATACAGTAGCAACCATCAGAACATTTAAAAACTGGGCCAGGACGGGCATCGACCGCTCAAGAACAGACACAGGCTGCACGAACACGGCGTGCCCCGCACGGCACGCCCCGGTGGACTGCGGACCAGCCCTGTGTGCGAGGGGCAGTCAAAGGTCAATCATGCAGGAGACCCTCATGCTGCCTTTACTCTCCCTCGAATCCCCAGAGAACCAGGGTACAAGAATTTTACAGAAGAACAAACAGCTCAAAATAATTCTCCCTCAGACCCTAGGACTAGGCTATGCAGACACCGAAGGGCCTAGTTGTAGTAAGTAGAGGAAGCAGGCTAATTAAAAGCTTTTTGACACCTGAAGCAGGGGTAGCAGGCCAAAGCAGCAAGCTCTCCCACCAAGCTCTGAAGCCCAGAAGCCTTGAAGCTGCCGGAGCAAGGCTGGAGCAGGCGGAAGCGGTGAGCCACCAGGAAGCTGTGGACACGCAACACCGAGGGCGTAAGTTAAAGGTTTTCCTGAAAGCAAAAAGGAAAACCCAGCGTTAAGTTAAGCAGTAACTGACAACAAGTGAGTCGTAGAGAGAAGGCTCTTAACTGGCAGGGCCGCTGATTTTTGATTAGGTCTGGGCTCATTTACGGTTTCCTTGATGTATGCATTTCTTGAAGGAGTTCCGTAACTTATGCTTTTATTTTCATAGTTTTTTTTTCTTTTAAGAAAAAGCATAATTGATAGAAATGCCGCTCCTATCAGATATCCAGGCCAGAGGTGAGCCAGAGGCATCTATAAACCTACTTAAAAATTCCTGAGAGAAGACAAAATACCTTGGAGGAAATAGCTACCTCTTAAGGGTTGTCTCTGCATTTTAGAATCTATCAGTTGAGAAATACAGGGTGGGAAAGGCCGCCATAGCACTTTTATCAGGAATGAATAACTGCGGTAAGAGCTCAGAATCCAGCAATACTACTTTTCTATTCAAAATTCAGTCTTAAAATAAATTACATGCAATCTGTTGCTTTTATTTACACATTTTACTGATACTCATATACTGCAAGAATAAAAAAAAGAAAGGAAAGAAAGGTTCCGGGGGGAAGGAACCTTCTCACACGAAATCTCAAATACCCTCAGTCGTGAGCTCAGGACTATGACTTGACTCTGGAGGTCTAACGGCAGCAGCCCAGGCCAGGCAGGACTTGCTCCCGGTCCCCACGGCCACACTGCCACGTGTCCCGCACACGCCCCGGCCCTTCAACCCACCCAAGCAGCAGACCTATAGGGCAAACATCCCTGGACTTGGCTATGGGCCTCACTTAACCCACTGTATAAGTATCAATAATACTCTAGTATCCTGTCCTTTCTTCCAGTCTTTTTTATGGAAAAAAATTATTTAAATATTTTTATTATTGCTTTATTTCCTTCCATAGCTCAACCTCCACTGAGCCCTAAAATCTACATTCAGTCCCACCACTAGTTCTCTGTCCCTTTCCAATCTTCTAAAATAGCCTGTGCCACCTGTCCTATCTACTTGTCACCCCACAATTAAAGACCTGGGGACCTACTTCCTAGAAAATAGATCCTTCGCATTCCCTCATACCATCTTTAAATGTCTCTGTATTTCTATGTATCCTTACTTCTTTTCATTTTTAACCCAGGGAAGAAATGTCCCCACGACTCTCAAGGCTAATGATACCACCTGAGATCTTGATCCCAGACCCTCTCCTTCCTTCTTACCCTTTTTCCATTAAAGATTTCTTTCTAGACTTCAAGCACCCCTTTCTTCTGCTTCCTGAATATCAACTGGTAAACTTTCCCGAGACCTCCTCCCACCCAAAAACCAAAAAATTAAACAAAAAAACTGACCAACTACTACCTTCCCCTCAAGGAGCTGATACTACATCCCTTTTCCATAATGCACCATTTTTCCATGAAGCACATTTTTAAAGAGGAGTATGCACTTGCTTTTCCCACTTGCTCATCATTTATTTGCTTCCCAGCCTCTTCCAATCACTTACTTCCATCTAGTTTCTATATCACTCCACTCAACCAAAATTATTCTCTCAAAGATCCATAATGACTTAATTTCCAAATAAAATCTCTCGTTCTCATTTCTCATCTGCTTCAAACCTTCTTCATCACCGAACACTGCTGACAATCAGTATACTCTCCTACTTTTCTTTGACTTGATAACTGTTCCCCAACGACCCCTACTCTGGCTTTTTAGATGCCCTCCCCCTTCCTGACTTGTGTATCTATCCCAAGTGCCCAGTTCATGAGTCTATATGCTCCTGACTCCTAAATCCTGATCTCCTAATATCGATGCCCTTATTTCTAACTGCCTACTATTCATCTCTAAATGTTCAGCAAATATTTCAAATTCAGCAAGTCAAAACCTATCTATATAGCAAACTCACGTACTAAGCTGCACACCTCAATCGTCCATGAGCTCCACCCATAACTCATCTCTGACAACCAAGTGACTTCTTTCCAATCTGTCCCTCCCACCTACCACCAGCCTGGTTCAACCCCTCTTTATTTCAACTAGAAAATGATACCAAAAACCTTTTGACCACCTGATAATTGCCAGACATTATGCTAACTGCTGAGAATACAAAAATAAAAGAGCTCTTGCCCTCAAAAATCTCACACTCTAATGTGGGAAACATACCTGAAGAATTACAGGACCACCTGGAAGAGGTAAAAATAAGATCCTTTTAAAAGCACAGAAGACAGATTCCTGACCCAAAAGGTGAGAGTGGGGGAGGGAGGTACTATGTGAATATATCTGTTAAAGTGTTTTGGAAGAGGTGACTGACACCTGAGGTCTTACACAATGCACCCCAGAGAAGGAGGTCCTGGGGGGTTTAACTGGAGGAGGAGATTCTGGGAAGAGGATACAGATGAGCAAGAAACAGAAGCCAGAAATACCTGTGTCGGGGAGAGGAGTGAGGATGTTTAGGGACAAGGAAAGATTTCTCCCCTAGCAGGGAATAGAAGGAAATGAGGCTGAAGTATCCCAATAAGGAAGAGCTTGCATGATGTGTTCATCACTAGAAACTTAAACTATGAATAATAGGAAGCCATTCCTCAGACCTGGCTTTACTTAGATCGCTTTAGCAGCTATATGGAGAGTGGGTTCAAGGATGGAAAGAAACGAGAAGCTGAGATTAAAGACACCAATGACCCAACTGGGGAAGAGAGGAAGAAATTCAAGAAAATTCAAGAAATACTTAGGATATGAAAGTTGGTGGTGAATTAGATGTGGGGATGGAGAGAGAAATCCAGGCTCTCCATGCCTCTGGTCTCTTCTCTCTCCACTCCTTCCTCAACACTATCACTGGTACTACCCTCCTGATTGTTCCAACTCTCATGCCTCTACCTACAGCTCTCTGGTCTTCTCCCATTCCTAGAGAATAACATTCCTTTGCATAGCATGGCCCATTACTCACATTCCAGTGATCTTCCAACCACCACCACCACCAGAAACTCTATATTCCAGTCGTAAGATCCCTAACTGCTCCCTGAATTGAAGGAAATTCACTTCAATTAAAATTTTTTGAAAACGTCTTTTGATTCTAATAGAATATAATTATAGAAAACTTATAAAATCAAAGTATTAAAAAAATAGCCACAGATAACATTATTTCATAGAGAAAAGAAAACTACTCTGAAATCCTATATCTTTGCCCATACCCTTACAACCAGCAAGATCCTCTTCTAATTCTGCAACAAATTATTTATTAAAATCATTTCAGGGGCACGGCACCTGGGTGGCTCAGTGGGTTAAAGTCTCTGCCTTTTAATTGCACTACTGGGTATTTACCCCAAAGATACAAGATGTAGTGAAAAGAAGGGCCATCTGTACCCCAATGTTTATAGCAGCAATGGCCACGGTTGCCAAACTGTGGAAAGAACCAAGATGCCCTTCAACAGACGAATGGATAAGGAAGATGTGGTCCATATACACTATGGAGTATTATGCCTCCATCAGAAAGGATGAATACCCAACTTTTTTTTTTTTCTTTTTCTTTTTTTTTTAAAGAGAGAGATCACAAGTAGGCAGAGAGGCAGGCAGAGGTAGAGAGGAAGGGAGGCAGGCTCCCCATTGAGCAGAGAGCCCGATGCGGGGCTTGATCCCAGGACCCTGGGATCACGACCTGAGCCGAAGGCAGAGGCTTTAACCCACTGAGCCACCCAGGCGCCCGAATACCCAACTTTTGTATCAACATGGACGGGACTGGAAGAGATTATGCTGAGTGAAATAAGTCAAGCAGAGAGAGTCAATTATCATATGGTTTCACTTATTTGTGGAGCATAACAAATAGCATGGAGGACATGGGGAGTTAGGAGAAGGGAGTTGGGGAAAATTGGAAGGGGAGGTGAACCACGAGAGACTATGAAAAACAATCTGAAGGGTTTGAAGAGGTGGGGGGGGTGAGGTTGGGGGAACCAGGTGGCGGGTATTAGAGAGGGCACGGATTGCATGGAGCACTGGGTGTGGTACAAAAACAATGAATACTGTTATGTTGAAAATAAATTTTTAAAAAAGATTATATTAAAAAAAAAAAAAAAGTCTCTGCCTTTGGCTCAGGTCATGATCCCAGGGTCCTTGGATCGAGCCCCACATCAGGCTCTCTGCTCAGCAGGGAGCCTGCTTCCCTTCCTCTCTCTCTGTCTGCCTCTTTGCCTACTTGTTATCTCTGTCAAACAAATAAATAAAATCTTTTTTTAAAAATCATTTGAAATGCACTGAAAGCATCATGTGCAGACACACTATGAAGAGTATCCTTTATAATACAGAAAAAATATAACCACCTAAATATTCATTCATTCATTTTACAAATACGTATTGAATGCCAAGCATGTCCTAGACCCTGTAGTAGGTGCCTCAGTACTGCAGAGAAATGAATATCCTTATATTCACAAAGCACACATTCTAGCTTAACGTTACCATTGAGTTAATTACAGAACAGTCACATTATGGACTTCTGTGGAGCCATGAGAAACCAGGTTTGCCAAGAAATATTTCAACACATGGGGAGAAGACTTAAAACTATTTGGTAAAAAAAAGCCAGTTAGATATTAGTGTTGACAAAACTATTCCAATTTTACTATCCATGAATAGAAATAACATTAGAAAGAAAAGCCCGAAAATGTTAGAAGTAGATCTCAAGGTCATGTACCATTTTCCCTCTTGCTAATTAGACAGTGACTCTAACCAAGGGCATGGAACATATTTGGATTACAGTACGTGATTAGAAAGTATAACTTTCATTAGTCACAACAGAGAAGCATGAAAGGAAAAAAAGAGCCTCATTTTTTCTGCTTTTAATCTAATAGGGAAAATTATTATGTTTAAAAGCATTGTGCTAAGTACTTAGTACAATGAATAAAGAAATTCAATCCCTGCCTTCACTTGCAGCCCACTGGAGAAGACAAACATTAAGCACAGAAATAAGCAACTGAAAAGTTAGAAGTGTATATGTTAGGAAGCAGTTGTACAGGGGTTCTCCCCTTTCCCATCAGAAAGATAAAAGTATCTTACATCTTTATTCCCATTTTTTAAAAAGATTTTATTTATTTATTTGACAGATCGTAAGTAGGCAGAGAGGCAGGCAGAGAGAGAGAGGGAAGCAGGCTCCCTGCTGAGCAGAGAGCCTGACGTGAGGCTTGATCCCAGGACCCTGAGATTACGACCCGAGCCGAAGGCAGAGGCTTTAACCCACTGAGCCACCCAGGCGCCCCTTTATTCCCATTTTTATAAACACATTCCACTGACTGATTTCATTCTCCCATTCAGTTTCCTTATGGATTGCATTCTGCCATCAATTATTTCACTGACTTCCATATATGGAATGATTTAAGATTTTATTTATTCATTTACTTACTTACTCGGAAGAGAAGGGGCAGAGGGAGAGGGAGAATCTCACACTCAGCATGGACTCCAATGCCCAGCTCGATCTCATGACCCTGAGATCATGACCTGAGCCAAAATCAAGAGTCAGATGCTTAACCGACTGAGCCACCCAGGAGCCCCTGGAATGATTTTAAAGAAGCAATAGGTGATAAGGAAATACATTTTGTTCATCAGGAAGGACCTCTGCTTTCTTTGAAAACACATACCCATTAATATTGGCCTTAGATATAATGCAGCAGTCATTTCAAAGTATCTGGAGGAACTGCATCAAAAGAGCTGAGAGTGTGGACAAATTCACTCTGCTCTTGAGTCCCCTAGGGCTCAGAAGTTAGGAGTAAATGGAAATGGAAATACTCTACCCCAAAAGCAAAAAGGCTCTACCATCTCTCTTGGAGTCAAGAGGTAAGTACTGAAAAGCACAGAGGAGTAATTCCCCTCCACTTCTGTCCAAATGACAAATGAAGGTGGATTAAGACCCTTGTCCACTAGTAATCAGTGGGGAGGCCCGTACGCTGGAAACCAGTACAGCTACCTGGACGCACATACTTTGAGTCTATTTCTGGTGGTATGGAAGATTACGTATGTCGAATAAGCTTCCTAAACAACATAAATGTGAGAAACTATGAGAACAACCTTTTAAACACATTTCAGAGATGGGATGAAGGAAACTGGCAGTCTCAAAACTAAGTGCATGTAAGAATCCTAGAGGACAAGCAAGCCCGGCCGGCTTTCACCCTGGACTCTGGAGACCGATCTTGCACTTTGGTGACTGGAGAGCAGGAAGGGATGGGAAATAAAGACTAGGCAGCATAAAAGGTAAAAAACAGAACAGGAAGCCAAACCTACTAAGTAGATTTATAATGGTCACAGGATATAAGGTCCTTATACAAGAAAATTAATTGCGCTTCTATGCACTAGTAAATGCTAAACGTGCCACATGTACTGGACATAAAGGAGGGTTCATCAGTTGTTGAGTATAGTGTTCTACATCAATTGAGTTTGTAGCTGTTCACATCTTTTTTCCTTACTATTATCTACTTGGATGAGATATTAATCAGTGTGCTAAAATCTCCTACTATGAGGCTCCCATGTGTACCCTTTTACTTCTGTCCATTGTTGCTCTGTATCCATAAAAGCAATTAATTTGGCCATACTAAGCTATGATGGGTGGGATATAATAAAATTTAAAAATTGGGCTCTGTCCTGCTTAAACTTTTGGGTATACTAAAATTTTGATTTAACCTATCTGCTCACTATCCGCTGTATTTCCCATCATTTATTTTCCATCTCTATAACTCATTATGCATGCTAGTATTTTCCTTTCACTGGCTATCCTAAAGATTACAATTTACAGTATCAAATTAGTATTCTTACCACCTCCTAGACAATCATTAGATCTTCGAATACATTTAATCCACTTCCCAACCTCCTACCCACTGTGCCATTGTGGTCACGTAACCTAAATGTACATACGTGGAGTACTATGACTATTTTATGCCATCATCAAAAGCCACATTTACCCTTTCTGAAGCTCTCTGTCCCTTCCTACATCCCCGTGCTTTATCTAGGATCATTCTCCTTCCGCCAGAAGATTCCCTTCAGTATTTCCCTTAGTGTAAGTCTACTGATGACAGATTTTCTCAGTTTTCTCTTTGCCTAAAGGTTCTTTATTTTGTCTTCACTTAAAAAAAATTAAGACATAATTCATATACTATAAAATTCACCCTTTTAAAGTGTACAATTCACTGGTTTTCAGTATATCCACAAGGTTGTATAATCATCACTGTCTAATGACAGAATATTTTCATCACTCCCCACAAAACACCCCATACCCAGAAGCAAGCATGCCCCACGCCCCCTTCCCATCAGCCCCTGAAAACCACTAATCTACTTTCAGTCTCTATGGATTTGCCTATTCTGGATATTTCATATAAATAGAACAGATAATAAGTGGCTGTTTCTGTCTGATTAATTTTACTTAGCATGATTTCAGGGTTCACCCACACCACAGCAGATACAAGTATCTCTTCCCTTGTGGCTGAACAAGATACCAGTGGATGGATAGACCACCTGTGTTCACAGTCTTCAGTTTACAAACATGTGGACTGTTCCCCCTTTTTTTTTTTTGGCTCTTATGACAAAGGTTCCTATGCATATTCACATACAGGTTTTGTGTGTATGCTTTGTTTTCATTTCTCTTGGGTATAAATCTAGGAATAGGATTGCTGGATTGAAAATTGGATTGCTGGACTGAACTTTTTCTTAAGAATTTTTTATTTATTTGTTCGAGAGAGACAGAGATAGTGACAGAGAGCACAAGCAGGGAGGAGAGGGAGAAGCAGGCTCCCCCACTGAGCAGGAAGCCCAATGCAGGACTCAATCCCAAGACCCTAGGACCATGACCTGAGCCGAAGGCAGACACTTAACCAACTGAGCCACCTAGGTGCCCTGGACTGTATGTTTTCTAAAACAGCTGCACACTTCACATTCCCACCAGCAAGGTACAAGAAAGCGTTCCAGTCCTTCCATATCCTCACCAAAGCTTGCCGTCTTTTTAATTACAGCCATCTTGCTGGATAAGTGATATCCCCTAGTGGCTCTAAATTGTGTTTCCCAAATGACTAAAAAGATGTTGGACATCTTTTCATGTGCTTACTGATCATTCATGTATCTCGCTGAAGATACGTATATTAAAATTATTTGTCAATTTTTTAGTTATGTTATTTGCATTTTTACTGGTGTATTGTAAATGTTCTTTATAGGTTCCTGGATATTAGACCATTTTCAGATATTTAATTTGAAAATATTTTCTCCCATCTTTTCACTTTCCCAATAGTGTTTTTTAGAAGCACAAAAGTTTTTAATTTTGATGAAATCTAATTTATTTTTTTCTTTGATTTTGGTGTATACTTAAGAAACCATTGCCCAACCCAAGGTCACAAAAATTTATATCTATGTTTCCTCTAAGAGTTCCACAGTTTTAGCTCTTAGCTCTTTAGCTCTCTTCTCTCTTTTGAGTTACTTTTATACATGGTGTAAGGTAGGGTCCAACTTCATTCTTCTGCATGTGGTATCTAGCTGCTCCTGCACCATTTGTTGAAAAGACTATTTTTTTTTAATCCCTTGAAAGTTCTTGGCACCCTTATCAAAAATTAACTGACCAGGGACGCCTGCCTGGCTCAGTTGGTGGAGCACACAACTCGTGATCTCGGGGTCATGAATTTGAGCCCCACTTTGGGGGTACAGATTACTTAATAAATAAAAGTTCAAAAAAAAAAAGAAAAGAAAAGAAAAGAAAAAAGAAACAAGTTGGGGCACCTGGGTGGCTCAGTTGGTTAAGCAACTGACTTTGGCTCAGGTCATAACCTCAGGGTTTAGGATCAAGCCCCATATCAGGCTCCACTCTCAGCAGGGAGTCTGCTTGTCCCTCCACCTCTGTCCCTGCCCCTCCCCCACACCTGGCCCATTCTTGCTCTCTCTCTCACTCAAATAAATAAAATCTTAAAAAGAAAGAAAAGGAAAGGAAAGGAAAGGAAACGAAGGGAAAGGAAAAAAAGGAAAAGGTCAACTGACCACAGACATGTGGGGTTTTTCTGGACTTTGAATTGTATTCCACTGATATGTGATCCTTAAGCCAGGATCACACAGCCTTGATTACTAGTGCTTTGTAATGAATTCTAAAATCAGCAAGTGTGAGTTCTCCCACTATGTCCCTTTTCAAAATCATTTTAATTATTCTGGGTCCCATGAATTTCTACATAAATTTTAAAATCACCATGTCAAAGCTTGGGTTTTGAAAGGGATTACATCAATTTGGGGAGAACTGCCATCTTAACAGTATAAAGTGTTCCAACCTACAAATACAGAATGTCTCTATTTGTCTAGGCCTTCTTTAATTGCTTTCGACTATATTTTATAGTTTTGCTTTCATTTTAAAATAAATATTTTTGCTGGGTATAGAAACATAGATTGACATGTTTGCTTCTTTGAGCAGTTTTATAATTTTCCATTATCTTCAACTTGATCATTTCCCTTGTCAAGTGAACTGTCTTCTCATTGCTTTTTGGAAGTTACAAGTCCTTTTTCCTCTAGCTGTTATTAAAACCCTCTATTTTATTTTTTAGTTTTCAGAAATTTTACTATCATATGCCTGGACATATCAAATTTTACTATGATATGTCTTAATGCATTTATCCTGTCACTGAGTCACAGGAACTCTTGAATCTATGTGTGGATTTCTGTTCTTAGTTAGCTTTGAAAAGCTCTCACAGATTATCTCTTTTCTTCAGATGCTGTTTCTGTCCCATTTTCTCTCTCATCTCCTTTCTGGAACTATAAATACATACATGTTAATTTTTTCACTGTGTCTAATAGGAATCCTAATTTATTTTTTAATTTTCTGTCCACTTTTTTCTTTCCATACTTCAGCCTAGATATTTTCTACTGACCTAGTTTCCAATCCACTAATCCTCTCTTCAGTTTTCTGTGGTTGCTATGAAACCTATCGAGTTTTAATTTAAGCCACTGTATGTTTTATTTCTACCCTAGGGTCAGATCACCTTAATACAATCTGGGATTGATTTGATTACAACCAAGTTTCCATCTTGTGAGGGCTGGCCTATTTCCATTTACTTGTCCTTCCACCTAAGGGGTATAACCCTTCAGGGGCCCCAATTAAATACCTAGAATATTTAACAGAGCCCTCCTTTTTATTGAGCTCTAATTTCTAATTTTTGTTCTCCCTGAGCTGTGAGATTTCTGAAAGTTTTCTTTAGCTTCTCTGCCCCTAGACAACTGCCTCCAATTGAAAGGTAGAGCTAAAATGCTGGAGATTCACATCTCAATAGACCTACTTCTCTGACTCACAGCCAGAGTCCTTACTGATTTTACTGCTCTACACTTGCAGATAAATCTGTATTTTACTCAAGGTTTTCCAGTCGTTTTCAGCAGAAGAGGTAGTGTGATGCAAGCAAGTGTCATAGAATGAGAAGTTCCTTGCAAATTACTCGGTGTGTCAGATTTCTCAAAATATTCTATAGGATTTTGATTGGCATTTCACAGAATTTATAGATTACTCTAGAGAGAACAGACAGATTTACAAATACGTTCTACCATGTTTGACTACAGAGTATCTGTTTTTCAAGTCTTTATGATATACTCTAACAGAGTTTTAAATTTTCCTCCTTGTAAATCGTGGCCATTACTGGTCAGGTTAAATCCTAGCTACTTGATTGTTTTTATTCTTGCAAATGGTATCTTATACCATCATCTCTTCTAGCTGATTATTTTGTGTCTAGAGGAATTCTGATTTTTATAAAATGATCTTTTATTTGAGAAGTACTAAATTATCTTACTAATACATATATTTTGTCTATTGCCTCTGTAGATTTTTATGTGTAGGTGATCTATAAATACAGATTTATCTCTTCCCTTCCAAATCTATTAACTCATTTATTTTCCTAGCATACTGGCCAGGAACTCCAGTAACACAAAATGCTCTAACAGTGTTAACCATGTTTGTCTTGTTCCGGATCTTAAATGACATGCATCTGAAGTTTTTCCATTAGAAGTTTGCTTTAGGTTTTGGCACATATCTTTCAGCAAATTAAAGACATCCCCTTTATTATTTTTAGAGTTTTTTAAATAGATATGTCTTAAACTTAATGCTTCTGAAATTGAAATAATCATGAGCCATTACCCAACAATTTTTAAATATACTAATTTTTTTAAAGAACCTATATTTTGGTTTTGGTAATACTACTCTCTATTTAACAAATTTCCAGCCTTACTTTTAGTATTTGTCTCCTTCTCATTTACTTTGTGGTTCTTTTTCCAACTTTCTGAATTAAAACGTGGGTCATTAATTACTGTATTAGTTTGCTAGGGCTGGCATAACATGGTATCATAGATCAGGTAGCTTAACCAACAGAAATATATTTTCTCTTACAGTTCTGGAGACTCAGAAGTCCAAGATCAAGGTGACAGGGTTGGTTACTTCTGAGTGTCATGAGGAAAGGATCTATTCGAGGCCTTTCTCCTTGGCTTGACATGCCCAACTTCTCCCTACGTCTTCAAATCATCTTCCTTCTGTCCATGACTGTGTCCACATTTCCCCTTCTTATAAGGATACCCTTAATAGTACAGTAGGGCCCACAGTAATGACCTCATTTTAACTTAGTTATCTCTACAAAAACTCCATGTCTAAATAGGGTCATGTTGTGAGATACTTAGTTACAACTTTAATATACGAATGTTTTTGAGGGCTTGGGGATAGAGCCGCAATTCAGGCACAGCACTTACCAAAGTTTCTTATTTCCCGCTAAATTAATTATAAGTTATAAATCTCTAAGTATCTCATAAATTTTGAAATGCAATTTCATTCATATCTAATTACTTTATAATTTCCCTTATGATCTATACTTTCAAGTGTATAAACATATAGGTCATTTTTAGCTGGTATTAATTCCTTTTCTTAAAGAGATTTATCTATTTGAGAAAGAGAGTGAGCAGGGGAAGGGGCAGAGGGAGAAGAGAATCTCAAGCAGATTCCCTGCTGAGCACAGCGCCTGACACAAGCTTGATCTTACAACCCTGAGATCACAACCTGAGCTGAAATCAAAAGTCGGATGCTTAACCCACTGAGCCACCTGGGCACCCCAATTTCTAACTGTTTTTTATTAAGGTCAGATACTGGGCTGCATAATAATAATTTTTGGAAGTTACTGAGATACCCCTTCTGGGCTAGAACAACGTAAATTTTTTAAAGATTTTTTTTAAAGATTTTATTTATTTATTTGAGAGCAAAAGAACACAAGTGGGGCTGAGGAAGAAGCAAGCTCTCTGCTGAGCAGGAACACTGATGCAGGGCTAGATCCTGGGACCCTGGGATCATGACCCAAGCCAAAAGGAGCTGTTTAACCGACGGAGCCACCCAGGTGCCTCAAGACCAAGGTAAATTCTAAGAATGATCAGTATGTGCTAGAAAACAATGTGTGTTCTCTACCGGATATAGAATTCTTTACTTATCTAATCATGTCATTATTTAATTATTATTATTTAATATTATTATTTAATATTTGATATTATTTATTATTTAATATTATTTAATATTTAATATTATTTAATATTATTATTTAATCACATCATTAAAATATTTTACATCTTATCCCAGTGGCAACAATGGTAGACTAGGTTTACAGGAAGCAGGTACTGGGACTGGACATGGCAACTGTAGGCTCAGGGTCTCCACAGCTTCAGTAAATGCAGGATCCAGACCCCAAAGTGTGGTGGGCCCTAGCCATCCTTTTATGCCTCATGGTGCTGCTTACTAAAACAGACCCCATGTTGCACCCCTGCAGATGAACCATTCAGCCTCCCCATTTGCTAAGCAAATGAGTCTGCCTAAAAAACTCTGATATCTAGAAATAGTAGCTGAACTTTCTAAACATTCAAAAGACATCAGCAACAGAATTCCTGTGTTTCTTCCCAGTTGTTTGGGCCACAAGCTCTGACCAGCTCTGCATTCACACCCATTCCGATGCCAGTGGGGAGATCGGGGCCTGCTGAAGACTGCTCCTCTACTGAGTAGTGGGGGATGATTGTATGAGGGCCTTCCCTCTGGAGCCTGAATTTTCTGGACCAAGCAAGGCCTGGTCTCAGATGGCCTCATTATGATTCCCATGTAGGCTGCAGACCCTACTCTATCCCCCTACATGAGCACTATTTCAATGGCTCTCAGTCACCAGGCGATGGAAGTGGAGAGACCCTCCCAAGTGCAGTGAGGTCTGTAAGCCTGGGTATCCTCGGTCCTACAGGGGTAAGAAGCAGCTACCACTACAGTTTCCAGCTTCCTTCCAGCATGACACTCACAGCTGGTGCTTACAAGCAGGGCCCAGCAGAGGGAGCCCTCCCTGTGTCGGCCAACTCTGGCGGTCTTTTAAGTTCATGTCAGCAACAAAGTAAAGGGAGGCCATACCACTGGCTGCCTCCGGGACTAGACTGTGGAGAATGCCTATCACTCCTAGAAAACAGACTGGGGTGACAAATGCTTCTTCAAATTCTCAGAGGAATCAATCAGAGATTGTAGTCAGAATCTCAGGTACCGATCAGCACCACAAAAATGTTGTGGCCTACTGCAGCCTGGTTTTTGTTTTTTACAAGGCTGGTTGGGTTAAGGTGAGGATGGCGGTGGGAACTCCTTTTCTTCTTTGAGTTTGGATAAGACTGAAGAGCTCGGATGGTGGCTAGTATGCGGTGGGGCCCGAAAGACAAGACCAGGCCACACCCTGTGTATACTATTTAAGGTTAAACAGAGCTCCCTTACACAGGAAAAAAAAAAACACCCAGCCTTGGCTACATGCAGCCTCTTCCGTGGACTGATCCTTACTGTTGACAGAACAGTGAGCCCTTTCAATTTCCTAATAAGGACTTTTGCGTAGACTACTGCCTGCTGCTCCAAATCCTGCTACAACCAACCTCCAAACTCTCCCTCCAGGAACATCTCCACTGAGCAAAACTGTGTGAGAACCTGAAGGGTCTGACTTCAGGTTTTCCAAAGGGATGGAAAATGAAATTCCCAACAATGATATAAATCCCTACATATATCCAGTACCTCCTACCAAGTGGTTATTTTCTAGACTTTGAGGAAGGTCTTTTAAAAAGACTTTAAAGACTGTTAAGTGAAGAAAGCCACTTTGTCCAGGCGTCCCTTAATCTGTTGAACCTTCCACTGTGGCACACCCTTTCTGTTCTTCTCTGTGGCATGACTTTTTTTTAAAAAAGAAGTTTTATTTGCAGTGGACCTGATCATGTGAATGAACAATTCCAACGCTGACTAGAACTGCTACGCTAGTTGCAGAACATAAACCCCAATAGAATAGCTTAAACAAAAGCAAGTGCGTCCCTACTGGATACCAATTTGACAGCCTCTAATCCCTTCGTGAAACTAGTTTAAGAGAAGCTAGTTGTTTCCATTTTTAAAAATCACTGCATTACTCTACCAATCAATTTAACACAGAATGGAATAAATATGTCATTAAAAAGTCCTACTTCAAAAAGTAAAAACTTCTTAAGTCTTGATTTTTTTTAAACTCCTTGGCTAGATAGTTGGATAGTTAAAAGCTCTATTTTAAACTGTTCTGAATTTTTGTATTCCCCTATGGAAATGTTATCAGTTGTTACTATATATATTTTAGAGCTCATTTGTTAGATAAACATGGATTATTATAACTTTTTACAAATTACTTTATAACATTTGTGATTATAACATCCAGAAAGACAAAACAAATGTAGAGTTAAACACAATTTTAAAGTGAACATGTAAGTAAAATGGAGATCAAGAAATAGAACATTGGAGTAGCCCAGAATCTACCCACATACCTCCACCTTTTCACCAGAGATAACCATTATCCTGACTTCTGTGATGAAATCAAATCACAGGCATTCTTTCCTGTAGTGCGCTCCTCCAACTCAACAGTTAGGTTTTAGAAACAAGCTTATTCTAGCCTCGTCAAATGGGCTGGGCAATGGTCCCACTTTTCTATCTGGGGAAGTTTACATTCAGACTGACTTCTTCCTTAAATTATTTGCAGAACTTGGAGATTAATTCATCTTAACCTGGAAGACTTTCTAGTGATTTATGAAATAGAGAATAAGTTCAAAAAGAATTTATTATTCAATAAAAAGCAAATGCTTCAAAAACCAAAACAAAAATGTTTCTACCTAGAAGGGTCACCCCCACTCCTGTCAGTGTCTACCTGTACACCCTCCCCACTTGTCCCGGTAAAATGTTACTTTATGAAAATACAAGTATGAATTGTACAATTTCTACCTCTTAACAAAAAACAGCTTACTATATATACACTATCCTGCAGCCTATTTTTTTTAAGGTTTTATTTATTTGAGAGACAGTGAGCACGAGCAGGGGGTATGGCAGGCAGAGGGAAAGGGAGAAGCAGACTCCCCACTGAGCTGGGAGCCCAACCTGGGGCTTGATCCCAAGACCCTGGGATCATGACCTGACCCGCAGCCTATTTTATCCACTTTACGATATATCCTGGCGACCTCAGATCTTTATTGCAAGTGTACAGTGTTCCACTGTGTGGCTATACCATAGCTTGTTCAACCTATTTTGGACACTTATGTTCTATTTGTCTTATTTTTAACACTTGAATATCTGATCCATTCATAGTTTGTCCTAATATATAATATGAATTTTAACTGGATCCACAAATGGACCCTTCCAACTGGCTATCCTGTTGTCTCAAGACCATGTATTAAAATTTCTCTTTTGCACTAATTGGAGAGGCTGCCTTTAGCAGACATTAAATTACTATGTGTATGTGAGCCCATTTCTGGACTTTTTATTCATGTGCTATTTCTTGAGGCTTTATAACACGTTTTAATATACAGTAGGTCTATCACCGCTCCGTTTTTTAAGCATTTTCTGTTGATTCTTAATATTTTCCTGTATAAACTTAAGAACCAGCCTAGTAATCACCATATTACTGGAATTATTTAATCTGTTGATTAATTTATAAATAATTAACACTTTTATGATGTGGCAATTGTAAATTTTTCTCTTCCATTAACTTCCAACTGCAGTTATTCATACATATAAAAGTTCACAACTTGTGTATATGTATAATTACTATGGATTATCTCTTTAATTTTATAGTAGCTTTTAGCCTTATCTTTGCGCTTTTAGATATAGTTTTTAGATATATCAGAATATATTTCTAAACTGAAGTTCTAACTCTTCTTTTTAATTCTTACACCTAATTGATACAGGCTTTTTGGCAAAAATTATATGTGTGCGTGTCTGGGTCATTCCAATTCATTTTTGTTTGACCCTAATTCTGGGCAATTTATGTGACTTCACCCTCTAGTTTATGCAGTAGTAGAAAGGTAGAAGAAAGAGAGCAAAATTATCAACAAGAAAACTGACTGACACTGACATTTCTGTAAAAATAAGACTGTTGTGACACTTAAAAGATGCTAAGTTCTTGGAATGGGAAAAAAAAGGACCCATATTCAAGAACAACTATTATGAAAATAATGCAGAGATTGTTTGGCAAAGAAGTCAATACAGAAATCAAAAGAGAACATTAAAAAATATTCAAGTAATCCCAAAAAAGGCAGAAAGAGAGCAAGAGGGGGAGCCTGGGTGGCTCAGATGGTTAAGCACCTGCCTTAGGCTCCGGTCATGATCCCAGGGTCCTGGGATCGAGCCCTACATTGGGCTCTCTGCTCAGCAGGGAGCCTGCTTCCTTCTCTCTCTCTGCCTGCCTCTGCCTACTTGTGATCTCTCTCTCTCTGTCAAATAAATAAATAAAATCTTTTTTTTTTAAAAAGGTGACTATATTAATATGAAACAAACTAGACTATCAGACAGACATACTACCTTACAAAAAAGGAAACACTCCATAATGATAAAAAAAGTTGATGTATCAGATATACATAAAAATTGAAAAATTGTATGCACCTTTTATGAGTTTCAAAATGCATGAGGAGGAGGAACAGACATACCCACAATTATATTTGAAGATTCTAATATTCCTTTCTCAAATGAACTAAACAAAACTCATCAAAGTATGGAAGATTTTATTGACAGCATCAACCACCTTGACCTGACATTCATAAAAGCATATAATCAACAAACATACAATAAAAATTATTTTCAAGTACATATGGAGTGTTCATAACGATAAGCCTTATTTTGACCATAAAACAAATTTTAATAAATCTCCAAAGTACTGAAAACTTAAGAGTATGATGTCTAACCATAATAAACATAATTTGGACATCAGTAACAGTAAAATAACCCATTTAATCCCAAAACTATTAAAAGTAAATGCTATATTTAATGACTAATCAAAGAAGATATCAAAGAAAAAGTCAGATAGTTTTTTGATATGAATGATAATGAAAATGTAAAATCCAAATCTGTGGGATACACCTAACCCTGCTCAGAGAGAAATTTATAGTTTTAATGCTTAAATTGGAATGGAAAAGAATGAAAGATCTAAGTTTAAGTTTTTGAGAGGCTAGAAAAAAGATGAGCAAATCAAATCCAAAGAAAGCATTATAAAAGAAACAAAGAAAAAAAAATTATGTTAAAAGGTGACAAAAATAGGGGCACCTTGGGGGGGCTCAGCCAGTTAACTCTTGGTTTTTGGCTCAGGTCATGATCTCAGGGTTGTGAGATTGAGCCCTGCACTGGGCTCCACACTCAGCCCAGAGTCTGCTTGAGATTCTCTCCTTTCCCTCTCCCTCTCCACCCTCCTCTGTCCCTCTCCCTGCTCACATGCACTCTCTCTAAAATAAATCTTTTTTTATAAGTGATGAAAATACAGACAATCCATAAACCTAAAGTAGATTTGTTCAAAATTAGTAACACTGAACAACCTCTAACATGACTAACAAAGAATGAGAGGAAAAAAACCTAAGCATCAGCAATGAAAGATGGAGTATTACCTCATATTCCACAGACGTCAAAAAAATAATAAAGGGATATTATGAGCAACTTTACATTTGAAAACGTAAATGAAATAAACAAATTTCATGAAAAATAAAATTTACTGAAGCTGACACAATATAAAATAGAAAATCTGAATAGTTCTATAACCATCAAGAAACTAGGGACGCCTGGGTGGCTCAGTTGGTTGGACAACTGCCTTCGGCTCAGGTCATGGTCCTGGAGTCCCGGGATCGAGTCCCGCATCGGGTTCCCAGCTCCATGGGGAGTCTGCTTCTCTCTCTGACCTTCTCATCGCTCATGCTCTCTCTCACTGTCTCTCTCTCAAATAAATAAAAAAAAAAAAAATTAAAAAAAAAAAACCTTAAAAAAAAAAAAAAAAAAGAAACTAAATTAGTACAATTATATGCCCACAAAAAAAACCCAAGTCCAGAAGGTTTTACTGGTAAATTCTATCCAACACTTAAGGGGAGAAAATACCAAATATACACAAAATATTTAAAAAAAAAAAGAAAGAAAGAAAGAAAGAAAAAAAGGCAAACCCTCCGCCAGTTCATTTTGTAAGTCCAGCATAAAACTAATGTCAAAAATTGACATCAACATTATAAAAAATAAATCATAGGTAAACATTCTCCATTAATTATAGATATGAAAATAGGTAAGAAAACACAAAGGAACTACTGAATAGAGCAATATCTCAAAAGGACAGTAAGTCATGACCAACTGGAATTTATCCCAGAGATTAGTTTAACATTTGAAAAATCAATCATTTACCAAAGGCAGAATCCATGAAAGAAATAACTGATAAATTCGACTTCACCAAAATTAAAAACTTCTGCTCTATGACAGATACTGTCACAAGAATGAGAAGACAAACCTGAGAGGAAGTATTTGCAAAAGACGCATCTGATAAAGAACAATTATCTAAAACAAAGAACTCTTAAAAATCAACATTAAGAAAACAAACCACCCCATTAAAAAAATGGGCCAAAGATCCTAACAGACATCTCACCCAAGAAGATACACAGATGGCAAAAAGCATATGAAAATATGCTCAACATCACCTAGGGAACTGCAGGTTAAAATAACCATGAGCTACAACTACACACCTATTAAAACGGCCAAAATTTAAAACACTGAAAACGCCAAAGGCTGATAAGGATGTGGAGCAACAGGAACTCTCATTCATTGCTAGTCAAATGCAAAATGGTACCAGCCACATAGTAAGACATTTTGGTAGTTTCTTAAAAAACTTTAACAGTACTCTTACCATTCCATCCAGCAATCATGCTCCTTGGTATTTCCCCAAAGGAAGTGAAAATTTATGTCCACCCAACAATCTCCTCATGGATACTTATGGCAGCTTAATTCATAACTGCCAAAAGTTGGAAGCAACCACGATATCTTTCAGTAGGTAAATGGATAAATAAAACCAGAGGCATGTTTAGACAATGGTGCATTATCCAACACTAAAAAGAAATGAGCTATCAAAAGCCATGAAAAGACATAAGAGAAATGTAAATGAACATTACTACATGGAAGAAGCCAATCTGAAAGGCTACCTTCCTATATGTTCCAACTACAGGACATTCTGGAAAAGGCAAAACTGTGGAGACAGTAAAAAGATGAGGGACAGCCAGAAGACAAAGGAAGGGTGGAATGATAAACAGAGCACAGAGGATTTTTAAAGCAGTGAAATAATTCTGTGTGATATTATAAGGATGGATATGTACCATTATACATTGGTTCAAACCCATACAGTGTGAACCACCAAGAGTGACCCCCAGTGTAAACTGTGGACTTCGGCTGATAGCGCTGTGTCTGTGCAGACTCACAGACTACAGCACATGCATCACTAGAATGCAGAATGTCAACGGTGGAAGAGGCTGAGCACAAGTCAGGCTCGGGGAGATATGGGAACTCCTTGTACTTGCCACTCAATTTTGCTATAAATTTTGCTATAAAAATGCTCTAAAAAATAAATTCTATTTTTAAAAAGTCTAAGTGACTCACCATATTACCAGAATCAAAGGGCAAATCTATATGATTATTTCAGTAAATGCCCAAAAAGCATATGACAAAATTCAGCACCCATTAGTGATGAAATTTTTTTTTTAATTCTCAGCAAACCAGTAATAGAAGACAGTAGCTTCAAAAGGATAAAAGGCACCTACACAAACACTGAAACACTGAGTCCTGTCTCCCAATGCTCAGGAATAAGGTAAGGATGCCTATCCTCCTGACATCTATTCAATATTGTACTATACGTCCAAACTAGTACAGTAAGATAAAGAAATAGAAGGTATAAAGCCTGTAAAGTAAAAAGGAAATTGTCCCTATTCTCAGATGATATGATCGTTTACAAAGAAAATCTAAGAAAGCAACAACTAAAATAACAAAAAACTATTTAAAAATAAGTGAATTTAGGAAATAATATTAGATACAAAAATCAGTGATGTATCTACATACTAGCAGCATGCTATCTGAACATAAAAAATCTTAGTGTCATCTACCATAGCACCAAAAAAAATAATAGATTTAGGAATACATTTAATTAAAAGAACGAATAAAACTAATTCACTAAAATTATAAAACATTCTTAAGAAAAATTAAAATACACTTTAAAAAAACAAAGAGAGGGGCACTTTGGTGGCTCAGTCATTGAGCATTTGACTCCTGATTTTGGCTCAGATCATGATCTCAGGGTCATGAGATCAAGCCCCACATCAGGCTCTGCACTGAGTGTGGAACCTGTTTAAGATTCTCTCTCTCTCCCAGGGCACCTGGATGGCTTAGTCCTTAAGCATCCGCCTTTGGCTCAGGTCATGATCCCAGAGTCCTGGGATCAGGCCCGCATCGAGCTCCCTACTCAGCAGGGGAGTCTGCTATTCCCTCTCCCACTCCCCCTGCTTGTCTTCCCTCTCTCACTGTGTCTCTCTCTGTCAAATAATAAATAATATTAAAGGAAAAAAAAATTCTCCCTCTGCGTCTCTGCACATCCACCCCCGCTCAGCTCCACAATGCTCTCCCTGTTTCTCTTAAAAAAAAAAAAAAAAATTAGAGAGAAATAACATTGTTTATGGGCTAACTAGTAGACCGAACATTGTTAATGTGTCAGTCCTACCAAAACTAATCTATAATTGATGCAAATTCATTTTCAAAACCAGTAGGCTTTTATGGAAGCAGACATGGATTCTAAAATTTATGCAATAATCCAACAGTTCTAGAAGAGTTAAAACAATTTTGAAAAAGAACCTGGTAGAAGGACTTACACTCAGACTTCACTACATGCTCTCAACTTTACAGTATAAAGCAAAAGAATAAAAAATTAAGATAGTGTGGAACTGGCATAGGGAAAGACAAAGAGACCAACGAAATAGAATAGAAAGAGCAGAAAAAGGTCCAGGCTTATACGGTCAACTGATTTTTTTTTTTTTTTTAACAAAGGTGCAGAAGTAATTCAATAGACGGAAAACAGCCTTTTCAACAAATGGTGTTAAAACAACTGGAAATCCATTGGGAAATAAATGAACCTCAATGCCTATCTGACATCATACATGAATTAATTTGAAATGGAATTGGGAAATGCGGGAAATGGATCACCAATCCAAACAAAAAAGGTAAAACTATAAAGCTTTAATGGGAAAAGCATAAATACCTTTGTGACCCGGCTATGAACAAGAATTTCTTAGAATAAAAAAAAATAACAATGAGAGAAAAAATTTTCAATTATATCATCAAAATTTAAAACTTCTGCCCATAAGAAAACATTTCTTAAGAAAATTAATAGGCAAGCCACACAGCCTCTGAGAAAATATTGACAAAACATGTATCTGACAAAGGACTCTTATAAAATATAATAAATTCCTACAATAATGAAAATACAAATACTTCAATTTTTTAAAATGAACAAAATATTTGAACATATACTTCACAAAGAAGATAGAAGAATGGTGAATAAGCCACAAAAACACATTATTATGTTGATACACAACACAAATCCAAATAACAATGCAATTTAAGACCATGAGATACTATTACACACTCACTAGACTAACAATGAGAATGTATTGGTGAGACCCATGGAACATGGTAGGAATATAAATTGGTACAACCCGATTAGAAAAAAATTACCAGTTTCTTTTAAATTTAAACATGCACCTACCATTAGCAGAGCTGTTCCAGTAATATTACCCAAGGAAAATATAAATGTATTTCCATACATACTTGTACAATAATATGCATATCAATTTTATTCCTAATACCCAAAAACTAAAAACAGCCCAAATGCTCATCAACATAAGAATAGATAAATTGTAGTATATTAATAAAATAGTATGCTAATCAGCAACAAAAAAGGGAATATTCATACATTCAATCACAACAATGGATCTCACAGACGTATTCTGAGCAAAAGAAATTGTACCCTGAAAAGTACATATGGTAGGATTCCATTTACACGAAATTTTCAAAAACCCAAAACTAAGCCACAGTTATAATTTAGAACAGTGGTTGCCACTTCTTAGGGAGATGGAAAAGTTCTGTATCTTCAACAAGAGTGAATCTATTTGTCAAAACTCACACCATACATACACACAATAAGTGTATTTCAACATACATAAAATTTACCTCAAAAGAGAGAGGAAAAAAAAAAAAAGAAATCACACTCCCAGATCGCTTAACTAGTTTCCAAGAAATTTAATCTTATACAAACTTTCAAAAACTGAGAAATCAAGAACACTTCCCAAATTGTCCTATGACCTAAGCATATCATTCCAGAATATAAAAAAATTAATAGAATAGGTAAATTAAAAGCCAATCTTTCTCATCCATGTAAACAAAAAACTGCTAAACAAAATATAAGCAAATTAAACCAAACTATATATATTAAAATGATACATGGAACAACTGGATTTATATACTAATGTAGTATTGGTACATTCAAAAACTAACCAATATAATCCCCACAGTAACCAAATATAGAAGTTAAATCATATCAACAAAACACATATAGAAAAACTTTTGATAAAGGTTAACTTCCATGCATGGCAAAAACTCTCAACAGACTAGGACTAGAAGGAAAACTACCTTAGCCTAAAAAAGAGTAACAATACGAACAAAAAATCTGCAGCAAACTTCAAATGCAATAGTAAAATACTGAATACTTCACCCTAAAATCACAAACCAGACAAAAATCCTATTTTCACCACTTGAATTCAACATTTTATGGAAGATTTTCTCCATTGCAGTAATATAAGAACAAGAAATAAAAGGCATAAAGTTCAGAAAGGAAAAAAAAAAGCTGTCATTATTTGGAAATACAATTATGAAAAATTAAAAAACTTACATATAATCTAGAATAAGTGAATATATCAAGATCCTTAAATACGGTATGAATATACAAAAATCAATTGCATTTCTATTCTAGTACAAAGTTAGAAAACAATTCTATTAAAGCTCATCCGAAAACATCAAACACTCATAAATGTATAAAACCTACAAAGAATAAAATGAGCCTTGACCTATACCTCAAGAAACACAAAATTATAAATCTGATGGAAAACAGTCTAAAATATAAAATTTTTTTTAAGAGTATAGAATATAGCTCGGGAAAATATCTTCATGACCTTGGAAGTTTAAAAAAACTTCTTTAAAGGAACACAAAAGGACTAATAATAAAGAAGTTTAATTAACTGGAGTTACTAAATCTAAGAATTTCTCTTCAATAAAAGATCCATATGGAGAGGGAAAAGCCAAGCCACAGAAAGGAAGAGATAATCTGGGCACCTGTACCCAGAATATACCAGTAAGTCAGACAACCTACTCTCAATCCCCCACCCACTCCCAATCTAACATCAGAATATGCACTTCACACACACACACACAAAATCTAAGTTATGTATAGTGATATGAAAATGGGTGTAAGTTAAAGACTTAAGAGAAAATATAAAATGAAATTGTAATCCAATATTACTACTCACCCTCCAAAAAAATTGCTAAAATTTTAAAAACAAATAAATAACCAAGTGTTGGTGAGGTTGTGAGCAACTGGAACCTTCTCTGTTGGTGGGTTTTTTGGTAAAAATTAGCAAACTGGTGACCACTTGGGAAATTTTCTGGCATTATCTACCAAAGCTGAACAGGCCTATCCAATGACCCAGAAAGTTTATATGAAACACAAATGAGTGTCTCTGTCTCCCAAAAGACACGTACAAGAATGTTCATAGCAACATTAACATGGCCAAAAACTATAAACAACTTGAATACCCACCAACATTAGTATGAATAAATAACTTGTGGTATATTTATACAAAGGAATACTGTGAACTAATACAAAGATGAATCACACAAGCATAATGTTGAGCAAAAAGCCAGAAACAAGAGTATGTATTATATAATTCCATGAATAAATAATTCAAAAACAGGCAAAATAAATCAACAGTGATAAAGTCAGCATAAATAATTAATATGGAGGTGCTTACTCACAGAGAGGAGGCAGTGGTACCTATTGTACGTAATGGTTACACAAGTACATGCAAATGTAAAAATCCATTGAGTCAAGTGTGCATAGAACTCAATTTAAATAAATGTATTTTCAGACAAATAAAAGCAGACAGTTTATCATCAGACAGGATGAAATAATAAAAGGAATTTTTAAGTCAAAATGAAAATGTTATCAAAGGGAAGTCTGTGACTATAAAAAGCAAGAGAAAAATGTGAATATATGAGCACATCTAAAGGAACAGAACCAGTAGTTTTGGAGGTTTTAAATATATGTACTACTGAAGACATAACAGCAATGACCCAAAAAAGGTTTAAGTCAGATAAATCAGAATTAGCAAAATACAAATTTGCCAAGACTACATATGGCAATCTCTAGAGAAACCAAATGAAAAGTTAAACTAAGAAATTAATAAATGAGGGAGAGAATAATTTAAAATACTCCATTATAGGAATTAAATACGTAATACAGAATGGGCAAGATAAATAGAAAACAAATAGTAATACATAATTCCATTACATATAGTCAAATGACTATATACTTCAATTAAAAGATGAGATTATCAGACTGGATTAAAAAATAAAACTGGGGGGGGGGGAACCTGGCTGGCTCAGTCAGTAGGGAATGTGATTCTTAATAAGTAAATAAAATCTTAAAAAAAAACAAAGGGGAGCCTGTGTGGCTCAGTGGGTTAAACCTGTGCCTTTGGCTCAGGTCATGATCTCAGGGTCCTAGGATCAAGCCCCGCATGGGGCTATCTGCTCAGCAAGGAGACTGCTTCCCCCTCTCTCTCTGCCTGCCTCCCTGCCTACTTGTGATCTGTCAAATAAATAAATAAAATCTTAAAAAACAAAGTAGAGAATGTGATTCTTGATCTTGGGGGTCATGAGTTCAAGCCCTAAGCTGGGGGTAGAGTTCCCTTAAAAAACAAACAAACAAACAAACAAAACCTATATTCTACTGAATAGTAAACATACCATAAGATTATATAAAGCTAAAACTCTGGATGGATGGAATAAGATATTTAATGAAAATACTAATAAAAAGACCTAGAATCATTCTAGTCACATCAAATTAAGGAAAATTTCAAAGAGCATTATTTAGAGACAATAAGGATCATTCTATTATGATTAAAAGAGTTAATCACCAGGAAGATACAATAACTTTATATTTGTTATCAGTGAAAAATAAAAGAAATAAAGACTAAACAAATCCTCTATCAGGAAACAACAAATCAAGCAGAGAAAATAAAGTAAGGATGTGGAAGATTTGAACAAGGTTAATGATTTTAACCTAATATTTATATAAAATGCACGGCAAATTTCAAAGGACTAAAATCAAGCACAGAGACTGTTATGGAATTACACTGCAACTCAGTAACGGAAATACACTTAGAAAACCCTCCAAGTATTTAGAAATTGAACAACAAACTTCTAAGTTAATAGATAAAAAGAAAGAAAACACAATGGAAATTTGAAATCACATTAGAAATCACACTGTATTTTGAGCAAAATAACAAAGAAAATATGACATATCAAAACTTATCAGCTATAGATAAAGCTGCCTAGAGGAAATCGTACAGCCTTAAACACACATTTGAAAAGAAGGGCTAGAGGGGCGCCTGGGTGGCTCAGTTGGTTAGGCAACTGCCTTCAGCTCAGGTCATGATTCTGGAGTCCCGGGATCGAGTCCCACATCGGGCTCCCTGCTCAGCAGGGAGTCTGCTTCTCCCACTGACCTTTCTCCTCTCATGCTCTCTCTCATGCTCTCTCTCTCTCAAATAATTAAAAAAAAAAAAGAAAAGAAGGGCTAGATATCAATGCTCTAATTATCTATCTCTAAAAGTTATAAAAAGAATAGCAACTTAAAACAAAAGAGAGTACAGCCCACTTCTCCCTCTGCCCTTACCCTGCTCATGCTCCCGCAAAAGGAAAAGAAGGAAAAGAGAAAAGGGGTGCCGGGGTGGCTCAGTTGGTTAAGCGTCTGCCTTCTACTCTCTAATAAATGAATAAAATCTTAAGAAAAAAAACAAAGAGAATAAAAGGAAGAAAATATTAAAAGCAGCAATTACTGAAACAAACAAATATACAATAGAAAAAATAAAACTGATAAAGCTCTAGCATGAAAAATGAAAAAATGAGAGGTAAAAATAATAAGTATAGTAATAACTGTGAAAAATTAGATGACATGGGCGAACTTAGCAAAACTAACATATAGATAGAAAATCCAATCTGATTTCCACTAAAGAAATTAAAAACTGTCTTATTTGTAACCTCCAGGCCCAATGGTTTCACAAGTGGAATCTTCCCAAACTCTTCCAGAGAACAGTAAGAGAGGCCAGCATAACCAAAATCCCAAAATCTGATTGGTATTTTATTTTATTTTTTTTTTTAGGTTTTATTTATTTATTTGACAGACAGAGATCACAAGTAGGCAGAGAGGCAGGCGGAGAGAGAGGAGGAAGCAGACTCTCCACTGAACAGAGAGCCTGATGTGGGACTCGATCCCAGGACCCTGGGATCATGATCTGAGCCAAAGGAAGAGGCTTTAACCCACTGAGCCACCCAGGCACCCCTGATTGGTATTTTAAGTAGGAAAATTACAGACCAGTTTCTCTTCAAGAATCTGAACACAGACACACACACACACACACACACACACACACACACCACACATACCACACACCCACACACAGAGTAAGCTAAGTGCAATGAGACATAAAGATAATACAAGGTTGGGCTTATCTTAGAAATGCAAGGTTAGTTTAACATTTGAAACTAAATCGTTGTAATTCAACACATTAACAGAGTAAAGGAGAAAAGCCTTAAGGGTCTTAAAAGATGCTGATAAAACATTTTCTTAAAATCCAACACAATTCATAATTGAAAAGTAAAATCAACCAGGTTGCTAGGTATGAAGGCAAACAAAATTCCACGATATTTCTAATTACTAGCAAAAAAACAACTAGAAAATGAAATTTAACAATTCTAATTAAAATAACAAAGAATACCACATTCCTTTATCAACCGGCTGACTCAGTATCATTAAGGTATCAATTATCTACAAATAAATCTCCTATTTCAGTGCAATCCTAATCAAAATTCAAGCAGATGTATGGGTGTGGATTTTTAAGAGTATTTCCGAAACTGAAACATTCAGTGTAAAATTATATGAAAATATCAAGGGCCAAGAACAGAGGAGGAGAAGAAGGAAGCTGGAGGAATTACAATACCAGATACTGAGACTTCTTAATCTAGAGTATGTAAGACTGTGGTACTGGCACAAGGAAACTTCCATTGACATGTGAAGAAAAACATCTTGGAAAAAAATTCCATGTAGAAATATTTCATCCAAACACTAATATATTTTCTGATTGATCATATAATGATAGCAAGGACATAGTATTTCAGTTAAATTCTCTCGTAAACTGTATAAAATTTTTTCCACAACAATTAGCAGAACTTTTATAAAAACTTTATCTCTTACCTCTCCAAAAGCTCCTCGACCTATCACCTTCAGTATCTCAAAGTCTTCTCTATGTAGGCGCATCTGTTTCACTTTAGAAGTAAATGGTTTGGCTGAAACAAAAGAACATCAATTACTTACATTAGATATATACATAATGGCATTTCTTAAGCAATAAATATTCAAATGATAATTAAGAATGAAGTCAAAATACGTCATAATCCCATCAAACTATATTAAGAAGAAATACATTTAATTTCCATAAGAAAACAATTTCCTTTATTTCTTGCATGTGAATTACATTTTTCATGATAAACATACTTCTAATAACATAAGAAATAATGCAAAGTAACAGCGATGTACAAAGGAGGCCAATTCATTTTCATGTAGAATTCTAACACTCAATGCTAGACATATTATTTTAACAACAAATGTCCAAGAAGTAAAAGCAAATTTCATGGAAGAACGAGTTTCAGCAATTCCAACCACGTAAATTCAGATTTCTTTCACATTCATTTATATACCCTTTTAACACTCCATTAGCAAGAGTCTACACTATATAAAACATGGTGGCACTCACCAGAGTTTGAACAATTATCAGTACAGTATGATACCTTCCTTCTTCAGGAAGTTCTAAGTCTTCAGGGCAGACAGACAGTAGACACACATACAAAATTTAACAGTGGGATGAAACTTCTAAGAGAGGTAAATATAAAGTGCTTCAAGATAGTTGAGAATGGAACACTAATATTTCACAGACGAAATAACACAGAACTGCACCTTGAGGACTAAGTAGAACTCTGCTACTTTCCCTGGGTTTGCAGTGGAGACATTCCAGGCACAGGGACCAATATAAGCAAATGCAGAGAGGCAAGAAAATGACCTTGAGGTGATAACAATAAATATTCCACTGCTGTTACAGAATTTTGAGAAGAAAGGCAAAGAAAATGGACCCAGAAAGTAGAAAATGTAATTGGCCTTGAATACCATACAAGGAATTCAGACACCCTATTAATAACAGCTGATAAACTGGCATTTTAAAAAAATCTTAAAATCAATGTATGTTCTGCTGCCTCTAAGAGAAATGTCAACCTGTCTTCCTTTCCTCCCTTCATGTCCCTCTTCGGTCTCACAAAAAAAGGAGTAACATGATTAAAGGGTCATGATCTATAGATAACTGGTCTCTTCCCCTTCCCTCCATGGGGCAAGAGTAATATTTATTTGAGCATTAGGAGAGTGAAACAGGCAAGGCAGTCCTTATAACTTGATTTGTTCTGAAGGTATTTTGCCCGACTAAATTAGAAAAGAAGGGTATTCCACACTGCATATCTCAGTCTAGTAGAGACTTCTGTGTTGGTGTTTTAGATAATAAGGAAAGGAAATAGAGATTGGCTATTTGGAATTCACACAACTAAGAAGATGATCAAAGGAATATCAAATTTGAATGAGGGTATGGAGGAGCTCATCCTAGGAAAAAGAAAACACACAAAACAATGGCACCAAATGAAGTGAACACTTCAAAAAAATTACTAAGGCACCTTGGTTTTTGAACAAACCAGACTGGACAAATTGGTGAGACTATGGCCACTGTGTACCAGTCAGGGTTCCAAACGGAAATACATCATAACTGGAGGAAAGTTTAAGGACAAATAGACTATTTGCAAAGTTGTAGGTGGGACATAAGGGAACCACAAGGGAGATTAGTCATCTATCTATCTAGGAGTAATCTGAGGCTGTGTCCCTCCCTTTCCCAGCTTCTGTATCAGTGTTTCAGAAATACATGGTTAAGGTGGGTAGGTACAGAATATATAAAATAAAAATAAAGATGTGGAGTCAGCCAGTATGAGTCTAGTGCTGGTCCAGTTGCCAGCTACAGCTAAAAAACATCATACAGCAGCCTACAACATAACATTTAGCAGTTGTTTTTTTTTTAAAGATTTTATTTATTTATCTGACAGACAGAGAGCACAAGTAGGCAGAGAGGCAGGCAGAGAGAGAGGAGGAAGCAGGCTCCCCTAGAGAGCAGAGAGCCCGATGCGGGGCTCGATCCCAGGATCCCGGGATCATGACCTGAGCCGAAGGCAGAGGCCTTAACCCACTGAGCCACCCAGGTGCCCCTATCAGTTCTTTAAATACAGCTTCTACCTCACTTTATATTCCTCCCACCTCAAGACTTCCAAATAACCTGAACCCAAATAAAGTATATGCTCCATATTTTTGTCTCATTACCGACACTAAATCCAAAAACAGCATTTCATCACAGACAACTACAGTTATTTGTAATCTACAATTATTTGTAATCTAATCTACCTTCTTTTAGGTAACATCCTACTTATCTAAAAAGTCAAAAATGGAGCATTTTCAAACCCCTGAAACACTATTGCAGAACAGGAAAAGAAACTTTTTTTTAAGTTAAATTCTATTAGCCAACATATAGTACATCATTAGTTTCTGATGGGGTATTCAATGATTCAAAGAAACTATTTTTTAAAACTAAATGAAATTTTCTCTATAAATGAAATTTATACAATTCAGGTACATAAACGGTTGCTAAAATGATCCTTTAGCAAAGATACAAAGGATGATAGTATGCCAAAAGAAAAAATCATTTTTCCATACACTAGCATATGCCCTGAAAGCACTACAAATGAGTACTATACAATCGTGTGATTAGGATTTTATGAGTTTTCCAAGTTTTATGGGAGACTTCAGCATTAACAGAAATTTTAAAAACAATCCTATCTATTCTTTACTTTCTGAAACCTGCTGGTAAAAATCCCATTTCCTTGGCACTGCAAAAGTATTCTATTTTAGACATTCAAAAATGAGTTAAGCCACAAATTTCTTCTGAAGGCTCATAGTTTTACTAATCATTTACTCAATTCACTCACAAAATACATTCTAATACCTGTGCTGTATATAAGATGCTAGAGATACAAAAGATAAATAGTCCCTGTCCTCAAGTAAACAAATTGTGCAATAAGTGTTACTCTTCCATTTAAAATGTTCCGTGTGAATACAAATGGCTAATAAACAGAAAATGGCACTCACAAGACATCAGAGAAATGCAAACAAACATACTAGAAATATTCTATTCCTTACCAATCAAATGTGCACCACCACCAAATCCCCCCAAACCCCCGCAAAAAGAAAAAAAAAAAGTGAAACCACCAAGTGTTTGTGGGTGTTTGAATTATGAATAACAGGTAGTCTCATACACAGCTGATATGACTTAATTACAATCTCCATGAAGAGGATTTGGTTTTCTATTTCATTCTTTCAATTTAGTATATTACTTAAGAAGATTTTAAAAGTTGAAACATCTTTATATACCTTGAAATAAACCATACTTGGTTGTAATGAATTTATTTAATACACAGATGACATTGCTTTGCTTTGATTTTTAAAATTTTACATCTGTGTTCATAAACAATGCTGGTCTACAATTATCTTTTTTTCTACACTGTCTTCATCTGGTTTGGGACCAATGATCAATCAACCTCTTTATGTTTAAGTAGCTTTCTCTCCTTTTTCAGTGTCTACACAAAATACAGTTTGTTTAAAGATCTCAAGGTGATAAACAAAACTAGAAAACTTTTAGAAGATGAAAGTAGAGGGGCGCCTGCATGGCTCAGTCGTTGAGCATCTGCCTTCAGGAGGGAGCCTGCTTCTCACTCTGCCTACTGCTCTCCCTGCTTGTGCTTGTGCTCACATTCTCATTCTCTCTAACAAATAACAAAATGAAAATCTTAAAAAAAAAAGAGAGAGAAGATAAAAGCGGAGACTCTGACTATAAGGTCTGATAAAACATGCTACTGAAAACATCTTTCCAGTGGACTTTTAATAGCTGACTTTCATATTATTGTCATTTTCATATTTTCCATTTCTTTTTGTGACAACTATGTTATACTTTTCTATAAATTTATATGTTGCACTGAAATTTTCAAATTTACTGGAATAAAGTAAAATAATTTTCTTTTGTTTTAAAACTATACAATATAGATATATTTGATCCCTTTTTAGATGCTAATACTGTATATTTGGATCTTTTTTCATTGTTTTTCCTTACAAATACAGCTGGAAGTTTGCATATTTTACATTAACTCTTCCAAATACATAATATTTAGACTTGCTGGTCCTCCATAAAATTCTGTGAGTTTTTTTCTTGTTTTAGTAGGTTCTTCCCCAAATTTATGCAAAATTTCAGAAAAAGTAGAAGCTACTATTAACCCTTCCCCTCCCACCAAATAACTAAGTTAGATATATTAATAATAAGCAAAAGAGATATTAGGGGGAAATGCATTAGTAGAATAAGGATTAAAAGGAGCCATACATAGAGCTTAAAAAAGGTGGGGGGGATAACCAGGACATAATGATTCTAAACATGTACGGACCAAACAACATAACCTCAAAATATGTAAAGCTAAACTAACAGACATAAAAGAAGAAACAAACTCACCTTCATAGATTTTACTGTAACTCTCAGTAATTGATAACCCAACAAGACCAAAAAAAAAAAAAAAAAAAAAAAAAGAGCACCATGCATGTAATGCTCCACCTATGAGTTGGAGAATATCATTTTAAAACACACACAGAACATCTACAAATTTTGACAACATGCCAAGACATAAAGCTGCCTCCAAAAAAATTCCAAAGTACTGAGAACATAAAAACCAAATTATATGAGTATAGTACAATTAGAAATCAATAACAGAAAGGATACCAGAAAAAACAATAAGCTCTGATATCCTAAACCAATTTTAAGGAAGAAATTAATAAGAATTAGAAAATACTCAGAACTACACAGTAGTAATAAAATACTATATAACAAAAGCAGACTAAACTAGTATATACTGGGGCAGGGGTGAACTCTCAATATTTACACTGGTAAAGAACAACTTAAAAATTAAGGTATTAAAGAGACCTTGAAGTATTAGACCAAAAGAATAAACTCAAAGTAGAAGAAAACAAAGAAGAAAGCAAAATAAATAAAATTAATTAATTTGAAAATAAGCACAGAATACAAAGGCTCAACAAGGCCAAAGGACAGTTTGTTGGAAAAAACTAATAAAAACAGAAAAATCTATACTGGGAATGAGAAACTGAACAAAACTTCAGATGCTGCTGAGACTAAATGGGTGGTAAGAGAATATCATTAAAAGCTTATGCCAGAAGTAAACAAATTCCTAGAATGAGTAACTGTGCTTTTAAAATTAAAAATATGAACTAATAAATAAGCTGAATCACTAGTGTAAAAATTTTCCACAAAAAAAGACCAATCCTGAAGAGCTTTACTTCCAAATTCAACTAAACACATTAAGAGGTAATTCCCATTTTAATGAAATTTTCCAAATAACAAGAGGGAAAGCTAACCCATTTCATCAAAAATACAGATGCAAAAGGTCTCATCAAATTATCAACTAATCTAGCAATTTATAAATAAAATAACATGACCAAGTTGGGTTTATCCCAAGAATGCAAAGTTGTTTTAATATTAGAAAACTGAGTAATGTGATTTAGCACATAAACAAATTGGAAAAAAAAATCAATATTTTAAGAAATATTTCTATATACAAACACAGGTCAATAAAATTATACAAGCTTTCATGCGATTTTTTAAAACTACACCTTTTTTAGCAATTTTTTTAATTTCCTTTTCAGTGTTCCAGAATTCATTGTTTATGCACCACACCCAGTGCTCCATGCAATACGTGCCCTCCTTAATACCCACCACCAGGCTCACCACCCCCACTCCCCTCCCCTCCAAAACTCTGAGTTTGTTTCTCAGAGTCCACCGTCTCTCATGGTTCATCTCTCCCTCCAATTTCCCCCAACTCACTTCCCCTCTCTATCTCCCCATGTCCTCCATGTTATTCCTTATGCTCCACAAGTAAGCAAAACCATGATAATTGACTCTCTCTGCTTGACTTCTTTCACTCAGCATAATCTCCTCCAGTCCCATCCATGTTGTTACAAAAGTTGGGTATTCATCCTTTCTGTATAAGTACCGCGCGCTAACCGATTGCGCCACTGGAGCTCCAGGTATTCATCCTTTCTGATGGAAGCATAACACTCCATAGTATATATGGACCACATCTTCTTTATCCATTCGTCTGTTGAAGGGCATCTTGGTTCTTTCCACTAGTTTGGCGACTATGGCCATTGCTGCTATGAACATTGGGGTACATATGGCCCTTCTTTTCACTATATCTGTATCTTTGGGGTAAATACCCAATACTGCAATTGCAGGGTCATAGGGAAGCTCTATTTTTAATTTCTTAAGGAATCTCCACACTGTTTTCCAAAGTAGTTGCACCAACTTGCATTCCCACCAACAGTGTAAGAGGGTTCTCCTTTCTCCACATCCTCTCCAATGCATGTTGTTTACTGTCTTGTTAATTTTGGCCATTCTAACTGGTGTAAGGTGGTATCGCAATGTGGTTTTGATTTGAATCTCCCTGATGGCTAATGATGATTAACTTGAAATGGGTAAAAGACCTCAACATGAGGCAGGAATCCATCAGAATCCTAGAGGAGAATATAGGCAGTAACCTCTTCGACACTGGCCACAGCAACTTCTTTCAAGATATGTATCCAAAGGCAAAGGAAACAAAAGCAAAAATGAACTTTTGGGACTTCATCAAGATCAGAAGCTTCTGGGGGCACCTGGGTGGCTCAGTGGGTTAAGGCCTCTGCCTTCTGCTCAGGTCATGATTCCAGGGTCCTGGGATCGAGCCCCGCATCGGGATCTCTGCTCAGCGGGAGGGCCTGCTTCCTCCTCTCTGCCTCCTCTCTCTGCCTGCCTCTCTGCCTACTGTGATCTCTGTCAAATAAATAAATAAAACCAAAAAAAAAAAGATCAGAAGCTTCTGCACAGCAAAGGAAACAGTCAACAAAATGAAGAGGCAACCCACAGAATGGGAGAAGATATTCGCAAATGACAGTACAAAGGGCTGATATCCAAGATCTATAAAGAACTCCTCAAACTCAACACACACAAAACAGATAATCACGTCAAAAAAATGGGCAGAAACATGAAAGAGACTTCTCCAAAGAAGACATACAAATGGCTAACAGACACATGAAAAAATGTTCATCATCATTAGCCGTCAGGGAGATTCAAATAAAAACTACACTTTAAACAAAAGAGAAACAAAAGAAACTTCCATGGCCTGATAACTGATAGCTACAACAGCAGCAGCAGAATAGCAAACTTAACACTTTAAAGAAAAATGTTAAAAATATTCTCCTTAAAATCAAGAGGCAAATAAGGACATCTTCTATTAAAATCATCATTATTATCACTTCTACTTAACAGTTTAATAATGATACAGTCAGTGCAGTAGGAAAAGAAAGATACAAGGATTGAAAAGGAAGAAAACTGTTATTATGCACAGATGATGTAATTATCTACATAGAAAACCCCCAAAGCAAATCAAAACCACAGTGAGATACCACTCCACACCTGGCAGAGTGGCTACTATCAAAAAGAGAAGAAGTAACAAGTATTGGTAAAGATGTGGAGAAAAGGAACCCTTGTGCACTGTTTGTGGGAGTGCAAATTAGTGCAACAGCTTTGGAAAATATGTAGGTTCCTCAAAAAATTAAAAATAGAAATACTATTTGATCCAGTAATTCCATTACTATTTATCCACAGAACATAAAAACACTAATTCAAAAAGATATATGCATCCCTATGCTAACTGCAGCATTATTTACAATAGCTAAGATATGAAAGTAACCCAAGTGTCCACTGACAGATGAATGGATAATGATGTGTTGTGTGTGTTGTGTGTGTGTGTGTGTGTGTGTGTGTGTGAGAGAGAGAGAGAGAGAGAGAGAGAGAGAGAGAGAATATTACACAGCCATAAAAAGGATAAAATCTTGCCATGTGTAAAAAAATGAATGAACCTAGTGGGTACTATGCTAGGTAAAATAAGTCAGAGAAAGACAAATAAAAAATTATTTCACTTGTACATGGAATAAAAAAAACAAAACAAATGAATGAACAAACAAAAAGCAAAATCTGACCTGTAAATACAGAGAACAAACTGATCATTACCAGTGGGGAAGCGGGTAGGGGATGGTGAAGATGGGTGAAGGGGAGCAAAGATACAGACTTAGAGCTGTGGAATCAGTAAGTTATGGGAATAAAAGACACAGCATAGCAAATATAGTCAATGATATTTTAATAGTGTTCTATGGTGACAAATGACAGCTACACTTATGGTGAACCCAGCATAACATGAAGAGAAGTTGAATCAGCAAGTTGTCACCTGAAACAAATGTTAACATTTGTGTCAACTACACTAAAAAAAATTTTTTATGAAATTTACGTATTAAAATTCATCTTCCATAAAAATGTGCTTCAAATTGAAATAATGTATAGATGGATAATATTCTTTAGAGAATTCTCTACTCCGAATGCAAAGAAATTATTTCAAATGCATAACCACCCTCGAAAAGAAAAACAAAACACTCTCTTAATTACAGAGAACCGACTGGTAGTTGCCAGGGGTGGATGAGAGGATGGGCAAAATAGGTGAAGGAGATTAAGAGGCACAAACTTCCAGTTATAAAATAAGTACATCATGGAGATGGAAAGTACAGCACAAGGGGAAAAAAAACACAAAAAAAGCAATATGCATCATGCCTGCAATGACCGAATCAAGCAAGCTGCTGGAGAGAAATGTTATGCAGAACTCAATTTCACTCCTATACATCAAAAACACTTTTGTAAAATTATCTAGAAAGATACTTATGATGGCACTTTTAAAAGGACCTATCAATAAATCTACCAAAAGATGTATCTGCCCTTAATATACTACAAACACTTCCTGGAAAATGTTCAAGTCCCAAACAAAAAGTACTTGGACAGGAAGGCACAGTATCGTTAAAAGGTCAATTCACCCCCAAATATTTGCAATTTAATGTAATTACAATCAAAATCCAACTGGGGGTTTTCATGACAAGCGAGTTCTAAAATTTACAAGGATGAACAAAGGAACCAAGAATAATCAAGATACTTTTGACAAAAACAAAAACAAAAAACATGATAGAAAAAGGAGGAAGACTTGCACTATTAACAAACCAAGACTTATAATAAAACTAGGGTAATTAAAATAGTATGTGTTGGCAAGAAGATGGGCAAACAGGCCAAACAAACAGAGAGCCCAGAAGCAACTCATACACATATGGATATAATTTATAATAGTACTGGCACAGTACAATGGTGGGAAAAGAATGGACTATTTAACACATGACAATGGTTATATTCAGGAAAGGAATGCAATTGGAATAGTATTTCACACAATATACAAAGTCATTCCAGGTTGTTTACAAGACAATATATAGAACACTAGGACTTTGGGTTGGAGAAGAATTTTTTAACAAAGATAAAGTATAGTTTATTTAAAAAATTAATAAATTTGACAATTAACAATTTTTTAATCTGGGCACATGCATGGCACACACAATCAGTTAAGAGTCCAGCTCTTGCTTTCAGCTCAGGTTGTGATCTCAGGGTCATGAGACCAAGCCCCAAGTCAGGCTCCAAGCTCAGCACAGAGTCTGCTTAACACTCCTCTCCCTCTGCCCTTTCCCATCCGGGCTCACTCACACATGTGCTCCCTCTTTCTCTCTCTCAAAATAAATAAACCTTCAAGAAAAATTTTTTCATCAAAAGTCACCGTAAAAGCAAGACACTAACTAGAAGTAATTTAACTCTGACACATATAACTGAAAATGGATTGGTAACCGTACCACTCAGTGTCAATTACACAAAGAACTGCCAATTACAGACCCCAAAAGAAAAATCATTAGCTGTCAATTACAGACCCCAAAAGAAAAATCATTAGCTGTCAATTACAGACCCCAAAAGAAAAACTTGAGAAAGAAATCACGAATTATAGGCCCCTACAGGAATAGATGAGTACTGCATCTCTTACATGCCCATCTACCAATTTATTTAAAAGAAACAAACCACTTGTTATGATGAGCGCTGAGTGCTGTATTTAAGTGATGAATCACTGAATTCTACTCTAAAAACCAATACTGTACGGTACGTTAACTAACTAGAATTTCAATAAAAATTTAAAAATGAAAAAAAATAAGTAAAACAAACCAATACACCAACTGTGTATTTCATAGAGAAGTACGCAATTTTTCAATTGGTTTGTTTCCAATGGCCCATAAATATATCAAAAGACAGCCAACTCAATAGCAACTGAACAACTGTACCTAAAACCACAATGAGCTACAATTTCACATACATCTGACTGGCAAAAATTAAATAGTCAAAAAAAAACAAGTGTTGGGAGGAATAATATCTTGTCCACTGCTAGTGGGAATGTAAATGAATACAAGTACTGTATTTAAGTTTCCCATTTAGCTATTTCAATGGAATATATGCATATCCTGCTCTCCAGAGAGTCCATCTTCAACATATAATAGCATGTAGAGAAACCGTCGGGTATGGAACTGGAAGACCGTATTATTCAGCATTATCCATAATAATGAAAACCTGTGAACAAATGTCCATCTACATGAAGATAAATAAACTGGTTCATTCATACATCCAAGTAATAAAAGGAAGTGAAAATAAATGAAACATAGCTATTTTAAGTGAAAATTAATAAAGGGAAACCTCACTACAGTGAATTCTGGATCCTGAAGGGGAGGCTGGTCACACTAGCCAGAAAGGCAAAAATTAACAAGTCCATAAACAAAAGATGCTAGTGAGGATACAGATAAAGGGGAACCTTCTTACACTGTTGGTGGGAATGCACACTGGTATGCAGTATGGAGAGCCCCCAAAAAGTTAAAAATAGAGCTACCCTATGACCCAGAAATTGCCCTACTAGGTATTTATCCAAAGAATATAAACATAGTGATTCAAAGGGGCACATGCACTCCAATGTTTACAGCAGCAATGTCAACAACAGTCAAAATATGGAAAGAGCCCAGATGTCCATCGACGGATGAATGGATAAAGAAGATGTGGTACATATAAATATGGACTATCACTCAGCCATCAAAAAGGATGAAATCTTGCCATTTGCAACAACGTGAATGGAACTAGAGGGTATTATGCTAAGTGAAATAAGTCAGAAAGATAAATATATGATTTCACTCATATGTGGAATTTAAGAAACAAAACAGATGAACACATGGGAAAGGAAGGAAAAATAAGATGAAATTAAAAGGGAGACAAACTATAAGAGACTCTTTACTATAGGAACAAACTAAGGGTTGAGGGAGGGGAGGTGGATGGGGGCGATAGGGTAAATGGATGATGGGCATTCAGGAAGGCATGTGATGTAATGAGTACTGGGTGTTAAGTGCAACTGATGAATCACTAAATTCTACCTCTGAAAATGATAATACAGTATATGTTAATTTAGTTGATTTTAAATTAAGAAAATAAAGTGACTGGAAAAGTGGGGGAAGAAAAGAAGAAGGAAAGGCTGGAAGGGGGAGCGTCCCACTCAGTGTCAATTACAGGAAGAACTGCCAATTACAGACCCCAAAAGAAAAACTCAAGGAAGAAATCATGAATTACAGGTCCCCAACAGGAAAAGATGAGTACTGCATCTCCTACAGGAAATGACCACCCCTGTAGCTCAGCCAGGGAGAAACCACTATCACCCTGAACTCCTGATTTGCTTCAAAAAAGACTTTTGTTCAAAACAACTCTCAACTTCCTCCTTATTAGCTATAAAGTATTGTTCCTCTCCTTTGTTTGTTGGATTTGTCTATGATTTTGCCATAATTTGCATACCCCTAATTGCAATTCTGTTATTTTTTTTTTTTTTTGCTGGTAAAATAACTATTTTTAAGGTTAACTTAAGCAATGTGGATAAATCCCAAAAACACACTACCTAAGAAAGAAGTCGCAAAAACATACAGTCTGATTTCCTTTACCTACTGTTCAAAAACAGGCAAAAATAAATAATCTTCTATAAGAACTTATCAAAATGATGTATCTATAAAGAAAAGCAAGGAATTTCATTGTGAGATTTATTTGGAGAAAAAAGAGAAATACACTGACACACGGGTGTTTCTAAGATCCTGTTAATATCCCATTTCTTAAGCTGGCTCAAAGGACAGAGAGATGTGCATTTTAATATCATCTTTTGAATTGTACAAAAAAGTCTTATATGCTATATATATTCATAGGAAAAACTTTTAATAAAACATTTTTAGTTTGTATAATATGAATCAATCAATATTCATGTTAATAAATATGATTAGCTCAAAAATTGAGTTATTTGGCCAGAATTTTTTCACAACTGAGTATTCTTTCAAATCTGGGAAACTATGATGTCTTTAACTAAACCTGATGATATACCTTTAATTTCAGTGATCGAGTTAGATGAAAACAACTGGTCATGAAAAATTGAACTATGAACAACTTTTGGAACAAAATAAATCATTACTAGTTATTATTCACCGAAAAAAAAAAAAGTTCTTTGCGGGGCATATGGGTGGCACAGCTAGTTAGACAGTGGACTCCGATTTCACCTCAGCTCATGATCTCAGGGTCGTGTATCAAGCCCCTCTTTGGGCTCCATGCTCAGCGAGGAGTCTGCTTGAGATTCTCTTTCCCTCTCCCTCTGTCCCTCCCACTCATGCACTCTCCCTCAAAAATAAATACATACTTAGGGGGGAAAAAAAGTGTGTTTTTTTTTAAGTTCGCTGAAGACATGTTCCTGAAAAGAATATACGACTGGTTGATCACAGGCCCTTCAATCTACTACATACATGATGCAAGCAACTACATCCCTCAAATAAAACAATCTTATTGAGGATTACCTAATTCAAAACCATTTTCTACACACATATTACTAAGAAGCACTACTCAAGAGCTTCTCAGCAGAGGAGTTAAATGGCAGAGGAGTAGGGGTACCCTAAGCTTGTCTCATCCCTTGAACAAAGATAGTTAGCAAATCATTCTGAACACCCAAGAAATCGACTGGAGACCTGAGAGAACAAAGACTGCAAGTCTACAAGTAGAAAAGTAGAAAAGCAACCACCTTTTGGAAGGTAAGAAGTGTGGAAAGTTGAAGGAGATATAGCTGTGGATATGGCCACACAGAGGGAGCCTGCTTACTGAGACTACCAAGTATTACAACCCAGAGAACCAAAATCTGAACTTTTAGAAGTCTGCTACTGTGGGGGACATGCCTGGCTTAAAAGTACTCAAGTGGCAAAGCCCAAGAGAGCCCCAGGAGTGACAGCATGGTCTGAGGATCTCCTGGATCACAAGAAGAATGGGTGGTGCCAACAAGCTGCACTGTTCCCAGGCATAGAAGCAGGAAAGTTGGCTGGGAGCAGCAGGTCTTGGTACCCAACTACTGTTTTGTTTTGCCATTAACTGTGAACTGCCGCATGATCCTGCAACCCCTTTTCTTGGGGCCCACGGAAATGGCAAAAGCTTCAGTGAGTCCCTCACCAGAGGAACAGCACAGGTTGACACCCCAGAAGTCCCTAAAATTTGGAGTCCTGAAACTCAAACACATGCCTGAGACAAAAAAAAAAAAAAAAAGCTCAGACACAGGCAGGGTGAATGTTTCAGATGGAAACTAGAGACACAAGAAGAGTGATTGCTCTTCTGTGAAGGCTCACTGAAGAGTCTGGGGTCAAACTTTCAACTTCAGAACTAGAGAGCTGGGCACGCCATATACATCCCACCCATGCGCTCTGAAAGACTTCAGAGAGCAAAAACAGCGTCACCTAGTGGATTCCAGAGCCGCATACACCAAGCCCCACCTCCCTGCACCTCAGAGGTCCATTTTGACTGAAACTAGTCTGCCTGAGAATCTGCTCAGGAGACCCCTCCCCCAGAAGACCACACTTAGTTTATTGATCCTAAAGGGCTGCAAAGTTTCAGCTCTAGGGGAAGTGGGATCTATCTTCCTTTTTACTTACTTTTTATTTTTTATTATTTTTTCATTTATTATTTTTCATTCTTTTTATTTTTAAACTTATATATATACTTATATTTTTTTATTTTTGTTTCTTCTCCTTTCTCTCTCTTTTTTTGGGGGGTGGAGGAGGGGGATTTAGAAGCTTTTAACAAGCATACCAAAACACATCCAGGATCTAGTTTTTTGTTGTTGTTGTTCTGGGTTTGTTTGGGGTTTTTTTTCTTTCTTCTTTGGATTTCTCTATTTTTGTTTTTGCCTTTATTTTCTTTCTTCTTTTCTTTTCTGGACAAAATGACAAAATGGAGAAATTCACACAAAGAACAGGAAGTAGAACTATAGCCAAAGATTAAATCAATACAGATATAAGAAAGATGTCTGAACTAGAATTTAAAACGATTATAAGAATACTTGCTGAGCTCAAAAATAGCATAGAAAACAAGAAGAATCCCCTAGTGCAGAAATTTAAAAAAATAAAATCTAGTCAGGACACAATTAAAAATGCTATAACCAGAAAAAAAAAAAAAAAAAAAAAAAAGCTATAACCAAGATGCAGTCCCAAATGCTAGTCATAAAAACAAGGCCAGACAAAGCAGAGGAGTGAATCAGGGGTACAGATGATAAAATTATGGAAAATAATGAAGCTGAAAAAAATAGGGAAAGAAAGGTAACTGACCGCAAAGGTAGACTTAGGGAACTCAGCAACTTATTAAAACATAGTAACATTCATATCACAGGAATCCCAGAAGAAGAGAGAGAAAAGGGGTCAGAAGATTTATTAGAACAAATCAGAGCTGAAAACTTCCCTAATCTGGGGAGTGACACACATATAAAAATGCAAGAAGCACAGAAAATTTCCAATAAATTCAACAAAAGCCTACCATTGCCAAGGCATATCATAGTCAAATTCACAAAATATTCAGATAAGGCAAAAATCTTGAAAGCATCAAGGTGGGGGGAAGTGCTTAACCTACAGGGGAAGACAGATCAGGTTTGCTGCAGATTTGTCCACAGTAACGTGGCAGGCCAGAAAGAAGTGAAAGAAAATATTCAGTGTGCTGAATGGGAAAAATATGCAGCCAAGAATTCTTTATCCAGTTAGACTGTCATTCACAATAGAGAGATAAAGAGTTTCCCAAACAAACAAAAACTGAAGGTGTTTGTGATCACTTAAACCAGGACTGTGAGAAATTTTGAGGACTCTGACTGGAGGAAAAAAAGACCAAAAGCAACAAAGACTACAAAGGACCAGAGAATATCACCAGAAACATCAACTCTACAGGTAACACAAAGGCATTAAATTCATATCTTTCGGGGCACCTGGGTGGCTCAGTGGGTTAAAGCCTCTGCCTTCGGCCCAGGTCATGATCCCAGGGTCCTGGGATCGAGCCCCGCGTCGGGCTCTCTGCTCAGCAGGGAGCCTGCTTCCCTTCCCCTCTCTCTGCCTGCCTCTTTGCCTACTTGTGATCTCTGTCTGTCAAATAAATAAATAAAATCTTTAAAAAAAAAAAAATTCGTATCTTTCAATAATGAATGTGACCAGACTAAATGCTCCAATCAAAAGACAAAGGTGTCAGAATGGATAATAAAATAAGATCCATCTATATGCTGCCTACAAGAAACTCATTTTAGACCTACAGACACCTGCAGACTGAAAGTGAGGAGATGGGAACCATTTATCATTGCTAATGGACATCAAAAGAAGTATATATATTTCAAAAGAAACACACACACACACACACACACACACATATATAATTATATCAGACAAACTACATTTTAAAACAAAGACAAGAGATGAAGAAATGTACTATAGGGGTACTGTATCATAATAAAGGGTTTTATCCATCAAGAAGATCTAATAATTGTAACTATTTACACCCCCAACTTGGGAGCACCCAAATATATAAATTAATAATAAACATAAAGAAACTCACTGATAATAATACAATAATAGTAGGGACCTTAACACCCCACTGACACCAAAGGACAGATCATCTAAAGAGAAAATCAGGAAGGAAACAATGGGCTTGAATGACCTACTGGACAAGATGGACTTTACAGATATATTCAGAGCATTTCATCCTAAAGCAGAATACAGAAATACACATTCAAGTGTACATGGACATTCTTCAGAATAGATCACATGCTAGGTCACAAATCAGGCCTCAGCAAGTACAAAAAGACTGACATCATACTATGCATATTTTCAGACCACAACACTATGAAGCTTGAAGTCAACCACAAGAAAAAATTTGGAAAAATTACAAATATATGGAAGTTAAAGAATATCCTACTAAAGAATGAATGGGTTAAACAGGAAATCAGAGAAGAAATAAAATAAATAAATAAATAAATGGAATTAAATGAAAATGAAAACATGACAGTCCAAAACCTTTGGGATGCAGCAAAGGCAGTCCTAAGATTATAATGCAAGAAAAGTCTCAAATACACAATCTAACCTTGCACCTAAAGGAACAGCAAATAAAGCCTAAAGCCAGCAGAAGAAGGGAAATAATTAATAAAGATTAGAACAGAAAAAAATGACATAGAAACAAACAAAAAAGAACGGATTAATGAAACTAAGAGCTAAGAAACTAAAAGCTGTTTCTCGAATGAATTAATAAAATTGATAAACCCCTAGCCAGACTTATGAAAAAAAGAACCCAAATAGATAAAATCATGAATGAAAGAGGAGAGATCACAACCAACACCACAGAAATACAAATAATTATGAGAGAATACTATGAAAACTTATATGCCAACTAAGTGGGCAACCTGGAAGAAACGGCAAAGTCTCAGAAACCTACAAACTACCAAAACTGAAACAGGAAGAAATAGAAAATTTAAACAGACCCCAAACCAGCAAAGAAATCAAATCAGTAGTCAAAAATCTCCCAACAGAAAACATCCAGGGCCAGATGGCTTTCCAGTGGAATTCTACCAAACATTTAAGAAGAGTTAATACCTCTTCTTCTCAAACTGCTCCAAAAAAGAGAAATGGCAGAAAACTTACAAACTCATTCTACAAAGTCAGCATTGCCTTGATTCTAAAACCAAAGACCTCACCAAAAAGAATTATAGGTCAATATCCCTGATGAACGGAGATGCCGAAATTCTCAGCAAGATACTAGCAAACTGAATTCAACAGTACATTAAAAGAATTACACACCACAATCAAGTGGGATTTATTTGTGGGCTGCAGGGGTAGTTCAATATTTCCAAATCAATCAACATGATACACCACATTAAAGGATAAGATCATTACAATTCTCTCAATAGATGCAGAAAACGTATTTGACAAAATACAATAGCCTTTCTTGATAAAAACCCTCAACAAAGTAGGGTCAGACAGAACATACCTCAACATCATAAAGGCCATATACAAAGACACACAACTAATATCATCCTCAGTGGGGAAAAACTGACAGCCTTTCCCTTAGAGTCAGGAACAACACAAGGATGTCCACTCTCACCATTACTATTTAACATGGTACCAGAAGTCTTAGCCTCAGCAATGAGACGACAAAAAGAAAAGGCATCCAAACTGGCAAGAAAGAAGTCAAACTTTCATTATTTGCAGATGTTATTATACTTTACATAGAAAACCCAAAACACCACCACCAACAACAAAAACCTGCTAGAACTAATACATGAATTCAGCAAAGTTGCAAGATGTAAAATTAATGTGCAGAAATGTGTTGCGCTTCTATACGCCAATCAGTCCCATTTACAATTGCACCAAAAACAAAACAAACAAACAAACAAAACCAATTGCACCAAAAACAGTAAGATATCTAGAAATAAACCTAACTAAAGAGGTAAAGTGTCTGTACTCTGAAAACTACAGAACACTAATGAAAGAAATTGAAGAGGACACAAAGAAATGTAAAAGCATTCCATGCTTATGGACTGGAAGAACAACCATTGTTAAAATGTCCTACTACAGAAAGCAATCTACACATTTAATGCAATCCCTATCAAAATACCACCAGCATTTTTTCACAGAGCTCAGTCTTAAAATGTATATGGAACCACAAAAGACCCCGAATAACCAAAGCAATTCTGAAAAAGAAGAACTAAACTGGAGGCATCACAATTCCAGATTTCAAGGTGTGTTACAAAGCTGTAGTCATCAAGACAGTATGGTACTGTCATAAAAACAGACACATAGCTCAATGGAAAGAATACAGAACCCAGAAAAGGACCTTCAGCTATACAGTCAACTAATCTTTGACAAAAGAGGAAAGAACATCCAATGGAAAAAAGACAGTCTCTTCAGTAAACGGTGTTCGGAAAACTGGACAGCCACATGCAAAGACTGAAACTGGACCACTCTCTTACACAATACACAAAAATAAATTCAAAATGGATGAAAGGCCTAAATGTGAAACAGGAAGCCATCAAAATCCTAGAGGAAAACACACAGAGAAACCTCTTTGACCTTGACCATAGCAAATTCTCACTAGACACATCACAGGAAGCAAGGGAAAGAAGCAAAAATGAACTACTGGGACTTCTTCAAGTTAAAAAGCTTCTACAGGGCAAAGGAAACAATCAACAAAACTAAAAGGCAGTCTACAGAATGGGAGAAGATACTTATAAAAGACATATCAGATAAAGGGTTATATCCAAAATCTATAAAGAACCTATCAAACTCAATACCCAAAAAACAAATAATCCAGTTTAAAAATGGGGAGAAAAGATGAGCAGAAATTCTTCCAGAGAAGACATCCAGATGGCCAACAGACACATGAAAAGATGCTCAACATCACTCATCATCAGGACAATACAAATCAAAACCACAGTGAGATACCACCTCACTGAGTGGCTAAAATTAATGCAGGGAACAACTGGTATTGGTGGAGCTATGGAGAAAGGGGAACCCTCATGCACTGTTGGCAGGAATGAAAACTCATACAGCCACTCAGGAAAATAGTATGGAGGTTCCTCAAAAGCTTAAACATGCATGAATCTTGAAGATATTATCCTAAGTGAAATAAGCCAGACATTAAAAAGACAACTGTTTGCTTCAACTTATAGGAAATATCTAGAACAGGCAAATTCAGAGAGACAGAAAATAGATCAGAGGTTCCCAGGGGCTGGGGAAGGGGAGAAAATGGGGAGTTACTGGTTAATGCTTACAGAATTTCTCTTTGGGGTGATGAAAAAGTCTGGGACTTAAATATAGTGGTGATGGGTATATGACATTGTGAGTGCCATTAATGCCAATGAACAGTACACTAAAAAATGGTTAAAATGGCAAACTTATATATCCTTTACCGCATTTTAAAGATTAGTATAATTATATATATATTTATATATATATAATATAATAGTATAATATACCCAAACCACTGAATTATACATTTCAAATGAGTGAATTATTTGGAATCTGAATTATATCTCAATAAAGCTTTTTTTTTTTTTAGGAAGAAATCTTTAAAAAAAAAAGGGGGGGGTGCTAAGTTGGGTTGATGCAGACAGGCCTATTAGAGTTGAAAATGGGAGCCTAAAAAAAACTATAACACCAATCTCTAATACTTTTAAGTACTTGAGCTTTGATTTCTTAAAAGGAGCTTTGATTTCTACTATATAACAGGATCACAAAACAAAAGTATCATTCTCCCATAAATGACTTCCTCCCAAGGCTAAATCAGAAGTCCAGAAACAGATAAATTACATCTCTAATTATTCTAATGTGTGGTTAAAAATGAACAAGGGACTACAACTGTTAAGTATCTATAGAGGATACATAGTTATTATGATATTCAAATAGTATAAAGAAAATGAACCAAAACAATCAATTTGTATTAGTGAGCACTCTATTCACAATGTCTGAGACAGGTTAAAAGATGTTCTACTACATTAGAGCTGAGAGTTCAAAAATTCAATGAAATTTTAACATAGAACCAGACGATTCATAATTTCAATTACTTGATTATTTCTTATTTCTATGCTGCATTTGAAATAATTGATTATACATCCGACTTACTGCCAAAATTTCATTAGCAATATTTAACAAAAATAAGAAAAAAAGCCATGAAGTCTATCCACCATAAGGCCATCTCAGGCACTCTGTGTGAGTAAAATCATTTTGGCTACGTAAGACAAATTACAAAAAAAACCAATAACAACAATAACAAAAAACTTTATATTCATTACAACAGCTGGAAAAGATTTAATAACAGCTATATTACTGTCTCTGACAAAAATCAAGGCCACCTAACTAGTCTGTTGTACTTCTAGACAGGAGACACGTCTCTACTGACTACATGTTACATTCAGTGACATCTCACAAAGCACTACACCATCTAATGATAACAATACCTTGACTTTCTTTAATGCTGTACAGTTCAGGGCTTTCACTTGTGGCACATTCTTTGTGAAATGTCTGTCATGCCACCTCCCTTCCTTTCTCTGAAAATCCTTCCCTGATTCTCAGGTCAAGTGTCCATCGCGGAGCCTCCGTTACAAGAAGCCGCGTGGAAAAGTGACCAAAGCTGTACAACAAATCATTTAAAACTGTGCTCAGAAAGAGTCTCCGCAGATGGCTGTAAGTAGTGGCATCGACACTCAGTAGGTATTGGGGCAAGCATTCCACCATGAGGCTAAAGGCAAAGGAGAAAATCATATGAAAAAGATGGAGAGAAAACGGCAAAGCACGTGCGCAAAGAGAAGCAAAGATGAATGACAAGAGTTCTGCCAGCTCTCTCTTATGCCAGGCTCCAGGAGATTCCCGGACATTTGCTTGCAGTCCTGACTTGAATTCCTCCAACACCCCTGAATGTTATGGAAAGTAACCTGCTTTTCCACTCACAGCCACTCAGAGGTAGCATCCAAACTAACACCGACCTTATGGTAAATGTTATGAACACTTATATATTCTGAGGCCTATAAGCAGTATGTGACTTCGCTAGGAAGTCACAGAATCTCAGAGAAGGACACACCAACATGGAAGTAACTGTTTTACATAAATTCTGAAAACGTGTCTCAATTTCAAGAATATGGTATTTTTTTAAATATTCCTTCATTGCTGTCTGAGTGGACCCCATTTTTTAAAGTGTTTCTGGGCTACAAAATGACTCAGTCTAAGGACAAACTTTGTGTAATAATAATGATCTTAGCAAGGACCATTTCATTATAAGCTAAGTCAAAAACCATGTTAAGCACTTGTCCTACATTATCTCTCACTCTCATTATTATTCAGAATAAGTAATATTATTTTGATTTTCCAGGAAAAAAAACAAAAAAAAACAAAAAACACAGGTTCAGAAAGGTAAAATAAACTGCTGAAGTTCACAATGCCAGTCAGCGACACAAACAGGACTCAAACTCTGACGGGTCAGGCTCCAAAGCCTTTCTAATATTCCATGCTGCCTCTTTCTTCCCAAAAGTTTTGAAGTAACCATAGATGCAAAAATTAAGAGAACAAATACAAAATAATTCTAGTTTAAAAAAAAAAAAGAAAAAGAAAAAGGTCTCTTTGAAACAGAAAAGATGAAAGCATTATTTCCATCTGAGCCCCAGCATACAGCCTGCTTCACCATACACTACTGAGTAAATGGATAAATGAATAAATTATTCTAAGAGAAAAAGAATTTAAACTTCCAGGATGAAATGCCAGGTACACCTTGCAAGGTATCCCTTCCTCCCTGCTGAATGTAGATCTAAACATGGAGTCTCCTTCAATCTGGCCTCCAGCCTCCCTCTTCCTCACAGCTGCTGTCCAGGCCTGAGAACAGGAACACGGGCTGCTGGCTTCGAGCCACTGGTGACAGCTACCATGGACTGAGAAAGGAATCAAGCTCGAGGTTCCAACAGAAAAAGGAAGTGGCGAAGGGGAGGTACAAGTGAGCAGCTGGGGAATAAAGGCAGGGCCCAAAGGCGCAGAGAGGCCTGGAAGAGAATAGGGAGTACTAGAACAGAGTTTTTAACCTTCCCCTCACCCGGGATCCTTGCTTCTCCCTTTCCTTTCAAACTTCTCCATCCTCCTCCCCCTTATCCTTTCCATGGCACGTCCTTCCCCTGTGGGTGCGGTGGCTCACACGCAGTGGAGAAACAGGAGAGGCAGAACCACACAAGGGCAGGAAGACTCAACCATCCACGCAGAAGGGTGAGCAAGGGCACAATGACAAGACGAACTTCTAAGCCACGTTAAAGCTTTTACCACTTGTAGCGAATTCTGGGTCTAGATTCTCAAATAAAACATATTGGGAACTTTAAAATTAATATATAGTTAAATATTTTTGAAAGAGAATGTGATTATATACTAGCCCCTTATAATCTACAAAGAAAAAAGTTACAAGTAGTATGTTTCCACGATTGTTGGCAACTACAGATACTTGGAAGCAGGTATAATACTGCATCTTACTCACTTTTTTTTTTTTAAGATTTTATTTATTTATTTGACAGAGAGAGATCACAAGGAGGCAGAGAGGCAGGCAGAGAGAGAGGGGAAAGCAGGCTACCTGCTGAGCAGAGAGCCTGACTCCGGGCTCGATCCCAGGACCCTAAGATCATGACCTGAGCCAAAGGCAGAGGCTTAACCCACTGAGCCACCCAGGTGCCCCTCTTACTCACTTTTAAGCACCTAAAATACTATCTTTGACAGACTGGGTTTTTTTCAATTTTTAGTAATTGAGTTATTATTCAAAGAAATTTCAAAGTTGTCCATATAGTTTTGGCAATTTAGTAAATTAGTAAAGGTAACATAGATTCACAAAGTAAAGGTAACATAGATTCACACACATACAACCACAGAACAGACACATAAAACACAGAAATGCTGAATAAAATAGACAGTGATAAGAAATTTTATATACATATTCAAACTCAAATAAGAGGAGAGCGAGAAAGAAATCCCCAGGAGCCAAAACTACAGAGAGAACTCCAATCAAAATTTTAAACACAGTAATAAATGCTGCAAAAAGCTTTATGGAAAGAGCCCAGATGTCCATCAACAGGTGAATGGATAAGGAAGATGTGGTGTGTACATACACACACACACACACACACACACACACACACACACACACACGTACACATATATGTGCAAGGGAATACTATGTAGCAATCAAAAATGAAATCTTGCCATTAGCAACAACATGGATGCAACTAGAGGGTAAGACCAAAAATAAGTCAATCAAAGAAAGACAATTATCATGTGATCTCACTGATATGTGGAATCTGAGAAACAAGGCAGAGAATCATGGGGGAAAATAGGAAAAATGAAATAAGATGAAACCAGTGAGGGAGACAAACCAAAAGAGACTTTTTTTTTTTTAAGATTTTATTTATTTATTTGACAGAGATCACAAGCAATTAGAGAAGCAGGTAGAGAGAGAGAGAGAGAAGCAGGCTCCCTACTGAGCAGAGAGCCCGATATGGGCTCGATCCCAGGACCCTGAGATCATGACCTGAGCTGAAGGCAGAGGCTTTAACCCACTGAGCCACCCAGGTGCCCCCCAAAAGAGACTCTTAATCATAGAAAACTGAGGGTTGCTAGAGGGGAAGGGATGAAGGGATGGGGTAACTGGGTGACGGAGACTGGCAAGGGTATGTGTTGTAATGAGCGCTGGGTGTTATATAAGACTGATAAATCACAGACCTGTACCCCTGAAACAAATAATACATTATATGTTAATTAACTGAATTTAAATTAAAAAAAAAAAAAAAGAGGCTTACAGGAATCCTGGCCCTCGACACAGGTCCTACGAGATGGACAAGGAATCATGAGGTATTGCTAGTGACCTCAGAGAGGCAGAGAACTAGAGTCAAAACCCCTGACTAAAGAACCCAGGACCCTTTCTCCATGTAAGGAAACAACGAAAATTCTGAATCTTGGCCAGGAAGGCAGCCCAGGGTAGGAGCTAGGGATAGTGCAAAGGGAAAACATGGAGTCCACACTGCTCACATGGTAAAAGAATCCTTAGCCAAGAAATTAACATGAAATCTAGTTCCTACCCCACAGAGTAAAAGCACTCAGGGGAAAGAGAACTCAACCCAGAAAAATCTACCCCAATCCAAAAGTGAGCTCACAAACTAAAACTTTAAAACCGATGAGGAAATAGTCCATTATAATGGAAAGTTGGCCATCAAAACAAACAGATTAGTACCCAGGAACTCAAGAGATTAGTATAATCTGAAAACACCATAAAGTAAGTGGATAACAATGATTAAAGAGATAGAATATAAATGATAAAGAAACTAATTGTGGAAATTAACCAAATAAACTTTAAGAAATGAAAATAGTGAAATTTAATGTTATGTTGTCACATATGCATATCACATCATTTAAATCACCAACTTACTGCTCTATACCTGTTTTTAAGTATTCAAACCTTATTTAAAAAGAAAAACAAGCACTCTGAACCAATAACTCCAAAACAAGAGGGAAGAGGGGAGGATGTACTGTTACAGGGTGAATCCTGACCTCCTCAAGAATATGGTATAAGATTATGAACTCCTCCCCAGAAAAAGCATATATACTTCAAATTTTAAATATCATACAAAAGATTAACTAGATATCTCATGAACTTAGATTGAGGACATTTTCTAAAGGGTATTACATATATAGACATATTTCAATATTTACTATTTAGTATAAATTTAAACCAAATTATATGTCATCAAAGAAAATATCACCTGGTTTTAAAAAAAAAAAAATTAGCCTTTCAAGACACATGATATCCTGAGAATGTCCTCTAACCGTAGCCAGCATCAAAAATTCTACCTTCCATGACACACTGCAACAACAATAAGGAATTCAGAATACGGTGTTCAAATGACAGGGCAAAATTTAAATATGAAGCAAAGATTTAAAAACATCTCACCTAATCAATAATCTATTGATTATAACATTCTATTGATTATATAATCTATATAATCAATAATCTATTGATTATAACATTCCTACAATAAATGTGACTTTCATAACAGCAAGTGACTGCAAGTAACAAAGCAGCTACTTTAATGTATAGATTTTTAGCAATTTTCATTATATCACTTTTTACACAGAAAGGCTAAAGGAAGGGGCGCCTGGGTGGCTCAGTGGGTTAAGCCGCTGCCTTTGGCTCAGGTCATGATCTCAGAGTCCTGGGATCGAGCCCCACATCGGGCTCTCTGCTCTCTAGGGGAGCCTGCTTCCTCCTCTCTCTCTGCCTGCCTCTCTGCCTGCTTGTGATCTCTCTGTCAAATAAATAAATAAAATCTTTAAAAAAAAAAAAAGGCTAAAGGAAGAATTTCATTTATATGAAAATAGAATGGTTAAAAGTGTAGGCTTTGGGGGGCGCCTGGGCAGCTCAGTGGGTTAAGCGAGTTTTGGTTTCAGGTCAGGCCATGATCTCAGGGTCATTAGATTGAGCCCCGTGTCAGGCTCCCTGCTGAGCAGAGAATCTACTTAAAGAGTCTCTCTCTTCCTCCCTCCCTCCCCCAACTTGCTTATTCATGCTCTCTAAAATAAATAAATCTTTTTTTAAAAAAAGTGTAGGCTCTGACATCAAAGCTCTGAGGAGTTAGTCTGACTGACCCTCAGCACCTGTGAGACTGAAAAGGCAGACTTTACACTCCTGTACCTCGTAATCCTCAATCACAGGGACGCAATCAACAACGAATGCTAAGTACAGAGGGTCCCCGACTTAAGATGGTTTAACTTAACAATTTTCAACTTTACAATGGTGTGAAAGCAACATACAACCAGTAGAAACCATACTTGGAATTTTGGATCTTTTCCCGGTCTACTGATAAGATCCTGTCCTGAGATGCTGGGCAGCAGCCACAGCTCCCAGTCAGCCCCACAACCATGACTGCAATCACTTTCAGTACAGTATTGGATAAGTTACATCAGACATTCAGCACTTTCACAGGCTTAGCCTTAGAGGATTCCGCCCACCTGTACGCTAGTGTGAGTGTACTGAGCAAGTCTAAGGTAGACTAGGCTAAACTAGGATATTCGGTGCATTAGATGTATTAAATGCACTTTCAACTTAGCATACTTTCAAATTATGATGGGTTTAGTGGGAAGTAACCCCATCATAAGTAGAAGAATATCTGTAATAAGTTAAGTACCTGGACTATATAAGGATTCAAGAGTTACTAGTTGGTGTTATTAAAAGAATAATCAGCGCCACTTATTCCTTATTGGATCTTAAGTGTACTACCTCTCTGGACCCCAGATTCTACTTTTCTCTGAAACTAGAAATACTAAGGCAGAGTTGCAAGAATAAAACATTTTTAAGCTAAACTACTTTCTTCCAAGGATCTCAAAACATATGTATTTTAAAAATCTGATGATCTGAAGACGGTACTTCAAATTCTAAGATGTATCATGAGCATTCATGGGACAAGAAAACACCTACGTAATATCCCAACAGCATAACTGAAAAGGAAAATGACAAGGAAAAGAAAAAGTCTCATGAATTCAAGGGAATAGATCTGTTTTGTTCAGTACTTTAACCTGTTACTCTGTAAATCACTGTAAAATAAATGAATATTGTGGCATCACGACAAACAGTCTAGTTACCTCTTAACAACTATTCTTCCTCACTAATGGATTCCAGATTTGGTGGGGAGGGGTAGCCATATGCTCTTTCCCAGATGCTGAGTTGTAGCTGATATATGCCAACCACGGCCATCCCTTGCCCCTTTTCCCATAATTTGGTCAGGCCTCCGTGTGCAACCTGCTTGTGACCAATGAGGTAAAGGGCCTGAGGACTTCTGAGAAATTTTTCTCCCTGATAAGTAAGAAGAATAAAGAGGAAGCCCTTTCCCAAACACTCCCTTCCTATCTACTTAGGATGTTACACTGATGGTGCTTTTCCAGGAGCTGTCCCGCACCCATGAGCGGAAAGCCCTGCTAATCTAACTCTGAAACTGTTGAGCCGCGGAGAACCAACTGTGTGATTGCCTGCCTCAAGACTTCTCATTTAACAGTCAATGTCCTTGTGCTTTCCCCATTGTTACTTGGAAGTCATGGTAACTTACAGCTAATAAGCATACCTTAAGTGTTACAAATATTAAGCACAAATTTGAAATACAATTCTATCCTGTGACAGACAATATTCTGTGGAAACTGCGTCAAGTTCCACCCTAGTCAATAATGTCACCTCTACATTTATTAACTGAAACTATACATGTTTGTAGCACTTTTCTAACCTCTCCCAAATTAGGTCATCAGAATAGTATTCATCATGTTAAGATTCATTCCATTTAACAAGCTCAGCATTTTACATTCACCCTTCTTCTCTCCTCTATGGAGACTTTAAATTAGAAAAGAGAAAAAAAGTATAGGCAAAATCCTTACTCTATCCCTAGTCTAAAAGGATCTGGGACACCCAGACTACATTATGGGAAACCATTTTTGAAAAAAGCACAAAGTAATAATTTTTTAAAATCAGCACAAAATAGTAATGATAACTCCTCACTAAAAGTTTACCATGTGACAAGTTGTTTAAAACCTTGCCTCATAGAATTTGAGAGGCAGGGCGGGGTGGGGGGGGCTCGGGTCATGGGGGTTAGGGAGGGGGAAAAAAATGAAACAAGATGGGATCAGGAGGGAGACAAACCATAAGAGACTCTTAATCTCACAAAACAAAATGAGGGTTGCTGGAGGCACCGGTGGGGGTGGGGTAGGAATAGGGTGGCTGAGTTATGCACATTGGGGAGGGTATGTGCTATGGTGAGTGCTGTGAAATGTGTAAGCCTGATGATTCACAGACCTGTACCCCTGGGGCAAATAACACATTACATGTAAATAAACAAATAAATAAATAAAACTTGCCTCATAATAACTCATAAGGATAGGTGTGATCATTAGCTTCATTTCAGAAACAAAACAGAAGGAAGAGAATTTAAATTATTTCGTTTAGTATTCTTTGTTGTTGTTGTTGTGTTTAACTATATTTTGACTAGTTTTTGAGGATTTTGCTGGCTCTTCGGTCAAATAAATGAAAGAACTGGGATTCAAACCCAGACTCTCTAGCAAACTGTCTTTAGTAGATCAGAAAGGGCAGGAAAATGCTGACCTGAAGTTGTTGAGGAAGGCATAATAAGAGAGGTAAAACTTAAAATGGCTATTGCAAATTTAGGAAAGGAAAGTTAGTCAAGCTAACTTGCGTCAAATTAAGTTTGCTCTAAGAAAATTAAGAGACTTTGCTTACATAGCTTCTTCAGCCAAGAATTCATATTTAATGTTGAATGACATAGATATTTCATGAATGACATCCCTACGATCTCCAATTCATTTTTAATCAGTTACTCATAGAGATACACAGAATATATATTTCTACAAAATCAAGTTAATCTGGGAACCCAGTGGTCTCTTAACACTTAAATCAGATACCGATCAAAGGCCTATGGAAAAATGGAGTATTACAACGGTATTTTAATGTTTTAGGAATATTTCCTGGCCCTTAATCATTTTAGAAACATAAAACCTGGTCTGTATCATCTATCGTGTATGTGTACGCAATTCACATAGACACTATCAGCTAAGGACAGAGATCTGTTAATGAAGCTAACAGGAAGTCTGAAGCAAAAGATAAAGTACAAAGAATTCTGGACAATTCCTAAAATCACATTCACTGAGCATCTACCATGTGCCAGGCACCATGGCTAGTACTGAGTAACTTAATCAAATATTTTAAAACTGCAAAATTATAGTTAAAATATATCTAATATCTTTGAAAAGCTTTATTTTTTAAAGTATGCCTTAAAAAGAAATCCCGAGAGCACCTGGGTGGCTCAGTTAGTTAAGCGTCTGCCTTCAGCTCAGGTCATGATCCCAGTGTCCTGGGATCGAATCCCACATCAGGCTCCCTGCTCAGCAAGGAGTCTGCTTCTCCCTCTCCCTCTGCTTGCTGCTCTGCCTACTTGTGCACTCCCCACCACCCCCCTGTCAAATAAAATATTTTAAAAATAAAGAAAAAGAAATCCCAAAATGATATTTGATTGAGGTTAAAAGCAGTTTCTAAAGTTTAGCAGCAAGACAAAATGCTAAGTAACCAAGAAAATATTTTAAATCATAGACAGTAGATAGGTATGGGTTTATTCCTATCCAGTATCAAAACATTATACAAAGCTATAGTAAATAAAAGAATGTGGCAGGGTGGCAGATTAATAATACAGAGGTTGGCAAATTTTCTGTAGAGGCCACAGTTAAGTATTTTAGGCTTCGTCAAAACTCCACCCTTGTATCATGAAAGCAAACAATATATAAACAAATGGGCAGGTCTATGTTCCAATAAATCCTTATGTACAAAAACAGGCCATGAGCCACATTTGTCCAATGTGTCATATTCTGCTGAACCCTGGACCAACAAAACAAAAATAAGCTCAGAAATAGGTCCATAATTATCTGAAAATTTAGTGTAAATTCAAGAGGAATTTCAAATCAGTGGGGGAAAGACAGACTACTTGGGGGTAAAAAAAATCAATCCATACTCCACACAACCCAAAAAATACTACCATCACTGAAGGAATAAATGTTTATAAAAACTGTAGTACTGCTGGGAAAAAGTACTTGGCATATTCCTATAATCTTGAAGTGCAGACTCTCCTAGCCAACAGTCATACAGCCAGAAGCCATAAAAGAAAAAGAAAAAGCCATAAAAGAAAAAATGTGCTAAATTTACTCACATAAAAACTTAAGTCTTATTTAAGGTTAAAGTTAATGTGAACAAAGTTAATTTTAAAAAACTAAAAAAAACGTATTTGCATCAAAAACTTATTTAACAAGAATTAATACACAGAACATGGGGTTTTTACACAATAAGAAAAAGACTAGTGTTAGAAAAATGAGCAGGGTAAACAAATGGGTAATTAAAAAGAAGAAAACCATATGAAAAAATGTCCAACACCTGGAAGTAAATTAGAGATTTATATATTGAAATAATAACTACTGACTGTGGAATAGGAAGGGGGAGAAAAAAGATTAATAATACCCCTGTTCCTGGAAAACAGACATGTTCATATACCATTACTGGGAGTTTAAAATGGTATCCACTTTTGGGGAAAGAAACATTGCAATAACTTTTAACATTTTCAATGTGAATTCCATTTGCCCCACTTCTGTATATCTACTCTTGAGTAATGCACAAAGATACACGAACAAGTCCTGTAACACCATATGTTAGAACAAAAATCCAGAAACAGGTAAGGAAATCGTATCAAATTATACCATAAATTACATGACAAAGATTATGCAGTCAATGAAACAAATGCAGTAGACCTATGTGAATTAACCAGGAAACATCTTTAGGGCATATTAATAAGAAAAGCAGTCACAGAATAATATGTAGAAAATTACCACAATTACATTAAAAAAAGAAACAGTGTACGCATTTGTAAATGAACATATATATTTAAGTAGATGCACAGGAAAAAGGCCTAAAAGGGTACAGGTCAAGTAATAAATAGAAATAACATCTGTGAAAGAGAATGGAAAGAGGGAATAGGACAGAAGGACTTTCACTTTTATTACTGAAAGCAGAGAGCTATTTGACTAAAATTATTGATTAAAAATATGGAATCTGAGGTCAGATGGACCTGGGATTCAAGGCTAAGACTGGTCATTTTATTAGTTACATGATCATACTAGTTATCTTTTCTAAACTTCACTTACAATATGGAGATAATAGAACCGAAGATAATGAGTTGTTTTTTCAATTTGGTTAATATATATAAGCAAAATATGCCATTTAAACCACTTTTGAGCATACATCAGCAACATTAACTACATTCACAGTGTTGTGGAACCATCACTGCTATCTATTTCTAAAACTTTTTCACCACCCAAACAAAAACTATGCAACTACTAAGCAGTAACTTCCCATTTCCCTTCTTCCCTGAGCCCCTAGAAACCTATAATCTTCTTTCTTTCTTGCCTCATACAAGTGGAATACAGCATATGTAGCTTACTGCTGGCTTATTCACTTAGCATGTTTTCAAGGATCATCCATGTTATAACATGTATCAGAACTACTTCCTTTTTATGGCTGATTCATATTCCATTTATATATAATACATATTACTTTATTATAATGAATAAATACACACATACGAGACAGTCTTTTTATCCATTCATCAGTTAATGAACATTTGAGTTGTTTCCACTTTCAGGTTTTGTGAATAACACTGTTATGAACATTGGTGTACAAGTATCTGAGTCCCTCAATAGGTTGTTTTATAATTAAATAAGAAAACTAAATACTTAGCAGGATAACTGGCATATAAAAAGGCTCAGTACATTTTACTTATACTTCTGTAGCATTTGGACGGTTTAAATAAACATGTTCATACACAACATGTAAATTTTTTTAAATATTTAAATATTCGCTAATTCAGAGCAAGATCTGATGGTAAAGAATTGCTAAAGAAAAATGCTTCCAGGAGAAGACACTGATCAAGAGAGAATACCTGTGAGAAACCTATGGATAGGTTGATTTTCTTTTTTTCCCCACAGTAGACACAGTAGGGTGTTGACAAATGAACAAAATATTAATCTACTTGACATGTCATTCCTATCATGGACTACCAGAACTTAAACCCATTAGAGTAACTATCCTTATTCCAATCCCATTGTTTAAGTAAACTTCTGACAAGATTTTTCCAAAGGGGGACAAAAAAAAGCACTGGTGGGGCTGACATAGATGACTCATGTTTGATATAGTCTTTACTATAAATTGCTAAACTAGCATTCTAGTTTATCTACTGTGCCTCTTCTAAATCAGTAAGATTAACGAATATATTAGTTCTATAAGGTACAGACTGTGCTCACTTCAGCAGCACATATAAGGTTGAGACAGGGTCTCATAAATTCAACTACATAATATCTTCATTAATCATATACCTCTATAAATACTCATTTAAATTTAAAAGAAAGATAAAATACAAATCAGGAAAATATCTATAAATATGATTGTTAAAGGGCTGCCATTCTTAAAATTCAAAGAGCTCTTGCAATGCAGTAAGCAAAAGAATAGAGAGGGGACATTGTAATAGAAAACTGGACAAATGGGTAAATAATTTTTTAGAATAAGTACAAATTGATTTAAAATACACATTCAAAAAGCCTTAAATCAAGTATACCAAGTAATTCAGAGCTCTGTCTTCACATTCAAAACTCTGATTTGAGTTCCAAATCAGACTATAACCGAATAGTTGTGTAAATGTTGGGATTAATATCTTGACCTATCTCTCATTTCTTCATAGATACTAAATTATATATTAACTGAAAGATAGTGGTAAGTATTTTATAGGCAGAGGAGAGGAAAACTCCAAAATGGCAAGACCTGGCTGTAAGATGACTGATTAAAATGAGAAAGAGTTCAACTTGAAATGGAAATAATGATGAGCAGTGGTGACTTCCAAAGAACGTCTTATCCTGCCAAAACATTTGGGTGTGAGACAGACAGGTGGTTCATATACATCTGTCCGTGGTCCTGAACCTCCACTGACTATTAGGTCCTAGTCCATTATAACTGTGGAACATTGGTAACCCATTCAAAGTTTCCTAGGAATTCTCAACCAGGTAAACACTAACAAGGGAAGAGACATACATAACCCAAGGCTTCTGAAACAGCACAGCCATGGAGACATGACCAGTTAGGGTGGGGAGGACTTGCTTTGATAGATTTCAAATATTCACATATACAAAACAGAAGGGGGAAGTGAAGTAGAGAGGAAGGGGGAAAGAAAGAAAGAATAAGGAGAAGGAAGGGGCAGAGGAAGAGACCCCCCCACACACACACATGCACATGCCTCTGGATTTGTGGAAGTCTTACTGAAAGCCTATGGAATTATACACATTTGGGTTTGGTGCAATTTTGTACTAGATATCTCCTGAATATGGTGATAAAAGTCAATAATGTATGGTGCAAGAAACGGGAAGGAGGTATGAAAGAGATAAGAGAGGAACCCAGGGACTATATCTCTACTAAAATTCTCCCTCTCTCCCACACCTTACAATAGCTATGATCCGGAAGGAGACACCTGATCCAAGCTATCCCAATCAGAGTCTGTCTCTCCTTAAAAGAAATAGAGACTAGGAGTCACAGGAGAGAATCTTTGAAAGCGGCATAAGAAACGATGATCAACTTTACATTTTGGTAACTTACACGTGTAAGTTTCAACTGGGTACCTCTGAAGGAAGAGAAATGGAATGTATGTCATTCAAACAAGTAGAGGGGAAAATGATTCAGGAAAATATACTGAATTAATCCAAAAGACAGTGGGAACATATGGAAAAATAAGTATTTTTAAAGTTTTATTTTAAAAAAGGAGAGAAAATATGGTAGAAGTAAATCGAAACAAATCTGTATTTACAATAAATGTAAATGGCCTACACACTACAGTTAAAATACAAAAAGATCTCACACTAGGGGCAAAAAATCCCATTATGGCAAAAACCTTCCTTCACCATCATTGCATAAAAGTTGCAATTCATCAGGAAGAAGTAATAATTCCAAACTTTATGTACTTAACTAATCTAGCCCAAAATATATAATGGGCAAAAAGTGATAAAGTTACACGGAAAAACTGGCAAATATGCCATCAAGACAGGCAACTAATAAACATTCTCAGTAATTAATAGGTGAAGCAGACAAAAATCTAAACAATCTAAATAACAAGCTGAATCTAGTGGACACAGATACAACACAACTACAGAAGAAACATTGTTTTGAAAAACATATGCAACTTTTATACATATTGAACACTGGGCCATGATACAAATAGGTGGGAATATTTTTAAAATAATGACCTTTTTTAAAAAGGCATTTGGAAATTAAAACATACCCCTGAGATGTGTGGGTGACTCAGTTGGTTAAGCACCTGCCTTCCACGCAGGTCATGATCCCAGAGTCCTGGGATCAAGTCCTACATCAGGATCCTGGCTCGGCAGGGAGCCTGCTTCTCCCTCTGCCTGCCACTCCACCCTGCTTGTGCTCTACTTCTCTCTTTCTCAAACAAATAAAAAATTAAAAAAAAAAACATATCCCTAAACAACTCACAGTATGAAGAAAACAGAAAATTAGAAAACAATTAAAAGGAAACAATAATCAAAAGACAACATACAAAACATGTAGGATATAACCATAGTGGCAAGTAGAAATCTAAAGCCTTAAAACTCATATTAGAAAAGAAAATGATAAGAATTAATGAGTTAGTTACAGAACTTTAAAAGATGGAAAAAAGAATATAAGTAAATGAAAGAAAATAATATAGATGAGAGTAGGTATTAATAAAACAGAAATAGATATAATCAACAATACCAAATATTGGTTCCTTCTCAAGACTGACACATCTCTAAAAAGAGATCAGGAAAAGAGAAGACATAAATAAGCAGTATTAGAAATGAAAAAATGTATACAATTACTGGTCTTAAGAGACTAAACTGAAGATCATTATTTTGAGCAAATTTATCGAAGAAATTTTAAAAGTAAGATTAAATCGGCAAATTCCTAGGAAAACTCACTTCTCACAAGAATAGAAAACTTGAATTCTATATTTAATAAAGAAATTGAACTCCTACTTAAAAATCTTTCCAGAAAGAAACCCCAGACGAAATAGATCACTGAATTCTGCCAAACTTTCAAACACCTGAAGTAGAAATGACACCAGCATTACATTAGGTAGTGCTTTTCAACTTGTTTTATGAAGCCAGCATAATCTTGATGCCAAAACCTTATACACATTATAGAAAAATAAAACTATAGGCTAATCTCCCTTGTGTACACAATACAAAAAAGTTATAATCAAAGTACTAGTAAGTCAAATTCAGAAATATGTTATACATGAAAACTAAGTTTAATCCAGGAATGCAAGATTGACTCAATATCCAAATGTCTATGTTAATCACCACATTAATGAAATAAAGATAAAAAAATCATATGATTATCTCTATGAAATGCAAAAAAATGATAAAATGCAATTCAATTATATTAAACAACAAAATTATTAAATTTGTCATATATTTATATTAAAATAATCAAAAAAGCTTTAAACCTTTTAGAAAACTAGGAATAAATATACCAGATAAAACCCTTAAATGGGTTGTTGTTATTGTTTTAAAGATTTTATTTATTTATTTGATAGTGAGAGAGGGAACACAAGCAGGAGAAGCGGAAGAGGGAGAAGCAGGCTTCCCGATGAGCAGGGAGCCCAATGAGGGATTCGATCCCAGGATCCTGGGATCATGACCTGAACCGAAGCAGACACTTCACGACTGAGCCACCCAGGTGCCCCCTTAAATGGGTTTTAAGTCAACTTCTAAAGCCCATATTCCCAGGGATAGGATTCAAAGCTGGGCCACTCAGAGTGACTCTAAAACCCAGCCTTTTTCTATGACACTCTGACAGTGGTCATGAAATATTTTTGTTCACATACTGTCTCTACAGAGGTTTTGAAAACCAATGTATTCCCTTGACAATTTTAAATCACAGCTCAAATATTTAATTATAGATTTAATGGTTGCAAATGATGTAATTTGCAATGTATTTCACATTGCATATGTGCTTTAAAGAATATTCCAACAAAAACTTAAATTTATGAAAAATTTATGGGTATGTCCACAGTATAATCCACCTGGCAAAGCCAGTCCTCACTATCAAACCAATCAGCAAAAATAAGACTTATTTTCTGTTAAAAAAGTAGGACTCTAATTTTTACTTCAAAGGAATGTGTCATTACATAACCCAGTATCAAATATTGTTTCAGAGTTCTGAGAAAGATGATGGATGACAGAACTTTGCCACTAGTTTATAAACTAATGAAACAAAGCACCCACGTTTTTAGAAGCTCTTTTTGTTTTGCCCTCCCTAAGGAGCCATGCATTCTCAAACAGTCTCTTTTGTTTTGCACCCAGGAGATTTTCACAATCAAAGCAAGGCAGCACAGCAAAATTCAAGACAGGTAAGGAGTATGCCTTTATAAAGCGGGAGATGGGCAATTCTGAAATGGGAGTGGAAAAAGAAAATCAGCAGACTGCAATGTTCTCAAACAGATGGATTTTAAAAGAGAATACTTAGGGAAGTTGAGGATTTGGAATGGGGTCCCCATGAAACCGAATGCACCCACATACCCCCTAGGAAGTCTTCATGAACCCTGGGTACAGATTCCTGGTCGAAGACTACTGCACTAGATTACCAGAATCCGGAGCATCAAGATGTCAACAGATGTCTTTAAAAAGTGAAACTGATCATTTTTATTTTAACAAAAGTGTTAATCTGATATTAATTCTTGGGTGTAAGTGAATGATGGTACCTTAAAAATGGACTCCACCCTGGAGAATGTTTTCTAATGGCGATCATCTGCAGTCTGTGAGAAGGGACTGACTTGGCTGGAAACAGAGATCATGCTCTTAGCCCTGTCCCTCTTCTCCTCACACTAAGGTGAGCTTGCCAGCCAGGGAGCACAACACAGTGTGATTCAGGGTGTTGGAGCTGTCTGTCCAGGCAGAACTGCCTCTGGGGTCCCAGGGACAGACTTGCTCCTTGTGGCCAAGGCTCCATCAGCAGCTGTGTAGGGCCTCTCCCAAAATCCAAATACAGTGCCCAGTCTGCTGCCTTCCCACCCACCACTCTCTCCCAAATTCCAGGCCTCCATACCCTCAAATAGCATGGCACTCGTGAGTGTGAGGAATGCTGAGCTCAGGAGAATCTAAGCCAAGTGAAACTAGTAAAGTCAGTCTAGTGTCCTATCAAAACCCCTTTAATGCTACAGTTTACAGTTTAAAAAAATTATTTTTTTTTTAATTTTTTACAAGTCCTTCCAAAAAGCAGTCACTTTCCTATTTGTAGAATTGCAGCAATTCTTTCCTTAGCTCTCAGGTTGAATTCACAGACGTTCACAATGATCTGACAGATATCTAGCTGAATTCAAGGGACCAGATGAAATGAGGGTCCCTTACGCTCTGCCATCTTCCCTCCTCAATTTTTTAAAAGTCCTATGAACGCTTCTTCCTGACTGGCTGCTCTGGTCTTACCCAGAACCAGGTAGGGGTAGCTAGGTTCAGAGTCCCTCAGCTTCCCTTTTTGTCCCTACTTCCCATGCCTAGGGACCTCCACAACTTCTCAGAACATAGCTCTTGAAGACACCACCAGGCTGCTCCCCAAACTGTGGGACAGAGGCAGTCAGCCAGCCAAGGACCACAAGCTGGTCCCAGCCCCTGTGATTGTAAGAGCTGGATCATCAGGCCAGTAGACCGGAGCCCCTGAGAAGCAGCCGTCTTGCCCACCTCCAGCTGGTGGCAAGTACCCTGTGCCTGCACTAAGCTGGGGGCAGTGGGACCCGGAGGCCCTGCCTTGAGCACAAAGTTAGCAATTTCACCTCTCAGCACCTCTACCCACCACTCAGATTTAAAGCTTTCACAAAGTCTCCAACTCAGAGAACTAAGAGTTTGAGAACAAAGCCTGAGGCAGGGAACAAGAGTGGGACACAACACTGCCCAGAATCTCAGGAGACCTGAATTTCTGCTCTGGTCCTACCATGAACTCAGAAATCACCCTGGGCACAACATGTCCCTTAATATAAAAAGGAGAGTGAGAAAACCCACCTGGTTCTAGATAAAACCAAAGCAGTCAGTCAGAAAGAGTTCGAATGATTAAAGGAAAAATTAAAAGTGAATGAGTAAATATTGCCTAGGAATGCAATATTAATATTCTTAGGGTGAGAATAGTGATTTCCTGAAAATGACTATTTTTATGACTCCTATGCCACACTTCTTAGAAGCTTAAACTAAAATTAAATAGCTGTTTACATAACACCCCAAAATATCTGTATAGAAACCAGCAGAATCACTTCCAGTGTTTACATAGCTATTACTACACATGTGTGATATGGAAATTTTGATAGGAGCTCAGCAGAAAAGGCAACAGAATTTCTCAAATACAATCCTGCAGCAGCAATGGGTTCTCTGTTACTATTTGCAGTGATCAAACATTTTGCTTAATATAGTTATTTTAAAAATACAAATAATAAATGGTAAAAAAAAAATAAATAAAGTATTTAAAAATAGTAATACTACAGGGGTGCCTGGGTGGCTCAGAGGGTTAAGCCTCTGCCTTCGGCTCAGGTCATGGTCTCAGGGTCCTGGGATCGAGCCCTGCATTGGGCTCTCTGCTCAGTGGGAAAACTGCTTCCCCCCACCCCCTCTGCCTGCCTCTCTGCCTACTTGTGATCTCTCTCTGTGTCAAGTAAATAAATCTTTTTTTTAAAAAACAGTAATACTACATATCAGATAAAGGGCTAGTATCCAAAATCTATAAAGAAATTATCAAACTCAACTCCTAAAGAACAAATAATCCAATCAAGAAATGGGCAGAGGACATGAAGAGGCATTCTGCAAAGAAGACATCCAGATGGCCAACAGACACATGAAAGAATGCTCAACATCACTCAACATCACAGGCAAATACAAATCAAAACCACAGTGAGAGACCACCTTGTACCAGTCAGAATGGCTAAAATTAACAAGTCAGGGAAAGACAGATGTTAGAGAGGATATGGAGAAAGGGGAACCCTCCTACACTGTTGGTGGGAATGCAAGCTGGCGCAGCCACTCTGGAAAACATCATGGAGGTTCCTCAAAAAGTTGAAAATAGAGCTACCCTACAACCCAGCAATTGCACTACTGGGTATTTACCCTAAAGATACAGATGCAGTGATCCAAAGGGGCACGTGCACCCCAATGTTTATAGCAGCAATGTCCACAATAGCCAAACTATGGAAAGAACCTAGATGTCCATCAAGAGAAGAATGGATAAAGAAGATGTGGTATATATGCAATGGAATACTATGCAGCCATCAAAAGAAATGAAATCTTGCCATTTGCAACAACGTGGATGGAACTAGAAGGTATTATGCTGAGTGAAATAAGTCAATCGGAGAAAGACAATTATCATATGATCTCCCTGATACAGGGAACTTGAGAGGCAGAGTGGGGGCTTTGGAGGGTAGGGAAAGAAAAAATGAAACAAGATGAGATCAGGAGGGAGACAAACCATAAGAGACTCTTAATCTCACAAAACAAAATGAGGGCTGCTTGGGGGGAGGGTGGTGTGGAGAGGGGGGTTGGGTTATGGACACTGGGGAGGGTATGTGCTATGGTGAGTGCTCTGAAATGTGTAAGCCTGATGATTCACAGACCTGTACCCCTGGGGCAAATAATACATTGTATGTTAATAAAAATAATTAAAAGAATAAAAAAATACAATAGTAATAGTGTTTGCTTAGGAGCAGGTAAAATGCAAACAGCGGAAAGGCAGAACACCACTTCACTTTTTGCTAATGGTTCTTGCATTTATTCAAGCACAGAGCCAGTGAACTCAGCCAGTCAAAAAAGGACACATAGTAGGATTCCACTCCTAGGAGGGATTTAGAAGAGTGAAACTCAGAGACAGAATGGTGGTTGCCAGGTGCCACGGGGAGGGAGTAATGGGGAGTTATTTTTATGGGAACAGTTGGAGCTTGGGAAGATAGAAAAAGCTCTGGGAACAGATGGCAGAGATGTCTGCATAACAACATGAATGCACTTGATGACCCTAAACTGTACACATAAACATGATGATAAAGGTAAATTCTGTTATGTATTCTTTTACTGCAACGTTTTGTTTTTTAATATTTTTTATTCATTTGACAGACAGAGATCACAAGTAGGTGGAGACGCAGGCAGAGAGAGAGGGGGAAGCAGGCTCCCTGCTGAGCAGAGAGCCCAATGCGAGGCTCGATCCCAGCACCCTGGGATCATGACCTGAGCCGAAGGCAGAGGCTTTAACCCACTGAGCCACCCAGGTGCCCCTCTTTTACTGCAACTTTTAAAAATAAATACCTATGTTTAAAGTCACAAGAGGAAAACTTTAAATTGAGAAAAATCCTACCCACTAACTTAATCTTTCCTGCAAATTAAAGAAAAATTTCCATTATTCTATTTTAGTGGCAGAATGGGAGTGTCTAAGCAGCATGACCCACATACTAATGCAACAGTAACGTCCTGAAAAGATGCATATAAATTGGTTCCATGACTTTTTTTAATAAGCAAACAGTTGTAAATCTGTTGATATTAAATGATATAGAAGTTTTTATATAGGGTTTCTATACACACATAAACAAGAGAAATATAAATGAGCAAAAAGTATTTAACCCACCATAAAAATGAGGTTTCATAAATCACTGTGAAACACTTTACTACAATATGTAATAACAGCTTGTACAAATTTTATCTTACTCATTTACCACTCTTCCTGCATTAAAAAAATATTAGAGAATGTATGGAAGAACCAACTAGCAAGATTCTATTTGTGATGAAAATGTTTATGCTACAAGTTTGTGCTATTTACTTTCAAAACGCTTTAGTACATTGCTTTACATAACTAATGAACAACCCACAAACTATTTCTTTCTTCTATAACAGGAAATTAATGTATAGAAATTAATGCCTTCTTTTGCCATATTAGCTATGATGATGCCATTTGATGGGAATTTAACAGTACATTTTAGTATTTTGTAACTAAAATTATAAAGACTTTTATTTCCTACAAAAATTACTGATTTACTTTTCTGCATTTTATTCTCCTTGAAATGAAAAACTAAAGTTCAACCAGTTCACAACTTATGAACTTGTCATAATCTGGAAATTTATTTGCAATTAATTAATTTGAAATTAAGAATATCACAGAGAAAATGTTACAAGTACTGGGTGTCAGTTTCCCAGCCAACCACACGGAAGTCTGTAAACTTCAAATCTGAGGTTCAACAGGGAATTATCAATCCTTCTACTCACCATCACATTCAGGAGAGTGAATGCCAGAACTTAACAGCACTGAAGATCATGTTCTAGTTTTCTCAATCTTTCCCAAAGAAATACTAAGTCCCCAAGGCCTAAACTTTAGAGCAATAACTAGTTGAGTTTCTCGTTAAAAATCGAAGTTCTCCCAACCTTTAGAAATCCATTTAGTTTTAGACAGGCCAACAAAAAGATTCTCTGGCATATGACTCTAGGTGGAGAAACATGGTCCAAACAGTCCTCTCCAGTCCTCCCAGCCAGGCACATGGCCCAAAATGACAAATTCTTCTGATTTCTTGTATAAGAAAAACAAAATGCCTACACAGATTTATTAATGGAGGGCCCAAAACTTATCAGGATTAAGCAGACATTCTCCAGTTTGGAACCAGGTCTCTTAATCAGAAGTGAACATTAGATTCAACAGGGAAGTGGCAGCGGGGGAGAATAAATAAATAGATCAGTGAGAATCAACAGGGAAGCATCTTTAAGATTCATATACCCTGGTCTCTAACCTGAGTTAACTGAATTATAATGTCTGGAGATGTTCATACATATTGTGAAAAAGCCACGCAAGTTACTTGGATGTATACCCTATCTTAAGAACCACATCTTTTGAGGACTTGACAAATAACTCTTCAATAACCACATAAATCTACAAAAAGCAAACCAAAATCTGCATTCTTGGTTCCATTTACCACTCCCTGAAGTAACAGAGTCAAATTCCACCCTCCAGCCCTGAAATAACTGTCCTAAAACCAAACCAGGTAGAAGGACCCCCAAAAAAATCACAAAGAAAAGCTGTCAGGATCTGGTGGTTTGCTTTTCTTGAGGATAGCCAGGTTATTCCATGCAAATTCTACCTTTTGTGAGTCTTGCATGCTCCTGTCATTAGTAACAGAATCATTTAGAACATACCATGAGATTACCAACTGAGAATCAAATCCAAGAAATCACTGTCTCTGTCTCAGACTGGAGTGAAAAAAGAGCAACTCCATTTTTACACAAGTCAAATTATTTTGGCACGCCCTGGTTAAAACTGCAATTCCACCTGCGACTGGGCAGCTGGATGCAGTTAGAGAAAAAAAATCACAAACATACTGGCTAATTAAATTCATCACCACGCGTATCATATGAACACAATATTCTGACAATCTCAATAAACTCTCCCCGATGGTCACTCTCCCACCCTCCAAAATTACGATGTCATATTGTGCGGGAAAGAGGTAGCATCAGAGGCCTAAGGCTACTATTCTTAGAAAGGCCTGCTTGCAAGGTTGGTGATGATTAAGTAAGATAATCCACGAAAATTGCTTAGACAGTGCCTGGCACACTGTAAATACTCAATAAATATTAGGCTGCTGTTACTCATCCGCTGCCCAGGCCAAAAACATGGGCCCTGTCTGATGACCAGCCAATCTAAAACCAATCGAAATTACCACCCACAACACTCTGTCCTGGCACACTTTTATTTTCTCTATAGCTCTTACTCATGTCTAAAATAATCCTATTTATTTTCATGTTTATTTCCTGACTACCCCCCACCCCAAATTATGATGTAATCTCCATGATAGCAGAAATCCTGCCTGTCCTGGTCATTGTTGTATCTCCAGAAATTGGTACCCACCATGTAAGAGGTATGCAATAAACATCTGTTTTTATGAATTCATTAGTATACTCCAAAAACATTCTATTGGAACAAAAGACTACAAATCTTAAGGCTACTTAAGTTCTGGTAGACAGCAATTTCCAAGCCTCCTTGCTTTAAAAACAAACATATATTCAATGGCTTTCTACTGTCCAGAGTCAAATTCAACTTACGTAATAAGTCTTCTGAAATGGCCCCAACTCTCCATTCCAATTTATTTCCCACTATTCCCTCACTCTGCTCCAAGCACATGCCTTTGAGCTTTCCTGCCTCCCTTCTCTTGTACTCTTCATTGCACTGTTCCTCTCTGCCATCTACAATGCCCTCCTCCTATCTCTGATTCACAAAACACCTCTTAAGGTCAGCTCCAATGTCACCTCCATGACTGACCCTTCTCCATTCCCCACTCTCCTTACTAAAAGCAATCTCTCTCTCTCACCTGCTCTAATGCACTTACATTCTCCTTAATTCTTCAAGGTCAGGAACCACATGCTGTTCATCTTTATTGTTCCCACACTCCATTATACACATAATAAGTCCCACACTCCATTATACACATAATATTTATTATACACAATAAATATTCATTGAATTAATTTTAAACAGACCTCCTAACCACACCTTCTGCAGACATCAGTAGCAAAAAATACACACTGAAATTTGGGTTAGAGACACAGTAAGAGATGATCCTTGGGGTGACATATATAAAAAGATAATTAATCATCCAAGATAATTCATACTGGCTGCCAAGCGAGCACCATAAACAAATTTTATAGGTACTCAGAGAGGGTAAGTCAGCAGAAGATGACATGGCTGGGAAAACTATTATTTTAACGACTGTATGCAATTTTAAAATTAAAATTTAATTATAGATATCTATAGTGCATCCTTCTCTCTCTTCCACACAATAACACTGACTCAGAATCATTAAATCAAAACCACACATTAGAGAAGGCATACTCTGAGTTGGTCAGGGAAAAGGAAAAGAACACCATAAAACTTTACTGTAGCATTAATAATCCGTAAAGAAAATGCTATGAATAAATTGCAAAATACAAAGCCAAATGTAGTGGAGACTGTTTATAGTTTACCCGGAATCCATTCCCTCTTCCTAAAGAGAATCCAATTATTATTTAAACTTCCCTCACACAGCCCACAAATACCTTAATAATCCCTTCAATGCAACGACTAGTTCAAGAATAGACATAAGACCTAATTCTGACCATCAAGACTGGAGAGGAGACATTCTGGGTATTTCTGTGAAAGGTAAAGTCTTGTTCATCTTGAAAAGGCTACAGGAAGCCATATCTCTCTCTCTCTCTCTCTCTCTCTCTTCCACCGAACAAGGATATTGTTCCAGTGCCATCCTACAACCTTGGAGAAAATAAGCGTTAAGAGAAGACACCATGGCAGCAGGGAGACTACAAGAACCTGGATGTTTGATAACACTGTTGAGACACCAAACCAAGAAGCTTACCCTACCTCTACTCTTGATAGTTTCGCTAAGATATTCCTTATTATTTAAATGAGTTTGCATTGGGTTTTCAGTTATGTGTAGCCAAAAGTACACCATCAACCACCCCCCATTTTTGCTGCTTAATCAACAACCTTTTCTTATTATTGTACTAGCATTTAAATTGTTTCTTTTTACTCCAGCCACTAAAATCAGGACTTGTACCATTAGAAATCTGACCTGTTTCTGCTACAGAATCATAAATTCAAGAAATAAAGTATAAAGGTTCACAAAATTCCTTTCAAGTTCATTTCAAGTTCATTTTAAAGGAAAGACAGCTTAAAAGTAACCAAAAGGCCTGAGGTGTATAACAGGCCTGCTAAAGTAGTTTTGAAAATATCACTGTTTAAAAAGAAATAAAAAGTCTAAGATGATGTTTTAAATTTCAAATGACAGCTACATACCACTAAATATAATCTCTATTCTTATAGATACAAAAGTGTTTCCACATTTTTATCCTAAAGGACACAAAAGTGAAATAGGTATTATGATATTATTCCAATTATTCTTGACAAAATGTCAGTAAAACAAGAATTTTGAAAATATTTTTGATAGCAAATGAATCACCAAAAAAACTCACTGAATTAAAATCTCTATTACCTAGAAGATACAGTGAAAATTCAAAAGATTTTAGGATAATTTGGTCATAATCTTATTACTTTCCACTGAAAGCTAAAATCAAAATTCTAAATTTGTTAAAACTGGACTTACAGAGAGGATTATGGGAGTTAAAAACATTTTAATGTTATTATGATGATAGTTCTTTCTATCTTCCACAACAAATACAATTATCCAGCATGAAGCAAGCATTCCATAACTGTTGGGATTTATTACTGTCATTATCATTAATGAACACTTTTTGACCTCTGGTCCATTTTTCTCCCTCCTAAACATTCTACGTGGATGTCACTATCATTCAAACAAAACCAAAAGTCTACAGACTTAAACATTTTGCTATTTAGATTACCCTCTTCGTCAAATTCTATTTCTTTCCTGATTTCTACAAAATTGCTTTAAAGTAGGAGTTCCAGAAGTTTTCTAACAATGTTGAGATTTGACTGTATTAAAATAATTTTTATTTTATTGCCTATCTATTCCATTGTGCATTCACCAATTCTTTCATTTATCAAATAAATATCTAAGTAACTACAATACACCAAGGACTTGTGCTAGGTATTAGGAATGAAGTGATAAGCAAAACAGACATAGTCCCTGCTCTGGTGGGGAAGTTAATATCTTAATCAAATAAGGACAAACATATATAATTTAAAAATATTTGTTGTAAATTAGGGGCTATGGTATATATTTTTCAAACTGGTATATTTTCAATCACCTTTTAATCCTTATTGTTTACAATTTCTAAAAATTGTCACAAAAAGGGAAGTCAACCAAGGTGAATCCTCCAGCCCACAGAACTTAAAAAGAATATTCTATCAGCACAGTTCACACAACCTGTGACTAATATGATTTATTGTGAAAGAAGTCTGCATCCCCAATAGCCAGCAGATTGATATGCAAGCTTATGATGAAGTCATTTTTTAGAGAGACCTATTTCACATTTTCATCACTAGTTCATTGTAAAAGCTGCTTTGAAAAATGGCCCTAGCTTATAATAAAATCACATTTATACACAGATCAGTCTATAAGAGCATTATTTATAATAGCAAAAGAAAATTGGAAATAGCTTAAGTATTGAAAAAACATCGTAATGGCCAATAAATAACTGTGTATCTATTTAGTGAAATATTAAGCAGACTTGGAAAATGGGAATTATGAAAATTATACAAAATAGACTGGGTGTTATGAATACTATGAACACTACATGAAAAACAAATCATGTACTATATGGCACCTAAAAGAACACAATAAAAAAATAATAATAAAAGAAAATTCTACAATATAGAAAAAGGGGCTAAGATCATACAATATTGGGGTGTCTTGGTGGCTCAGTGGGTTAAACAACTGCCTTCGGTTCAAGGTCCCGATCCCGGAATCCCGAGATCAAGTCCCATGTCGGGCTCCCTGCTCAACAGGGAATCTACTTCTCCCTCTGACCCACCCTCATGCTCTCTCTCTCTCAATCTCTCTCTCTCAAATAAATAAATAAAAATCTTTTTTAAAAAATTATATAACGTTGGGGACAATGCTACTAGTATCTATTGAAGACTTACTATGGGCCAACATTTTTTTTTAATTTTATTTTTTATAAACATATAATATATTTTTATCCCCAGGGGTACAGGTCTGTGAATCGCCAGGTTTACACACTTCAGAGCACTCACCATAGCACATACCCTCCCCAATGTCCATAATCCCACTCCCCCTCTCCCAACCCCCCTCCCCCCATTAACCCTCAGTTTGTTTTGTGAGATTAAGAGTCACTTATGGTTTGTCTCCCTCCCAATCCCATCTTGTTTCATTTACTCTTCTCCTACCCCCTTAATCCCCCTGGTTGCATCTCCTCTCCCTCATATCAGGGAGATCATATGATAGTTGTCTTTCTCCGATTGACTTATTTTGCTAAGCATGATACCCTCTAGTTCCATCCATGTCATCGCAAATGGCAAGATTTCATCTCTTTTGATGGCTGCATAGTATTCCATTGTGTATATATACCACATCTTCTTTATCCATTCGTCTGTTGATGGACATCTAGGTTCTTTCCATAGTTTGGCTATTGTAGACATTGCTGCTATAAACATTCGGGTGCACGTACCCCTTCGGATCACTACGTTTGTATCTTTAGGGTAAATACCCCAGCTCTCGCCAAAATACTAGCCAATAGGATTCAACAGTACATTAAAAGGATTATTCACCACGACCAAGTGGGATTTATTCCAGGGCTGCAAGGTTGGTTCAACATCCACAAATCAATCAATGTGATACAACACATTAATAAAAGAAAGAACAAGAACCATATGATACTCTCCATAGATGCTAAAAAAGCATTTGACAAAGTACAGCATCCCTTCCTGATCAAAACTCTTCAAAGTGTAGGGATAGAGGGCACATACCTCAACATGATCAAAGCCATCTATGAAAAACCCACCGCAAATATCATTCTCAATGGAGAAAAACTGAAAGCTTTTCCGCTAAGGTCAGGAACACGGCAGGGATGTCCATTATCACCACTGCTATTCAACATAGTACTAGAAGTCCTAGCCTCAGCAATCAGACAACAAAAGGAAATTAAAGGCATCCAAATTGGCAAAGAAGTCAAACTATCACTCTTCGCAGATGATATGATACTATATGTGGAAAACCCAAAAGACTCCACTCCAAAACTGCTAGAACTTGTACAGGAATTCAGTAAAGTGTCAGGATATAAAATCAATGCACAGAAATCAGTTGCATTTCTCTACACCAACAACAAGACAGAAGAAAGAGAAATTAAGGAGTCCATCCCATTTACAATTGCACCCAAAACTATAAGATACCTAGGAATAAATCTAACCAAAGAGACTAAGAATCTATACACAGAAAACTATAAAGTACTCATGAAAGAAATTGAGGAAGACACAAAGAAATGGAAAAATGTTCCATGCTCCTGGATTGGAAGAATAAATAATGTGAAAATGTCTATGCTACCTAAAGCAATCTACACATTTAATGCAATTCCTATCAAAGTACCATCCATTTTTTTCAAAGAAATGGAACAAATAATCCTAAAATTTATATGGAACCAGAAAAGACCTCGAATAGCCAAAGCAATATTGAAAAAGAAAGCCAAAGTTGGTGGCATCACAATTCCGGACTGCAAGCTCTATTACAAAGCTGTCATCATCAAGACAGCATGGTACTGGCACAAAAACAGACACATAGATCAATGGAACAGAATAGAGAGCCCAGAAATAGACCCTCAACTCTATGGTCAACTAATCTTCGACAAAGCAGGAAAGAATGTCCAATGGAAAAAAGACAGCCTCTTCAATAAATGGTGTTGGGAAAATTGGACAGCCACATGCAGAAAAATGAAATTGGATCATTTCCTTACACCACACACGAAAATAGACTCAAAATGGATGAAGGATCTCAATGTGAGAAAGGAATCCATCAAAATCCTTGAGGAGAACACAGGCAGCAACCTCTTCGACCTCAGCCGCAGCAACATCTTCCTAGGAACATCGCCAAAGGCAAGGGAAGCAAGGGCAAAAATGAACTACTGGGATTTTATCAAGATCAAAAGCTTTTGCACAGCAAAGGAAACAGTTAACAAAACCAAAAGACAACTGACAGAATGGGAGAAGATATTTGCAAATGACATATCAGATAAAGGGCTAGTGTCCAAAATCTATAAAGAACTTAGCAAACTCAACACCCAAAGAACAAATAATCCAATCAAGAAATGGGCAGAGGACATGAACAGACATTTCTGCAAAGAAGACATCCAGATGGCCAACAGACACATGAAAAAGTGCTCCACATCACTCGGCATCAGGGAAATACAAATCAAAACCACAATGAGATACCACCTCACACCAGTCAGAATGGCTAAAATTAACAAGTCAGGAAATGACAGATGCTGGCGAGGATGCAGAGAAAGGGGAACCCTCCTACACTGTTGGTGGGAATGCAAGCTGGTGCAACCACTCTGGAAAACAGCATGGAGGTTCCTCAAAATGTTGAAAATAGAACTACCCTATGACCCAGCAATTGCACTACTGGGTATTTACCCTAAAGATACAAACGTAGTGGGCCAACATTTTAATATTACATATTAAGGAAAAATAATTCCAACAGTTAAATTCACTAAAGATATATATACAGCACAAAATTTTTACATTAGTCACAGTCCCAGCAATTCTGGCAATATATTCTCTTCCTTACTCCCTTCACACACTGCACACAAAGAAGACATAACAAATTAATATAGGAGGAAAAGTATGTAAGTTGAGATTCAGTTCAGCTCTACCTAACAGAAAACTCAAACATAGCTCAAACAAAATAAAAATGTATTTCTTTTTCAAGTAAAGTAAGTCTGAAGCTAAAAAGTCCAAGGCTGGTAAGGGAGCTTGACAAAGATGTCAGGAATCCAGGATGTTTTCAGTTCACTGCTATGCCATCCTTGGAGAAGCATGGTCCTCATGCCCAATACTCATGGTCCAAGCTCTGAAAACATCACGTGTTCTGTGCAGCAGGAGGGAATAAGGTGGGTGAAGCCCCCCTCTTTTAATAAAACTTCTGATAAATAACACACATCACTTCTGCTTACATCAACTGACCAGAAGTAGTCATGTGGCCACAACCAACAGCAAAGAAAGCTAGAAGACAGTCAATCAAGTTTGTTAATAAAGAAGGTGAGCCCTACCATAACTCCAACAGTCTTTTCTGCAGAAAAGTCAATCCTCGAATCCACATGGAACCGCAAAGAGACTAGGATAGTCAAAAACTCTTGAAAAAGGGGCGCCTGGGTGGCTCAGGCCTCTGCCTTCAGCTCAGGTCATGATCCCAGGGTCCTGGGATTGAGCCCTGCATCGATCGGGCTCTCTGCTCAGCAGGGAGCCTGCTTCCTCCTCTCTGTGACTGCCTCTCTGCCTACTTGTGATCTCTGTCTGTCAAATAAATAAATAAAAATCTTTAAAAAAAAAAAAAAAAAACTCTTGAAAAAGAGGGGGTGCCTGGGTGGCTCAGTCATTAGGCATCTGCCTTTGGCTCAGGTCATGATGCCAGGGCCCTGGAATCAAGCCCCGCATCGGGCTTGCTGCTTGGCGGAAAGCCTGCTTCTCCCTCTCCCACTCCTCCAGCTTGTGTTCCCTCACTCTGTCAAATAAATAAAATCTCTTAAAAAAAAAAAAAAAAACCTCTTGAAAATGAAGAACAAAGTGAGAAAACTTAAACCTCCCAATTTCATAATTTGGCACAAAGCTACAATAATAAATTGCGTATGTAGTACTGGCATAAGGATCAACATACAGGTCAGCAGAATAGAACTGAGAGTCCAGAAATAACCCATACATCTATGATCAGTTGATATTTGAAAAGGATGCTAATCTGTTCAATGGGGAAACAATAATCCGTTCAACAAATTATACCAGGATAATTGGATTTCCACACGCAAAGGAATGTTAGACCTCTACATCTACATCAGACCATTTATAAAAATTCATTCCAAAGGGATCTTTAGTTCATTTATTGTCCTTTCACAGAAGAACTTTCACTTTAACTGCTTGATATGATTTATATTTCTTCTGCTATAATTCCCCAGAGTTATATCACAATTCCAAATTCATACTTCATACCAAATTCATATTTCCAAGGCACAGGGAACAGGAAGCATTTAGATGACATCCAACACACACACACACGTACACAAAATAACCAAAGTTAAATTACGACCAAATAGTACCAGAAATTCAGCCCCTATAATTGCCCTCACTCACCTCATATCTTTTTTTTTTAAGTGGGCTCCATGCTGGGCAAAGCTTGAACTCACCACCCTGAGATCAAGACCTGAGCTGAGATCAAGAGTCAGATGCTCATAGGCAACCCCCGTATCATTTTTTGTAGCAATAACCTAAAGAAAATCGCTTGTTAGTTTTACTAATTTAGCTAAATATGTGTATAGACAAGTGACATTTGTATGTTGGTGCTATATAGCCTAAACACTTAAAGAAAATTAGTCTAAACTGAGCACAATACACTGGTCATCTATAAACCTCCATATCCAATCTGCTAAGGTATTATATATGATCATATGATCATATGTGTGTGTGTGTGTGTGTGTGTGTGTGTGTGTGTGTGTGTGTGTGTGTGTGTATTTCACATTCTGGAGGCTGGGGACCTTCAGAAACAAACAACGTTAAAGAAGAAATATAAATCACCTGAAGCAGTTAAATAAAGTCAAAGTCCTCCTGTGAAAGGACAGTGAACTGAACTAAGCATTTCCTCAGTATTTTTTAAAGCTTTCTGGATCTTCAAAACAAGTAATTCAGACTCAAATACAGTTTGAGCCACTTGCAATTTCAGGGGGAAAAAAAGTTAAAACTGCTTTACCTGAAAAATCTTGGTATTAATAAACATTTAACAATTAAAGCTGTTTAAAATCCCAATAGCTCCTACTGTAAAACTATATACTCTTACAAAAGTTATCTTCATCTCTTTTAGAACTGAAACATAAGTCAGACACTGCTGCAAAGGAAGTATCACCATGGCTGGGGAGAAAATTCCTTTATCATTTGCAAATACTAGTTATATTACATCATTTCCTTGTCTCTTTAAATGGGATGGTTGAGGTTGTATTTTTCGGGGACATACCTAACTGAAATCAAAACATGCTAGACTACCATAAATACCTTATCCTGACCCCAAGTAACTATTTCAAACTACAGATGTTGCAATCCAAGCACTCTTAGTATCTACTTTAAATCCTTCTCATTTTAAGTAAAGCCATTAAATCTAGAAACTAAAAAATGACCACCACTTTAAGATATAATTATCTTACATATGGCTTTTTTCCTTTTACGTAAAATGTGAGAGTAAATACAGAACTTTTTTTGTTATTTTTTTAAGATTTTATGTATTTAGAGAGAGAAAATGCAAGTGGGGGTGGGGGAACAGAATGGGTAGAGAATCTCAAGCAGGCTCCACAACCCTGAGTTCATGACCTGAGCTAATATCAAGAGTCAGACACTTAGGGGTGCCTGGGTGGCTCAGTGGATTAAGCCTCTGCCTTCAGCTCGGGTCATGATCCCAGGGTCCTGGGATCGAGCCCCGTATCAGGCTCTCTGCTCAGTGGGGAGCCTGCTTCCTACATATCCCCCCCCCCCCCAGCCTGCCTCTCTGCTTGTGATCTCTGTCTGTCAAATAAATAAATAAGATCTTTAAAAAAAAAAAAAAGAATCAGACACTTAACCTTTAACTGAGCCACCCAGGTGCCCCTTAAGATTGTTTTAAGTAATCTCTACACCCAACGTGAATGTGGGGCTCGAACTCACAAACCCAAGATCAAGAGTCAGATGCTCTACCGCTTGAGCCAACCAGGCACCCCCAGAACTTTGTATTTATTTATTTTTCTCGCAACTTTTTAAATATACAATCCCCAACAAAATAAGTGACCAAACAAACTGAAAAACAATCAAAATAACCTTGAACAACAGAAGCAGTCAACAAACGAATCAGAAGAACATCTAATGCAAGGAAACAAAGTATTATGTTAATGTTTCGGTCCTCTGGGCTGCTGTACTAAACTACCAAAACTGGATGGCTTATACACAATGGAAATGTATTTCTCACAGTTCTGCAACAGTGGAACTCCACAATCAAGGCCCCAGCGCAGGTGCACTCCAGCAAATGCCCTCCTCCTGGTGGCAAGCTGGCACCGCTTCACTGTGTCCTCTGCGGCCCCTTTCATAAAGGTTCTAGTCCATTCCTGAGGGTACCACCTTCAAAGACCATCATCATCTTTGGGGGTTAGGATTTTAACACACAAATTTGAAAGCGACACTAACATTCAGACCACAGCCATAACGCAATAATGATTTGTTTGGGGTGTGCTTTTTAATACGCATCTTAATATTCACATTAAAAATGAAACCTGACCCAGGAGCAGCCAGAAATCAGACCAGTTTCCTAGTTAGGCCTATGTCTCAGCAACCCCCTGAAACAAAATCTCTTGACTCAGCCCTAAAACAGAAATGAAAAGGAGAGCTCATTTAGGTTTCAAAAACATCTTCTCTGTGAATGGGTGAAATTCATTCCAAGAAGACTCATTTAATGTGAGGCTTTTTTTTCTTTTTCACTTGCAAGGACCAACTTGGATTTCAGAAGACTCAAGAGCAGCCCAGTACTGCTGAAACAGAGTTGCCCTACAGCTGTATGTCTGACTGGAGTTCTGATGGCCCCTCTCCCAGTACCTAGTTGCTTACTAGATGACAGAAGTGATCATTATACCCACCATATATATCACTTGTGTGATTTATTTTGTCCTTACTGCTGTTAGAGTTCTGGTCTGTGTCCAATTCCACAAACAATGAGTACTATGTGTATGCTGGGGTAACCTTTGAAGAATCTGGGTATCATTAATGTAAATACATAGAATTTATCCCACACAGCTCTTTCAGGAATAAACTACCCTCCCCAGGTAGATAAATACAATTTACAAATTACCATCTATGAGAATTATCACTAAAGAAGAAAAAAAGACTGATCTGCTCGAAGAATATCCTGACAAATTCTAAATCCCTCCTTTACTGTATCCAGTTCTGAGTTCCTCAGTTACAGGACTTAGAAAAGTTTGAAAATAAGGTCATGAGAAGAATAAGGTAATTGGGACTTTCTGACTCTGCAAAAACTAAAGGTATTGTTTAAGTTGTCATTTTTATTAGTTATTTTTGAACACAGATTCAATTGTCACTTTAAGAAAAACACCGGGAACACCTGGGTGGCTCAATTAGTTAAGCCCTGGACTCTTGGTTTTGGCTCAGGTCCTGATCTCAGGGTCATGGGATCAAACCCTGACATTTCTTCACACTCAGCACAGAGTCAGCTTGACATTCTCTCCCTCTCCTTCCCCCTAAGCCCCTCTCCCTGCATGCACGCACTGGTGCACATGCTCACACACATACACACACACGGTCTCTTTCTCTCTCACTCAAATAGTAAAATCTTCTTTAAAAAAAAAAAAAAAAGGGGGCGCCTGGGTGGCTCAGTGGGTTAAGCCGCTGCCTTCGGCTCAGGTCATGATCTCAGGGTCCTGGGATCGAGTCCTGCATCGGGCTCTCTGCTCAGCGGAGAACCTGCTTCCTCCTCTCTCTCTCTCTCTCTCTGCCTGCCTCTCTGCCTACTTGTGATCTCTCTCTCTGTGAAATAAATAAATAAAATCTTTAAAAAAAAAAAAAAAGTTGGGGCGCCTGGGTGGCTCAGTGGGTTAAAGCCTCTGCCTTCAACTCGGGTCATGATCTCAGAGTCCTGGGATCGAGCCCCACATCGGGCTCTCTGCTCAGCAGGGAGCTTGCTTCCCCCTCTCTCTCTGCCTGCCTCTCTGCCTACTTGTGATCTCTCTCTCTCTCTGTCAAATAAATAAAAAAAAATCTTTAAAAAAAAAAAAAAAAAGTAAAACATCAAGCCCCAGTAAGCACCACCACCCTCACTAAATTTTGGTTAGATTGATATTCAGTGCTTCCATTACTATAACCATATAAATTACTATTTTTCTTTCCTATACAAGTTTTTATTTTAATAATTGCTTTCTCATTTGTTTCATTTTCTAAACAACCCCAGACTCTCCAGACTTCCAAATCTCCTCTCAAGAAGTCTATTCACATCAGTGTAGAAGTCTCTCCTGTCTGGACTGACTGACCTCAGTGCTGGGTGCAAAGCTGCTATTCTTCATTCTCCCTTCTCCATCATCCTAGCAAACCCCTTCTTCTCTCCCCCGTACTGGGCCTCCTGCTTGCTATAGCCTACATTTCCTCATCCTAGTTCATGCTCCGGTTTCGTTCGGGCTAGGATGACCTCCTCATCAGTCTGCCTAGGATCTTCCTGGCTTTTGCTCAAGTCCCAAATATGGAGCAACTTCTCGGTCCTAAGTAAGCCTAGATGGGGGGCTGCTTACCCTATTGGGAGCCCAATGATTGCAGAAAGTAAATTTTTTTAAAAACCTGCATGTCTAAAAATGACCTTAACCCATTCTCACCCTTGACTAAGAATTTGGGTACAGAATTCCAGGCTGGAAATCATTTGTCTTCAAACATTAACATTGCCTTTTAGCTTCCAGTCTTCGCTGCTGAGAAGTCCAAAGCCTTTCTGATTGCTGATCCTTTGTTTTCTTTCTCTTTGGAAACTTTCTGGGTCTGTTGTTTGTCCCAAGTTCTAAAAATTCCACAGCGTACTGACTGCAAGTCTTGATGTGAGTTTATTTCCATCCATTGTGCTGGGTGGGGCCCCTCTACAGAGAAACTCATAACCTTCAGTTCTAGAACATTTTCCTGAATTATTTCATTGATGAATTTCTCCCCTCTGCTCTCCCTATTGAAATCCCTATAATTCAGATTATTACTCAGAACTCCTAAATTGGCCTACAATGTTCTATGTCTTTTCTCTTTGTAGTTTTTGTTCTATTTTCTGAGAAACTTTTCCTGCTTTACTTTCCAACTCTTGTGCTGAGGTTTTAATTCTAGCTATCACATTCTTAATGTCAAAGAACTTATTTTTCATTCTTTTTTTCCCTTTTATGACATGCTGATATGTTTCAGGATCCTCTCTAATCTCTGAGAATATGCATAGTTTTGTTTTTGAAGTGAGTCTATTTCGCATAAGTTGTTTTTTTGCTTGTTTGTCTGTTTGCTCATTTGGAGCTATGCCTTATGCAGTAGAGGCTTTCCTTGGATAACTGACAATCTTTGGTTTCCTATTCATGCTTTTCTATTCATCCCATATTAAGTACGAGAAAATGAAAAGACGATCTGAAGCTCTGGAACAAGGACTGTCACTGTCTTGTGACCACCACAGCCCTCCAGTGAAGGGTCCCTGATGTCCAAGAAAACTCTGCTAATCTTTTTGTTTTGAAGTAGGTTCCACACTCAGCGTGGAGCCCAAGGAGGGGGCTTGAACTCATGACCTTGAGATCAAGACCTGAGCTGAAATCAAGAATCAGACACTTAACCTACTGAGCCACCCAGGTGCCCCTTAAAAATCTGTCTCTGTGATGAAGGCCTGCTGTCAGCATTCTGGGAGCCAAGCAGAAGTAAATAAACATTTATTTAACCTCATTTTCAGTAGCAAATGCCCACCCTAAACTACATCTAATATCACTCAAACCAGAGAATCTCTATTTTACTGAGAATAACCACCCAATCTCTGGGGAGCAAAAACTATAGTAGCCCAGTGGCACGCAGTAGGGAAGGGCCTGAGAGTTCCTATTGGTTACAGAAGTTTCAATCACTCCTCCATATTTTAGTCCCACCCACACCTCAACTTTCAGAGGTTCCTTAAGAGACCAATTTCTAAGACTTTTGAGGATTCTGCTGAGTAAACTGGGTAAGCCCTCAGCTTTCACTCTTACTGAGGATTTAATTTTCTCAGATCTGCTAAGTCAGTTATCGCTCATCTGCCCACTTTTCGCCTTCCGTAATTTCACTGCTACAGCATCTCTCCTGTTTTTCTCATCTGTAAAGGTTTACTACTTTTAAAAATTCCTTTACTCTAGTTTTAGGAAACTATAGAAGGGAATGAAATTATATATGTGTGTTCACCTCATAATCACCAGACTTCAAAGTTTTTATAAGACACTGTGCAGGTAAGATTAAACATTACATACTTGATGTAAAAAAAATTTTAACTTGAAAAATTAAAAATTTGATTTTATCTTATTCCTTAAGATAAGTAGCACCCTCTTCTCCTTATCTTTACTTCATGAAATACTTGTTTACCGACTATCAACTGGTAAGGGAGGGGATTATAAACCACTACTTATACAATCACTTTTGAAATAAAATAACATAAATCAACATTACCAGATGCCTACCATGTGTCATGTGTAGTAGGATCGGGGGGTGGTATAGAAAACAAGTTTCCAAACAAATTAACCAATGAGAGAAAAGTCATGGAATAGTCAAAGATGTGCCTTAATCAGTAGTAGAGACAACACTTCATTACAGCTACAGCAAAAGGTGAATGTGGTACAAAAGGGCAATACCAGAGAATCGGACGGGCGGGGGGGGCTGTTGGTGATGGAAATACTCTGCATCTTGACTGCGCTAGAGCTCTACATTTGTTAAAACTCACAGAATACACACCAAAAAGAGTAAATTTCACTATATATGAATTATGTAAAGAATTTTTAAAGATTTTTTAAAGGTGAGGAGCACCTGGTAGCTTGTTTGGTTAAGTCTCTGACTTTGTCTCAGGTCATGATCCCAGAGCCCTGGGATCAAGTTCCTTACTGGGCTCCTTCCTTGGTGGGGATCCTGCTTCTCCCTCTGCCCCCATCCTGCTCAAGCACTCTCTCTTTCCCCCTCCGACAAATAAAAAAAACTTTAAGAAAAAAAAAAGTTTTTTAAAGGTGAGAATGGGAAATAAATATAAAGAAAATTATAAACACACACACACACACACACACACACACACACACGCCATCAGGTGGGGAAGATCAAAGTAAGCACAGGTGGGGACAGAAACCATGGTGGACCAGAGCAGGATCCTAAAGGCTGTACTAGATGAAAAGGATGTCCATAAAAGGGCTGCATGGGATCACTTCTGGGATATTCTTGCCAAAGACGTATCATCATGAGGAAACAAACCCAAATTTAGTGTTACTACAAGTGTTGCAAAATACTGGCCAATAATCTTCAGAAGTCTCAGTCTGAAGACAGTCCAGACTGAATGAACACTAAAAGGCATGACATCCAAATATAACATGTGATTCTGAACTTTTTCTATAAAAATATTATCAGCACAACTGACAAAACTTGAATGAGGCCTGAAGATTAGATGATAGTGATAGTAACACATCAATGTCAATTTCTTGATTTTAATATTTGTATCGTGATTATACAAGAAAATATATAAAATACACACAAACATACTTAGGAATGATAGGAAATCAATAGGCAATATATTCTCAAATGGTTCAGAGGGAAAGACACTGTACTGCACTTGCAATTTTTCTGTAATTTTTCTTTGTTTCAAATTTGTGGGTTTAAGAGATGAAAAAGATGAGGAAAATAGACAAAGACTATATCGTTAAAAATTCTGTATGTCACACTAAGGAGTTTAAATGTCATTCCAAAAACTATTAGTAGTCACTGTAGGATATTAAGCAGGATGTTGTTATGATCAAAGGATCACGTTGTGTTTTTTTAAAAATCCATCTACTAAACAAAAGCCCTGGGGCACCTGAGTGGCTCCGCCAGGTAAGCATCTGCCTTTGGCTCACTCAGGTCATGATCTCAGGGTCCTGAGATTGAGCCCCACATCAGACACCCTGCTCAGCAGGGGGATCTGCTTCTCCTTCTCTCTCTGCTCCTCCCCATGCTTGCTCTGTCTCTCAATCTCTCTCTTTCTCAAATAAATAAAATCTTTTAAAAAATAAAATAAAAAATAAACAAAAGCCCTGGGTAGGATTCACAATATTTTCAGGTTAGGGACACAGGAAATAATGAGGTTATACATTACTCAGCATTTAATGGAGAAACAAAAGCATGATTAATAAGGTAAGATCCAGAAATGGGATCCATTTAGATACGTTTAATACAGGCAAGTCAACTGAGCCAGATAGACACAGAAGTTAAATAAAATCAGGATAACCCATACTTAATTGAGATTACCACAGGAACACAGGCTAAAGAAACAAAAACGATCATACTTAATCATAACCTGATGCAATGTAACACAGCAAGGACTCCTGCGGAAAACTGTTAACTTAGCATGCATCAGTGAGAAATGGGGTGACACATTACAAAGGCATGCAGCAAAAAGCAGAAATAGAAATCACACTAGACTTGCAAACACTACTGTGGCTTTAACCATAAACTCTAGGAAAATCTTTATAAGTATGGAGCATGGAGAAACTTTATGGTATCATACCAGTATGTCAGCTTGACTATATCCCTGAGCTTTCAGTCTGTTTTTAAATGCTTCTTAGTTATAATTTTTGGTCAGGGCAAAGCCATACTTAGCTAGCAATACAATCTTAAAGTGGGGCTTTAGCCATTTCAAGCTTTTCCTAATCTTTTTAAACAAGCATTTTTTTAAATCTTAGGACAGATATAAATGCTTAACTGCTGTTCATAAAGCAACTTGGGGCATTCGCCTCTCCCAGTACACCAGATATTTAAGGATGGGATGCTGGCTGCAGCAGAACAACTAGGTTGGTTTTACCAAACCCTCATAAAGTCGGCTTAGCTTTGTTCTGTTTCCCGACACTCACCACAATCTCTCGAATTCTGGACAATGCAATGATTAGAGAGGTAGCTGCACTGAAAAACGGAAACGACTAGGTTGAGCAGGAGCATCTCTGCAAACCAGTAACTGCACACACGAATTCAAAAGCATGTACGGGGGTCTTAATGTAAACACGCATCCATCCATCCAGTGCAGACCTCCATGCTCACCAAATAAAAGACTACAGCTTCTGGTTGCTACAAAGGGCAGTGCTAAAAAATGTTAAGCAGAGAAAGAATAAAGGCAAGTCATTCAATCCTCACCTTTGGAGTCTGATGTAACTTGCAATAATATGCAAAAAACCATGTGATAGATTTTAGTAACAACCTCTGTCACATGAGCAGTTCAAAGGCTCTGACGGTACCTACTGAGTCTAGTACAGTCTTTTCCCAAACTGTTAATGTTCCTCATAAAAAGGGTTCAAAAGACAAATGACTGAGGCAAATTCTAGGTAAAACAAGGTTAAAAAGGGTTTCCGTACAGCACAACTTTTTTAAATAAGTTTTTTAAAGATTTTTACTTATTTATTTGACAGACAGAGATCACAAGTAGGCAGAGAGGCAGGCAGAGAGAGAAGAAGGGAAGCAGGCTCCCTGCTGAGCGGAGAGCCCCATGGATGCGGGGCTCGATCCAGGACCGTGGAATCACGACCTGAGCCGAAGGCAGAGGCTTTAACCCACTGACCCACCCAGGTGCCCCTACAGCACAACTTTTAAAAAACTTTTACTCTGACAATGAGTTTTGTAATAGCCAAAGATGCAATAAAACTATTTCTCAATCTTACATATTCACTGAACTCTTAATCTTCAGAATATTCATTTATATCCCTTGAAATATAGTTTAGAAAACACTAGTGTATACTGTTCATTTTCTTCATACTTACTGCTAGACCACAACATGTACTTACGGTGCTGCATAACCCTTAATCCACAAAAAGTCCTAAGTGAACAATACCTCAATGACCTTTCATGATTATTTTCATCTTTTGAGTCGAAGTCTAGAACTCTACCACTCACTTGCAGATTGGAACTATATAAATATAAAAATGAAACATAGCTATCCATGTAATAATATTTGTTGTTGGTGATGCAAAGAATAGGTACTGGCTTGATATCTGCTGAAAATAGTTCAGTTAATAACAAGATGTTCAATGCAAAATATCTTGTCCTAAAAGAAGGAATAAGATGCTGTTGGCACAGTCACATAATGAAAGACATCTCCAATGCCAATATCATTTAAATAAAATATCATCAGTAAGAGATAAAATTTGTTACTGATGAAATACATCCCAGTATTAATACAGCTATACAATCCAATTAAACTTTACCCAAACAATAGTGTTTTAGTTCTTCCTTTATCATAATGCTAGACAAAAACTTAGAAAACCAGATAAAAGGGGCAAATGGGGGCTCAGTCAGTTAAGTGTCTGCCTTCTGCTCAGGTCGTGGTCCCAGGGTCCTGGGATAGAGCCCCACATCGGGGGGGTGGTGTCAGTGGGGAGTCTGCTTCTTCCTCTCCCTCTGCTCCTTTCCCTTGCTCTTGCTCTCTCTCAAATGAATATATAAGACTTAAGAAAAAGAAAACCAGAAAAAAAAAGGAAATATAAATCACCAGAAAAGGAATAAACCTAAATCAACTTTCAACCTTTTGCAAAATAAGCTATTACTATTATGTCCATTTTTTCACAGATGATAAAACAGGGAGAGGTTCAGTAACTTGCTTAAATCATCCAGCCAATAACCAAAGCAGTCAGTCTGAAGCCAAAGCCCTTGCTCTTTACCAGTATATTCGTTTAGAAAGGAATATTTCGGGTTGAGGTATTCCACTTGCAGATCTTCACCATGGAAACTCTAAGTAAATTTAATTAAGCTTTATCACTATGAATAGAGCAAACAGAATAGGTGGTTTTTTTTTTCACTGATTAAGCCTACAGTGATGTTTAAGCAATTTGAAATAAAACCGAAAGTTAAATGACCGCACATGACTGAACTAATTCACATGTACTCTTAAAAGACTGTTTTCATCCACATAAGAAGTACTTTCAACCATAATTAGATTTAGGGAGAGAAGAACAGTGTTGATGGGGAAGAAGGGAAAAATAAATGTGTATCAGAGGGGAGAGAAGAAAAGCTAATTAATCTGTCCCCCTATAAGCAATTTGGCTTTAAATAATCAAACAGAATTATCCTCTAGTCTTATTATCTGCCACCTTGATATCCAGAGAAGTTTACAGTAATCAGAGAGTTGCTCACATAGGGCTGAAACAGCACCAATTACCAACATCCCCCCTTGTTCCAGGACAGCACCCCCTCAGCCGGGACACTGCAGATAGTACTGAACCTTATATATACTACATTTTTTGCTATATGTATATACCTATGAGAAAGCTTTATTTATAAATGAGGCATAGTAAGAGATTACCAATAACTATTAAATATAACCATTATAAAACTATGCTGTAATAAAAGTTATATCGCTGTGAACAGTCTCTCAAAATATCTCAATGTACTGTACGCAGCCTTCTTGTGACCATGTGAGATGATGAAATGTCTATGAGATAAGATGAAATGAAGTGAATGTCAAAGGCACTGTGACATAGCGTCAGGCTGTTGTGCTTCCTAGATAGTCTTTATTTTTCTTTTTCTTTTTTTTTTTTTTTCAAATTGAAGGTATATGGCAACATTACATCAGCACCATTGTTCCAAAAGCATTTGCTTTGTGTCTGTGTCACATTTTGCTGTATTTCAAACTTTTCATTATCACATTTGTTGTGGTGATCCAGGGACCAGTAATCTGTGATGTTACTGATGTAACCGTTTAGGAGCACTGCGCACCATGCCTGCAGAAGACGGAGAACTCAGACGATAAATGTGTGTGTTCTGACTGCTCCACCAACAGGCCATCGCCCAGCCCAGTCTCTGTCCCCCTCCCTGGGCCTCCCTATTCTCCAAGATGGGATGCGACAGTACCGAAATTAGACAGGTGAAAAACCCTACAATGCCCTGTAAGTGTTCCAGTGAAAGGAAAAGCCTCCTCTCACTTTAAATCGTAACTAGGAATGATTTAGCTGGGTGAGGAAGTCACATTGGAAGCCAAGACATGCCAAAAGCCAGGCCTCTTGTACCAAACAGCCAACTTACGAAAGCAAAGAAAAAGTTCTTGAAGTAAATTATACGTTCTACTCCAGTGAACGCATGAATGAGAAGAGAGTGAAACAGCTTTACAGCTCATACGGAGGACGTTTCGGTGGTCTGGACAGAAGAGCCATCAGCCTTCTGCCAACACAGCCATCAGCCAACATTCCCTCAAGCCAAAGCCTCACCCAGAGCAAGGCCCTGACTGAACTCTGGGAAGGCTGAGAGAGGTGAGGGAGCCGCAGAAGAAAGTCTGACGCTGGCAGAGGTTGGTTCACGAGGCTTCAGGAAAGAAGTCGTCTGGACAGAAGTGCAAGTTGAAGCAGCAGGTGCTGACAGAGAAGCTGCAGCAAGTTCTCCAGAAGATCCAGCTCCGAGAAGTCATGAAGGCGGCCACACGCAACACCAGATTTCAGTGTCGACGAAACAGCCTTGCCCTGGAAGATGCCATCTAGAACTTCCACAGCCAGAGAGAAGTCAACGCCTGGCTTCAAAGCTTCAAAGGGCAGGCTGACTCTCCTGTGAGGGGCTCGTGCCGCTGGTGACTTTAAGGGGAAGCCAGCGCTCAGGTGCCATTCCAGAAATCCTAGGACCCTTAAGAAGGAGGCTAAGTCTACTCTGCCCGTGCTCTGTGACCACAGCAACAAGGCCTGGATGACAGCACATTTGTTTACAACCTGGTTTACTGAAGATTTTAAGGCCACTGTTGGGACCCACTGCTCAGAAAAAAGATTCCTTTCAAAACATTACTGCTCACTGACAATGCACCTGGGCACCCAAGAGCTCTGATGAAGCCGGGTAATGAGATTAGGATTGTTTTCATGACCACTAACACAACATCCATTCTAAGCCCATGGATCATATTTGCACTTTCAAATCTTAATACTGAAGAACTACATTTCATTTGGCTATAGCTGCAACAGAGCATGATTCCTCTGATGGATCTGGGCAAAGTAAATCAAAAACCTTCTGGAAAGGATTCATCTTTTTATTTCATCTACTCTAGATGCCATTATGAGCATCCATGATTCATGGGAAGTCATCAAAATACCAACATTCACAGGGGTTTGGAGGAAGTTGACCGCAACCCTCAGGGAGGTCCCTGAGGGGTTCAAGACTTCACGGGAGGAAGTCACAGCAGACGGGGAGGAAAGAGCAGGAGAACGAGAATCAGGAGCAGAGCCCGAGGATGGGACGGACGGGCTGCAACCTCATGATGGAACCTGAACGGATGAAGTCGCTTCTCATGGAGGCGCAAGGAAAGTGTTTGCTTAGATGGAATGTACTTCTGCTGAAGATGCTGTGAAGATCATTGAAACGACAACAAAGTTTTGGACTATCCCACAAACTAAGTTGATAAGACAGCAGGAGCGTTTGAGAGGACTGACTCCAGTTATGGAAGAAATTTTCCCATGGCTCCAATGCTATCAAACAACATCACATGCTACAGAGAAATCCTTCATGAGGATCTAATGAGGCAAACTCATTGTTGTTTTAAGAAATCTCCATAGCCACCCCAACCTTTAGCGCCCACCACCCTGAGCAGTCAGCAGTCACCAACATGGAGGCAAGACCTCCCAGCGGCAAAAAGATTGCAACTCGCTGAAAACTCAGATGATGGCTACCATTTTTAAACAATAAAGCATTTTTTAATCAAGGTATGTCCTTTTTTAAGATATAATGCTATTACACATTTAGTAGACCGCAGTAATGTAAACATAACCTTTACATGCACTGGAAAACCAAAAAAAAAAAAAAAATCATTTGAATCAGTTTATTAGGATATTTACTTTATTGCAGTGGTCTGGAACCAAACCCTCAGTATCTCCAAGGTATGCCTGTATATATGTTTTTCTCTTTAATAAAAGGATTGTATTTTCTGGTTTCTTTACACCAGATATAAATAGGTGCTGGCACTTGAAACCCATAGCTTCATACATATGTTATAGATAATAAGGAAATTCCACACTAGTTCAACAGTCTGAAACCAATAGCTTAGTTAAAACACTCTAACTTACAAAAAACAATACTTAGTACGGTAATGAATTCTAAAATTGGCCAAGTCCTTGATCTTTTCCTCTTAAATATCACTAAGTAATGAATAAAACTATTTCAGATAAACACTTTTGCAACGTGTAAACAATTATAGTAACTAAAGCTACAAAAGATAAAGTGAGAATTTCTGTATTTACTGTGAGTGCCTATACTTGAAAAGCAAGTTTAATTAGACCAAGAAAAGGTCATAAATAGTCTTCTCAGTAATTTCAAAGACTATAGGAGCTGATAGCACTGGTTCATTACTTTATATCTAATTTCACTCTACTTTATAAGGTGCTTTTCCTAGATGTACTTGTTCATCACCATCACACTTGTGCTAGACCACCACGATCAAGTTTCTCTCTCAGTTCGCATGACTATCACACAATAGACAATTAAAAATCCACAACCACTAAAAAGTAAAAGAAAATTTATTCAGATTCAGATTCTCTCTCAAACCACACAGTATCCCAAAATTATCTCTTTCTAATCCTCATATAAGGAACACCACAACCTCGTACTAAAAGTGCATTTCCCAAAGAGTATTCCATGGAATACTGGTTGCCATACATCTTCCAGATATTCTTTAAAAATATGGTTCTATAATCATACCAACTGTACAAATTCTAGGATAACTGGCAGTATTTCTGATGTTTAATTTTGTTTAAAATAGTTTCCCAAATTTAATTAGCCACAGAAACATCTCTCTTCCCTCCCTTACCACAAAGCACCTATTAATATCCCCTGGGTTTCCAGAACACATTTTGAAACTAGGGATGGGGCTAGAGTGAAGAAGCCCTAATTCCAAAATAGAACTAAACAGTTCATAGGAGGAAAAAATTAAGGGTCAAACAGCAAGATGGGAGAGTGGGGAGCCAGATCTCCATACCTTCTGTTACCACAAGAGCTAAAGTGCTGTCTTCCTACAGCAGCAGATAGAGAAGCAGTAGAAAGGGGGTTAGCCAATATAAGGTTAGCCATTGCCCATGTACTAGCTGGAAAAGAGGTGGACACTAGGAAGAAAGAACAAAGCAAATAGCTGGGAAGAGTGATCCAAGTGCTCTGATGGACATCAGTGGGGAAGAGAAAGAAATCCTCTTGACCTACAAAGGAGTTTTGTATGCAGTGATAACAAAAAAATAGCCATTCCTACATCTGGGATGACCTATACTTACAGTGAGGTCATTCAAAAACAAAAATTATGTAAAGAAATTCTTGACTCATTAACATACAGTGAAAGCAGCAGAGCAGTTCTTGGCCATAGCTTCTGAAAACTTGAGGTCACTCCCACTGGTAGTTTCATGAGTAGGAAGGGATCAGAAAATCCATGGAAGCAGCAAACCCTTCTCACTTGCATCTACTCTAGAGTTCATCTGAAGCAACGGGAAGATATAACAAAAAAACTAATACCAATATCTACAAGTCATATGATCATCCCTCATGTTCAAAAAACTTCCAACTTTGACAATCAATGAGCCAACATCCAGGACCCCAAAGTCAGAGAAGGAAAAATGTCAAAGGAAAAAGAAATGAACCATCAAAGACTCAGACAATACAAAGGAGTGAAGCTGGGGCGCCTGGGTGGCTCAGTGGATTAAGCCTCTGCCTTCGGCTCAGGTCATGATCTCAGGGTCCTGAGATGGAGCCTGCATTGGGCTCTCTGCTCAGCAGGGAGCCTGCTTCCCCCGCCTCTCCCTCTGCCTGCCTCTCTGCCTACTTGTGATCTTTCTCTGTCAAATAAATAAAATCTTTAAAAAAAACGAAAACAAAACAGAACAGAACAGAACAGGAGTGAAATCAATTTCTCTGTTCACTAAGTTCTTGTAAATTAAACATACCTATTCACAGTGCAGACTTAAGTAGCAACCCAGGAAAACACTATATTCATGCTCATTTTTATCAGTCATCCTTTCTCCCGTTCTCCATCCCTCCTTCCAAGTTTTTTGCTCCTTCCTAAATTCCTCTTCTTTAAATCTTAATCTGTCCCTAAATTTATCCTGTGTAGTTTTTTTTTTGGGGGGGGGGTGCTTGGTCTCTAATCCTTTTGCTGTCAAACAACATATTTTAGCTTCATCTACACTAGAGTCTCAAACTTTTTGGGTCCAAATCTGTAATAGAAATACAGGAAAACACGAGTTTTGCATGAAAATACTTATTCTTTCTAAACATGATGTCCTTGACATTTTCTATTCTGGTCTATTTAATTTTTTAAATGCTGGTTGGACTTAGTAAATTGACTTTAAAATCCATCAAAATCAATAGGATGAAATACAATGGGCTACTATATACAACATACTAGCAATAAGAGTGCCAAAGGAGAAAAGATTTCAAAGCAATTTTTTGACTGCCACTGAAGAGTAGAATAATAAATTATTAATTCATACCAAGTTTGGTTCCTTTACCCTAAAATAGCCTGGGCTTACTCCATAATATTAATCAACTCCCAGGAATTATGAAATATTTCAGAAAATTGCCAACATTATGCTATTTGTTTTTACACTGCTATACTAAAGTATGCCCTACATATCCATATGAAAAATAAATTCCTAAAATTCTTAAACTGTTACTCCTAACGTGCCCATTCTCACAGAGCAATAAATTCTTCAAAAAGAGAGACACACACACAATACCAAATGATTTTACTCATATATGGAATGTAAGAAATAAAACAAACAGAAGGCAAAAAAAACAAACCAACAAAACAGACTCTTCAACACAGAACAAAGTGGTGGTTGCCAGAGGGAAGTTGGATGGGAGGTATGGGTGAAACAGATAAAAGGGATTAAGAGTACTTTTATCTTGATGAGCACTGAGTAATGTATAGGATTGCTGAATCACTGTACTGCACACCTGAAAATAATACTGTGTTGGCTATACTTCCATTAAAAACAGAAACAAAAGAGAAATGCTAAAGAAATAGCCACTACTTACTGAACTTGCTTCTACCACGTACCAGCATTGTATTAGGTCAAAAAATTCTACTTCCTCACTATCATTCTTAGGAAAAGAATAATAGATGACTAGTATAAAGGAAACAAGTGCCCAATCTGTATTTCCAATGACATTTATGACAATCCTGAGGACTTAAAAATAAACTTAATCATCTGTATGAAACGAACACTTTGATGGTTTGGTATGACAAATTCTGCTAACATAAAGCTAGTAAGGAGCCACAGAAGTGAAGAACCAGGTGTCCCAGAAAAGATTCAGATACTTCTAATGAAGGCATTTCCACCTCACTTAATTGACCCACACCTGAAAAAATGTGAATTAGCTTTAAAACTACCCCAGTGAAAAGTTTAAACCACAGTACCCACTGAAGTGCTCTAGTAACAAGCTTATTATTAATCATTTAGATGTATGTGTGTGCATACACTAAATAATCTGTAAGATTATATTAAGGATAATTTAAGTGAAATATTACAAAGTATAAGATTCAGAAACCATCAAAAAAAAAAAAAAAAGATTCAGAAACCATCAAAAAAGTTATACAGATAGCCTTGCTTGCTTCTTTTGTATTGAGTAACATTATCCTACATGTATTCTTTAAGTAAGTTGGTAAAGAATTCCCTAAAATTCCAATTTCCTATTTCAAAGTAGAGGGTAGCCAATTCAATGAAAAATGCACTCATTTTAGTCACTGTTAGCAAATAAGTTTATAATATAAACGTTATTCTCACTTCTACAACTGTATTGTAACTAATGCTAGAGTTATATACTACTGACATCAAAACTATTACTTTATAAACAAACATTCAAACCATTATCATTTCACCAGTTAAAAAACAAGGACACAAAAGTCTTTCAAATCTTACTGGATATAACTAGAAAATATATATTATTAAATCTAAGTGGTCCATGGCCTTAAGGTACTCTTATCCCCTTGCTCTACTGCTCACTGCCTTAATTTCTTCTTCCTCTCTAAAACTCTACTTATTTCCTCCCTCAAGCCATCAGCACAAGCAAGGAATGCTGCCCTCCTCCCGACCAAAAAAACATATCTGAGTAAAATATCAGTTGTTTTTGTCATGATACTGTAATGAACAAAACATTAACTATACCAATGTAAAAGTGAAACGGACCATAACTAGGAATAAAGTGAAACTGATGGAAAGGAAGCAAGGCAGACAGAACCTTGGCTGACTCCATTTTTTAAAGTAGCCTATCACCAGCATTAAAAATAAGGCATAACTAGATGACACATTCATTAATGTAAACAGCCAAACACAAATATACACCATGTAATTCAGAGTATTTAACTACTACTGCTCTACTGTTGCAAACACTGAGTCTTTTAAAACTCAAACTAAAAAGTGTATCATTTAACACAAATCAGAATTATATTTAAGCCCAATGAACAATCCCTATAAATTTCCAATACCAACCAAAAAAATAATGTTTAAGAAATTAAATTGAAGTCATTTCACTATCTGGAAACTTCATCTGTTCTTTATATAATGTTAGATGATAAGAATAACATAGGACATGTCCCCAAAATGTAGCAATCAAGTTCAACGCAAACAACAGCTGATTTATTTCAATACTTAAATGGAGGAACAGACTGGCATTCTTAACCTAAATTCTCAAATAACTTAAAAATAATAAATACACCACTCAAGATACATCTTTTGACAGCTTTTCCATTCTTAACTTTTTCTTAGTCTTTACCCAAATGTCTATGGTTGGTAACTCCCACTTTTGAGACCTCACACTTAAAAATGCCTGACTAGACACTGCCTACCCCAACAGCGTACAAATTCCTTAAAAATTCTAGACTCTTTTTCTCTACTACTGAGAAAAATAATACAAATTTACTGGAGACTGTACATTTTTGTTACATCCTGTCAGACTTCTAAGGAGGCAAAATACTAAGGATACCACTGAAACTTAACTTACTTTAAACTGTGCAAAGTCCCTGGTTTGAAATACTCAAACATATTAAGAAAAATAAAGTATATTTGGCCAAATACTTACTTGACTTTTGGCTTAAACTAAATATGCATAAGCAAGTTTTTTAATAGAGATATAAGAAACAAAATCCAAGAAAACATCTTTGGTGAAAAAAATATAAATTATTCTAGCAAAACAGCAAAATACCTTCTTGCATGAAACTATGTAAACTCAACCAAAAGGCAACTGAGGATATGATTTTCTCTTTTACCACAATTTTAAAATCATATTTATTACTGGTGCATACATAGAGTTCTCCCATCATTTTGTAGATGAGAAAGAACAGCTACTAAATGATAATCATGATCATAGTCAAGAGTGTCCCTATGGTACTTAACTCAAGAACTGAAATTCTAAAAGTACCTAAACCTTTTCTTTAAATTTTCAAAACACTAAAAAAAAAATCTCTGAATCTAGGAAACATGGGATGCAAAACAACATACGTTTTGCAAAATATTTTACTCTACACATAAAAATAAAAGACGTATGAAACCAGTACCAAAGTCAATCAAAATTGTCTCAGTCTTAAGAGAGAAGATAGTTTAGAATTCTTACATTCCTAATATAAGCCTGGCGGTCTGTTTATAAAAATCATCCTGTTCACATTTATAAATACATACACATACACACACATTTTTAAATACCTCATGACATCAACTTGTTAGAAAACTTCTGATACTGGCAAGTTGGAGAAAGTTATTACCTATAGGCCATCTTGAATGAGTTATCTACCTAACCAACTAATTTTTTTTCCTAACCAACTAATTTTTCATAAATTTCAAATCAAAAAAATAAATGAACGAAATAGTCACCACTTGATTTTTACTTCAAGAAAATACAGCTTTACTTGGGAACAAAGACATTTCAGGACAAACATTTTCCAACAAACTAAAATTATTAATATTCCAAAGGTACAAACACTTCTTTAGCTAATACTCCTCAACAGCCGATGTACCAACACAGGTGTGGGTGGTGATGTGTGTTGTTCCAACAGAGCCGCTGGATGTTGGAATGTGCTCGCGTGTAACACGGGAAGCAGAACTTAAGCCAAGCCTTCAAGCCTGAAGGTCACATGGAGCGTCTGCGCTCATCTCTGATCTATGGCACTACAGCGGGTCTTCGAAATCACATCTCTATTTCAGGAAATGGAGACAAAAATCTCACCGGTTTAGATCTGCATTAAATTTATAGTCCGTCTAACCCTCAAGTGGGAGCTGTTCCCAAACATTCTCCACCAACTACTATCACAAAATTTTTTAACTATTATGTCATGCTATCTGAAGAACATGACAATTTTTGGAAAGCCCATGTTTAGTAGTTTCCTTTGTTTGTACCACAGGGAGATGAAAACAAATCCCCGAGATCACCACCTTCCAGTTCCTGTTGACCTAAGACGTTTCACTATCTCCTCCCCTTTTCAAGAGTGATTTCCAAAGACCGGGAAGGAATGCTTCCACCAATAAATACCTTTCAACTGAATGTGTGTTATTCCGCCATGCGTTAGGCAACTGTGAGCAATAATCCATTTTGCTCATCACAGAATTATTCAAAATCTCTTACTATTGACCTCTAAACATAAGTTCTTCCTCCTAAATTCCACATTAAATCAAGGCAATAATTGAGTCGCATGGTTTTACTCTTGGGAAAATATCTACCAAAAACTTAGCAAAAAAAAAAAAAAAAAAAAAAACTTGAATAATTGGTATCTATACCTTCACTGCACATACATTTAAATGTACGTACCATACCCATTATTTAAGTCTATGTTATAAATACATGGTACACGGACCATCTATCTGCCTATCTACACACTGATGACAGAGTCGACAGCTTACTCACGGTAACTCCCCTGCGACAATTAAATCCCAGCGCCCACCTCCAGGGAGCTTACTGAAAAATACAAACTCACCCCATTCCAGGTATTCAAGAATGTTCTTCTCCCTTCGCAGCGGAGAATTATTGCATTCATCATAAAGGCAGATGAGTATATCCAACAGCGTCTCCACACTGAAGCATTGCCCATTGGTCTGAGCGGGCCCGTCCAAAATGAACTGCTCCAACTGCCTCAAACGCACTTCCCCGGACATGTTTGCTTCGGGGTCCGCCGCTCTTCCCTTCAGTGAGTATTACGGTTTGCACTACGAGTATGTGATCCTAAATTTTACAAGGTGCGGTTTTAAAAATAAACCCTTCGTCCCGCACACCACTGTCGTGCACGGCAGGTACTGAATGACACCCCGACGCGCCAGGAAGCTCCCGTCACCGAAGCGTCTTCGATCCCGCACAGATGCATGTATCGGGAGGGAAAGTTACCATAAAATAGATCTCTAAAACATCTTAAAAAGAATAATACAATTAAGACGTATATTTAAATAAAATAATAATTAAAAGTACAGCGAACCAAAGAGTCAGGACTTCTTTAAAAAAAAGAAGAAGAAGAAAACAAAATACAACTCTTCTCCTTCATTCAAAATTCAGCTCGTGCAACACAATCCCGCAACGAATCCGGCTGCATCATTAATGAATCGGGTCCGATCCGCATCAGCAATTCACTTCCCGGGAAGGAGGAAGACGGAAAAGGGAGGAAAGCCCCAGAAGGTACATGGGGGAGGGAAAAGCTCGGCGCTGCTGCAAAGGCTGCCGCCCGCCGCTGCGAGAGCGCCCCGGCGGCGGCGGCGCGGCGGTGGCGGCGGCCGGGGAGGGGGCGAGGTCCCCGAGGCAGCCCCTCGGCTCGCCGCCCGCCCGGTCCCGCCCGGAGGACGCTCTTCCTTTCTCCTCCCGGCGTCCTCCTCCTCACGGCTCCGCGGCGAGTCGTCTCTCCCGCGGATTCCGGTCGAAACTCCTCATCTCCCTCGCAGCGTCTGCCGGGGCCTGACGCGCGGCGCGGCCGGGACGGGAGCGCGGGCTGCGGCGGCGCTCGCCCCGGCTCCGGGGGGCTGCGGCTACTCGGACGCCCGCGCCCGCCCCATGGCGGGGGTCGCCGGCCGGGGGCCTGCGCCGCGCCGGGCGGACAGCCGCTCTCCCCCCTCGGCCGCCCCAGGCTCCCGACGCCCTGGCGCGGGGCGGGCGGGGGGTTGGGGGGTCCGGATTCAGAGGACGCTGGCGACTCCTTCTCCCCCTTCTTCACGCCCCGGGGCTAAGGGCATCTTTCCCCGACGAGGCGCAGGAGGAGGGGTGGGTGCCGCCGCTGAGGCGAGCAGAGGCTGCGGCAGCCGGGCTCGCAGCCACTCCCTTCCTCTCCGTCCCACCCCTCCCCCGCCTTCCCGGCCTGGCGCGCTCGCGCCCTGGGCTCCGCGAGGCTCCCCCTGCCCCCGCCGCGCGCGCGCCGGCCCGAAGCGCGCCGCCGCGCCCGGATCCAATATGGCGACTCGGCCGCGGGCGCGCGCGAGCACGAGCGCACCGCCCCCTCCGCGCGCCGCCCCCGCTCGAGTCCGAGTCCGCGGGCCCAGCGGGGGTCGGTCCCGCGCCCGCGCGGAGCAGAGCGGAGGCCTCAGCGGGCCGCGGGCCGTTGCACCCCCCCCTCCCAACAGGACGGCCGGAGCCGGCGGGGCCGTGGCCGCCGCGACGTGGAACGCAGGGATGCAGGAGGACCCGCGGAGGCCTCTCGTGCGGACCGCCAGCGGGCCTCGCCCGGCGCGCTCGGAGCACCACCTGCCCCGCACGTTTGCTCTGGGTTTGGGGGTGGAGGGGCGCCTTCCAGGAGCTGCCGGCGTCAGGCTGCCCCCAGACCTGCGGAGGACCGTGCCTCTCTTACCGCCCCTCACCTGCGCACCACCCGCCCCGCCAAATGCGGTGCCCGAGCTCAGCCGACTGGCAGTTCCCCGGGTGTCTAATTACACCACTTCGTGTGTCATTCCCAGGACAAATGCAGTGACACACTTGTGGGCGCTACCGTCTTAGTCGGGAGAGTGTGTGCCAAGGGCACAATGCCCATCTCTCCTCCCGAAACTTTCCCTGCGCGCACCACTGGCTTTCTTCCTCCGGAACCACTCCAGCTGCTGCGTGTTCGTCCCCCGCCAGGGCTACCACCTACGGGGGTTCAGCGGATGCGGGGAGTCCGGACCGGGCTCCGCGGGCTTCGAACCTCCAGCCCCCGTGTGCGCGCACACGCACACACGCGCGCGCCCCGCACATGTGCCCCAGTGGCACTGCAGATGCTGGGCAGCAGCGGCAAGTCATTCGGCTGCCACGGCCCCTGACGCATTTAAGCATTTAGGGTCTTCCAGGTGTTTTCTAGTCTTGATTTCAGAAGAGACCTGTTTACTAATTTCTCATGGAAGGCCCCGCAGTGAAATGTATCACCAAACTGGGTCACTGCGCTTCTGTCATTTCCTCTCAAAATTGCCATCTCCTTTATAATTTTCCTCTGAAATATGATTATTTTATATTCTCTGCCTATGCCTGTGGGCCAATTATGTTTTCTGCTAATGCCCACAATTGCATCTTTTTTACCTCTTAGTAATATGGAAGCTGAGGAGCAACTAGAAATGAAATCTAAGAAATGAAGGCTAACGGAAATCATTCAAGTTTCTGTGATTCACAAAACACTATGAATTTCCCGTGAAATCTACGGTTGCGAGTCTACACTGGCCTGGCTTAAATAAGGACAGTATTATTTCCCATGTGCTGTTGACACAGAAGTGACTCTTAAACAAAAGGTGAATCATTTCTAGCCATGACGTCTATGTGTGTGTGTTGTCTAATTATGCAAGTAATAAAAGAAAAACGAAATGTTTAATCCTAACACAGATAAATTAATGTTTTGGTGTTTGTTATGCAAGGCTTCTTCCCACGCATTTTAACAAAATGATACAAAATAAAAGAGGTTTATAGCCTCCTCTTTTCACCTAGCAATATACTATAAACATCTCTTCAGCTCAACAAAGGTTCTTCAACAACATGGTTGCTAATAGTGAAGCCAAGACATTTTAACAATCCCATTTGACCTTGAGGTGGGGTAGCCAAGAAAGAAGCCCTTTCTTCAGCTTTTCCATCATAGAACTGACTCCAAGATACTTACCTATCCAACTTGAAAATAACTGTAAAGACAAGCTTGAAAGAACCTAAATATGTGAGGTTCCCATGAATACTAATTAACGGGGGAAGTATGTGAGATACAGATACATGTTTTTTAAAAGAACAGTAAAGCTGCCAGTCCTCTCTCTACCTATTCTGTTAGCACTTGGGTACCACCCACAGACCAGGGTATTGACGGTTGCTTAATAACCTTTTCCACATTATTTAGAGAGTCAAGGGGAGGACTTATTTTTATTTAAAAAAAAAAAAAAAAGGCACAAAGAGAAGGAAGAAGGTTGAACCCAATCAATTTGGCTTGAATAATTCAAGCTCAGAGACTTAATAATTAACTAGACACTAAACACATTGTGCGGGTGTTATTTTAAATGTTCCGGTTGAAGTGTGAACATGCTTGTTAATGAAACCGGTCTTAAGCCAAAGAAAGGCGCAGCCCCAGCAGCCCCACAGTGCTTGAAGTGTTCCTGGGAAGCCGGAGTGGCATGGTGTTCTCTGGGAAAGGAGCCTGGAGGAGATCTTTGTGAAATTCTGCTCAGGGACCTGCAGATCAGATGTACGCTACCACAAACACAATCTTTTTGAAATTATCATCAGAAGTTTTATACGAAGGTGCTGGGAATTATTCAAGACCGTTCAGGAAAGAAAAGACAGAATGGGACCAGAAGAGAGGAGAGTGAAAAGAGTAGGACAAGACAGGAGTCACTAAGCCCAGGCTCCAATGCAAGCTCTTTTCATCTATCTACTCCTCTGATTCTAACCTAAGAGCAAGAGAATCCAGGCACCAGCAAATATTTGTAACCACCAACCCTACTCTTACCTTGCTGTGTCTTACTCCAGAATGATGGCTGGTGGAGAATAGGACCCAAAGTGTGGTGCATGCCATATCGCATCCCCTTTCCACACAGTACAACCTGACCCTGCAAATGATCGACCTGCTTTATCACTCTCTGAGGTTGAAACCCCACTTGTCCTCACTTCACGTCTAGCTCCCAACATGAGTAACACCAACTGCAAAGGCTTACCTTATGAAAAAGGCAGACTTTGTAATTAATAATTGCTTCCTTTACAGAACACTGGCAGTGGGTAAACACTGTCCTGAGTCCTTTGGACACATTATTCTATTCAGTCATCATAAGCATAGGAAGTAGAAAAATTATCATCTCCATGTCATAGACGAGAAAACGAGGTCTAGGGAACTTAGATCCACAGCTAGCACGTGACCAAGGACCTGTGGGTCAACACCAGGCCCACCCGGCTCATGCCAGGGCCCATGGTTTGTTTTATTTGTGCATTTATTCATGCATTTATTTTTAGATTTTATTTTTAAGCAATCTCTACACCCAACATGGGGTCCAAACGTACAACCCCAAGATCAAGAATCACATCCTTTACCAACTAAGCGAAGCCAGCCAGGGAGCCCCAGAGCCCAGGGTTTTTTTGTTTTGTTTTGTTTGTTTGTTTTTTAAAGACTTTATTTATTTATTTGACAGAGAGATAAAGAGATAGAGCACAAGTAGGCAGAGTGACAGGCAGAGGGAGAGGGAGAAGGAGGCTTTCCACTGAGTAGGGAACCCAATGTGAGGCTAGATCCCAGGACCCCAGGACCATGACCTGAGCTGGCCGCCTAACCAAACGAGCCACCCAGGTGCCCCGAGGACCCAGGGTTTTAAAGATGACACAAGTGTGGTCTGAAAGTGCAGAATTCTATTGTAACCAAGAATCAGGAAAATAGAGTTGTCTGTTCACATATTTGGGCCTTAGAAATTGACATTCAGGCAAAAGAGGGAAACCGGTATGATGTGTCAGGGTACAACCAGGAAACCAGAAATCACCTATGTATTTGAACCAAGGGAACCATAATTCTGGGAAATGATTTCACAGGTGATAGCAGGACTGAGGAAACAGACAAGGGAGAACGAAGTTTTACCCAAACTACCACAAAAAAAAAAAAAAGATAAAACAAATGTTTTATCTCTGAACAAACATTAAGTGGTTTTGAAGTGCCTGGTTTTAACATAGGAGAAATTTTCACTCCTCTCTTTTCAAATTTATTTTGTTTTTTAATCCCTCAAAAAGGTGAAAAAACTAACCAACCAAACCCTACTCGTCTAGGGCAACTTTAATTAGGTTCACAGACTAAGGTCCCATTTGCTCATCAATGGATCTTATCTATCTTTAAATCTCTTGCTTAAACTTCTCATTAGAGCTCTGCATAAACAAGCTCTACCATAAATGGAATTTTCAAAAATATGCTTTGGGTCAAACATTACTGTACAGATAGTGTCAAGTATTGGACCTATTTAGGAAATTTGAACACTAAGAAGAGAGGTGGTCTTCTCTTGTAAATTCCATCAACAGGGAACATTTGGCAAGACTCCATGGCCATATGTGATGACAAAACCCAAGCCCACGAAGCCAGTGTGTTCCTCTCAGGCCTGAGGTGACACTGGAGGTGACAAGGCCTACACCCAGGGGCTGGCAGCTGAAGAAGTGAGAATTGGAGAATCTAGTTACCACACGTGGAAATTATTCAGGTCCAGGTTAGCAGTGACTTCCATATTACCAAAGCCAATGATCATTGATCCTAAGCCCACTTTTCATGTGACCTTTTAGAGATACTCAACAGGACTGATTGCCCCCCTTAAATGAAACACCTTTCCTTTTTTTTTTTTTTGAATTAAATTTAATTTTTTTTCAGTGTTCCAAGATTCATTGTTTGTGCACCACACCCAGTGCTCCATGCAATACATGCCCTCCTTAATACCCACCACCAGGCTCACCCAATACCCCACCCCCCAACCCCCACAAAACCCTCAGTTTGTTTCCCAGAGTCCACAGTCTCTCATGGTTCCTTTCCCCCACCGATTTCCCCCAACTCACTTCTGCTCTCCAACTTCCAGTGTCCTCTATGTTATTCCTTATGCTCCACAAGTAAGTGAAACCATACGATAATTGACTCTCTGTGCTTGACCAATTTCACTCAGCAGAATCTCCTCCAGTCCCATCCATGTTGATACGGAAGTTGGGTATTCATCCTTTCTGATGGAGGCATAATATTCCATTGTATATATGGACCACATCTTCTTTATCCATTCATCTATTGAAGGGCATCTTGACTCTTTCCACAGTTTGGAGACTGTGGCCATTGCTGCTATGAACATTGGGGTACAGATGGCCCTTCTTTTCACTATATCTGTATCTTTGGGGTAAATGCCCAGTAGTGCAATTGCAGGGCCATAGGGTAGCTCTATTTTTAATTTCTTCAGGAATCTCCACACTGTTTTCCAAAGTGGCTGCACCAACTTGCATTTCCACCAACAGTGTAAGAGGGTTCCCCTTTCTCCACATCCTCTCCAACACTTGTTTACTGCCTTGTTAATTTCTGAAACAATTTTCTTCACTCTGCTTTTGCGCTTTCTTGATTTTCTCCTACCTCACTTGCCACTCCTTCTCAGTCTTCTTTGGCAGGTCCTCCTTTTCTTTCTGCTTTCTAAAAGTGGGATGCTCCAGGGACCAGTCTTTGAGCCTTCCTTGTCTTCTAACTACACCCATTCCCTTAGGTGATCTCAAATAGGCTTAAGAATTTAAATACTATAGCAGCACCTGGGTGGCTCAGTCCTTAAGTGGCTGCCTTCAGCGCAGGTCATGATCCCAGGGTTCTGCTTCCTGCTCAGCAGGGAGCCTGCTTCTGCTTCTACTTCTCCCTCTCCCTCTCCCTCTCCATCTCCATCTGCCCTGGCTTGTGTTCCCTCTCTCCCTGTCTCTCTCTGTGTCAAATAAATAAATAAAATCTTAAAAAAAAAAAAGAACTTAAATAGTATATATGATGTTTGAAGAAACACATCACAAATTCTTCAACACTCTTCTCATCGAGAGGTTGGGTCTATATCCCTTCACATTGAATCTAGGCAGTCTTAGTGGTTCCTTTGTTACAAGGAGGAGGTAGTGGAAGTGACCATTTCACGTCCCAGGCTGGTAGCCTCACCTGGCCCACCGGAATACCATCACGAGAATCCCGCGCTGTCATGTAAGATGTTCAAGTATTATAACAATTCCAGCTGTCCCCAGGGCTGCCATGCAAGGAGAGAGCCCAAGCCATAAAAGAAACCCATGCAGACACACCACAGTCAACAGCTCTAGGCAGCATCAACTTCCAGACATCTGTCTGAAGATGCCTCTGGAGGATTCCAGGCCCCAACTGTCAATCATCCCAGCCAAGACCTCGAGTCTTCCCAGTTGAGGCTCTGGTCATTGTGAAGCACACAAGCCATCTTCACTATACCTTTTCCCATTTCTGGTGCCCAGGATCGATGAATCTAGTAAGAGGATTGTGTTAAGCTGCTACATTTTGAGATCATTGGTCATGCTAAAGTAGTAACTAGAACAAAATATAAATGCTGGTAACTGCCACATGTATTTTATCTGATTCATCAGCGCCTAGTACCAGGGACTGTATGCTACCTTCTCTCAGGTTTTGTCTGTAGCGTCTAACTCCCACAAGAGAACTGGGGGCAGGCACTCTCTCTTCCTAACCAAGAGGGAAATGAAGAGACATTTTCCCAAGGAAAGAGCCTCCCTATTGAGCTGCCTACTGAGAAATATACCTGAGAAGAGAAGTAGAGCTGTCACTCCTCTGGAGCTTGATGACAGGTACAAGGGCCCTGAGGAAGCGTTTTTTAGAATCTTGGCATATCAGATAAATGGCTACTATCTTAGACCTATAGAGAACTTGCCAAACTCAACACCCAAAAAATAATACAGTAAAGAAATGGGCAGAAGACATGAACAGACATTTCTCCAAAGAAGATATGGCCACCAGACACATGAAAAAATGCTCAACATCAGAGAAATACAAATCAAAACCACAATGAGATACCACCTCACACCAGTCAAAATGGCTAAAATTAACTAGTCAGGAAGCAACAGATGTTGAGAAAGATTGCAGAGAAAGGGGAAGCCTCTTACACTATTGGTGGGAATGCAAGATGGAGCAGCCACTCTGGAAAACAGTATGGAGTTTCCTCAAGAAGTTAAAAGAAGAGCTACCCTATGGCCCAGCAATCGCACTTCTGGGTATTTACCCTAAAGATACAAATGTAGTGATCCAAAGGGGCATGTGCACCTGAATGTTTATAACAGCAATGTCCACAATAGCCAAACTATGGAAAGAGCCAAGATGTTCATCAACAGATGAATGGATGAAGAAGATGTGGTTCATATATACAATCGAATATTATTCAGCCATTAGAAAGGATGAATATTGGGGATGAATATGATCCCATGGTCCTGGGATCGAGCCCCGTATCGGGCTCTCTACTCAGCGGAAAACCTGCCTCCCCCTCTCTCTCTGCCTGCCTCTCTGCCTACTTGTGATCTCTGTCAAATAAATAAATAAAATCTTAAAAAAAAAAAAAGTGGGGCGCCTGGGTGGCTCAGTGGGTTAAAGCCTCTGCCTTCGGCTCAGGTCATGATCCCAGGGTCCTGGGATCGAGCCCCACATCGGGCTCTCTGCTCAGCAGGGAGCCTGCTTCCTCCTCTCTCTCTCTGCCTGCCTCTCTGCTTACTTATAATCTCTGCCTGTCAAATAAATAAATAAAAATCTTTTTTTTTTTTTAAAGATTTTTTTTTTATTTATTTGTCAGAGAGAGAGGGAGAGCGAGCGAGCACAGGCAGACAGAAAGGCAGGCAGAGGCAGAGGGAGAAGCAGGCTCCCCGCCGAGCAAGGAGCCCGATGTGGGACTCGATCCCAGGACGCTAGGATCATGACCTGAGCCGAAGGCAGCTGCTTAACCAACTGAGCCACCCAGGCATCCCAATAAATAAAAATCTTAAAAAAAAAAAAAAAGAAAGGAAAGAAAGAAAGACAGAAAGGGTGAATATTTACAATTTACACTGACGTGGATGGAACTGGAGGGTATTATGCTGAGCGAAATAAGTCGGAGAAAGACAATTATCATACAGCTTCATTCATATGTGGAATATAAGAAACAATGCAAAGGATCACAGGGGAAGGGAGGGAAAACTGAATGGGAAGTCATCAGAGAGGGAGACAAACCATCCAGGAGAGACTTTTAACTATACGAAACAAACTGAGGGTTGCTGGAGGGGAGGTGGGTGGAGGGATTGGGTAATTGGCCGATGAGCATTAAGGAGGGCGCATCATGTGATGAGCCCTGGGTGTTATACACAACTGATAAATTACTAAACTCTACATCTGAAACTAATGATGTCCTATATGTTGGCTGACTGAATTTAAATTAAAAAAAAAAATCCTATCATCCTAACATTACAACTCCCAAATTCCTAAAGCATAAAGTAACAAAGACACTCTTCTTCGAGAAAGGTAGATGGTTTGTCTACAAAATTTTTAAAAGACAGAAAAAAAACTTTCGGTAATTAAGTTTGGGGAAACCAAATGTCCTCTGCCGTACTGTGGACATCGAGCAGCAGCAATGACAGCGAACACTGAGTGTCTTCCAGGTCAACACCAAAGTGAGTTCCTACATTCATAGAATCATCTTACCTTGATAGGGCTGAAACTACACCATTATTTCCCTCAGCTCAAGCTGCTATAGCAAATTACCACAGACTGGGGGTGGATGGGGGAAGGAAGGTGCTAAACAACAAACATTTGTTTCTCACAGTTCTGGAGGCCAAGAAGTCTAAGATCAAGATGCTGGCAGATCCACTTCCTGGTGGAGCACCCTTACTGGTTTGCAGATGGATAATGTCTTGCGGGTACCTTTACATGGTGGAGAGCCCAGGAGAGAGAGGAAGCAACCTCTCTCTCATGTGTCCTGTATATGGGTACTGATCCCCCCCAGGAGGGCTCCACCTGGTGACCTAATCCCCTCCCATAAACTCCACCCCCTAAGACCATCACATCGGGAGTTAGGATTTGAATGTATGAATGGGGGAGAGGGAGGGGAGGTGAAGACACAAAATTCAGTCCATAACATTCCCATATGACAAAGGACTAGAGAACTTAAGTAGCTTTCCCAGGGTTATAGGACTGATAGACAGGAAGGTCAGGATTACTAGCCAGACGAGATCATTAGAAAGCCTGAGCACTGAAATACTTTGCTAGCTACCTCATAGCAAAGCTAGGAGAAACTAGTATCAGTTACCTGATTAATAATTAGATTAAGCCCTATTGTCTAAACAAAAGAAGGGAAAATTAAAATGACTTCATTATAACCTTGAATCATAGAAGACATTCTCTTGCAGGAATTTTGGTCAATTATTCCCCACGTAAAGAAGAGCTAAACCAGAGAGAACAGTTTTACTAAAATAGAATTTATTTCACACAGAAAAACAGAGAAACTCTTCATTATCAGGATGGCAGACCCCAAAATCAGACACAAAGAGAGATAGTGGACTTATGATCTCTGAAGTTCTTAAAAACAATCATTTCAAGCCCATTTCAACAGCCATTTCTCTTGAATAGTTTGGAATCCACCTGCCAGAAGGTAAAAGGCCCAGAACAGATGCACTCTCCAGGCTCCATTCAGCACGAAGATTCAGTGCTTCCACACCAGGACGGGGGACTAATTAAACCCACAGTCATATGGCGGAGCCTGTGATTCTGTTTTAGAACAGACTGTGACCTCTCTCTGACCCAGAGGGTAGCAGCATCAACACTTACAGGCCAAATGAAATAAGGCGCTGTCAGCAATGTTCTTCATGATAAAAAAATGTAACAATAATAATAATAATAAAAAAGTATCAAGACATAAACCCTCAAATAGGATGGGCGTTCATCCAGAGCACCCCAGGCGTTCATGAGAATAAAGGAAATGAAAATTCAGGAAAATGAAGTCTGAGATATCAAGAGGGGTTTTCCTCAAATTAAAAAAAGGCCCCCAACGTCATAAAATGCAAGCAAAAGTCCAGGCAGACGATAAGAAACAATATAAAAATCTTTGTAAGTATTAAAACTTGGACTCGTCCCAACCACTTCTTCAGATACTAGCATGGCATCGGTCAGGGAAAAAGCTAGAGAATATTAGGGACTGACGTTAGAAGAGCCACACTAAGTCTTTTACTCTAACATTAGATATCCTTGGTCTTTGAAATTTTCTTTCTCATAACGATAACATGTTACCCTGTATAAACAACTGATCATTACTGGTTTATTATCTCAGCAATGGAGCTGAATTTTCTCTGAACCATCCATACCTTTTTGTTCACCCTGCCTGTGAGATCATGATTTAATGACGAGCCCAGTGCAAGGTACCAAGTATAACTGTGGGGCAGATAATTTCTCTGCGTAACGATAAATTGTCTAGGCAGTAATAAACTACTACTTCGTCCTCTCCAAAGAAGACATCCAGATGTCCAACAGACACATGAAAAGATACTCAACATCACTGATCATCAGGGAAACGCAAATCAAGACTACAGTGAGTGATCACCTCACGCCATCAGAAAGGCTAAAATCAACAACACAAGAAACAATGGATGGATGGTGAGGATGTGGAGAAAAAAGAACATTCATGCACGATCGGTGGGAATGCAAACTGGTGCAGCCACTGTGGAAACAGTACAGAAGTTCCTCAAAACATTAAAAATAGGGGCACCTGGGTGGCTCAGTGGGTTAAAGCCTCTGCCTTCGGCTCAGGTCATGATCCCAGGGTCCTGGGATGGAGCCCCACATCGGGCTCTCTGCTCAGCAGGGAGCCTGCTTCCTCCTCTCTCTGCCTGCCTCTCTGCCTACTTGAGATCTCTGTCTGTCCAATAAATAAATAAAATCTTTAAAAAAAATTAAAAATAAAATTATCATATGATCCAGTAATTCCTCTACTAGGGATTTACCCCCAAATTATAAAAACACTAGTTCTGAAAGGTATATGCACCCCTATGTTTATTGCAGCATTATCTATAATAGCCAAATTATGAAAGAAGCCTGAGTATCCGTCGAGAGATGAATGGATAAAGAAGAGACGGTATGTACCTACGATGGAGTACTACTCAGTCATAAAAAAGAATGAACTCATGAACTCTTCCCAGTTGCAACAAACGGTTGGAATTAGAAAGCATCATGCTAAGCGAAATAAGTCAGTCAGAGAAAGACAAACACCGCATGATTTCACTCATACATGGAATTTAAGAAACAAAACAAATAAAGGAAAGTGAAAGACAAATCAAGAAACAGACAGTTAACTCTAGAGCATAAAATGCTGGTTACCAGAGAGGATTGGGTGGAAGAGGGTGGTGGCGGAAGGGGTGGAACAGGTGGTGGAGATTAAGCAGAGTACCTGTGGTGATGAGCACCAGCTGATGGATGGACATGATGAATCGCCATATTGTACACCTGAAACTAATACAACACTTATGACAACTATCATGGAATTAAGATTTAAAAAATAAAAAATAATATAAAATAGATAATTTTAAGAATAGCAGATCACAGGGGCACCTGGGTGGCTTACTCAGTCGGCCAGCTGATGCTTGATTTCAGCTCAGGTCGTGATCTCAGGGTGGTACGATGGAGCCCTGGGTTGGACTTCAAGCTCATTAGGGAGTCTGCTTCTCTCTCTTTGCCCCACCCCCTGTGCTCTCTGTCTCTCAAATAAAAATAAAGAAATAAATATTTTTTTAAAAAAGAATAACAGATAATAAAAATGTCTCTGAAAAACAATCACTACTTTGTCCTCATTAATCTTCACACTTAGGTTGGAATTAACCGTCTTGTAAACGTGGTAGCTAACCATTAATCAGGATACTGGAGCAACCATTCCCAGTTTTTTTAAAACCACTGTTAAGCTGTTCTAATATATATTCCTCGATGGTCATTTATCAAGCCCCCAAACTGCACTAGGAACAGAGCACAAAGTGTAGGTGGATAATGTTCAACCTTCACTGTACAAATCCCTCAAAGATATAAATGGTAAGCAAAGGTATCACCATATTATTAGTGTTCTTTTAGTTGGAAGGTTAGCTGGTAGGAGGTGAAGAAGCAGAGACATTTCCCTGAGAAACTGAATGAGAATATGCTTTTTGGTAAGCTTTGGATTACTCACACAACAGAGAAGACAGAGGGGATTTTTCCAAATAGGGAGGAAAGAGAAAGCCGAGCGTGGCTAAATGAAATCTTGTGTAGGTGAATTACCATGCAAGTGGCTGATTCCATGAGGATGGGATTGGGTAGAGCCATGTCTTAGAAGAAGCAGCGATGGTTGTCAGATGGATGCTAAGACTATAGATGATAGTGGTCCTTCTAGGTTAGGGTGGCATTGGTTAGTAAAAGAGGTGAGAAGAGGAGACAGAGGCAGGAGCCTGTAAGAGGTTCCGAGTCTTGGCCAAGAAGCAACAGACTCCAGTTTCAGCAGAGAATTGGAACACAAACCCAAACCCAAGATGCCAAGTTGGGCATGACATAGAATAAGGGTCGGGTAGAAGCTTTCTGAGGTGTCTGGAAGCTAAATGTGCCTTTGGGTCCACTAGATCCCACATGCAGAAGAAGCAAGGACCTATATCACAATCTTGCTACCTAATGGTCAGAACTGTCGGTGTGCACCATAAGGCTGGGCTTGCCATAGTCAGGTCCTCGATGGAGCAGAGCCGAGGGTGATCGGTGCTGGCATGCGGTTGGGACTGGAACAGCCATGGACCAATGCTACTTGCCTAAAGCTACCTCCCTTGCTATCCTACCATGACTTCTGACACCTTCAACAGTCTGAACACTGCTTTGGCTTAGGGTGAAGTTGGGGAACATCTTTCACAGGGCAGATGCAATCCAAAGCTGGGATTGACCTGACCACCAGTGTGAGGATTCTTATTACTTTGAGCTAAAGTCCAAACAACAATTTCTTCCTTACAAGCAAATTGGCCTTTGAAGGGAAAATCACTGGAAGAGACAGCCAGGGAATAACATCCTCAGCCCAAAGAACCATCAGGGGGCAAGTGTGGTCCTCAAGGATACTTTCAACTGAAGCTACCACCTCAGTCCCTTCTACACACGCTCATTCAGTATGCATATATTGAGCACTGCCTGTATGCCAATCACGCTTCCAACTCCATGAGGTTTGAGACTAGAAACCATTCTCTCCTCTGCTCTTTCTTGCTGCTCCTTATTTCTACCCTCCCCTCACTTCAAACTCTGCCGATGTAAATTTCCCAGCCGTTTCTGTTTATCTGCATCTTTCCCCATTTTCTTCTGCCTTCCTTCCCTCCCTCCCTTAACACCCTTTCTCTTTCCTGGCCTTCTCCCTTCTGTCTTTCCCTTTTTTCTCCCTTACCTTCCCACTACCTTCCTTTCCCTTAACTCATCATCGTCATAAATAAACATAGAGTTTAAAATACGTATTAGACATAACCAAGCTCAGGGGGAAGAAATGCATGATTTCACATATGCTCCTGTGAAGTCTGTGAGTTGGGACAAAGAGCACGAAGTTAGCCCTGACTAGCCCATGCCTGTAGATTTCGATGAACTCCCTCATCCAGCAGGGACAGGGCTGAAAAAAGAGAAGGCCAAGCATGTCATTTTTTACAACAAAATGGTGACTGGGAGAAGGAGGAAGAAAAGGTCTATGCCTGGGACATTCCACAGGACGGTGAGAAATGGAAAAATCAGAGCAAACATTTCGTAGGGAGTCCATCCCGAACATTCTTCTTGCATCCTTTCTTTGGCCCTCATGGCATCACCCCCAACTAGGTGGCATTATTATCTCCAGATAAGGAAATGTGTGAAAGGTGGTGGCAGAGCTGGAGCCGGGACCCAGTCAGCCAGATACCAAAGGCCATAGCGACAGAACGAAGAGAAGCTTCGCCAACTCCCTAGTGGCGTCTACTCCAACAACGCCACGCAGGAAAAGGAAACCGCAGTCGGGATTCTGGGGGCTCACAGGCTCCTGCAGCCTCACACGGTGGGCCCTGTGGCTTGCTGGCATAGACTGGTGGGGGGAATCCGTGATCAGGGAACACACGAGCAGGATTCAAAGCAGCAAGCGTTGACATTTCTGAGCTGGAAAAATCATTATCTTACCCAATTCAGGAGTCACGCAGCCTCTGCATAAACATTCCCAGGGACAATTCTCCTACAAAATAAGAGTCACAGTTTGGCCGCATTTTTGATTCAACCGTTCAAGGCCTTAAGCTCGCATGTATGCAGCGGCTTTAAAATATTTTCCCGATGCTCCCACCTTTGTGACATTTCACCCATCATTAATTCTTTAGAAACCACCAGAATGCAAAGTGAGTATATTTAATGCTACTGAACTGTACACTTAGAAATGGTTATGACGGTAGGTTTTGGGGCTGCGTGTTTTCACGACTAACACTTTAAAGAATCGTGAGAATATAAATAATTATGGATGTGAAATATACATAATCCTCAAATATACATCATGAAATTTGGTGGCATGGACAACTTAATCGTTTTATTTCAGAAAAAAATTAAAATCCAATAAATGACTAAGCAAGTCTGTTTGTCTGGAAACTTGCTCCCAGCAGTGATTTATGCTAGACCTAGCCTATGCTAGCCCTATTAGTACCATTCACTTACATCTCTTCTCTTGAAAGTTCTAAAAACTCCTATTTCCCTTCGCTTTCTGTATAGACATGTTACAATTGTCTACAGTAGTTAATATCTTACGATTAATTCAGCTTGATCATTCGTGTTCTAACCTGATTATTTCCTCAACGATACTTTTGATTGGGGATATTCATGGCTTAAGCGATATATTTACTTGGATTTTCTGCTTGGGAGACTTCATATGGTAGTACTTTATATGTTTACGCAATTTATCTTGAGTTCTCCACTCTTTGGAAGGAATACGTGATTAGCTTACACCAGATCTCAGGAGGGAAGACCATCCTGTCCATTGTACTGATCATGAAACCAAAACTCAAGGGTAAGCAACTTCATGAAGTTCTGTAGTAATGGTGGGGAGATATTAAAGACATGACCATGGCTTAGAATTAGAAGTCGATGCCTGAGCATCAGAATTTATCACTTTTTTTTTTTTTAAAGATTTGTTTATTTGACAGAGGCATGGAGAGAGAGGGAACACAAGCAGGGCAAGTGGAAGAGGAAGAACCAAGCTTCCTGCCAAGCAGGGAGCCCAATGTGGGGCTCGATCCCAGGACCCTGGGATCATGACCTGAGCTGAAGGCAGACACTTAACGACTGAGCCACCCAAGCGCCCCAGAATTTATCATTTCTGTTACTATGTCCACACATGACCAGTTGGCTTTTTTCAATCCACCCTCAACAGGTTCTTTACTAACTTGGGATATTTTCATGCTAATGCACAGATGTTTCATGTATGGGAAGAAGAGAACAAAATGTTTTGAATGTTTTATTTATGTTAAATATTCAATATGTTTTTGAATGTTGCATTTAGAATGATAGAGAAATAAAACTATCATAAAGCAGAATTTTGGGGATCATGGAATTGAAAATGCTACTAGGATCATTATTTCCCAGGCACAGCATAGGAATCACAAAGCCTTTGCTTGGAGAGTCCCGCGATAAGGATCTTACTGCCTTTTTTTTTTTTTTTAAGTTTTTATATATTTATTTGAGATGGAGAGAGAGAGCATGCATGAGTAGGGGGAGAGGCAGAGGGCAAGAATCTCAAGCGGACTCCCAGGCCGAGGGCAGAGCTCGGCTCGGGGCTCGACCCCACAACCCTGAGATCATGACCTGAGCTGAAACCAAGAGTTTGATGCTTAACTGACTGAACCACCCAGACACCCCAGATCTTGTTGCTTTTCAGGTTTGGCTTTATTGCTAGATAAGTCTATTTTTTATTTTGAATAATAAATAATATATTGCACCAGTCAGCAATTAGGGCTATTATATAACAAACCACTTCAGAACTTCACGGCTTAATGCAAACTTTTCTACAGCTCGAGACACTAGAGGCAGCGGCTTCGGCTCTGCTTAGTGGTTCTTCTGCTGGGCCAGCTATAGGTCAGTTCTGTCATGGTGGGTGGGCTTTCAAATATGTCCAGAGCCTCACCTGGCACAACTGAGCTCCCATCCACATGGTCTCACGTTCTCCAGCTAGCTAGCCTGGATTTGTTCACATGGCAAAGGCAGGAGTCCCCGTACAACAAGGAGAAGCACACAGGCCTCTAAACGTGTTGGAACTGGCACAGCATTCACTGCCCCGTATCATATTGGCCTGAGCAAAGTCACTGGTCCCACCTAGATTCAGAGAGTGGGAAAACGAACTTCTCAGAATGGACGAAGACACATGATACAGGCCACAGATATGGGGAACTAGGAACAACTGTGGCCATTTCCCCATCTACCACATAGATAATAAAAATTACATGGTGGAGAGAGGGCTTTTCAGGGACTCAGTGGATTAAGTCTCTCTTCAGCTTGGGTCATGATCCTGGGTCCTGGATCAAATCCCACATCAGGCTCCCTGCTCAACCAGGAGCCTACTTCTCCCTCTCCTCCCCACTCATGCTCCCTGTTGCTCTCTCTCTCAAATAAATAAATAAAATATTTTTAAAAAATTACATGGGTATGATAGTATGATGTTAGGAATATGAGAGGTGATGTTTCAGATATCAAGAGGCCAAACCACAAGGCACGGAGTCTAAGCATTAGAATGGACGACGGCTGGAAACCACAATTAATGTGTACTGACTGACCTGAGGATGAGATATTAAGGATGAGATTTTACTAAAATGCCAGGACAGCCCAAATTCCCAAATTCCACCCCTGTTTGTGACATTCCCACGACAAATCCATGCTCAAAAAATACAGCGAGTCACCTTATCATTGACTGGAGCTTTGGTCCCATCTCGTAGCAGAGAACTTAAATTCAGTCTGAGTAGCCTCAAACCTAAAGAGACCCAAAGGCCTACCTCACGTTTTTCTACTGGAACCTGGACTTGAATCTCAGGCCTTTTCGCTCCTCTGGGTGGACAGTCATATCCACCAGATGTGAAGCAAAAGATCGAAAGGGACACAGCAAAAGAGATGGTTTGCCTCAAAGCCTAAATTTGTCTACCTCAGTCCCTTAGATATGGGCAGAATCACAGGACCTCTCAGAAAGTCACAGAATGGGTAGGGGGAAAGGCCTGTGAAAAAGAGATGGGGAATGTTTATCACAGCAGCAACCTCATCCTTCCGTGAGGGATGGGAAAGTCCTGGGTGAGTCTCCATCCTGATGGTGGGGTTCAGGTTCCATCTCCTTTCTCTGGCTTTCCAGAGGGAGGAGTCCGGAAGGAACCTGACCGCAGATACCAAACGGCTCAGCACACGGTTTCTCTCCGCAGATACAGAATGGCTAATAAATTATCCTTCAACCTGTGTGTCTGTACCAAAGCCTGGCATTTGGTTAAGAGTAAGGGGTGGGGTGAGAAAGGAGAGCAGAGGGACGAGAGGCCAGTGCAACTGACCACTTTACATTTTATAAAATACTTTCACGCATAAACTCTCTTAACATGTCCTGAACTTTCAGGAATCTCTGTGAATTTACTTCAACAGTCACGTTTGCATGAAGTGTTCTATTCCCTGTATCCATGAGTATTGGTTGGGATTTTTGTGGTTGCAAGTAATGGAAACCAATGCTGGAAGGGGTTTGCTTTAAGCTTCCAAGATAGTGCACAAAATCAAAGGAAAGGCAGACTCATTGGGCTAGCTATAAGATCCAGTTGGCAAGAACTGGTCATTCCTTCTAGGTGCTAATCACAGGGCAAATTAGCTCCAACTTTTTATTTTTTAAGATTTCATGTATTTATATGAGAGAGAGAGATAGCGAGAGAGAGAGAGAGAGAGATCACAAGCCAAGGGGAGAGGGAGAAGCAGGCTCCCCACTAAGCAAGGAGCCTGATGCGGGGCTCCATCCCAGGACCCTGGGATCAGGACCTGAGCCAAAGGCAGATGCTTAACTGCCTGAGCCACCCAGGCACCCCTCCAACTTTTAAAAAAAAGATTTTATTTATTTATTTGAGGGAGAGAGAGAGAACACAAGCACAAGTGGTGAGAAGAGGCAGATGCAGAGGGAGAAGCAGACTCTCCACTGAGCAGGAAGCCTGATGCAGGACTTGATCCTAGGATCCCTGAAATCATGACCTGATCCAAAGGCAGACACTTAAGCAACTGAGTCACCCAGGAACCCAGGCTCCAACATTTTCGATCCTTGGGTCAAATGATGCAAGGACCAAAAGTCAAGAAACAATATCCAGCTGACTTAGTTTGATTGCATGCTCATCCATCGGACATCCATTGGCACCTAACCAAGGACTAATCTGGGGAGAAAGGAAAAATTTCTCATTTTCCAAAAGAATAGGAAATTTTGTGGGGCCATCAAGAACGGTCCACCGCAACATCATAGCCAAAGCATCATTAATACTGAGTGAAGATAGTGAGGGTCAGTTGTCCTAGGGACGGTAGGACATAACAGGTTAACAGGGGACCTTGGAGAAATCAGTTAAGTTGTAACAGTCTAGGTGGAAAGTTGAAAAGCTCAGTATATTGGCATAACACAGTTGTTCTACAAAGGTCCCTGGGGCTTATTTTGAACAGGTATGAAAATGAAACATGAAAATGATTGCAACAAAGGAAGAATTTTTAATTTTTTTTAAATTATATTCACTATACCCTAGGAATAGGAGCCACGCCACACCAACCCACACTGTGCAGGTCCACACAGGGCAGTACCAAAGTAAGATGAGCAAGCAGGGAGAGGGGGGCCGTGGGCAGGAGCTTTTATTGTGCTTCACACAGAAAGGAATGGGAGAAGCAAGGAAAGCAAGCACTACAAACTTATGATAAGAGTCTGAATGGTTTTTGGCAGGCCCTGGGCTCTAGGGATAATGCCCCGTTGTCCAGTACCTGGCCCCGTGGTGATTAGAACAGGATAGTGTCCCAGGCTGAAGCGTGGTCAAAGAAAATGAGTGGCAGGGTATGGTTTGCATATTGAAAGTGTGCTGACAGGCAGGTTGTTCTCTCCAGAAATTGCTTAACTCTGGAAAGAGGAGTTCCCCAGGTCCACAAGGCCGCCAGTGCTAGAGCATCAAGAATACAGAAAGAACAGGGGTGCCTGGGTGGCTCAGTGGGTTAAAGCCTCTGCCTTCAGCTCAGGTCATGATCCCGGGGTCCTGGGATCGAGCCCCCCATCGGGCTCTCTGCTTGGTGGGAAGCCTGCTTCCTCCTCTCCCTCTCTCTGCCTGCCTCTCTGCCTGCTTGTGATCTCTGTCTGTCAAGGAAATTAAAAAAAAAAAAAAAAAGAATACAGAAAGAACATATCGCTAATGCAACTGTGTTCTCTGGGCAGACACGTGAAGTGATACAGAATGTGGAAGGAAGCCTACACAGCCCCATCCTAAGTTCCATTTTGTTGACCATCTCATATGCTGCAGGCATGGTCTGCTGAATCTCCCTCCACTCCTCTGGGTCCTCTCTCGCTTTCCTCTAGCCTTGTAAATTTTTTTTTTAAATATTTTATTTATTCATTGGACAGACAGAGATCACAAGTAGGCAGAGAAGCAGGCAGAGAGAGAGGAGGAAGCAGGCTCCCTGCTGAGCAGAGAGCCCAATGCGGGGCTGGATCCCAGGACCCTGGGATCATGACCTGAGCCGAAGGCAGAGGCTTTAACCCACTGAGCCACCCAGGTACCCCTAGCCTTGTAAATTTATCGTGCCCAAACTCTAGGCTTTATCAAAGCAGTTCCTATAGCCACAATTATTGTACGAATCCATTTATAAATGTGACAATAAAACATAGCCAAGCATATTTTAATAATCCATTTTAAGATATAAACAATTCCTTTTTATGTTATATTGTAGATTTGCAGACGTATGATCTTCTAAAATGATGCCAACATAAAACAAATTCCCAGTAATTTAAAATGTTTAGCATGTGAAACTAGTCTAATTTATTTCTACTTTGATGTCCCTCCATCTTCACGTTTGTCTCAATTCCTCTACTAGAATCATATTCTTATTTATTTTTTCTCTGGGCGTTCTTGGGATATTTCTGCTCTGTAGAAATTCAATATCAAGCTTCACTGTTTTATTAAATATATCAAACAGCAGATTCTCTGGCTAGTGAGCTAAAAGTTGCCAAAGGATGTGTTTCTTTTATCTGCTGTGAATTACGCCAGGAGGCTCAACAGAGTGGTAAAGACTGGGTGTTTTATATCATTAAGTGAATATGTAAGAACAGATCCCTGCAAGGATCTGATTATCCTCTAGCCATATGCCATCACCAAGAGAAATTTAAGCATTTTCTCCGTCTCCACAGATGAAGTGTATGTTTTCTTTGGCTTTACTTCTATTGAGTTTAGTTAATCCCTTTCAAACCAGGAAACCCAGACTTAATGTATATTGACTCTCTGCACAAAATCTTCTCTATCTTGCATTTACCGACACACGGTTTACCTGTCATTTTAATTGCGCTCACACAAATTATGTTGGTTTATATTTAACTGTACCAAATCTCATTTGTGATTCTGAGTTTGTTTTTTGATTTTCAACAGCAGTTGGAAGTGAGCTGGCGGAGGGCTTTGAATGGTTTCTTTTGTAAATAGTGAGAACGCAACGTTCCCCCACAATTATTTCCTTTAAAGTTAGTTTTCATGTTGATAAAAAAGGAAACTCAGCTAACACTGGCCCTCTACTTTAATTTTCCAGTATCTGGGCATCTGGGTGGCTTAGTCAGTTAAGCATCTGCCTTTGGCTCAGGGTCCTGGGATCAAGTCCTGATTCTCTCAGTGGAGAGCCTGCTTTTCCCTCTGCCTGCTGCTCCCCCTGCTTGTGTCCTCTCTTCTCTCTCTCTCTCTGTTTCTGTCAAATAAATAAATAAAATATTTTTAAAAATCAAGCTTTTAAATCTGTTGTTTAACACTGACTCATTGCATAAAACTGCTGAAATGACGGTCTTGTATTATTTCCATTTCCCCATATATAAAAGAGTTAATAATGTAGCTGCCACAGAGCATATGGTGAAATTCCATGGAAAAACCACAGCGATCTGCTGCTTTTGGAGCCAGGAGGACGTCCATAAATAACGGGTCACACCAGTCTTCCCCGACCACTTCTCCAACACACCCACAGTTCTGATACACAGATTTCCGCCCTGCTCTAGAGTTTCAGATTTTCTCCTTTTCTGAAGTAACCATTCCCTGTGAAGTTTAGTCCCATACTGCTCATTTTCTCTTGCGCCTCCATTTCCTAAAGAAAGGTGTGGAATGGATCCAGCTCCTGAATTCTAGGAACTTCTATAAACTGAGATATGTTTAAAGAAAACTTGATGAATCATTATGCTACCCCACCCCCACAAGACTGTGGAATGTTAGCTTTAAAAGGAATACAGAGAACATCCAATCCAAACTCTGTATTTTCCAGATGAGAAAACTGAGCTTGTGGGAGCTTGAGGAAGCTGGAGATTTGGCCAAAGTGGCAAAGCTAGTAGGTTACAGATCCATATATGTACAATTTCAAAAGCATGCATATTGATATTTATTTCATTTTCATTACTTCCTTTTTAAAAAAAGTATCTTAAGACTAATATAGCTTGGTTAACCTTTTGCAGTCTCAAAACACAAAGACAGTAACCTGTTGTATCACATTTCTTTATCAAAGAAATTACTACTGACACTCGTACCTCTAAAAATGGTTTCTAAGAAATGGTCACTCGGGTCACATTTAACAACAGTACATCAAAGACATTGCCCCACAATAGGAATATCCATCCTGGTTCCACTAGCTGCATGTAAGAGTATGTTACTCAAAAATGGACAATTCCCATGCTAGAAATAAAGAAATCACCCTGAAAGGTGGTCGCAACGCAATAAATATATAACCATCCCTAATAAAGCTACAAGACTGTCATTATCACGTTTGTTCAATACACTCTGCCTTTTTAAAAAGTTTTAAAAGGAAACAAAGGCTTTCCCCACCCCCCGCATGATGTTTCTAGCAGACTAACCATTAGATTTAGCCATTGGTAACGGTGACAGGACTGTCCTCCCAGAACTGGTAAAAAAATCAGTTGCCTCTTCAAGTTAGAATTTTTAATATATTCCAAAATAAGCTGTGGCTATAGTTATCATGTATACCATGTATATCATCCTGTGTCTACCATGTATATGGCATTTACACAACCATGTATATATCATGTGTGTTAGGTAGTATGTTATAAAATTTGTACAATTATTACATGGGTTTTGGGAATGAGGACATAATAAATCCACTTTATTAGCAAACTTGAATAGGGGCTAAATGTGTATTTGCTGATTTACTACAGAACAGGATAAACAATACCAGTGTATTTTTCCCAAAGTCAATATGGAAATACACAACAGTACTTACTTTACTAAACAAGTCTGATTTTGTGGCAAGAACACACTCAGTTTTCCTGTGTTTCTCTTTTATTTGGAAGAATCAGATGGCGTGTTCTTTTAATCCTCGCTCCTACCTAGAAGAAATTTTTAAAAATCATAAAATATCACTGTGATATAATTTTTCACAACATGAAAAAGACCCCTCTCTTGCATATCTTGAAAATTTTTCATCCAGCTGTTTCCTGAACACGTTCTACGATGGGGCGTTCATTGCTTAATGAGGCTGCCCCTTACTTATGAGCTGTGGTTGCATAAAGGTCCGTGTTAACCCTTCACCAGCATCTCTGGACCAGCAGCATGAGCATCACTTGGGAACTTGTTAGAAAAACAAATTCTCAGGGATCCTGAGTGACTCAGTCTGTTAAATGTCTGCCTTCAGCTCAGGTCATGATCTCAGGGTCCTGGGATTCAGCCCTGCGTCGGGCTCCCTGCTCAGCAAGGAGCCAGCTTCTCCCTCTCTCTCTGCCCCACCCACCCACTCATGCGCGCGCGCTCTCTCTCTTTCAAATAAATAAAACTTAAAAAAAAGAAATAAATAAAAATTCTCAGGGCTCCACCCCAGATTGACAGAATCCGAAATTCTAAGAATGGTGCCCAGCCCTGTTTTAACGAGACCTCCTCCCCACCCAGGTGACTCTGATGCATGCTCAAGTTTGAGAACAATTGTCCTATATGCAACTCCACGAAACAGAATTAACAAAGACATTGTGTTGTGTATGACTCATTGGGTTGCAGATATCAGAAATGTAATTCTACATTTCGCTTAGCATCCAAAGGGAGTATCTTAGCTCATAAGGCTCTGGATAATGGGGTACCTCGTAGATCAAAGGGATTGATCTGGACCTCAGGGACCTTCTGGAACTGGAAAGAAGACAAGGAATGTCACACTCTCCTTGCCCACTCACAAGCCCTACACTGGCTTCACCACCACTGTCTGCCCATATGTTGCTGATTTCTGGTCTGCTCGATTTTATCCTCTTCTATTATAGACGGGCTTCAGCTCACGATGGAGAAGATGGCCACGTCCCCTCCTCTCCTACCCACCCACCCATACCTTCATATGCTTGTAGCACCCAACTTCAGAAGCAACGCTGTTCCTCTTTATGCTGCAAATCAAGATATCCCAGGGAAGGACTCCTATGGCAGGAAATACTAACCCCACAAAGGTGTTGGGAAGTCTTGCCAGGCCGACAAATAACAATAGTTACTGTAGTCTATTACATAAACTATAGTCAGTTTTACTTTGTGAAAAGGAAATTTAGAAAGACCAGTCACTTTGCCCAAATCATTCAAGTCAGTGAAAATCAAAACCAAAAATATTTTAGAGTAATATTACTTAAAACTATAATATAGTCACTCATCTGCTGAAGACCTTCCTAGAAAAATCTACTTCGGGTTTTAAGTCAACATATTTGTACTGAACTTTCTTCCCCCGTGGAAAAAAAAAATAGTTTTATAAAAATAGCTTCATGAGCTTGCAGTAAAACAATGGTGAAAGAAATACAATTTTTCCTATTGCAGACAGACAGTTGAGATTTTTTGGCATTTGTGTCATTCAAAAATGATTGTTACAAACTTCCAACTTGGCAGGAATGTACTCCCAGTGGAGGAAGGGGGGAGGAAATCAAGCCAATCTAAAGTCATGAAGATTTAAATAATGTATTTAAGAACAAGCACAAAATAGAACACTTTATGGGTTTTTGCAAGAACTTTGACTTAAGGCTTCCTGATTGAAAAAAATTATAATTTAGGAATTTGATTTTAGCAAAACAATCACTTTTTCTTTTGGTATGCCTTCTATCTAAACCCTGAAAAAATGATAGTAATGAAGCATATGGGTAAGGAATATACGTGATCAAAGTATAAAAGATTCCATAGATTTTCATAGCAAGACTCATTCAATCTCTTCAGCCTTAAGTGAGTCTTCCCACTTTTCCTTCCAGTGGTATATTATAGCTTAACACATTATGATTGCTCTCTTCAAGGTCTGTTGTAAACCATGTTAAATGCGTTATATAGTGAATCAGTATAAGAACCTTAACTCTATGGGGCGTCTGGGTGGCTCAGTGGGTTAAGCCTCTGCCTTGGGCACAGGTCATGATCTCAGGGTCCTGGAATCGAGCCCCCCCCTCGGGCTCTCTCCTCAGCGGGGAGCCTGCTTCCCCCTTCTCTCTGCCTGCCTCTCTGCCTACTTGTGATCTCTCTGTCAAATAAATAAAATCTTAAAAAAAAAAAAAAAGAACCTTAACTCTGGAATTTCCTGGTTCTTGAATGTCTAAGCTCATACTTTTGTGTTATACCATTTACAGTTTCTAGAAACCAAGTACTACCAACCCCTGATCCTTTCCACCATTTGGGCCCTCTTGTTTCTCCAACACAGCCTGGGACAAGGGTTTGTGTAAGCAGAGTTGAACTAATGTGGCACTAAGTAGATTGTGAGATAGAGGCTCTTATTAATATTTGAAGAAGACTCTAAGTGAAGTAATTGGTTTTTAGACCTTAACGTCATTATTGCCTCCTACCACAAATTTCACAGCTATTTTTCCATGACCTTTTGCAATAAATGTTGAATCTGAAAGTATGTAGAACAGAGGGCTTAGACTCAGTTTCCCCTTACTCACAATCCCATCTTTGTAGACGACTGATAAAAATAAAATCAGAGAGCCCCGTTGTGTTCCCCATTTTGGACACTAAATAAACCCAACCCATAACATTTTGCCACAAGAAGATTCTGTGAGAAATGCTGAATTCCAAGCCTCTGTGTGGATATATCTCCAAAGTCATCTGGTTCTACTCTCACTTGTCACTCTCAGCAGGATTTCAAAACTGCCAATCTCCTATAACCCGTTCCTACTTTAACAGGAACATACAGTAAGCCTCTGGTTGGGGTCAAAATCTTGTTATAGGATGGTTTCTCCTTATGGTCCCTTGTATGCTGGTTCTGTATATTAACTTTCTTCTCTCTTCTAAATTCCCGACTAGAGAGAGTTCATACATTCAATGATCATTTTGATGATGAGTATGAGGCTAATGGTGATGACAACGATTTCACAATCATCCAGGAGCATCTGCAACGAGCCAGCCTCTGTACTAAGTACAGTCTGCTCTGCTCCGGCAGCTAGGTATGTAATGCAAATTAGCTCATATATGAATGGCAAATAGGGGGATATCGACAAAACTGAGATCACTTTGATTCATATGTGATTTTCATGTCAACATTTTGCAGCTCAGGGTACACATGTTAATATTTTACAGTTCAATGCACACTATTTAATAAGTGTTTAAAAACCACCGGAAGTCATAAAGTCATCCAGCGCTGAACAAGGTGCCCATTCACCCCGCTGTCTTCCTCTTGGCTCTGTCTGGGATGTGCTCACCGGGAAGCTTTCCTGGATCCGAGTGCAACTCACCCTCATCTCCATAACTTGGCATCTACTCTTAGTCATACCCTCTTCCATCAAACAGCCATCCCCTCTCCTTAAAGGCAAGTTACACTTACTATTTTTAAGAAGTTTTATTTATTTTAGAAAGGGAGAACGGGCCCGAGCCCGGGGAGAGGCAGGGCGAGAGACAGAATCTGAAACAGACTCCGTACTGAGTGTGGAGCCCGATACAGGGCTCCATCTCACCACCCTGAGATCATGACCTGAGCCAAAATCACGAGTCAGAAGCTTAACCGACTGAGCCCACACAGGGACCCGTAGGTAGTATTTTTTTAGGAGGAGTGTAACCCGAGGGCATTGTATTAGGGTGGGGATTGTTATCGTCAGTCCTTTGGCAACAAAGTTACATGGGTTCTTCAGCCGCCAGTCCCAATCCTGTTTTTTTTCCCATAAACCCTCTTAAGGGCAGGGCACAAGTTTGCAGAATGAGTGGTTTGTTGTTTCTGCCCCTAGGGAGGAAATGCCTGCTCTCTGCTCATACAGTCTTACTTGGTGCTCTCCACTACGGCCCAGCAGGGGTATTATTTCCATTAGCTGACGAAAGGGAGCAGAGGCTCAGAGAACTTCAGTCACCCTTAAAATCTCGCAGTTAATGCGAAGGCAAGATGACATGGAGTCATTATATACACCCCATTTGTTCCCTGGCCCCTGGCCGGTCTTAAATAGGACCACAGTGCAGACACAGGCCCTGAGCCGCAGACCCCCGCGGTCGGGGCCTGGTGGGAGCACCGGCATTCTCCAAGACTGACACCGCTTCCTCCTCACGTCTTGTGGAAGATAGCCCCCAACACTGTTTTGTTTTGTTTTTTCTTGTTCCAGAAAAAGGCTCCATAAAAATAAATTAAATATTTGGGTCAGCTGTAGCAAGCCACTGGTAGCATCACATGTTGGGGACCGCGGAGCTCTGCAGCAGGAAAGAGCCAGGCGGAGCCTGACCCAGCCCCGGCTTCGCACGGCGGTGATACAGCACATTCCAGAAGAAGAAAATAGGATGTGGAGGATTCAAATAAAAAATAATCCCAGAAGGGATTTTCTGTCGTCCATTGACTTCCTTTTAGAAATTGAATGTGATTTGAGGGAAAGACTACTGTTCTTCTCCCAGATGAAAGCCATGCCTTTTGAAAAGAAATTCTCTTACGCAGCACGATCCTGTTTTTATTAAAACAGAATACATGCACACAAAAACTTTGGATGGTAAACATAAACATTTTGATGCAATTAATCTCTGAAGGGTACAATTGCAGGTTGCATTCTTTTCCCCCATGAATTTGTATTTTACAAGATGTCTAGAATACTTGCTCTAAAAGCGAAGTGATAAAAGTCACTTGTGAAAACAAAATTTCAAGAGAATTTTGGGACAGTCTTTCCCCAGAAACAATTGATTTTGTATTGGGAAAGGCATTCATAATTTTTTGAGGCAGCTCAGTCTTTTGGTATCACTCAGCTTAGCCATTCTTCCAATGAAAGTCACGGTGTCCTTTGTTCTATTCTTTCTCCAATCCTCTTTTTACAGACCCCACTCCGCCCTCTTCCCACACTCGCCTGCTCTCAGTTCCCCCTTCCCTCCACGCTTTCCCTCTCCTCGCCTTTCCTTGGGCATCCCTACTTCCCGGGGACCCTGCCATCCCAGTGCTGACTCAGGCGTCCTCTTCTGACCTGCGGTGTGGTGCCAGTGCTCACACCTGATTGCACACTCCTTCCTATTGTTTTATGCATCTCCCCCCCCCGCCATGTTTGTGTCTCAACCATAACAGTGGCTGTTTACCCACTTGTAAGGAAACCATGCCATTTCCAACAACTAGAAAATTATGCCCAACACAACAACAGATGTATATTTCTGAGGTTTTTCTGTTGACTCTCACTCGTTTGTTCCTTATCTGGAGAAGATCCGGGGCTAACCCTAAAAATCAGGAGGCACCTCAGTAAACACATGAAAGGCTATTGTAGACCACCCTCTCCGGACCTTTTCCGTATATTGTCCGTTACAGGTGAATTACAATAACAGGACCCAATCTCCCCAGTAGTTTCTTAACCTTGGTGGAAGGTGGCTGTAAATCATCGGAGCTTGTCTACAGTCACATTGACTTCCACCCATGAGTCCTTGTGGTGTAGATGATCTCCCATCCTTTGACACGCATGTGTTTGACTAGGGCATTCAAAATCTGCATTAATTCTTGCTCTCCGAATCAAAACGAGTGTGATGTTATTAATCTAAGAGATCAGCATGGTAGCCCGCGTCCGTGGGTGATCAAAATGGTCCAGGTGCTTGTCGGCTGTGTAGTCATGAAAGGAAAAAGAGTGAGCACAACCTTGTGGCAAGACAGTGGCTGCCTCGTGAAGGCAAACTGGTCCTGCTCTTCCTTTGCCATGGGCAGGCTAGAAAGAGTGTGTTTCCCACATCCACGGCTGCCCTCCAAAAACCAGCCAGTGTGTAGTACACTGCAATAAAGACATAACATCTGGTACAACAGGAGCTACTGGGAAGCCCTGGTCACCACCTGCCTTAGTCCATCTGGTCTCCACAAGGGCCGTACAGGTGGATTGAATGCAGATGTGATGGAAGCAACTACCTTTGCATCCCGTGGCTTATCTGCACAGTTCTCCTTGGGATACATAATTGCTTCTGATTTACTATCTTGGCTGGAAGGGGGCAGGTTTAAGAACGTCCATGTGTTCCTTCCTACCATAATAGCTCGTACTCCATTGATTGGAATTTCAGTGTAAGAATTCTGCTTGCTGTTAGGTACATGCATCCAAATTATGCACTTGGGGACTGGGACAGTAACCACAGGAGGGTCTGCAGACTCACTAGACCCAATGTCAGATGGGCTTATGCAGGATTCCATTTATCATCTGGCTTCCATGAGTTTCTACCGTGACTAGGGGATTGTAATGGTATTTCGAGTCCCTTATGTGCAATAACCACCCCCCCCCCCCAAATGTCTGGCAATTTCCCTTTTCCTTCTCTATACTGCTGACACATGATCACAGGTCATGGAAGAATGCAGGAAGAGTTAGGGGAAATGATGTCTATTCTTGTAGTGGCATCATAGGCTCCTTTCTCAAGTGGACCTGGTCCTCTCTTCAGTCAGTGGCCTCAGTGAGTGAGAACTAGGTCAGATCTGGAAACTGGATGACCAGTCATGATTTTCCCCTTTTGCAGTTGATGTTAGCCTTCTGCTCACAGGGCTCTCGAGTTTTTCTGGTTATGTAAGTGAAGAAGCATCTCAGTCAGCTGTCCGTCTGTCTTGCCTCTCCAGAATCGCAGTGGTCAATGTATTAGCCAGTGCCACAAACCTTTGTGAGAAGAGGCACCTGTTTTAGGTTCTGCCCTTACTGCCCGGTTCTGTGATATCCACCCTGCCCATGTCTGTCAAGTGCTACGCCTGGGCTCTGCTATTCCAGAATCCTCTCACCTCCATTCCTACTGGAGAGCCCAGTTCCATGGCGGAATCTCCCATAGTTACTTCCGCCCCGTGGAGGATAACCATCACCCGGCTTCTCAGAGAAGCCAGGGGCCCTCATTAGCACATCCCTATTGCTTCAGGGGAGGGAATGTTCCATGGACTGCATGCTCAGGGATGGGTCCTCTATACCATATAATTAATCCATTCCTATATTTCCATCTCCTTGAGCTGTCTAACCCCCTTCTCAATACTCTAAAAGATAGTTCCAGCATCTTGACCGCATTTACTGCAGGTCGGTCAATATGTTCGAGCAACCCTAGTACATATTAGAACTGATTTGAATGAAACTCCTAATCATAGAACACTCTCAGGTCAATGAATTCCCCCTGGCCCACCACCCCCAGCTTTAGATCCCAACCTCCTTAGCCCAACTCCCTCAAGTTCCACCTCTAGTTTTGCCTTCCCATTTCTTGCCAGTACCTATAGCCAGATCTAGAGGCAACAAAGGGCAACAGGAGGAGATCTGGAGGAGGACATTCATCTATGAGTCAAGAGCCTCAAGTAAGTTCTCTGAAGTCTCTCTAGGAGAGAAGAGGCATCCCTAGCATGGGATGGCGAGCGACTTCCACCAACCTGGAGAGTTCAGGGGAGTTGGGAGGCTCAAGCTTCTCTAGTTCATCCAAACCAATGTTTGCTTTCTGTGTCCCAGGGAACACTCGTCCCTATTAGGGCTCTGACTCTGGCATTTACTATGTGTTGTAGCTCTGTATCCTTATAATTAAATCCTGGGCCCGAGGTACAGAAGACAAGAGCCTTTTTTTAAGTATCACCGTGGAGGCTTTCTGGCTTGGGTGGATATTTGATTAATCTGAGCCTATCGCTTTCCTTCTCATGACTTGTGATGCCGTTAACAAAACCGAGAGGTGTATTTCTGGTTGCACCTGCATGATCTTGAGACGTTCTCATCGACGAGGATGCCAGCCAGCCCCACTTAACTCCACATCACACCAGTCATATCAATGGCTAGGATAAAAAGGTGGGCTAAGAAGATGTAGGACACACGAGATGTCTCTGATATATCCTCTCCTAGAGCATTGCCTCATATAATCCTCATGGTGCGAACCTTCCATTTCACCTACCGTCACTCTGATTCTTTTCTGGAAACAGTCTCAACAGGGAGTCTTGTCCCCATCTGGAAAGCTCAACCCAGCAACACTCTCCTTATCTCTCAGCGCTATTCACCCAATGCCTCTGTGCCATTTCCTTTGTGAATTATCAGATAATGACGCTTTCCCCAGCTTGTTCCTCATATTATTTAACTCTGCCTGGCCATAAATTATACTAAATTTGCAACAATGTTTTCTTAGGTCACATCCCCTGGGATATAGGGGAAGATTGTGTGAAACAGATTTGTGTGCAGGAAGTTCACTGGGGAGTGTCTTTGGGATCAGCACCAATGGCGAGCAAAGGAAGTAGAGGAAGGAGCTGAACTGGGATGCGTAAAAGCCAGGCTGCAGCTCAAGGGGACCCGTGCAGAGCCTGTCTGGTCCTACCTTGACGCAAAGGGGTTAGACATTCGTATCCTGCATCTATCGGTCTTTGGTTGGAAACTGGCCCCTGGGAGGGTATGTTCTTGGGCGAGGGACTAAGAGCATTTCTGGAGAGTGACTCAGCTGAAAGCCTTCAGCTGCCAACACTCCCAACAGCTGGAGAAATGGTATCTCAGTCCCGAAGGGAAGATGAGGACAGTATATGCCAGGATTAACTACTAACTGCCTGCATTCATTTCTTTGTAAAGCAAATTCTGCAAACAGGACTCAGATTGGTTCTTTTTCTGGAAAATTTAAAAGAGGAAACACTGCAACTTCTGTCACCAGAGCAATGGATCCTTGGGTGCCAACAGGTCATTTCCCTTTTCTACCACCTGTTCTAGAGTCCTCTCACCCTTGGTTAGCAGCTCTGTTGGTCTTGGTGGCTTACTTTGTAGGGTGCCCTAGACTCTCACCCCTGATAGGTCTGAGACCCTGGTTGTCATGGCCTTCTCAGGCTGTGACTGTGGTATTATTATTATTGTTATTATTATTACTATTATTATATTATTTTCAGTTAGCCAATATACAGTACATCACTAGTTTTTGATGTAGTGTTCAACGATTCATCAGTTGCATATAACACCCAGTGTTCCATGCAATACGTACCCTCCTTAATGCCCATCAGTCAGTTACCCATCCCCCCACCCCTCTCCTTTCTACAACCCTCAGTTTATCTCCTGGAGTGCAGAGTCTCTGATGGTTTGTCTCCCTCTCTGATTTCTTCAAATTCAGTTTTCCCTTTCTTCCCCTGTGGTCCTCCAAGCTATTCCTTATGTTCCCATCGACATTGGGAAAAGGCGTACAAGGAAATTCTCCCAGAGGCAATGTGGTTTCCAAGCATATTTTTCTCCATGTGTATCAGCAGCCCCACCTCCTTCTGAGGATCACAGTCGACGACTCCTGCTGTGTCCCCAATACGCCACATTCCAGGATGATGATTCCTTTTTCTTTTCTGGACTCTCACAATCAGGAGACCGAAGGGATTGGGCAGCAGCTATAGCTTAACGCTTCATGGAACAATCGCTGTGTCTGCTAATGGAAGTGGTTCCCCCTCTAGGTACAAGACCTCTAAGACCACAGGGTCCAGAGTCGCCAGGACAGAAAGTACACATTGCCATTAGTCACCAACGGTGATGACAAACACAGCCGTTCCTGTCGTCACAGTGTTTCCCAGACCCGCGTATTCTTCCCTCTGGGGACCCAGCACTACGTAGTGCTCGCTGATTCGGGGTATGGTCTGCAACCTGGTGGATGATACCCCATCCTGGCTGGTTATCGTCTCCAAGCCCGAGCCTCAGCCGCCCATTCAAAGACCATCCCACCCCTCTAGCAGGCTGGCAAGGTTCAGTTGATCCCATGGTTGTGTGTCCACTTTGATATTCTTTTTGCTATAAGGTGGGTCCTCGGACTGATAGGGCATATGGATATACTGATTCCTGCCGAGATTAATTGCCATTGCTTCCAACGTAGCAGGTGTCTGGTGGAGTTAACCTGGCACCAAGTGGCTAAAGGGTCTCCTTGAGAGATGGGGCTGCACGGGGAACTCAGAGTGGGCTTATGTTGCTGGTAGGTTGGATGTTTGGCAGTTCCAGACCAGCCCTGGTGAGTGAGAGCCCACACTTCTGAGCTCATGCGTAGACTCCATCCCTGCCACCATGGCTATCTGTCCACATACCCACTGAGCCATCACTGGTGTGGCTGATGACTATCCATTGTTGTTACTTCTCCTTGGTTCTGGAACCTTGTTCGTGGTGGATATTCTCTTCTGGGCACGAACTGTAGGATTCAAAACCCTTCATGCTCCAGGTCATGCCTGTTGGTCCATCAACATGTCTCTTCTACAAATGTCTCTGCCCCCAGTCTTCTAACATTGTCAGGGAAACTAATCATTGGGAGTAGATGCGAACATTCTCCAGAAATCTGCCAACTGGCAGGATGTCCTTCGTTGTCTTTCTGGGTCTCCCTCCACAGTAGCGCAGGAGGGTCCCTTTTCATCTTGAATCCAAACTCCAAGCAGACCCTGCGAGTTCAGCATGACCTTTTCCCTCCCCGTCAACAGGTCAGAGAGACCCTCCATGATCCTTAGGTGTGAGCTGAGGGGGAAGAACCAGTGGTGGAGGACTCGTTAGCAACCCAGCTCCAGATCCATGTTAGACCTGGCTTCTTCAGATCATTCCCGAAACCAACCATCCTGGGTCAAGCTGCCCAAGAAGGAGGCTCTGAGTCGGGAATCAGCGTACATTGGATTTATAAAGGGAGGAGCGTCATGAGATCAACATGGAGAGGAGAGAGGGATGAAGGACTGAAAGAAGGAGGACATAGACTGTTCTATCATCTTGGTGAGGCTCTCAGCAGGTCCCATAGTGAGTTCTGGGCTGGGTTGGGGACCACCTAGGTCGAGGGCATGACTTGGGCAAGGTGGCTCTCTTCGGCCGATGGCAATTCACAGAAAATCATTCAGACCAGAGCAGCTAGCTGTCAACACTCCTGACAGTGGGGTAAATGAGTGCCCGTTGAAGAGGCCGACGGACACCACACGGTAGCATCACTGTGTGTGGCCACATCTCTTGTGGGCAAAAAGATCTAATTAGCACATAACTTCCTCCATTATACGGGAGGAAACTTTGCCCAGAGACATGGGCCTAGGAATATCAGCGGTGTTAATAACGTGGTAGCTTTGGATGGGGCTTCGTGTAATCCCAAGGTTGAAACAGCAAAAACATGTCTTCCCCACCCCCAGATGCTCTCATAGTATTTTGTATTTCCTTCCCCTAACAGAGGTGTAGTGGAGAAGCAAAGATTCTGTCCTCTGAATTTCCTATAAACTTTTAATATCACCCCTCTGTAAAGATGAGACTTATGGTCTGTCCAAGTGTTGAAACTGACCCTTTCAAAGTCCATTTTCCAACAAAGTAATTCTGGCAGAGTTGAGAATAGGCCAGACTTTCTAAATTCCTCTTTTCTGAATGAGTGCTGCTATTGCCTTCACACCTGTGCACTCTGCAAATTCACTCTTTTGTCAGAAGGTCTTTTCTTACCTTTTGTCTTCCTCCAGAAGATTCTTCAAGACCCTCATTAAGTATTCATTTGTTCATAGGATTGCCATATTAAGTAAAGAGAAATACAGGACACACAAACAAATTTAAGTTTCTAATAAACAACAAATAATTTTTTAGTGTAAGTATGTCCAAATATTCCACGGGAAACCCTGCTACTAAACAATTCATGTGTCATTCACTTGAAAGTGAAGAGTAACTAGACATCCCATATTTTATCTGCCAAACCTATATATTCCTCCTCAAGTATTTAGGGAACATCTACCACATGCCAGAAAGTATTCTAAGCACTGGGAATTTGGCGGTGAGCAAAGTAACGTCAAATTCCTGCTCTTGTGGAGTTTATATTCTAGCGGAGGGAGTCAAGCCATGAATGGATCCACAAGTTAATATACAATAATATTGTTATAGCATAAATGAATGTCGTGCGGAAGTATACAGGGGAGGATGGGGGCAGGGAGTGCTGGGGTTGCAGTTAAGACAGTGCTGTTTTCCAAAGTTCTCTCTGATTCCATGAGCCCAGAGAGAAGTGAGAAAGCTGGCCATGTGTACATTCCAGGCGGAGTGAACCCCCCATACAAGTCCTGGGGATAGAGGCGTGCTTGGCTTCTTTGAAGGACCGCAAGGGGACCGGTGTAGTTGGAGCATAAGAGGTCAAAGGGGCAGACCATTTTCAGCCTTTTGGCCATTGATAGCTTGGCATCTAGAGATACAGCAGACACGTGACAGGCTCTCGCATCTCAGACAATGCACAGGTTCCATCAATAAATACTTATTAAGGGACACTGGGGTGCCTCAGTCAGTTAAGCGGCTGCCTTTGGCTCGGGTCACAATCCCATGGTCCTGGGATCGAGCCCCGCATCGGGCTCTCTGCTCAGCGGGGAGCCTGCTTCCTCCACCCCTGTCTGTCTCTCTGCCTACTTGTGATATCTCTCTCTGTCGAATAAATAAATAAAATCTTTAAAAAAAATAAGTGGAGGTTCAAAAGGGAGATACAGGGGCACGTATGTGATTCAGTCAGTTAAGCATCTGACTGTTGATTGTGGCTCCAGTCATGATATCAGGATTGTGGGATCGAGCCCTGCACTGGGTTCCATGCTCAGCACGGAGCCTGCTTGAGAATCTCTCCTTCTCCCTCTACCCCTCCCTGCTCATGCTCTCTCTCTCTCTCTCTCAAATAAATAAATAAATCTTTTTTTAAAAAAATGGGAGATACAAATGTGGGAGCAGTGAGCATACAAAAAGTGTGTGTCTGGATGAGATCCCTGGGGAGTGGATAGAGCCGGAGAAGAGTTCTAAGGCCTGAACCCAGGGTCTCCAGGTGTCTAGAGGTTGGGGAGACACATGGAAACAGAGAGTCATCGTCAGCTGAGCAGGAGAACCAAGAAAGAGTATCCCGGAAGCCACAGTAAAACAGCGTTTCAAGAAAGAAGGTGTGATCGCTGTGTCAAGCGCCTCCAGAAAGTGAACTCTGATGGGGCCTGACCACTGGGTTTGGCAGCCCGGAGTCACAGATCCCTTCCACCAGAGCTATCTCAGTGAAGCAGTGGGAAAGAAAGCCTGACCAGAACGGGTTCAAGAGGAACGGAAGGAGAGAAAACAGAGAACAAGAGGAGTTTTGCTGTAACATAGGGATGACCCCAAATCCAAGATGAGAAATGACCACATTGGAGAGGACGGAAGTCATGTCAGGGGCGCTGCTCTCGAGCAGAGGACAGAGGGCGGGAGCTGGTGCAGGAATGGAGAGGTTGGCTTGTGACAGGAGCACAGACAGCCCACCGGGAGTCACAACGGGGAGTGGAAGAGCCTGTGTGGTGAGGACAGCAGAAGGTGGCAAGAGGCGATGGTGCGAGCACGCGGGAGCCTTCTGCTGACTGCCCATTTCCTGAGATCAGAAGCAGGGTAGGGGTGAAGAGAGGGAGGGGTGTGTTAGCTGGGGAGATGGGAAGAGGGTGAAGTTAGACCCAACAGCATGGCTGTATGTTTTCTTCGGTCACACGCAGCTGTCCCAGGGCAGACAAGGTGTAGGCAGAAAATCGGATGTAAGCAGGGGTGGAATTTTGGCAAGCAAATAAAGGGCAAAGTGAGAGAGAGGCAAGGGAATGCTTATGATGCTTGCCCAAGAAATCTAAATCGGGTTAGGAGGGAAGCAGGGACATCGGGGGTGAAGGACAGTGAACAGGTGGTGGGGCCAGGGGATGGGAGGATCCAGCGGGACCGCAGGATCACAGGCCCCGGGCTCTAGAGAGAGTGCTAGAAAAACAGGAAGTGGCGGTCAGAATGGGAGCCTGGAAAGTGAAAGGTACAAGGACCTGCAGTCATGAGTAATGTCACGGGGGTGACTCTGGAGAACGCAGCGACTGACTGAGGTAGGGCCCAACTCCCTGGAAGAAAGGGCGTCGGGCTGAGAGACCACAGCCCTGGGTGAGTCTCTGCGTGTATAGGAAATCACCAGGAAGGGCGGGTTCCAGGGAATGAGTGAACTGGTGTCTTGGTTTCCTATTGCTACTGTGACAGATTACTACAAACCTAGCAGCTTGAAACAATACATTTTATTATCTCAAAGTTTCAGGGGTTAGAAGTCTAAAGTCGATCTCATTAGTCTTCAGTCGAGGAGATCACCAAGGCTGGTTCTTTCTGGAAGCTCAAAGGCAGAACCCCCCAGGCTTCTCTCCCATATCCTTTGGACTCAGACCCACTGGCATCTCTCCCATAAGGACCCCATGACTACATGGGGCCCACCTACTTAATCCCCCCATCTCAAGGTCTTCAACCGAGTCAGTCCTATCTGTAAAAGTCCCTTTTGCGTCTTACATATCACATGTGCTGGAGATAGGTCACAGACATCGTTGGGAGGCTGTTACTCAGCCTACCACACCAGCAATATATTTTTCCTCTATGAAGACTTCCTTGATTTTGGCCTCCCCCACCCCTTCTGCCACCCCAGGCTGGGTTGATAAAGTATTCCTTTTGGGTCCCCACTGTACCCTCTTAGAACATTCCTATATTAGAGGATATGCATTCTTCACCAGAGTATTTACTGTGTTGAGTTCTGGGTTAGTCACTCTTTATAAAAACAGGACGCAGCATCTTGAAAGCTCTCACCCTAATTGCCAACGTTTGCTTATGCTTCTATCTCCCCAGGTAGACCGTGGATCACAGCAGGACGGGAACTGCTCGCACTCATGTCCATGTCCTTGGCACCTGCCATAGCCCTTGACATATATATGCCCTCAGTGGATCTTTTCCAATGATTAGATGAGCTCTGGTTGCATCTAGTAACAGAGGCACCTTCTCTAAGTGAGCACATGCACATGAAAAAGAAACGACTCTCATGACCCTAACACAGCTTCCCGACAATGCATGTGCCTTAACGTGTACATGGATCGTTTTACTAATCTGCGTGCTAATCCCTCAGATGTCTAGAACCAAGTGCTGGCCTCCTGAATACTGTGTACTTTTACATACCAGCTTCCATCTTACTTAAGGAGTGCTTGGACACCAATGTTTGCAGTGGGCCTGCCAAGCCAGCTTGTGTAGGAAATTTAGATTGGGTCATATCTCCAGGGAATTCGCTCGAATTAGAAAGGAAAGTATCATCTATTTCCCATTTAATCACAATAATTGGAGACCAGTAAGAATACGCCAGCAATCATTCGAAAATGGATCCCTCAACAAGCAGCCTTGTAAAGTCATAAATAATCTTATACACAAAAATTACTTGCAGACACTTAGGAAATTCATGTCCTTTTATAATTAATAATTCAAAGAACTCTTTGGTAGCGGTGGGTTCCAAGGAAGATTTCGGTATCCGCAGTTATAGATAACGGTGAAATTAGAATCTGGGACGGAATCCATTGTAAATCTTTCATCAATGGAATTATCAAAGCTTGAGTCGTGTTTTCACAAGACACGTTGCTCTCTTCAGCCGTGTAGCCCTACCACTATGGGTGCAGACATCTTTGGGTGCATCTTCTGCGCGCTGTAAACACCTGTAGCATAACCCATCTGAAGAGCTGAGCAGATACGCAGTTGGAAAAGCCCAGAACAACGCTGTTGCCCTATACTGCTTTAGGAACCCCAGTCCTGGCCAAATTATTGTCCCTAATTAACAGTAGGGGTATTTTCCCTCAGGACAGTAGACGGCGGTTCACCCATCCCCTTTTCAGGAAACGCTCTTCAGGTTCTAAAGTAGAATATTAGAATTTCTTTAATTAGAATTGGAATTTCTTCAAACTCCAGCCCTACTTCCTCTCAACAAATTGCTGGGTCATAGTTTCTAAATTTAGACTTTATGTAAAGAACAAAGCTACTTCAGGTTCTGAAGGGACACTGGTCACAGTTTCTCTGTTTCAGCTTGACAACAAGAAAAAGCCAAACAACTTAAAGACTGTTGACAGCATTTATCAATCATTCATCAGCCTTTGACTCCTTCGACGAAAGCCATCTGAAGGCCAAATCCTCCTGTCCTCAAAGAGATAGAAAGCCCTCATGTTCCTGTGGAGCACCAGACTGCCACTGAAATCGAACTCAGGCTGGGTGTATGTATCTATGCCAGAGAACCTCATGTGTCCCTGAACGAAGGGTCATGGCCAAGTGCATTCACTGGGTATTGTAGGGAACAGCGAAAGTGAAAGAGATCAGATTCCATCTATCCTTGGAGAAACATGGTGACTGGACGGGGCACGTTTAATACTTCAGTAGGGGGAAGAGGGGGCTGATTACACAAGAGTGTTTCGTTTGGGGAAATACGATCATTTGTACACTTTTCTGAATGTAAGTTACATTTCAACAGAAAGCTTTGAGAGAGAGAGAGAGAGAGAGGAGGGTGCCTGGGTGACTCAGTTGGTTAACTGTCTGCCTCCAGTTTGGGTTATGATCCTGGGGTCCTGGGATCCAGCCCTGCATGGGACTCCCTGCTCAGTGGGGAGTCTGCTTGTCCCTCTGCCCCTCCCTCCTGCTCAAGCACATGCTCGCACTATCTCTCTCTTGCAAATAAATAAATCTTTAAAAAAAAAAAAATCAAAAGACCTTTGCCCTGCTCTGAAGGAGTTGCTGGTGCTTTCCACAGGAAGAACAGCATGGACTTCTGACTCTCCAGCCCTACCCCAAGCCTCCTGAACCAGAACCTGGGTTTTCATGGGATCCCCAGGAGATCTGATGTACAATGAAATTTGAGAAGCACTGATCTAGGGCACAAACAGGTAATCAAAAGCATGTATGGAAGTATAATAAACCAACAGAGGGTGCACAGGGCACTGAGGAGGCTGGAGGAGGCCGCCCTCACCCAGACCAGCACCAGATGTTGCTACCAGGAGCGTCTAACGGCCAGAAATGTGGGCCAAGAACCTTAGGTTTGCTCCCTCTCTCATTTACAGGTTAGCATTTTAGTGGAGAGCAGTAACTGACTGGAATCAGTACCAAAGAAGCCTGCATCTCAGGCCCAGAAAGTGATGCTGTCATTCTGCCATTGTTTAAAAAGATAAATGGTGTCTACGGCCAGGGACAAAGCAAAGTAGGGCAAGCACGAGGAGAACCTGATAGGGAAGTGCTCTGCAAATAATTAGTGGCTAATTTTAGCCCGGCAGCTTACCTATTTTTTATGATTCAGGAAAGCTGAGTTGTAAAAATCTGACCCCACAGGAGGGAGTCGAAAATCATACCGAAGATCTAGCCATGCTATCTCGAGTCAGGGACACCGAAGGCAGGGCCCCAGCGGCATCTCCGCTGTGAGGAGCTCCTGCTTTCCTTATCCTTCTGTGTGTCACGTCTACCATCACCATGAGGGTCTTTGTCTAGACCGTTTGGTCTTTTTAAAGTAGGATCATTAAAAATGAACTCCAGGTCCTAAGAATGCTAAACACCACAAAGAGATGATCTCTGGTGTTGGTGTTAGGTATACTCCCTGCATCTGGCCTCGATCACAGCGAATTGTTTTAATTATGGTATGGCCTCGCTAACTCGTTTAGTTTATGGCCTGCTGTGGGAGCACTTTGTCCTGTGTTCGTGACACTTTGGTCTCATGGCCCCCTTGGGTTGACCTCCCTGACTCCCAAGGATTTGAACATGCGTTTTGTCTCTGCTGAGATGAAGAGCCAATTTTGGTTTTCATAGACAAAATTTCTGGTTTTTCAAAGTCATGCCACTTTCTGTTGCTAAGATTCAAGTTGATGGCATCCCCTCCCTGCAAATGGGGGCCCTCTCCAAATTTAGTGAATACTTTCAATATCTTTGTCTGAATTGCTGATAAAGAACTTACCCCTGAGGACATCCTTGAGTCGATAAGGAGTCACTGATAAGAGTTGTTTAGGAATTTTCAATGGGCTAATAATAGTATTGCCAGCCTCTCAACTTCTGGCTTAGGGTAGCTTGGGAGGTAGAATCTAGAATCGACTGCCTTATTCACGTCCATGGGGGCCACTCCCCTGTCCCCTACCCTCCACTCTCCACCACCCGCAGCCATATATCCTGCTCCCATTAGCGCAAAAGGAAATAACATGGGTCTGCATAATCCTCTTCTTACCAGCCCAAGCCTTGGCCTTAAAATGTAAGGAAATAAGACCATTTTCCCTGCGTCATGGCCAAGTCTGTTTGCAGCTAACCCAGTGTGGTTTCTGAGCGGCATTCAGTAAGTGGAATAGAGGAAGCCCGATCGCCCGATGCCCGGAAACACGTATGGGGTGAGATATTTATTAGTGAAAGTGTCAGGAATGATTCAAGATCTGAGGTCACCAGCGCCTGAGAGCAGCCCATCAGCCACCGTGGATAGAAGCTGACCTCCTTCCGCACTCCCGCTCCAAGGTCCGCTGGCTCTGAACAGGCTACAGCATCAGCCAAGGGAAGCTCCAATTTTTATCTAAAACAGAAACGCAGACCATCATCAAGCCCAGACAACCACATGCTCCGTAACGAGAAAACATACGTCGGTCTGTGTTAAATTATACCTTAGCCATGCACAGGCAGGCCCCGTCGAGGCTCGATAATTCTACTCTGCTTTAACTTGTCCTGATAATTTACTTTTTGGATCAAATCCCTGCCATTTTGGTGGGACTCCCTGGGGCGTTATTTTCATCCATAGGAACCACCTCTTTTGCAAGAAATAAACCTCATTCTTCCTTCGCCATTTCTGATCTGACCATAACATATACAGACTTTGTCCTGGGGTCACAGAACTGCTCCCTGGGTTCCTTATCAGTGCCTGAATCAGTGTTTCAATTGTAAGCAGCGAGCTTGCGGGAACTGTATGTGTGCCCATGCGCGCGCACGTGCGTGCGTGCGTGCGTGCGTGTGTGCGTGCGTGCGTGTGTGTAGATTCTTAACACTAGTGGCAAAGAGAAGGAGACTACCAAAGTTCAGCATTAGAAAATAAATAGAGCAGAGGTGCCCGGGGGTCTCAGTCATAAGGCATCTGCCCTAGGCTCAGGTCATGATCCCAGGGTCCTGGGATCGAGCCCCGCATCAGGAGCCCCTGCTCAAAAGGTAACCTGCTTCTCCCTCTTCCCTGCTTGTATCTCCTTGCTATCTCTCAGTGTCCAACAAATAAATAAAATCTTTTTTAAAAAAATTAAAGAGCTCAAAAAATAAATTTAAAAAGGAAATTAATAAAGCAGGGAATTAATTTCAGGGTTTAGAAATTTCTTTTTCACGGAATCCAGTGACTTAAATTGCTGTGTCCACTGTGGCAGGTGACAGGGGATACTTGTCCTCCTCCTGCAGGGTGACTCAACCACCAGGGGTCCACCTGCCTGGTGACAGTTGTGACAGTCCCCTGAGCCCCAGTGCAGGGCTTCTAGACCAATGCCAAAGGTCCCAACCCTTCACCATTTCTTTTCCAATGATGTGACAAATGCCTGGGGACCAAAGTCTCTCATCTAGAAGGCTCCCCAGGTCCCAGATCCCGTACCCTCCCACTTACTCTCTTGCTCTTGCTTCCCCGGGTCTTAGTCACATGGGGTCAAAGGCCCACTATTCTCCCTGCTCGGCCTGATGCCCCTCGATTTGCCTCTATGTCCTCATCTATCCTCCCTTGACCCTACCTTCTCCAGAGCTCATCTCTCCAAAATAGAATTCATGACACAGAATCATACTTTCTTTTTTTTTTTTTAAGTAGGCTCCACACCCAGCGTGGAACCCAGTGCGGGGCTTGAACTCAAGACCCCGAGATCAAGACCCGAGCTGAAATCAAGAGTCGGCTGCCTAACCAACTGACTGAGACACCCAGGCGCCACATACATAGCCTGTATGGGATCTAAATCACCTTTGATAACCAATCCTTGGTTGCCTCTCATAGGCGGGGATTTCTGTAACCCCTCAGGACCGCTAAATCCTGCTGTGCTGTGACGTGTTTATCCTTGTACCATTATTCATTCACACATACATGCACCCGTGTATTCAACCATATATTTAAAAAGTGTTTGTTGGGGCGCCTGGGTGGCTCAGTGGGTTAAGCCTCTGCCTTTGGCTCAGGTCATGATCCCATGGTCCTGGGATCGAGCCCCATGTCAGGCTCTTTGCTCAGCAGGGAGCCTGCTTTCCCTCCTCTCTCTGCCTGCCTCTCTGCCTCCTTGTGATCTCTGTCTGTCAAATAAATAAATAAAATCTTTTAAAAAAATAAAATAAATTTAAAAAAATAAAAAGCATTTGTTAGGGAGGTCTGGGTGGCTGAGTCGGTTGAGCCTCTGCCTTCGGCTGGGGTCATGATCTCAGGGTACTGGGATGGGACAAGCAGGGAGTCTGTTTGTCCATCTGCCTCCGCCCCTCCCCCGGCTCGTGCTCTCTCTGTCCCTGTCTCTCTCTCAAATAAAGAAAATCTAAATAAATAAATAAATAAGGTTCGTTAAACATCTGTCTTGTGCCAAGCAAGGAAGAGATAAACAATTTAATATTGCTTCCTCAAGAAGCTCACAGTCTAGTAGTGGAGTCAGATAAATAAAGATAATTATGGTTATGAAAGAATAAAGAAATAGCAATATTGAAATGGGAAGAGTATTTTGGGAGCTCTGAGAAGAAGTATCTCATGCAGCTTGGGTGGGTTAGGAAAGCCTTTTGGACAAGGCTGGGGTAAGACCCAATTTATTGCTTGCCATAAGGCAAATCTAGAATTAAGGCAGTGAGTGAAATCAAATTACATCTCAGAAAATCAAATTATAGGTCCATAAAGTTTCAGCCAACATATGGAAAAAATTTTTATCATGTCCTTGAGCGAATGCATCCAATCTTCAGTAGGGCAGCTTCTTGCTGTGAGCGCAATTAAATGGCGTAAAGATGTTGGTTGTTGTAGTCTTTAGGTCCTTGGGAAACGTCTTGAGGATTCAAGGTCCACTTTCTCTGCCCTGGCTCACTGCTATTTTCATAACAGATCTTCAGAGGGACCGATGAGCCGGAGACCAGGCTGTTTCTAAGAGATGATCTCTAAAGTCAGAGGCGTTGAACAGAGACTCACAGAAGGTTTGCATTGGACTCTGCAGACAGAATCACGTCCAGAATTTTCCTACCTAAAAATGCCTGAAAATGAAACATTAGCTATCCATACACACAAACCACAGTGCTGATCTACTTAGGCCTGCTGCTTCCCACAAATAGAAAGAGAAGGAAAAAACAGCTTCCAGTCAAAATGAGATCAGCTCATCTGACCCAAAAAAAAAAAAAAATCCAATTAATTTACAATAAGACAATTAAGGCAATTCCCAAGGAATAAACTAGCTTGGGCTTTTAACTAATCCTGGGTAAGCCTTAGAGACAAAGTTGACTTTAGACAGTGATCCAAACGTTTACATGCTTATTTGGAGTTTGGATCTCTGATTTACAAGAAAGCCTCCCGATATTGGTGACAAGCTATGGCATTTTCTCAATGCCATTTCGTCAAGCCCCCAAATGGCAATTTTTTGTATCCCCAGTGTGTAACATCTTGGAAACTAGAACAAGTTTGATCAACATTTATGAGCTTGCTTAAAATCCGAAGTGTGGAAAGAGGGTGACTGGACAGGAGGAAATAATCCAGTCTCTGCGGAGGGTAGTGGATCTGGTGCCCTTGGACAGCTCCAACCATCTTAGCCCAGAACAGAAGAATCCAGTCTGATTCCCAGTTCAGAATGTCAATATTTCAAATTACATTTATTTGCTGGGTAAGGTCTCTGTTTATGTTTGACCGTGTCATGCAGTTCTGTTTGTCTGCCCTTCGACATGTTTGTCTACCCTGATGGGAAGCTTCGACAGAGTGGAAATGATGCCTATTTCGGCGGCTTCGTGGCTCTCCAGTGGGTACTTAAAGATGCTCTTCTGAACAGAGCTTTCGGGAGACCCTAATGAAGAACACCATTCTGAATGGACTGAAATAACCAAAAGACCTGCCTTCTGTTCGCAGGGAGAATGATGGGTGACATCGCTGTGTTTTCAAAACGCAACACTGTCACGCAGAATACATTCCTCAGTGCTTTGCAAGTCTCTCCCTCCACGCCCCAGCGCCCATTTCCCCCAAGGGCCATGTCCGGGGTCAGCAGAGGAAGGGGAGGCAGACATGAAGGGGCAACACTGTTCAGTGGCTTCTTCCTTAGGCCACGCCACGCTCCGTAGGCATAGCTCAGGAATGGCCATCCTAATGCATATATTTTTTTAAGATTTTATTTATTTATTTGACAGACAGAGATCACAAGGAGGCAGAGAGGCAGGCAGGGGGGGGGGAGCAGACTCCCCGCTGAGCAGAGAGCCCGATGCAGGGATGCGGGGCCATCCCAGGACCCTGGGATCATGACCTGAGCCGAAGGCAGAGGCTTTAACCCACTGAGCCGCTCAGGCGCCCCCTAATGCATATTTCTACCCAGCGCCTCCAACCAACCTCCCAGCAGTGACTCACTTGGGCAGGGGCATCAGGGGAATATCCGGTTTGCTGGCTAGAGGGGGTTCGGAGAGCTCCTGTTACACTTGCACTTTCCACGATCAGTTGACAGAGGCTAGTCTGGTGGGTGGGGGGGTATGGCCTGGAATTTATATATTTAACAAGAACCCCCAGGGAAGTCCCAGGATCACTGATTCTTACCCAGCCCTTCATTTTACACATGATTATCGATGATGAGACCAAGCCAAAGACACGACAATGACCTGGCCAGGGTCATACAGCCAATCGCTCGTTGAGCCTTGGCAAGGAGCCATGTTTTTTACTTCATCCCACATGATGCTCTATTAACACTGTAATTAACCAGTCTCCTGGAAATGACACCTTTTCACAAGCAAGTTGGTCACATGACCTTCAGGAAACCCGTGAGACAGTGTTGGCACTTGTCAGCTGGCATGGTTTATTCCAAAGTGACTTGCTGCGTAAGACAAAATACCTCCATGGGTAGCACCTTCCTTCAGGGTGTGCGTAATTCAAGGAAATACAAGCCAGTGTCCCAAGCGCAGAGGGATTTGCAGGAAGAAAAAGCAGGAAAAGGAGTGCAGATACAATTCGATGACTATTCACCACCACAACAAAAATACTTTGACATATTTCAATGTCTGCATTCTAATTCTTATTCTAACAAAATAAACTTTTTTTTTCCCAGCTATAAACATCCAAAGGCATTTTCTAACACTTTAAAGAAAGCGACTGCTTGTTTATTATTGAAGATCTCTATACTGTAACACAAATATCAAAACTTGATTTTAGAAAGATCACTAGTAGGCAAGGTTACAGAAACAGTGGAAGGTCTCCAAGCTCCCTGTTCATCCCACCCCAGCAACCACACACCCATGGAGCCATGGTCCTGCTCCCAGCCTCCTGGTCTTGAGCATTTCAACACTTTCCTCTTGTTCTCAGCCTTCTTAATACCAGCTTCACCCTTTTTTCTCTCCTTAGGGATGGCTCCCATCCCTTCTTCAGATTTCCCCACAGCCCTTCCCTGCCGGCCTCCTCCTGCCCCGAATGATCCCTCCTCTGCCGCATCTTCGAGTGGGTCTCCCATTTAGGTCCCTCCTGTTTTGATCCAATATAATTTCCTTGCGTGATGCATCTGCTTTGAGACTTCAGTGTCCACCTATAGACGTAAGACTCCCAAATCTGGGGGCACCTGGGTGGCTTGGTAGGTTAAGCATCTGCCTTCAGCTCAGGTCATGATCCTGGGGTGCTGGAATCAAGTCCTGCATTGGGCTCCCTGCTCAATGAGGAGTCTCCTTCTCCTTCTCCCTTTGCCTCTCCCCCCACTCATGTTCTCTCTCTCTCTCTCTCTCTCTCTCTCATAAATAAATAAATAAATAAAACCGAAAGGAAGGAAGGAAGGAAAGAAGATGGACTCCCAGATCTGTGTCTTGGGGCTGAGCTCCTTCCCCCGAACTCCAGGCACCTTGTCCAACCACCCGGACGTGCCACCTAGACCTCTTGCAGGCATAGCACATTCCACATCCAACATGGTGTCCTCTGGTCACACCTACCCTCTTGCCACATTGCAGTGGCAGGGAACTGAGCCTCCAGCCATCCCACCCCTGAGGTTAGACACTCCCGTCATCTCAGACGCCTCCGTCTAGAGCAACCACTCCACACATCCCGTCAGCCTGTCTCAGGTCAGCACTGTTTCCAGTGCTCCCTCCCTTGTCATGTCCGGCAAGAGCCTCTGGACCAGCTTCCCTGCCTCCCACCTCTCCTTGCTCAGCCCCCTCGTGCACTGTCTGCAGAGTTACTTTCCTTCTGAGAGGCTGATTGGCTCGTTTATCTGGCTCCCCTTTGCCTGTAAGGTAAAGCTGGGATTTCACCCATGGTTGGTTCCGTCAGCCTAGCTTTGCTGATCATTCTGACTAACCTCTTCACTCCTCCAGTCTATGCATCCTCTTGCCAAGTGAATGCGCTGTTCCCCGAACACTCCAGGCTTTCCTGGGATTTCATGCCTTCGCACACTCTGCTCTCTGAGCCTGGACACCCCCCTCCCAAGACCCCTCTTTCTTCTTTCATAGTGTAGCAAACTTCTACTTGTCCATCACCTCCTCTGGACTCTTCTTCAATATTTCAGGCATGGTAACTGGTTATGCCTTCCTGAACCCTACAGCACTTTGTTTGAATTTGAATTTCTGTGTCGATGTGTCTGCTTTCTTTACTTAACTGTGCGTTCAGATGCTCAAAGGCAGCGGCGTGGTTTATCTGTCTTGGCACCTGAGCACGTAGCACATGGAAGTTGTTCAGTAATTGGAGGGGGAGAGGGGAATGCGATACTGAAACCAGGCATGACTCTCTCATTTTTTAAAAAAAGATTTATTTATTTATTTGCAAGAGAGCGAGCCAGGCATTGGAGCAGAGGGAGAAGGAGAGAGAACCTTAAGCAGACTCTGTGCCGAGTGCGGAGCTGGACACGGGGCTCGACCCCCAGACCCTGAGACCATGACCTGGGCCAAAACCAAGAGTTGGACGCTTAACCAACTGTGCCCTTGAAAGCCCCACCAGGCACACATTTCTAATTAAAATCATTTAGCATTAGCTTTACGAGGTTTCATTCGCACATGATACTCACCACCTACATTAAGTGTACAATTCAATGGTTTTAGCAACTTCACAGGAGTGTGCAATCATCAATAATTTTATAAATTGCTGTCCCCTCTGAAAAGTATCCCCTCCCTAACCCCCTCTCCCATTCCCTCAGCCCTAGGCAACCGCTGATCTACTTTCTTTCTATATACACTTGTCTATTCTGGACACAGAGTGACAAAATACGTGGTCTCTTGTGGCTGGCTCCATTCACATAACATGCTTTCCAGATGCATCCATGTGGTAGTATGTACCAGTATGTAGTGTGAATCATTCCCCCCTTTATTTTTTTTTTTAATTTTATTTATTTGACAGAGAGAGATCACAAGTAGGCAGAGAGGCGGGCAGAGAGAGAGGAAGGGAAGCAGGCTCCCCACTCAGCAGAGAGCCCGACGTGGGGCTCGATCCCAGGAACCTGAGATCATGACCTGAGCCGAAGGCAGAGGCTTTTAACCCACTGAGCCACCCAGGCGCCCCCCCCTTTATTTTTTTAAGATTTTGTTTATTTATTTAAAAGAGAGAGAGAGAGAGAGAATGCGTGTACACAAGTTGGGGGGAGGAGCAGAGGAAGAGGCAGAGGAAGAAGCAAACACCCTGCTGAGCAGAGAGCCCACTAGGAGCTGATCCCAGGACCCTGGGACCATGACCTGAGCCAAAGGCAGATGCTTAACGACTGAGCTGCCCAGGTGCCCCGATCATTCCCCTTTCATGTTCAAATAAGACTCCATTGTATCATATCTAAGAAACGACTGGCTAACCCAAGGTCATACGGATTTACCACTGTGCTTTCTTCTAAGAGTTGTGAGTGTTCAGTTCATTTTGATATGATCTATTTTGTGAATGGTGTGAGGTGGGGATCCAATTCATTCTCTTGCATGTGAACATCCTGTTGTCCTTACACCGTTTGTTGAAAAGACTATTCCTTCCCCACTGAGCTGTCTTGGCATTCTTGGGAAATCAACTGATCATAAATGTAAGAGTTTATTTGTGGACCCTCAATTTTATCCATTGAGCTATATGTCTATCTTGACGCTAATACTAATCGAACCATTAATTATGGATCAAAAGATACTGTCCCTGTCAATAATTAAGCTGGAGGCAAAAATATGAAGCTCAGAAGGGTCCCTAAAATTGCACTAAGCTCAAGGTCCTGAGAGAACTCTTGCCCTAGAGGAAGGCAGTGGGCTTCAGCTGCTGAAAGTCTCTGCGTAGACACTGTTTACAGGCGGGAATCAAGCCAGGGTCACCATTCTTTGGAACTGGCTGTGTCCCTGCCCAACAGACTTCCTCTCTCCAGAGCCCTGCTGAAAATTTCCATTCTTTTTTTTTTTTTTTTTTCAAAACAAACCCCACTCGGTTCTTATCTCACACTTCTCCTTTATGCCAAGGTTTATATTTTGAGTTTCCCCACATTTTAGATACAGTCTTCAAGAACATGTAATTCATTTTTTCAACATGTATTTACTAAGCAAATGTTCTATATCAGATATCGTTCTTGACTCAGCAAACATACTAGTAAACGAAACAGAGGATCCTTTGCCCTTAAAGAACTTACATTTTAGGGGCACGGGTAGGCAAGAAAACAAGCAATCAAATAAATGAAGTAACTCCAGATAACGATAAGTGCTAGGAAGAAAGTAAAGAGAGAGAACAGGATCGCAAGGGAAAGCCGGGTCCTATTTTAGACAGACTGGTGGAAGGGAGCCTCCCGGAGGAGGTGGTATTTGAGCCGAATCCTAAACGTTAAGAAGTGAGCCGTGTGAAAAGCCACCATCAGCCACCTCCATTCTGACCTCAGTCTGTACCTTCTAATTGATTAAATTCTTCTTTTCAGCTTATCTCTTAACTTCTGCAAAAGACCCTGCAAGCAAACATCTCCCCATGGGAACTGAAACTATCCCCTCCAGCAATAGGGGCTGCCTCAAGCCAGCAAGACCTCTTGGTGACTCACCCAAGACAATGATCGACCTGACCTTTGCTGCTCACCTGCATGGACCCAGGGACCTTTGTACCACATTTTCTTTATATAAACCTAGAAGAATCTTCAGCACTTTGGAGACAGTCTGATACACTAGTCTGCTATCTTTCTACCGTTGGCCTCCCTGAAATAAATTCCTTACTTGTTTCTCTGCCTTTGGATTTTATCAGCAGCCAGTTGCCAAAACGTTTCTATTTGGGATCCCCAGAGGCAGGTGCTTTTGCACCCTTGGGCCCCTATTTACAAGAGGAGTTATCCAGATGGAGGTGACAGCAAGAACAAGGACTCCAAGGAGGGTATGAAGAAGAGCAAGAACGCAAATGTGGCTGGAGTGGAGTGAATGAAGGAGAAAGGGGTAGGAGGCAGAGGTCAAAGAAGAAGCCTAAGGCAAGACCTTGTATGCAGTGCTTTGTCGATTAGGAATAAGAATTTAGACTTTTATGCTAAATATGAGGGAAAATCCTTGGAGACTTTTAAGCTAGGGAGTGGTGTGATCTGATTTACACCTTAAAAACAGCACTCTGCTGGAAGAAAACAGAAGAAAATCTTTATGACCTTGAGTCGGGCATAGATTTCTTAGCTATAGCACATAAAAACATGATCCATAAAAGAAGATACGGACTTCATTAAAATTAAGAATTTCTGCTCTCGGAGAAAATTAAGAAACACTTTCTCAGAGAAAATGTAGAGGATTAAAAGACAGGGCACCACCAGTCCAGTATGTAAGAAGCTTGGAAATTCCATCCTAACAACAAGCACAGAGCCAAACAAAGTAAAAAGTCAACCACTGTTCTTAGATCTGTTAAAAAGAAACAACAGGCCCAAAATGAAGTCGCTTATGCTAAGCCCCACCAAGACTTAATACCTATCCTAACAACAGTTTCAGCCTCTCCAATGAGTGGAATCTCAAACCTGTCCAGAGCTTCCTGGAGGCACTAGTGAGGTCATCCGCATCATGAGACCCCTGCCTTCTCCAAAGGGAAGGCAGGGAGCTTACCTGAGATAATCTGCTCTCCACTTCCTCATCCATTTCCCTTCGGCCTATAAAAACCTTCCATTTTGTAAAGCTCTTGGACCTTCTTTCTACTTGCTCTGTGGGATTCCCAACTCATGAACTGTTGAATAAAGACAGTCAGATCTTTACATTTACTAGTTAAAATTTGTTTTTTTAATAGACTCATAAGAGGAGTGAGGTCACAAGACAAACTGCTGTCCACAAAAATTGGAGTGAGAGATAGGTGAACGCAGAGAATCATACTTTATCTGAGGGGAAGCCCATAAACTAGAACCTGTACAGGAACCGGAACTGTAATTGACAAAGTACTGGAGGCTCAATGTGAACAAGTTTGGGAGTAAAAACGTCAGGTGGACCCATTCAGAGGGAGATAAAATCTTTTTCTTTTTTTTTAAAGATATTTATTTATTTATTTATTTGAGATAGAGTAAGAGAGAGCAAGAGCAGGGAGGAGAGGCTGAGGGAGAGGGAGAAGCAGGCTCTCCACTGAGCAGGGAGCCTGATGTGGGACTCAATCCCAGGACCCTGAGATCATGACCTGAGCTGAAGGCAGACACTTAGCAGACTGAGCCACCCAGGCGCCCCTTAAATAAATAAAGTCTTTTTTAAAAAGCCTATTTACAATACTTCCCAGTACTTCAGGTCTGCCCACTAAGAAAAATTTACACAGCATAAGGCAGAAAACACAGTTGGAAGAGACAGAGCAAGCATCATAACTAGACTCAGATATGGCAGGGGTGTTGGAATTATCCGCTCAGGATTTAAAGCAACTAGGATGAAATATGTTAGGGATCTAATAGAGGAAGTAGACAGTAGGCAATGATGGCTAAGCAAAGTAAGCAGAGATATGCAAATTCTAAGAAAGAACCAAAAAGAAATGCTAGAAATTAAAGAAAACCAGAGTAACAGAAAGAAGAATGCCTTTGATAGACTTATTAGTGGACTGGACACAGCTGAGGAAGGAATCTCTGAACTTGAGGATATCTCAATAGAAAGCAGTTCTTAGAAGGAAATTTATAACATTGCATGCATATATTAGAAAAGGAGAAAGATCTAAAATCACAATCAAAGCTTCCACCTTGAGGAGCTAGAAAAAGAAGAGCAAATTAAATCTAACGTAAGCAGATCTCTTAAAAAGATAATGAAGGAATACTATGAACAACTCTGTGCCCACAAATTAAACAATCTAGATGAAACGGTCCCCTTCCCTGAAGGGTGCCATCTGCCAAAACTCACACAAGAAGAAACAAACATCTGAATAGACCTTTTGAAGAATTTGAATCAATACTTAATAACTTTCTAAAATAGAAAGCACCAGGCCCAGATGGACTTACTGGTGAATTCTACCAAACATTTAAGGAAGAAATTGTACTAATTCTCTACAATCTCTTTCAGAAGATATGACCAGAGGGAATGTTTCCTAATTCATATTCTGAGACTAGCATTTTTTAAATACCAAAACAGACAAGGTCATCACAAGAAAGAAAACTACAGACCAATATCTCTCATGAACATAGATGTAAAAATCCTCAACAAAATATTAGCTAATAGAATTCAACAATGCCTAAAAAACATTACACACCATGACCAAGTGGGATTTATCTGAAGTATGCAAAACTGGTTCAACATTTGAGAATCAATTAATGTAAGCCATCACATCAATAGACTAAAGAAGAAAATTCAATATATATATATATATATATATATATATATATATATAGATAGATAGATATACATATATTCAATATATATATACATATATATATATTCAACTTACCCTTGACAAGGGACCAAGCAAAATACAATGGAGAATAGTCTTTCCAGCAAATGGTACTGAAACAACTATATATTCACATGCAAAATAATGAGTCTAGACACAGACCTTACACTCTTCACAAAAATTGACTCAAAATGGATCACAGACCTAAAACTGTAACACAAACTATAATATTCCTGGAAGATAATACAGGAGAAAACCTAGATAACCTTGGGTACACCAATGACTTTTTACATACAGCACCAAAGAATTAATAAGCTGGACTTCATTAAAATTAAAAACTTCTGCTCTGTGCCTCTGATTGGCCTTGCCTTGGTCACATGCCAACAAACCCCTGGCCGTTGTGGCGGGAGAGGACTTTGACCCACAGCCCCACCAGCCTGCAAACTTCTGATAAGGCAAGTGCTGTTATAAATTTAGAGCAAGTTTAATTGCCAAAACTTGGAAACAATCAAGATGTGCTTCGGTGGGTGAACGGATATATAAGCTGGGGTCCATCCAGACAATGGGCTATCATTTAGCGCTAAAAAGAAATGAAGCCATGAAGGGACATGGAGGAACCTGAAATACACATTACTAAGTGAAAGAAGCCAATCTGAAAAGGCTACACAGGGCATCACCCCAACTCTGTGACATTCTGGAAAAGGCAAAGACAGTGGAAGATCAGCGGTGGCCAGGGGTTGGGGGAGGGGCCCAGAGGGCTCGTAGGGCAGTAATACTACTCCATGTGATAACATAATGGTGGAAACATGTGATTATATATTTGTTAAAACTCACAGAATATCTAACACCAGGAGTGGACCCTAATGTCAACTATGGACTTTGGGTAATAATGACGTGTCTGTGTAGGTTTGTCACTTGTAACAAGTGTCGCGCTCTGGTGGGGGAGGCTGTGTGTGCCAGGAGCAGGGGAGGGCGCGCAGGAGGCATATGAGAAATCTGTTTACCTTCTGCTCAATGTTGCTATGAACCAAAACAGTCATAAAAAATAAAATATTTTTTTAAAGGCAAGGTAGAGACTGGGAGAACATATTTGCAAACCACACATCAAAAAAAAAAAAAAAAAAAAAAAAAGGACTTCTAGCCGTACTATTAAAAACCTTTTAAACTCGACCATCAGAAACCAAACAATCCAACTGAAAAACAGCAAAGGACTTGGACTCTTCACTAAAGCAGATATATGAATGGCAAATAAGCACACAAAAAGATGTTTGACGTCATTAGCCATTAAGGAAATGCAAGTTAAAACCACAACAGATATCATTACACACTTTATTTTTATTTGAAAAATAAAAGAAACCGGATCCCTTACACAGTGCCAGTGGGAAAACAGTTTGGCAGTTTCTTATAAAATTAAAAATATACTTACCATACAACTTAGCAGTGCCACTCCTATTTATCCAGAGAGAAATGAAAATTTATGTTCACTCAAAAGCACATAAGTCAATGTTCCTAACAGTTCTATTTATCGTCACCAAAAACTGGAAACAACCTAAAGGCCCTTCAGTGGATGAGTGGATAGACCAGCTGTGCTGCCACTGAATAGTACTCCACGGAATACGGTAATCCATACCACGACTACTCCACGGAATACGGTATTCCATACCAATGACTACTACGGAGCAATGAGAGGGAATGATCTATTGAAACACGCTCCAACATGAATGAATCTCAAATACATAATGATAAGTGATGGAACCAGAAAGAAGATGAAAACTGTACGATTTTGCTTACATAACATTCTGGAAAAGACCAGAGGGACACCAGATGGTTGAGTGGTTTCCAAGGCTGGAAGCAAGAGGAAAGACACCTGATACAAAGTCTGAGGGCATATTTTAGGATAACGGGTCAATTCCATGTCTTAATTGTGCTGGTGTACATTTGCCAAACTGTGTACCTTACAGACTGTGAACGTTTGTCGAAACTCTCAGAATGACCAGCTGGGCACGTAATGATGTCGTGAACTGAAATGGGGCAGACGGGGTGGGGGGTAGCAAGTTTCAGGGGTGTAGCACTGAGAGTTCTTTCTCCTACGTTATGTTTAAGACAGTCAGGCACTCAAGTAGAAATGATACGAATGACCCTAGAGTTCAGGAGGGAGGTTAGAAATGCAAGTTTCCTTTGGACCTCGTGGGCATTTTCAAGGTGACTTTATACCAGAAGCACGCCACCAACAATGACCAGATCAGTGTCACCTTTGTTATTTCTACACCGGGTATATATTCTCCCTTAGCCCTGATAGAAATGGGGATGAGCCAGAATGGGGATAGAAATGGGGATGAGCCTCTGTGTCACTCTGAACTAAATCTAGATGTGTTTGGTCAAAAGCCCGTAAACATAACCTTTACCTTTGACCCACCTATTTTGTGAACCTCAAGTTGAAGCTCAGAACAAGGCCACGGCCTTCAAACTCTGAACCACCGTGAGCTATAAAAGAATGCCAGATTTGATTGGTCCTATAAAAGTGATTTATTGTACATATGCATGTGTGCAAAGGATTCATAAGTATTTTCAGCAAATTGAAAACATATTTGGAACTTATGGAAGTTTGCAGGAATAAAAATGAGCAACAGATAGTAAGTAAGGGGGACTGCCACACTAGATTTGTGGCTTCATGGGTGTAAAAAGCAATTGCTTCAACAAACCCATCCTATGTAAATAAAAAGTTAAAAGGAAAAGCCAGATTAATTTACTCTGTTTGCACTTCCTTAGTCAGAAGGCTTTCGTTTTTTGTTTTGTCTTGGAATCGGCTCCCTTATATAACACATGTCAAAATAGCTGGAAAAATGTGATGAAACGGTGCCAGCTGACATTCTTGTCCCACAAGGACAACTCCCTCTAGCTCCTTATTTTCTTTTCACATTTTGGGCACCGTGAGCAAGCGGCTGGAGTGCAGGCAGACCGCCACGTGGCTGCGCAGGAGTGAGAGTTAAAGCCTTGGGCCTTCCCGACCCAAGGCGGTCTCACCCAGGGTGTGGTCAGCAGGAATTTTGCCATAAGTTCGATTCCTCCAGGAGTCCAGTTTTGTTAAAGTGTAATTTGGGAGGAGGGAAAGGGGAGCCAAAGTACCTTCAGAGATGAAGGGCCTTTCGTTCAATTTCCTCATCACCAAGGAAGGAAAATACTGTATGTGTTTAAGAGCCTACCTTCCGGGGGAGGTTTTAAATAGACAGGGCGCCTGGGTGGCTCGGTTGGTTAAAGCATCTGCCTTTGGCCCAGGTCATGATCCCAGAGTCCTGGGATCGAGTCCCACATTGGGCTCCCAGCTAAACGGGGACCTGCTTCTCCCTCTGCCTGTCGCGCCTCCTGCTTGTGTTCTCTCTCTCCGACAAATAAATAAATAAAACCTTTACAATAAAAAAATAAACAGACAGCCAGACAGCCACACTCTAACCCCGTTTCCACCAAATGTGCTGTTTGGGGCATCTAGCAACCCCTCAACTTCTCAGGCAATTCTCTAAAACAAAGCTCGTCCATGTGGTTAGAAAGTTCCTATGATGGAAAATCCTATTAGAAAGGAATACATTCAAAACAGATAACAGCTTTTGTCACATAGGTACTCAGAGAAAAGTGGTTTTTTTTTTTAAGTTTTTACTTAAATTCCAATTAGTTAGTATACCATGTAACATCAGTCTCAGGTGTACAATATAGTGATTCAGCACTTCCATCCATCACCTGGTGTCAGTCATGACAGGTGCACTCCTTAATCCCCATCGCCTATTTCACCCATCCCCCCATCCACCTGAGAAAGAGTTTGCACTGAATTCCTTAGATGACTGGAAAAATAATTCTAAAGGGTGTTTGCAATAAAAAAAAATTATGGGAAATAAGAAATAATTTCTTTTTAAAATATTTATTTGTTTATTTTAGGGGGGGCACAAGCAGGGGGAAAGGCAGAGAGAGAGAGAATCCTCTAGCAGACTCCCCGCTGAGTACAGAGCCTGACTCAGGGCTCGAACCTAGGACCCTGAGATCTTGACCAGAGCTGAAATCAAGAGTTGGCCACTTAACCACGTGAACCACCCAGGCACCCCAAGAGAAATAATTTCTAAAAGACCTTTAATTTTTAGGGTGCTAAGTAAATCCTAAGATAAGACACCCCATCCCTTCTATGTCTCAGAAACTTTTCTTGCTCATACTAGATTCCTTTTGTCTACCTTCAATCAATCAATTGATCAGTATTTATAGAACATTTACAATATAGCTGACTCTATGACAGGCACCAGAGACGATCTGGATGATACAGAATGGGTGGTCCTTGCATGAAAGAAGTTCGTGATCTATTTAGGAAATACTAAAATTCAAAATGGCAGCCAGCATTATATCTCTGCATTGCAGACGGAGTCAGGATCCGAGGCAAGGATGGTCAGTGAAGACTGGCGTCCTCAGGAAAAGCTTTGTTATTTTTTTTTAAGATTTAATTTATTTATTTGTCAGAGAGGGAGCACAAGCAGGTGAAGTTGCAGAGGGAGAACGAGCCCGATGCAGGACTTGATTCCAGGATATTGGGATCCATGACCTGAGCCAAAGGCAGACTCTTCACTGACTGAGCCACCCAGAATTCCCAGGAAAAACTTTGTAAGTTTCATCTTTCTCCTGGCACGGAAGGGGGAAGGAAGGACATCAAGTGTGGAATCGGCAGCTCGGAGCCTGGAGGACAAGAGTGTCATTTCTCACTAAGGAGGTAATTATGCAATCCAGTCCACAGGGACAAGACAAGTCGATTTATACAAATGGGCTGCCAAGACAGTCTAGAACTATCCAATATGGTAGACATTAGTCACACATACCTATTTAAATATAAATTCATCACAATTAAATAAAATTAAACGTTCAGTTCTTCAGTCTCGCCACATTCAGATGCTCAACGGCCAGATGTAGCTGGCGGGTAGCATTTTGGACAGTGCAGATTTTTTTTTTTTTAAGATTTTTATTTATTTATTTAACAGAGATCACAAGCAGGCAGAGAGGCAGGCAGAGGGGGGGGGGAAGCAGGCTCCCCGCCAAGCAGAGAGCCCGACAAGGAGCTTGATCCCAGGACCCTGAGATCACGACCAGAGCCGAAGGTAGAGGCCCAACCCACTGAGCCACCCAGGCGCCCCTGGACAGCACAGATATTAAACATTTCCTTCCTTCCAGAAAGTTCTCTTGGGCAGTGCAGGCCTAGAGCCAAGGAAGTGTGAAGCGAAATGCAGGATAGCCGAGCATCAAAGAATCCCCCAAACGCACTGGTGTGTTGCTGTAGCTGGTTCAGATATGTTTCCTGTGGCGACAAGTTTCTCAAATCCCAAAGGGATTTGATTGCTTTAAGAAATACACACTGAGGACCTACTGATATGAGGTTAGGTGACATGAAGAACACAGAAGTGAATCAAGCAAATGCCAGTAGTCAGGGAGCTCAATGCTTCCCAGAGGGGAGAAAAGATGTGTTCTCAAATCATCATAACACAAAATAAAAGGTGATAAGCATCCTAAGAGAGGTACAATGAAAGCATGTAGAAGTTCAAAAAGGGACAGAATAGTTCTATTTGGAGTTTTTAAGAAATTCTCTGAAATAGGCTTTAGGAGTTCAAATAATGAATCCTTAAAAGGCAGAGTGGGGTGTGGTAGGAAATCCCTGAAAACCAAGAGTCCACAGATAATCTGTAGGCTCGGTTATGCCCTCACTGTGTGACCTTGGGTAAGTCAGGGCCCCAGCCTCCGTTTCTTTAGCAACTGAGTAAGAGGGAAAAAGGAGACATGAATTTCCAGGTGGAGTGATGGACACAAGCGAAGGTATGGGGACAGCTGTGTGGGTGCAGAAAATGGAATAGTCAGATTAGTTCGGAAGAGAAACCACAGTCCAACCACGTTATAACTTGTTCCTGAGCATTACGTAATTCTAAGACATCCCCCTAAAAATTTTTAAAAAAATTAAAAGCCACCGCCCCAAAAACAATAACTAGATTTTGCCCCTCCCCCAACTTCCCTGCCAGACAACATTGTGTAAGTTAAAGGTGTACAATATTTGATAAACTTATCGATTGCAAAATGATCACCACTTAACATTAGCTAACATCCCCCATCATGTCGCATAATGCCCATTTCTGTTTAAGGGGTGAGAACATTCCAGATATACTCTCTTAGCCACTTTCAAGTACGTGATATAGTATTGTTAACCATAATCCATACATTAGATCCCCAGAACTAATCCATCTGATACCTGAAAGTTCGCACCCTTTGACCAATGTTTCCCCCTTTCCCCATTCCCCAGCATCTGTGCTAACCAGCATTCTACACCATTCCACTCTCTGCTTCCATGAGCTTGGCGTTTTTAGATTCTACACATAAGTGATACCCAGGATTTGTCTTTCTCTGTCTGACTTATTTCTCTTACTATAATACCTTCAAGGTCCACCCATGTGGTTCCAAATGGCAGGATTTCCTTCTTCCTCATGGCTAAATAGTATATATGTGTGTGATATTATATACCATGTGATATATATGGTCATATATCACATATTATATATCGTGTATATGTCACATCTTCTATATCCTTTCATCTGTTGACAGACGATGAGGTTGTTTCCATACCTCGGCTATTGTGAACAGTGCTTCACTAAACACAGGCGGGCAGATCTCTCTCAAGATTCTGTTTTCCTTTTCCTTGGATACATATCCAGCAGTGGGATTGCTGGATCATATGGTAGCTCTACTTTATTTTCTTTTCTTCAACAAAAATTTTCAATGAGTGCAAGTTAGTATGCTTTTATTTTACCTGTAGCTTCTATTACAAAGGTCTTAAAATTACTATAAACCTGAGAAAGATATCGACATGCTTTGAAATTCCTTCCAGGTTTTGAAATTTACCTTCTATTGTGGGTAGATAAATAGGGAAGGATTCCTTTTCACTTAGGGAATACTGACTATAAGTTCAAATATTTAGCATAGTTTTAGTTTTTACTTGTTGAACATGATTTGGGCCGTAGATATGTAAACCTTCTTTTTTTTTTTTAAGATTTTATTTATTTATTTGACAGATGGAGATTACAAGTAGGCAGAGAAGCAGGCAGAGAGAGAGGAGGAAGCAGGCTCCCCGCTGAGCAGAGAGCCCGATGCGGGGCTCGATCCCAGGACCCTGGGATCATGACCTGAGCCGAAGGCAGAGGCTTTAACCCACTGAGCCACCCAGGCACCCATATGTAAACTTTCTTAATCTACTGAAACAGTTTTTATGTTAGTTAGTTGCTCCAGAAGATGTTAACTTCTGCGAAGTTCACTGAGGAGCCTCCCTATCTTTGTGCACGGCGGCTGCACCAGTCTACATTCCCACCAACTGTACCCGAGGATCCCTTTTCTACACATCCTCCGCCAATACTTGTCTCTTGTCTCTTTGATGATAGTCATTTCAACAGCTGTGAGATGACATCTCACTGGTTTCAATTTGCATTTCCCTGACGATGAGCAATGTCAAACACCTTTTCATGTGCCTGCGGGCCATCTGCATGTCTTCTTTGGGACAAAGTCTCTTTAGTCCCTCTCTGCCCTTTTTTTTATTGTTTGCTACTGAGTTATATGAGTTGTTTATAAGTGTTGGATATGAACACTTTATCAGACATAAAATTGCCAAACGTTTCCTCCCATTCCATTGTTTGTCCTTCCATCTTGTTACTTGTTTCTTTGGTTGTGAAGAAGCTTTTTCGTTTGCTATAGTCTTGCTTGTTCATCTCGGCTTTTGTTGTCTGTGTTTTGTCAAAATATTGTGAAGACCAATGTCAAGGAGATCTTCCCCCTATGTTTTCCTCTATGAGTTTTATGATTTCAGGTCTTTTGTTTAATTCTTAATTGTATAAGATAGGAGTCCAATTTCATTTTTCTGCAGGTGTTAATCCTGTTTTTCCAATACCATTTTTTTAAAGAGATTTTATTTATTTATTTGTGAGGGAGAGAGAGAGCACAAGCTGGGTGAAGGGCAGAGGGAGAAGCAAACTCCCCACTGGGCAGGGAGCCCAATCCGGGGCTCGAACCCCCAACTCTGGGATCATGACCTGCCCTGAGGGCAGACACTTAACCAACTGAGCCACCCAGGTGCTCCTCCAACACCGTTTATTAAAAAGACTATCCTTTCCCCACTGACTATACTTGGCTGTCTTGTTAAGTATTACTAGACCGGATATACATGGATCTATTTCTGGGGCTTCTGACTCTGTTCCATTGGTCTATGTGTCTATTTTAATGCCAGTCCCATACTGTTTTGATTACCACGGCCTTGTAGTATAGTTTGAAATCAGCAAGTGGGATGCCTCCTGCTCGCTTCCTTCTCGGGACTGCTTTGGCTCTTGAGAGTTTTTGTGGTTTCATTTGGTAATTTTTGATACATTACATCATATATGAGAAGCAAAGCAGATAAAAGGGAAGCGATTGTATTTGCACTTAACTCTGGCTTTTAAGTGGAGCTGAAGAATGACTCGACTAATTGGGTCCCCTTTGGGAAAAGGCTGTCATCGGTGAAAACCCGAGTGAGAGCCTCACTTCAGTAAACAATAAATAAAATGGCAGGACATTTCAGGGATGGGGGAGGGGAAGCAAGTCCGAGTCTGAAACTGAAAAATCACTATGAAAGCAGCAAAGCCAAGAACCCGGTAGTTAGGGTAAAATGCAGATCGTACGAGGAATGTGGAGTCCCTTGTTAAGAAGCAGACAGAAAATAGAGCGTCCGTGGAATACCAGCTTGGCAGGTTTGCAGATCTCTATCTCGAGAGTGACTATGAATATAGAGAGAAATACGTCGTCTGCAGCTGTGCCAAAGCATCTGTCAGCAACCCCATTATCATTTTCTTACTCGTATATTTTTATAACTGCAGAAAAAGATTAGAGCAGGTAAACATATGTGCTCGGTGTGAATAGGGGCACTAAATGTTTATTTAATGGTTAAAATGAAAAGTTCCTAGAAATCTAACTCCACAGCCCCCCACGGGCTACCAGCACATTTCTCCGTCCCTTGGTCTTCCTCTGAAAACCTGAAAATAGGTGCACCTGCGTGGTTCAGGCAGTTTAGCGTCTGACTCTTGGTTTCGCCTCAGGTCATGATGTCAGGGTTGTGAGATCGAATCCCGCTTCGGGCTCTGCACTGGGCATGGAGCCTGCTTAAGACTTTTTCTCTCCCTCTACCTTTGCTGGTGCCCCACTCTCTAGCTCTCTCTCTCTCTCTCTTGATCTCAAATAAATAAATAATTAAATAGTAAAAAATAAAATAAATTAAATTAAAAAATAAAAATAAAAGCCTGAAAATAGTGTCCAGTACAAGTCAAGAGAAGAGATGTAGCTATTATAAATAAGGATATTATATGGTCATCTACCCATCCAAGTCTTTTTTTTTTTTTTTAAGATTTCATTTATTTATTTGACAGAGAGAGACACAGCAAGAGAGAGAGAGAACATGAGCAGAGGGAGTGGGAGAGGGAGAAGCAGGCCTCTCCCAGAGCAGGGAGCCCAATGTGGGGCTGAATCCCCTGACCTGGGATCATGACCTGAGCCGAAGGCAGACGCTTAATGCCTGAGACACCCCGGCGCGCCCATCCAAGTCTTTAAAACAGATTGAAATGCTACCCTGTCCAAGATTTACAGAATTGGCTTTAAAAATAAATGTGAGTGTGTGGGGCGCCTGGGTGGCTCAGTGGGTTAAGCCGCTGCCTTTGGCTCAGGTCATGATCCCAGGTCCTGGGTTCAAGCCCCACATCGGGCTTTCTGCTCAGCAGGGAGCCTGTTTCCTCCTCTCTCTCTGCCTGCCTCTCTGCTTACTTGTGATTTCTCTCTGTCAAATAAATAAATAAAATCTTTAAAAAAAAATAAATAAATGTGAGTGTGGATTGTGTATTAAGTATATGGGTGAACTCCATAGCCATATTTGTGCAGGAGCCCTTAAATCCGACCGTTGTCACTTTTCCTTCGCTGGCCTGTTGCTACAAGACTGCTGTCATTACTGTATGAAACCAGGTAAGATGAACCGCTAGGTTAAGTGAGTGGAACTGGCTTTCATTTGACAAAGTCCGTTATTCAATTACACATTCTTTCTCACTTTTGTTTTATTTTCTTTTTCTAAAACATGAACTCCAGAAGAGAGCATTTACTATCTAGTCAGGATCCATTCAAAGGGAAAGACTGCTATAGGAACTCACACATCAAGTGGGGCTCCGAATTTCCCATCAGATTACTACTATATACCTTCAAGAAAATGATCCACGTTATTTAACTTTTCAGTCTGGTTGGCATGAAGTTACTCACAGTGTTCATTTTCAGGGTGCAGTGACTTGTGACTTTATAAACCCAGTCTGTATCGTGGCTGTATCTTCCTCATAACTCCTAATATTGTGTGTTTAAGCCTTTATGTTTGATCAGTCTTGTTAAAGACTGTGTAGTCATGCTAGACGTTTTTCTAATAACTTTTGGTTGTATTTATTTCTTCTACGGACGTGCTTTCTAGTTCAGCCTTTTCTGCTTTTATTTCTATCCATGCTTTCCGTGATGGGTCAAATTGTGCCCCATCTTTCCCCCAAAAATGGAAGCTAACTCCCTGTACCTCCTAATGTACCTTATTTGGAAATAAGGGTCATTGCAGGTGTGATTAGTCAGGGTGTCATGAAGTCAAACTGGTGTGGAATGGGCCATTAATCCAACATGACTGGTGTCCTTATAAGAGGAGGGAAATTTGGACAAAGGGAAGAAGTTGTGAAGACCCACAGGAAAGCCAGGTGTAGAGGATTGGAGTGAGGTGCCTACAAGGCTACCAGAGCCAGCAAGGAGCCTGGAACGTTCCTTCCACCACACCTTCAGAAGGGGCATGGCCCTGCCTCCACCTGGGTCTCAGATTTCTGGACTCCAGAACTGAGAGACTGAGAGACAATATATTTCTGTTGCTCAGTTCACCCAGTTGGTGGTCCTTTGTTATGGTGGCCCTAAGAAACTAACTAATACACCTTCCTTCTCCACTCTTCATCTCTTACTCTACAATTCTTTCCTTCCTTTCTTTCTTTCCTTCTTTCCTTCCTTTTTTCCTTCCTTCCTTCCTTCCTTCCTTTCTTTCTTTTTTAAGATTTTATTTAATCATTGGAGAAGAGAGAGAGAGAACATGAGCAGAGGGGAGGAGGCAGAGGGAGAGAGAGAAGCAGACTCCCTGCTGAGTGTGGAGCCCCGTGTGGGACTCAATCCCAGGACCCTGAGATCATGACTAGAGCTGAAGGCGGACGTTTAACCCACTGAGCCACGCAGGCGGCCCCTCTATGATTTTTCTACCTCTTATGTTGGATGGTTAACTTGTTTATTTTCAATCTGGTTTTCTTAAATAAATTTAAGGACATACATTTACCACTAGATATTTCATGATTCATTTTTGTAATTTTCATCTTGATTTCCTTTTTTAGCCTTGAGTTATTCAGCTGTGAATTTTTAAACTTCAAAACATGTGGAAATTGGGGTGTCTGGGTGGCTCAGTCAGTTAAGTGTCTGCCTTCGGCGCAGGTCATGATCTCAATCCTGGGATCCAACCTTGCGTAGAGCAATCTGCTCAGTAGGGAGTCTGCTTCTCCCTCGCCCTCTCCCACCACTCATGCTCTCTCTCTCTCTCTCACTCTCTCTCTCAAATAAATAAAATCTTCAAAACATGCAGAAATTTAAATTACATTTTTAGTGTCGATGTTGACTTAGTTGAGTTCTAGTCAGATTATGGTCTGTAAGATATCGATCTCTTAAAAATTTGTTGAGACTACCTTTTTAATCTAGTATTGTGATAAATTTCTTTTGTAAAAGTTCCATTGATAGCTTAAAAGAATACACTGTATATATTTTTCATTTGATTGGTTCAGAGTATTATACATATTCAATACATGCATTTGATCAAATTTTAAAGTCTTATGTTCAGATATTCTGGGTAGTTGTTAATTTTTTTATTCTGCTAGAGCTGTCAGAAGTGTCTTAAAATCTTTTACCATTATCATTGATTGGTAAATTTCTCTATAATCTGGTCAGTTTTTGAGGTGCCCACAGGCTTATGACTGTATGTTATGAAGCATGTTGTGTTAATATATCTTTTGTCCCTCTTGGTTGTTATTAATGTTTTATGTTTTTAAATGTTATTGCATCTGATATGAAGATAGCCATATCAGCTTTCTTTTTGTTAGTATTTTTACTGTGTGGGGTGCCTGGCTGGCTCAGTCCATAAAACATGTGACTCTTGGTCTCAGGATTGTAAGTTCAAGCCCCAGGTTGGGTGTAAAGACTTCTTAAAAATAAAATCTTTAAAAATATATATTTTTGCTGTGAATCATTTTCTATTCCTTCATTTTTTATTTCTCTATATTATTTTGTTTTAGATATGTCTCTTGTATGTGGTATAGACCCTCCCACCTCAGACCTCAGATGGTTAATTGTAGAAAATCCTGAGCCAGTACCTCTTGGGAACTGCTTCCCACCACAGGGCTCAGTCTCCCTGTCATGGACGCAGGCAGGGGACCATCAGCTCATCCTCTCTCTTATCTGCCCCCCTACATTTTCATCTCCTGTCACTGTCCTGATTTCTCAGGGAGGTCCTCAGCATCCTTTCCAATTCACTAATTTTCTCTTGAACTCCTTCCTGTCTAGAGCTTAGCTTAGCTATTAGATTTTTTGTTTTGATTGCTCTATTTTTCTTTTTTCCTTTTTTAAGATTTTATTTATTTGACACAGAGAGAGAGAGAGAGAGACCACAAGAGAGGGAACACAATCAGGGAGAGAGGGAGAGGGAGAAACAGGCTCCCCGCCGAGCAGGGAGCCCAATGCAGGGCTTGATTCCCGGACCCCGGGATCATGACCTAAGTCAAAAGCAGATGCTTAAGGACTGAGCCACCCAGGAGTCCCTTGATCACTCTATTTTTCATTTCCAAGGTTTCTAAGTTGTGCTTTTCAGTACCCGTGCATTCTGACTCCATTCATGCTGGTCTTTTTCTTCTCATGTTCTGGCTATTTTTAAAATGGAAGCTCTTCCTTTATGTATCCTGAATGTTCTAAACACGTTAGACCTTTTCCCCGATGGAGCCATAAAATTAGTGTCCAGGGGAATCAATTTGTGTTTCATTTTGTTGGCTACCTTTCTCAGCATTGGGTTTGGGTGGAGATCATTTGGAGACTGGGCTTGCATTCCCTCTCTCTGCCTCTTTTTCTCTTCTCCCCTCTACCCCCCTTGCTTTCCCCTCCCTGTCTAGTGGGGTTTTTTGATTGCCTCATTCTGCCCTTGGCCCCCTAGACCCCAGTTCAGACCAGTCTACTAATGGAGCTTCAGAAATGTGGCCCACAGTGATAATGAGGACAACCCAGGTCTGGGTGCCGAGCCAGGCGATGAACTGCTTCCCTTCCTAGTCACGTGGAAGTGTTCTGTCTGTGTGCTCTCTCCCCTAAGTCCCCAGTTTGCTGAAAGCTCTAGGCCAGGCAGAAAATAGCAGAAAAAAATTTTTTTTTCATGAGTAGGAGGAGCCTGCCTCTGCCTCTGGCTTCAAGCAGGGAGCCTGGCTTCAGTCTCTGATCTCGGCACAGAAATCTTATTTTAATTTACTTTGGAAAAATCCAAATTCTGGCTAATATTGCTGGTTCCAGACCGAGAGCCCAGGAAGCTTGTGGGATCCACTTCACTCGCAGCTTTGTGTTTCTGTCCCAATTCTGGGCCACGGAAGTATTTATTTAGTTTTTCGGCTTGATAAATTTCGTTTGTCATTGCTGTGTGTTTGGAGTAAAAACATGTCAAACAACAAGCTTTCAGAACCATCTGGGCTAGGTCTGCACGCTGACTTCTTTAAGGTCGTGAGTCTGCAATGCATTCGGGTCAATCTTTGGTTCACTTTAAGGCAAGACCAAGAGTCAAGTCTGTGACTACCTGTCATGGCTAAAACATGATTTTATCTTAACACCTGAGTACCTAATAATTAGCTTGTTTACCAAATGATCTAATCCAGTTGTCATCATGTTGAAAATGTCAAACTTTCCACCTTCTAGTTAATTTTCTTATCTACATATTCATGGAATAGCAAGCATTTCTTTTTTAAATGAAAAAGCAAGATGGTGAAAATGTCAACTCTCAGCCCCTGAATTCTGGAATCTTCTAATGATTATTTCTACCAAGTAAATAAACCCAGGAGTAAATGAAATGTGGTTTACTGCTTATGCTTCCTGGAATTTCTTTCTTCTTACGGAAGAAATTCCTCATATGACCACACTGAATTTTTTTCCTGTTGGTCTGCATCAAATTTGTGAAGATTAGTGACTAAAAGTCTAAGACTTTAGAAAGTCCTGTGGCAAAGGTAAAAGCTCCCTTCAAGGGAAGCTTTGACACTCAGCTGGTTTCTTGGAAGACCATTCATATTCATGGAAAAAGTTCTGAAAACGTTCTGTTGGGACCAGAGAGAGCAGAGAAGGTTGGTTCCCCCTTCATTCTGCTACGAATGGAGTCACAGTGCTAAGGGTGGCTCTCCAAGAAAAAAAATAAATATTTTATTTTATTTAAAGTCAATTAATTAACATGTAGTGTATTGTGGCCCTCTTAGTCTTCTTGGATTTGTTCATTACAGGAAGTGCCCCTCATCACAGTGTTTGTTAAGGTCCACAGTGTTGGTTAAGTGTGTGAGTGCTCCCACCATGGCTAACCTTAGACCAGTGTGTCATGGCTGAGCACACAATCGGGAGATGCCTGCAGTCGGGGTTCTGGGAGGACGGGAGGAAGGTTTAGCATCCACGGTCCCAATGCCAAAACCAGTGCTTTGCTGGTCTCCGCTGGACCCTCACTGGCATTCAGCACAGTTGTCTGCATCAGTGTTGAAACTGGCCCCAGGCCTTTCTGTGAGCCACGCCTCCCCTCCTCCCTCCTGCCCGGGCTCATCCCACTGCCCGCTCTTCCTCCTCCCCTCCATCTCTGTCATTAGAGGCTCTCTTCATTAGAGGCTCTCTTCTCCTTGAGGAGGGGGAGGGGAGAGTGTTTCCCTGCTCTCCCTACACTTCCCCCTCCACCCAGTGATCTCACCCAGTCCCACAGCTTTAAATATCACCCCAAGGCTGTTAACTCCCATATTTTTATCTCCAGCCCAGACCTTTCTTCTGAGCTCCAGGCTCACACATCCAACTGCCTCCTCAGCTATCTCACACTCAACTGGTCCAAAATCGAGCTCGGGAGCCTCCTCCTCCCATCCTCCTTATCTGAATAAATGGAACTACCATCTGTTCCTGTGCTAAAGTCACAAACCCAGGAGTCATCTTTGCAAACTTCCTCCTCTTTTTGCTCATAAGAGCCAACCCGTTACCAAATGCCACCGATCCCACTCTCCACACGCTTCACAGATCTGTCCGTGGCTCTCCATCCCCAGAGCCCCCACGACCTCTCCACTGGAACATTGCAACTTGTTCTCCTCCCAGCCCCTTCTCCTGTGCTCCCCACAGTGGCCCGGGAGGTCTTTAAAACATACTGTAAAACCGTCTCTGACTTCTCCTTGCATCCAGCAGAAAATAAAACTTCCTTACATGGCCTCCTAGGTCCTGCCTGATCGGATTTCAGTTTAATTGTGGAACCTCATTTCTTCCCACATTCTTGTTCATGGACCACACTCTGGCCACACAGGTTTAGGCTCTTAGCACACAAACCCTTGTGTGTTCTTATCTCAGGTCCTTGTAATTCTAAGTATTGATCAGATGGCTTATTTCACGTCTATCTTTCCCCAGAAGTGCAGGACCTGCTCATCTGCTAGGCTCACTGTATACCCAAGTCCTCGCCCACGATCAGTACTCAGTATTTGCTGAAAGAAGTAATAAATCAGGACGCCTGGGTGGCTCAGTCGGTTAAGTGTCTGCCTTCGGCTCAGGTCATGACTTCAGGGTCCTGGGTTGGAGCTCCACATCAGAATTCTGCTCAGCGGGGAGCCTGCTTCACTCTCTTCCTCTGCGCCTCCCACCTGCTCATGCTCTCTCTCTCTCTCAAATTAAATAAATAAAATCTTGAAAAAAAAATACAGCAATGAATGAATGAGACATCAGGTTTTCAGGTAAATCTCTTTGGGTGACACATTTGGATGTGGATCAAGGAGACATTAGAGTGGCTGTCGACTAGAAGCTTTCAGAATGCTGGGATGGGACAAAAATTCACAGTCACCTTGATTACGGGGCGGCACTTTCAGAGCAAGGTAGAGCTGGAGTGGGGAAGCTGGAAAACAACCGTGGGAAGGGGTGAACTGCCCAGTGTGAGGTTAAAATTCACAACAAATGACCAAGCGATACAGTCACTAAGCAGCTTTATTCCTATGCAGACAAGTGCGAGGATAGACCAGCTGCTCCACTGTCAGAGCAGATTCTGACAAACCCGAAGCCTCTCTCCCCTCATCTATAACCCAGGGACGCTACCATCACATCTTCCTTGGGGTGTCCATGAGCCAATGGATGGCAAACACATTCTGCCCCCGGATCTTCTCTACCTCGAATTTCCTTAACTTCTCTGAGCCCCAGGACTGTCATGTGTTAAACAATGAGTTTCTACTTAACCTCTTTTAAGCCCCTTTCAGTGTAAAGACTCCATGTTACTCTAAATAATATTAGTGCTCTAAGGCCATCCCAAGTCTCCACAGATGAGTGGAGGAAAGGCCCTGCACTGTGAGGGGTAGACGGCGCGCCCAGGCAGAACAGGCTGTGTCTGGATGCTGCTGTGAGGGGACTGTCGGTATTACCCCAACCAGGACACCAAGTTCTAGAACGAGTTTTAGATACATGTTTTCAAAATAGCTATGGTTTTTTCTCCTTTTCCAGAGTAGTACCTGCTCAGTAGATTAGGGCCGTAGTCATCCATTTTATTTTCTTTCTTAAATGTATTCACTCACGTTTTGGGGTTTGTTTTTTTTTTAAGATTTATTTATTTATTTGAGAGAGAGACAGAGCAGGCGCAGAGGAAGAAACAGACTCCCCGCTGAGCAGGGACCCTGACTAGGGACTGGATTCCTCAACCTTGAGATCATGACCTGAGCAAAAGGCAGATGCTTAACTGATTGAGCCACCCAGGTGCCCCTAGTCATCCATTTTAGTGGCTTTCTTTTCTGCAGCATTTTCAGGGTCATAGCAAAATGTACAGATTTCTATGGGTGCCAGGATGGATCAATGGGTAGAGCATGTGACTCTTGAGCTCAAGGTCCTGAGTTCAAGCCTTCCATTGGGTGTGGAGACCACTTTTAGAGAAATTAAATAGATGGGGGTGCCTGGGTGGCTCAGTCGATTGAGCATGGGACTCTTGATTTTGGCTCAGGTCATGATCTCAGGGTCGTGAGATCGAGCCCTATGTTGGACTCTGTGCTCAGCAGAGAGTCTGCTTGGGATTTTTTCTCTCCCTCTGCCCTGCCCCACTCTCTCTCTCTCTCTCTCTCTCTCAAAATAATAAATAAATCTTTAAAATTTTAAATAAGTAAATAAATAAATAATGAAACTTAAAAGTAAAAAGGTACAGATTTCCCACATGTTCCCTGAACCACCCCCACCAACATACGCACACAGCCTCCCACAGAATGGGACACTTGTTACAAGTGACAAACCTACACAGACGTGTCATTATCACCCAAAGTCCATAGTTGACATTAGGGTTCATTCCTGGTGTTGGACATTCCATGAGTTTTGACAAATATATAATGACATGTGTCACCTATTATGTTATCACACGGAGTAGTATTACTGCCCTAGGAGCCTTCTGGGCCCCTCCCCCACCCCTGGCCACCACTGATCTTCCACTGTCTTTGCCTTTTCCAGAATGTCACAGAGTTGGGGTGATGCCCTGTGTAGCCTTTTCAGATTGGCTTCTTTCACTTGGTAATGTGCATCTCAGGTTCCCCCGTTTCTTTTCATGGCTTCATTTCTTTTTAGCGCTTAATGATAGCCCATTGTCTGGATGGACCCCAGCTTATGTATCCAGTCACCTGCTGAAGGACATCTTGGTTGCTTCCAGTTTGGGCACTCTTGAATAAAGCTCCAATACACATCTGTGGGTACATTTTGGCGTGGACATAAGTTCTCACCTCCTCTGGCTAAATACCAGGGAGCATGATTGCTGCATTTAATTTTGCAAGAAGCTGCCAAACTGTCTTACGAAGGAGTCACGCCATTTTGCAGCCCCACAGCAATGAATGAGGCTTCCTATCCGTCCACATCCTTACCAGCACTTGGCACCATCGGTGATCTGGAGTGTGGCCATTCTGATACGCGTGTAGTGGAGTTATTGTTTTAATTTGCATTTCCCTGAAGACAGAGGATATGGAGCATTTCTTCATCAGCTTGTTTGCCACGTGTAGATCACCTTCAGTGAGATGTCTGTTAAGGGCTTTGGCCTATTTTTAATCCAGCTATTCATTTTCTCATTGTTGTTGCCTTTTTTTTGAGGGGCAGGGGAGACTCTACGAGGACTCGAACCTGGAACTCGCTTTTATTTTTATCCAAATGATGCTTGCACGTAATTTTGAAAACGAGTGATTTATAAGGCTTATTATGAAAATCAGCATTTTTCTTAATCCACCTTTGTTTCCTACACAGTAACGGCAATACTTTTGACAGATCCTTCTAATGATTACTTCCATATTTCTAAAAAGGAGGCTTATCTTGCTCCTGTGTGATCTGTCAATTTCAGGTCTTTGCTATTAGCCCCCCACTATGAATTTCATCCATTAATCTCATCTTTGTGAAGAAGCCTTTCCTGGAAACTCCTGATCTACTTCCATCCGGATGGGTTGCTCTGTAAGCTATCATCTCGGACTCTTCTTTTCCCATCATCCAGAGGATTCCCTGAACTTCCTCTGGGTTGGATCTTCTGTTCCAGGGATCCCGTATCTTCCTCTTTGGGATTATCTTCCTTTTCAGTGAAGAAAACTTGGAAAACTTACATGTCTGAAAAGATCCTTAACCTACCTCCACACTTAACTGAGAGTGTGTCTGGGTATAAAATTCTAGGTTTGAGGTTGCTTTCCGTCAGAATTTTGAAGACATTGTTCCATGGTGTTTTGACTTCCAGGGAGACTGTGGAGAAGGGTTGCTGCTCTGATTCCTGATTCTCTGTGTATTACATATTGTTTTCTTCTCCTGGAGGCTTTTCCTTGTCTTCAGTCTTCTGAAGTTTCTTGTAGCTGTGCCTTGGTGTGACTCTATCTCCCTTTGACCTAGTAGGCAACCAGCAGGCCCTTCTTATTTGCAGCGCATAGCTCTATGCTCTAGAAAACCACCCTGGGTGTTTCTTTCTTTTTTATTTTTTCCTAGTAGTATCCTATTCTTACTTCATGGGTTTAAAATCTTCCCTTATCACTCTGAGGGTACTAATTACAGCTTTTCTTTTGAATTATTATTCTCCCTTCATCTCTGATTCATCCAAATAGCTTTTCCTGTTTGTGTGTTTTCTGTTTCGTATTCTGTTTTTGTATGTTTTCCTCAAATGTCTGGGGACTTCTGGATGCCCACTTATTTGTAAGAAAAGCATATGAAGAAACAGATTGGACTCTGTATGCATATGTGGGGCTTGTGAACCATGGGTCACACTGCAGAGCCACATAGCCAGGCCACGTCATCAGAAGACACGCCCCTCCCCCACCCATACCAGGGTCATCAGATCTTTTCTCAAGGGCTGGACAGATTCTTCAGAGAAGACTTGTAATTTTCTGCTAAAGGGGCTGCCAGGAGACTAGAGGCTGATGAACAGAAGAGGTGATACATGGACCAGCATTCAGTGAGGAAGAATTTTATTCAGTATCTCTGGTTTTAGTGTGGTACCCCCACCTTGAAACATGTCTGGCATTCCCAAGTCCAGAAAACATTTTCTTGGGTAGCAGAGACAATAGGGACAACCAACCACTTTTCTTTAAACAGCTTTATTGAAATATAATTCACATACCATACAATTTCACCCATTTAAAGTGTAGTATTCAGGGGCACCTAGGTGCCTGCCAGTTCAGCATCTAAGTCTTGGTTTCAGCTCAGGTCATGCTCTCAGGGTTCCGGGATCGAGCCCCACATCCAGCTCCACACTCAGCATGCAATCTGCTTGAGGATTCTCTCTCTCCCTCTCCCTCTGCCTCTACGCCTCCCCTCACTCTGTCTCTCTCTCAGATAAATAAGTCTTTAAAAAATAGAAACAAGAAATGGTTTTAATCTGATTTTATGAACCACGCAGAAATAGTATAAAAATAACCGATATCATAAAGCATCTACAAACAATTCACTTAGAAAATGTATGCATACAACAAGCTCTAAATAATACAGGTGTGGCTCTGGTTTTCATTTTAGACAAAGATGACTGCTGACAGTATCCTTGGTCCTCCCTGATCTCCCACTGCCCTGGCTGGTTGTCACCCGCTGATCCTTTCCTGTGTCCCACACTGCCTTCCACACCCTCCTCCATCAGGAAGCCTTCCTGGAATCAGGAAGCATTTTGCAGAGAATTCCCAGTCTCTCAGGCCATCACCACTCCCCTCTGTATACTCTTCAGTGCACTCTCCTCGTCTACACGCACATTTCCACTTTCTTCCTGAATGGTTCTACATGCCACTGAGGCAGAGGGATCTGCTCACCTCCAAGATCCAGGAAAAGTGACTTCGGCATCTGCCCCCTTCCCAGGGGCAGCGTGTCTCCTGTTGCAGCAGGTGGGTAATCTGGCTGATTATTACACAGACCATGTCCCTGTGGTGACACCCCCACTCTATCTCAGGTCACAGGTCATACATCACATGCTTAAAAACATGACCCAGGGAATGACAGGATCAGTTATGGCACAGTGGTGCCTCTCGAAGCCAGCTCCCCCAATACAATACCCACTGATTCTATTACTTCCTGTGTCTTGTTCTTAAGGACAAGACACAACATACATGACATGTCCCTATAACGTACCTTATGTTTGTCGTTTGCTGAGCAAATCTTCTCACAGCTGTGATTAGGTGGAATGTTACCCGTGTTCTCTCGGAATGATAACACGTCCTAAATTAGAATAATCCAGGAAAATTCGTGGCCATTCCGCCCCAGCCAGCAATCATCATTCCACCGAGGTGTCCGTCCCCGTGGGGACTTGCAGTCTGGGGTCTTAGCTGCTGCCTGTGGGTCAGCACGTGTTTGCGGGCTCAGCGTCTTAGGAAACCTTCCTTAGGAGACCCGGTTTACAGACCCGGGGAGGGCGTGGGAATTCCTAGTCCCATTCCAGACTCTTCTTCCAGCTTGCTGTGTGGCCTCCCGCAAGTCATTTCCCGTTCACGCGGTCATTTCTGCATTTCAACATGGAAATCGCGTCCTCAAGGTTCTCAAGGGCATCGTGAGAAAGGGGCGAGTGCTGGTCAGAAAGAAAATGATCCGAAAGTACCAAGACCTCCTCATCAGCACTGACCTGCTGCAAGACACGAAACCAGGCAGGACCAGAGAGCCCAGCCTGGACACGGCCAGAACCAAAGACATGTTGTTGTTACAAAGAAGGAACGATGTCTGAGTTTAACATTCACACATTCCAAACCACAGTCTTCCAAGCCTGTGTCCTACAGCCAAGCCACTTGGTGGGAGCCAGGTCTAGGGGCAAGTTTCCAGAAAACAGATTTTGGCAAAGGTTGTAGAGAAATTCAAACTTGTAGAGCATACAGTTCAGTCTTGTTTTGTGTGTTGTGTGTGTGCGCACGCGCGTGTGTTTAAAGAACATTCTCATTCCTTTTTGTCACAGAATTTCACGGGCTGTGTTTATTTTTCCTTTTCAGGTTATAGGATATGGATTTTTCAAAGTCAGATGAGAGGAGCAGACACATTTCTTTCCTTCCTTACCAGATTCTTCCAACTTGGAGGTGGAGCGAGGGCCCGAGATGATATTTTAGATACTTGTTTTTCTTATGTTATCATTAAATTACTTCAGGAGAGGGGAAAAAAACAAGAACAAGGCACGAAAATCTGCTTTTTTTGACTGCTTCACAAAGAGGCTAACATATGCGAGTGAAAGGAATGATTATTGATTTTAATGATAGTCCTTGGACAAAGGGCCTATGTGGCCCAGTGTCCTGGCGTCCAGAGAGGGCAGTGAGCCCTGGCTGGTTCAGATAGCTTTGAAAACCAAAAACAGCCATGGCAAGTGCATTGGTTTTAGAGGAATGTCCAAGAAAATTGCCCTCCTTCTACTCATAACGTGTCATTACCGAAAAATAGAAGCCCGTACATTCCAATCTGATCTGCATTTAACTCTGGAAGCCTGTACATGCTGCTATGAGGTAAGGGGCTGATTCCGAGCTCCAGAATTCTTTTGGTGCCTTAGATGCTATTTTAAAGTGGATATCCCTTTGGGTTTCTCGCCATTATCCCTCCTGGGTCCTGTCTCTGACGAGGACTCCCAGTCCTAGTAAACAAGAACGGTGGGACTGGTGGCCATTTTAAAGGTTCAAGTTCAGATATCGTGGTTTGCACTTGAGTTAAAGTATGCACATTTGGTTGGAGAGGTGGCAACGATGCACAGTGAGATCTGGCCTACCCGTGGCTAAGTTCTAGCTATGATCAATTCAACAAATACTTCCTGTGGAATTCTTTACCTCGTAGATCCTCAGCAAAGGGTCCACATTCCAGAAAGCGCAGGAAAGCTTGATTTTCTAAGCCTCCTGCCCTGTACAAGATAGACACTTGAATTCCAGCACACAGACTAGAGTTCATACTTGACACATTTTTAAAAAATTTCTGATATATCTGTAGCCCCAGGCTTGCTTTCCTGTCTTCACTTTCTTTTCTCCTGATTTTTTTGGGGAGACAATAATGTACGGATTTAAAGGCATGTTCCTGGCACTGACGCCCCATTGGAAATAGACTCATTAGAAGAAAATATGACCCTGGGCACTTGGGTGGCTCAGTTGTTAAGCATCTGCCTTTGGCTCAGGTCGTGATTCTGGGTCCTGGGATCGAGTCCCACATCGGACTCCCTGCTCAGAGGGGAGTCTGCTTCTCCCTCTGCCTCTGCCTGTAGCTCCCCTTACTTGTGCTCTCTCTTTCTGTCAGAAAAATAAATAAAATCTTAAAAAAGAAAAGAAAATACAACCCTGTATTAGGGCATCAAGGCCTATACTTGTATTGGTCCAACCTTCCTAATATCTTGTTTTTCTATAGCATTTTACCTGTTTATATTTATGTACATGACCTTCTTTTATCCTCCTAGCCATGGGTTAATGTAAATATTGTGCCTACTCTACAGATCCAAAAAATTGAGACCTGCTCCTAACCCCAACCTTTGCAGTGCTAAATGGTTTCATCACCATAGCAGAAGTGCTCCTTCTAGCCGAAAAGTAGAATCACATTCATACTCCAGATTTTGTTGCTGGTCTAACCCTATTGAGTTATGCTTAGTAATGCCGCTGCTATCAGGTAAAGAAATATATACCAAAGTTCCCTGAAGATGCTGAACGCTTATTTACTTTTATTTTTTTAAAGATTTATTTATTTATTTATTTAAGAGAAAGGGAGAAAGTGGGGAGGGGCAAAGAGAGTCTTAAGCCAACACAGGGCTCAATCCCGTGACCCCGAGATCATGACCTGAGCCAAAATCAAGAGACAGAGGCTTAACCAACTGAACCACCCAGGCGCCCCCAGATGCTGAACATTTAAATGGTTACCAACAGTTGAACTGATTTAAATAAATCATCTGCTACCCCATTCCCTCCGTATACCCACAAAGAAAGATAAATAACTTTTCATGCCTCCTTGCTCCAAGAATGCCTGAAATTAGAATTATCCCAGTACTGGGGCCTGAAGTTGCCTCAGTAGGGAGCTCTCTTTTTAAAATTCAGACTCCAGTCACTTTCTTTCTAGGGGCTCCTTTTGCCAGTGGGGCTTCGGGCAAATAATCCCCAGGAAAGTGATCTGTGTGTCTAGACGGGATGGAAACAATAATGATACCTGCTACTTACCTACCCAGCACAAGTGTTGGGAAATAACCAGATAATGTCTCTTGTGTGCCCAACTCATATCTCAATTGAGTCTCTCTTTACTTGCCTTCAAGAAAGCAGAGTAACTCCTCCCTTCTTTCTTTAAGGGAGAGAATGGTGGGAGAGAACTTTTATGTGTTCAATAATTTACAGAGAGGAGTGGGTAGCCATTTTATAGATGTCTTCTTGTTGCCATTTTATAGATGAGGCCATGAAGACTCGCTCAGAGGGCCAAGTAACTTGTCCATGGTCTCCCGGAGAGTAAATTGTAGAGACAGAATGGGAACATGGATCTGTCTGGTTTCAAAGCCCATGTCCTGTCTACCCCACCAACATTCCTCAAATTCCTTTCACACCAACACCTTGTAAAGGAAAAGCAATTCTGACAAACCCCAGTCAGGGAAACAACTGACTTTAAAAAAACTAAAATTTTGGTCCACAAAAACGTGAATTTACACATTCTCAAGTTCTCCCTCAATCCTGGGGAGACATGTGTGAGAGGCACTGGGAGAACCACGGTATCTCTGCTCTTGAGAACTCCTCTTTAAGGATCCTAATATTAAGCCCCAGGACAGCTGCTTTTCAACTGTGTCGCTCAGCTGCTTAGGGAAGACTTTAATGAAACAAAGAATTTACTGCTGATTAGATTTTAACGCTCACAATCTCTCAGTATTCTGGGTGTGAGTTAATGATTCCCGCCACAGAGACGCGTGAGGGGCTTTAGTCACAAGGAAGTAAGGGGCTGTGGCATTTTCTGAGCTTAATCTAAATGAAAGTTTACGTAGATGTCCCATGAAAGCTTTGTAGATTAGAAATGTCACCCTCGTTTTAGCACAAGCTAACAGCTATAGTATGGTTAAAGCCTGACACGTATCACACAGTTATTTGATTACAGTTCTTTCTGTGCCGGGGACTGCTCTAAGCACTTCACATGAATTAACATATTTAATATTCACGAGAATCCTGTAATGCAGGTCGTGGTCTTCTCTTCCTTTTTTAAGTAGTATAACTAAGACACAGAAAGGTTAGGTCATTTCTTAAAGTCACACAGCGACTAGAAGGGGCAGAAGTAGGATGACGCAGGAGTCATCTGATTACAGGCGCCATGTTTTAACACAACTGAGAACGAAGACGCTCTGTGCCTACACTCATTTCCTGGGCCCTGGCCCGAGATATGAAGTGTTACAGAGAGCGTGAGCACAAACACGGTCCCTGCCCCCATGCTCCTTCGTCTGTGCAGTTTTGCCAACAGGCTCTTCCTTGAGATCTTCTGCTCACTCTTCACTGTCCAGTCTCCCATTCCAAGGGCACAGCTGAAGGTGAAAGGCCATTATCCTCACACTGGACACTAGAAATTCCTTCCAATCTGGTTTACAGAACACCTGTTCCCAAAAGCCTGTACAGTGAAGGGAAAAGTGGAACATCCCCTCCACCCTCCCACACCGTCTCCACTTCTGTCCCTCAGTCTACTCTTTTGTGACCTTTTTCCTTCAAAGGTTTCCTTGGAGAAATGTTGGAGTTACAGAAAGAGGCATCACGTGCCTTGTCTCGACCTTCCCAGGAACAGATGGGCCTCCAGTTCCAACAGACCCCTTGAGTTCTTAAACATTTCTTCACTTTTCATTACCCATTTGGTGTTCTTACAACAGATCGTTAAATCTTGAGTATGGCAGTGGAATCTAGTTCCAGGTGATGGAAGACCTACACGTAATTATGCTATCGAAAGGAGCTTTCTTACATTCCTAAAGACCTCGGCTTCTGTTTCGAGAATGCATTTCTAGGAAGACTCAGACCCCACCACCAAATGTGCAAGAACTCCTTCTACCCAAGGAAATGAACTTGGTTTGTTTTCTTCTTTGCATTTCTGGAAAGTATAGTCTTGTTCCCAGTCCGACGGAAGAGTCTGCTCACATGAGGTGGGAAACACCCTCTCTGTGAAGATACTGATGGTCCTCAAAGGTCCCATCCACTGGCACCTGGGTGGCTCAGTTGCCTTCAGCTCAGGTTATGGTCCTGGGGACCAGTCAATTGTCCTGTGTCGGGCTCCCTATTCAGTGGAAAGTCTGCCTCTCCCCTTGCCCCTCCCCCTGCTCATGATCTCTCCCTCTCTCTCTCTCACATAAATAAATAAAATCTTAAAAAAAAAAAGATCCCATCAACAATGGAAGCTGTGCAAGTGTCTTGACAGGCAATAAGCAAAAGAGAAACAATTCACCATGGAAAATTATGATAAGATAGACATTTTACATAAAGTCAACTTCCTGAGGTTCTCAAACTATACCTTACTTACTCCAAGGAGAGCATCTCCATATTAGTTCCAAAACAAAGGGATTTTTCTCATTTGTTAATCCCTGATTTCCAGTTATACTCTTAAGACTCCAAACTCGGCTGTGATCAAGACTATCTAAGATTTTAACAGCAGACGCAGCCTTGTTGTCTCTCTGTCTGGACCTCATCTTTTGGTCTCTGGACTCAATCCCAATGTTTGGACACTCTCAAGCAGAAAGAGATGTTCCCAGATGAGGAAGTCAATGAAAGATCCATGTTCCCACTGTCTACTCCTTTCCCATTCCTGTGATTGTAAGGCCTTTCTCTGAAGTCATTATCTATGCAATCAGCTTCCCTAAGCTGTAAGTTCTTCAGAGGAAAAAAAAAGCAGTACTTCCAGTGCTCTGTTATTCCTCCATTTCTCTCGGTCAGTGCCCTACGGGCAATCCATGTGGCTGACCCACAGAGTGACCGAGTCAGATAGGACTTCCACACTTGCCTCCGGGTTCCTCTGCAAAATGCTAATTCTTATTTTATCGCTTAGTGTGGTTTTTATTGAGAAGTCTTTTCTTCTTGAGGGGCAACTGACTGAGAAGCTTTTCCGTCTTAGGAACCTGGGTGGAGAAAAGGCCGTTCATTGCACAGCTCCAGAGGGTGAGATGGCCTCTGGACGTGACTGGTTCTGTTTGCCCTGTCTCTCCAAGATACTAGCAGCCCTTTTACAGAATATATTAGGCATGTTGGTCATTCTGCCTACCAAGCTTGTAAACAAACTTCCTGTATGGGGGGAGCCCCAGAAGAGAGGGAAGGCAGGACTCCTTCCCCAACTTTAGAAGCCAAAGAAGGGCGCCTGGGTGGCTCAGTTGGTTAAGCATCTGCCTCTGGCTCAGGACCTGATTGCAGTGTCATAGGATCGAGCCCCATATGGGCTCCTTGCTAAACGGGGCGTCTGCTTCTCCCTCTCCTGCTGCCCCTCTCCCACACTGTGCACTCTCTCTCTCTCAAATAACTATATAAAATCTTTTTTTTTTTTTAATAGAAGCCAAAGAGGAGAGTTTTTATCTTTGCCCCAGTAACTAGGAAACTATCACATCTGGGCTCAGCCAGTCAGAGGCCCCATCTGGGACATGATGTGGTAGACCTGAGAGTCCAGCAGCTGGGCAATTAGTATTGGAGGTGGCAGAGCCCTGCAACACTATGACAAGTGTCCAGCAGTTATGGCACCAGTGGCCGCATCCTGAGCAGACCACCCTGTGTGAACATCTCGGCTGTGCTCTCCTCCTGTGATTTTGTTCATTTCCAGTCACCTGGTTCTCTAGCCCTTCCACCAATTCTGCAAGCTGCACATACTCTTCCAATAAACTCTTCTGCTCAGGTCAATCGGAAGAGATTCCCGTTGGTTGCAACCAAGAATTTTGACTGATATGCCAACCTTTCCTTCTTGGACACATGATCCAGTAACAACTGAGGATGGAGGCTCAACTGGGCCAGTTCCTGCTCTTGGGTTGACCCTCCTACCGAGTGTGCATGGCTTAACTTCCTCTCAAATCTGAAGGAGCTTATACACTCCAAGGATGGACCCCAGAACATTAGCAGACAGGGGCTAGCAGACCCCAAACACACTGGGAGAAATGACTGGTGTAGGAGGACATATCCAGTAGCTTTTCTGTAGAAAATTGGGTATTTCAAGAACAAATGGAAAAAACCTTGAATATTGATGATTCTTCTTTCTTTGAGAGAGAGAGAGAGAGAGAGAGAGAGAGAGCTGGGGGTAAGGAATGGCAGAGGGAGAGAGGGAATCTCAACCAGACTCCACACCCAGCATGGAACCCTATTTGGAGTTCAACCTCCCGACTCTGAGATCATGACCTGAGCCAAAATCAGAGTCAGCCACCCAGGCACCTCAGATATTGATGCTTCTTTTAAAAATATAGTTTATTTACCAGCACCTGGATGGCTCTGTTGGTAAAGCTTCTGCGTTAAGCTCGGGTCATGATCCCAGGGTCCTGTGATCAAGTCCTACATTGGGCTCCCTGTTCGGTGGGGAGTCTGCTTCTCCCTCTCCCTCTGATGCTTCTCCCTGCTTGTGCTCCCTCCCTCAAACAAATAAAATAAAACAAATAAATAAAATCTTTAAAAAATAATAAAAATAAAAAATAAAGTTTATTTTGTTTCTCACCCCAGATACAAAACTAATTTGTGTTCATCGTGAAAGATATGGGTAAAACAAAGATAGGAAGAAGGAAAAAAAAATGCCTGTCATCCTACCAGCCACCAGTAGCCACAAATGAAATTTCAGGGTGTTTCTTTTCTAATATTTCTTCTACGGAAAATTCTCCATAACTACACTCATCTTCATCTGTTGCCTGCTAAAATTCTGAAAAGAGCAGAAACTTTCCCATTACATACTGATACCTATCTCTCTATATACCCCCAGGCACTAAATAGAAGACAGTAAACTTTACCTTTTGGCTGAAAGGAACATTTCTCAAAGTGTGTCCCGTGTCCCCTTCATTTGTCATCAGATCCTATAGATAGAGTATAAAAAGAGTTTTTCTGAATCAGAAAAGTTTGGGAAATATGGAGATCCTGAAGTGCTGGGAAAACACGTCTCTTTATTGCATGAATTTCCAGAGCTCTAAACACATCAGAGGCTCTCAAAGACAGCAGCATTTGCCAGGCATATTGGGCCACAGGAATCCCCTTTGAAAATACTTTCCTCCGAACCAGTGTTCTAGGGAGGGCTGACCCAGGAAACTTAGAACTTCGTAACGTTTTACCCTCCTCCCACACCATGAGCGAAAACCCAGTTCAGAGTCAGTAGAGGAAAAGGATATATCTCAGATATATAAAAAGCAAAATTTGGGAAATAAATGGCAGAATGGGACCTAGGAAGAAATTTTTCTTTGCGGATTTGTCTACCTGTAAGAACATGACTGAGGGAGTGGGGTTTACAAACATCACAGTTCTTGCCTGAGAGAACTAAGATCAGAGCATTGCTGAACTCTAACAGAGCATACTTGTCTTGGGAAATATTACTGTGTAAGTGGCTTTATCAACATTTTGGTAGAAAATCCAATTAACTTACTAAAAAGTTGTTTTACCAGACTAAGGAGATTAACCTTGTGTTATTCGAGTATCATTATAGTACTTTCCCCCCTGAAAAAGGACAGGTCCTCATGACAAATATATATTATTATTATTTTTTTTTTAATGATGTTAACAAGGACAAAGGAGGAAACAAGAAAACACAGAGGTGTAAGACAAGGAAAACATCCTCACTAGGACAAAGCATGGTGGACCCAAGAAACTTCGGCCAGAAATCCTATTCTTGCTCAATCACTTTCCTAGCTCTACTAATGCCTGGTCAGACTCCATGTAGAATGTGCCAGAGAATCTAGGGGTTCAGCCTTAGAGTAAAAATGAAAACATGGCTCTTTCCCTTAAGCCAACACACCGAATGCCCATCTGCCAGATGCAGAAACTGAGTTTTAAGAAAGTTTCTAAAAGCCCTGAGATTGGGTAATGTCTCCTAATACACACTTTATGTAGCACCTTGGTTGGGGTCTGCTCTGTAAACTTGCTTTGGGCCAAAACCCAGCCACAAGGCTGCCACAACGCTCCTGATCTTGGTGTCTGTCGTTTTTGGAATAAACTACGTGTTTAGGAAAGTCTGGGAATTACCAGAGTTCAAAAGTACCTTCTTTCTGTGAAGGAGCCTAAAGGATCTTTTAGGACAACTTCCTGATTCTTTGCCTGAAGCTTTCGTGGTGCTTCTGTTGGGTGAGCAGCCCGGCAGACCCCCCGTTACGGAGCTGGACAGCAAGAGCTCAGTGACCCTCCAGGGAGAAGTGGAATCTGAGGTCAGAGCCGGGAAGGACCTTGATGATCATGCCTGCCACCCCAACCCCCTCTATTTACAGATCCCAAAACATGACGCCTGAAACCCACCCAGAATCCCAAGAGTAAATGTGCTCTCCACCCCTTCTGTTTGGGCGCAAGTTTCCCATGGCCTTCAGCCAGAGCGTCTATATCAGTAATGTCTAGAGGATTTACGAGGCCACGCGATCCTCTGGGTTTCTACGCAGACCTAAACAGGAAACCCACACAAGGAAATGCTCTTTCTGTTTGCAGGCCGGATTCCCAGGATGCTTTCGCCAGAGTGCCCTGGCTGAAACAAAACCAGGGCCTGGCCCCACAAATGCCCTTGGATCCCGAGGCCGAGGTGCCCTCCCCACCCCTGTCCACGCCACCCCTCCTCCAGGCCTGCGCTAATTTAAGGAGAACATGACTAGCTTCTCTCAGACCTTGATGTCAGGTGGCTCCATTGGTCTAGATGCCAAACAGGGGTCAGTCCGGAGATACCCACCCCTCCCCCAATCTCGGAGTTCAAGATTTTGCTTCTCCTCACCTATGTGACATCAATGAACCTGGGAAAGTTGGGCACCCTGCTCACTCTCCCCTCCTATTCCGTCTGCATGTGGCATTTTGCCTTGGGGCTGAAAAGCTAGTGTGCATTTCCCAGCCCAGGGGCAGCCAGACCCTTCTGGGTCCTTCTGAGTCATCATTGTACGTGATGGACGGCCACTTGACCTGACCCAGCTCTGGTCTCCTTTGCTGCAACCTCAACCTGGTGCTCTGCCCAATCTCCTCCCCCCGGGTCATCCGTCCATCTGCCCTTGTGTCCAGCCCTTCCGGCCCAGGATGGCATTTTTCATTCCTTTCAGTTCTCCTGGAAGATTTGGAACTTCAGAGGCTGCTGTTCAGACAGGAAGGAAGTATGTGTTGCTGGCTCACAGAACAGAACAGTGGCACTGGTGACCCTGCTCCCCCTCCTCAGGCCTCCCCCCACCACACCCCCTACCCCGGGGCTGACACCAAAAATAGACTCTGTTCTCCCCAGTTGCCCCCCCCACACCTCCCCCTGGAGAGAAGACACAGGCTTCTGGGGAGCTGCGCTGTTATCGGGACTGACTGTCTTTCAGGAATCACCAGATGTTGGGAGAGGATAATGTGTCACTTCCTCTAACAAATCGTCTGGGCGTCTGTGCATTTCCTTTCGAGCCAGCTCTCCAGCAGAACGTGATGCGGTGACGTCGAAGGACAGATCATTCTGGCCTCCACTCTCGGGTACTGGGAGGCTACTGGGAGGCTCTCCAAACACTTGGGTTCCCATCCTCCATTAAGAAACTGTTTCTGGGGGCACCTGGGTGGCTCGGTCGGTTGAGCATCTACGTTCCACTCAGGTCATGATCCCCGGGAGTCCTGATATCCAGCCCCCAAGGCTCCCTGCTCAGCAGGGAGTCTGCTTCTCCCTCTCCTCTGCCCTTCCCCCCACTTGGGCATGAGCTCTCTCTCTGTGTCTCTCTTTCAAAAAAAAATTAATAAAATCTTAAAAAAAAAAAAACAGAAACTATTTCTGTCCTCTGTATGCATGGGTGACACCACGAGGGGACAGCATAAGTAGTGGTTAAAGTCAAGGGCTCTGGAGGGGTAATGGGTGGCTCAGTCAGTTAAGTATCTGCTTTCAGCTCAGGTGATGATCTCGGGGTCCTGGGATTGAACCCCACGTGGAGCTCTACGTGCCGTGCAGTGTCTGCTTGTCTCTCTCTGCCCCTCTCCCTACTTATGCGTTCTCTCTCTCTCTAAAATAAATAAATAAATCTTTAAAAAAAAAAAAAAGGCAAGGGCCTGGAGACAAGATAAAGAGTCTAACGGAAAACACAAGTAGCCAAGAACACCAGGAGGGGACTTGAAGTAATCAAATTGCCCATCAGTAGTCTCAGTGGAGGGCAGGCACAGGCCATGCTACTGTGGAGCTCAGCCCACCACTCCACCAGCCCTACTGAATCTGAAGCTCTGGGGATGAAGCTCAACACCCTCTTTTGAGCCTTCCAGAAGGTTCTGATGGGCCCTCCAGTTTGAGAATCCCTGACCTGGATAGATGCACATTGGGAATTTCTCAGCAGCCAAGAGAAAAAGAGATGGTTACCCAAAATGCTTCAGCAACCCCTCAGAGGTGGGACTTGATGGGGAAGGCTATCTTGGCAAGAGAAAGATCCTACAAATAGAAATGAAGTGACCTCAGAGAAAACAATCAAAATGTAGCAACATCTCTTTGCTGATACTGGGCTAATTTGCAGCACTTCCAGAATATGGCTTAAGGACTAAGAATATATTCATAGGATATTTTTCAGATTAAAAACAATGTACAATGTGGACCCAAATATGTAAAATGTATGTGTATATCAGTTCATATATAGGAAAAATATTGGAAAATTACATATGAAAATGTTAACAGCGATCATTCCTCCCCCAACCCGGTGATGGATTATAGATAGTTTTTATTTATCTCTTAAGCTTTTTTGTTTACGCCCCCAACTTTTCCATAATGAATAGGTATTTTTATAACCAAATTTTTTTTTCTTTTTTTTTTTTTTTTTTTTTTTACAATACAGTGACAAGCTTGTTGGGTCAAACAGTCCTTTAAACAAATGTGTAAGGCCCTCTGCAGAGGCCAGCTCTCCAAGAATTTATGTCACACAGATAATTAGCACCACCTGTTACATTTGGGCTAAAAGGGGGCCTGAACAACAACAAATAAGGGGACTGTGAAATTCATCAGTCCCAGTTCAGACCCGCACAGCACGGAGAGCCCCACACCCCCATCCCCTCCCCGCTCGTGGCACCTGCCGCCTCAGTGGCTGGGCGCCCAGCCAGCGCGGAACTGGGGTGCTGGGCATTCTCAGCTTCCGCGGGGCCCAGGCCCCTCCGCGCGGCTTTGCGCAGAAGCCCGGGGCCTCTCGGATTTTACACCCCGATTTCCAGCCGGAGATAAGCTAGAGGCAAACACACAGCCAAACAAAAACACTGAAAGAGCCCTTAAAAGCCTGGAAAGGAAGAAAGGACAATGAAACGTGATGTAAGAGCCACTGAACGGTCAGTGACTCAGCGCTCCTGCCCCATCAACACCAGCTGCAGCCCGCGGACGGACGGACACACACACACACACACACACACACACACACACACACACACACACACGCCCGCAAACGCGCGCACGCGCGCGCTGTGCAAACATCCCAGCGCCTGGAGCGGAGCAAAAATTCCAGCCCTTGCGCCGCGCGGCCGCCAAGACCCCAAGATCTCTGCAGCCGCCGCCACGGCAGCGTGCTTACGGGTGTTTGTGGCACGTCAATTCCGCTTTCTATTAACATCTTTTATCCAGACTCCATCCCTAAGGAGCTGGACGCGTGTCCCCGGGAGCGGAGTCAGCAAACTGGAACCGGTTCCGGCCTGCAAGCCCGGCGGTCTCTCCCTCCGCCTCGGACACGTCGCAGGGCGCGATCTGGTTAGTGGGGTCGGTCGGAGAGCTGGCTTCTGCAGGAGGCTGGGCCGGGAGGGCCGGGAGGGTGCGTGTTCGATCCCCACCCCTTGTGAGTCAGGGAGGAGGGGGCTGGGAGAAGATTCGCACAGACCACAGATGGGAGTGGGAATCTGTCCCAGGGGATGTTTGACTCAGGCGGTGACTCCGTGTGCAAACGTCTCCTCTTATTAAAAGTTGCATTTTTAAACTCAGCCTTTACCACAGTTCCGATCGGTTGAAGTGACCCCTCCCCTGAGTCGGCTCGGGCTGGCCCCGCTCCTCCCAGCCGCTCCGCTACCACAGGGCCCGCCCCCAGGGGCTCTGCCGAGGAGGCTGGGCCCTGAGGCCGGCCGCTCCCTTCCAGCACCAAACCCACATTGCCCCGGCGCTGCTCTCCAGACTCGATCCAAAAACAGCTTTATTTTCGTCACCCGCGGCTCCTTCAAAAAGTATTTCACAAGGATCGCTCACTCCTGCCCTTCAATGAAAAAACCCCATGAACTCCAGAATTTTTTCTGCTGGCTCAGAGGTATGAGGTGATCCTGTGGACAGACGTTCAAATCAGAAACACAGTCTTGTTTCAGAAATTAGGTGCTGGGCCAAGAATCCAGCAGAGTGACACTGTAACGTTCATTCCAAGGTGGGGCTTCACAGCAGTCCTCGTCGCCCCGCTCAGCGGGAGGGAGCAGGGGTCAGCGGACCGTGTGGCCCATAGTTGAATGGACTCTTTCCTGGGTCTGCTTGTTGGTTTGTTTCCGTCTCATTTAGGCACCCAGATGCCATCCTCAGGCTGTTGGCCGCTCCCCCCACACAGATTACCCTCTAACCCCCACTAGGCTTCCCTCATCCCCTCACCTCTCAGGCCAACTCTTGGATCAAATTCCAGACGTGGGCTGGCCTGCTCCCTCCATCCGGAGTCCCATGCAGGTTGGTCCCCGCTCTCTGCGGGGTGCAGTGCTTGCCCAGATGAAGCCCTGTTTTTTCTTTTCTCGACTTCTTCCCACTGCCAAGACTGCTGCTGGAGCTCTCTGAGCCGCTTCGAAAACGCAGGTCCCAGAGTGGGCCTTCTCTCGCAGGACCTGAGCTGCCCCAGCCCCATCCCTCCTGGGGAAGCCAGGGCAGTCATGGCTTTCCTAACAAATGCCCCCCTCTCCTTTTTCTGGAACCTTCTCTATCCCTTCACAGGTGAGGGTTTCTACGGGCTGTGAAAACCAGTTTCTGGACATTTCCATTGAAAAGCTGCATATGGTCTGTGCGACCAAATACACGTGCCTCAAATGACTATACTGTTCAACCAGCCACTTGCGTGGGGCACGTGAGAGTCGTCTATAAGGTGGGAGTAATACCATCGGCCCTCAGGAAGTCTCCAGGCATACCACTCTGAGTACATGGCCCTCACGTGAAAACAGTGTATTCACTTATTAATGGTGTTACCAACTTGCTTCGAGTTCAGCTTCTCAGCATTTTGAGATCATATCCCATAGAGTATGGAAAACTTCTGCATACATTTTTTTATTTTTTAATTTTAATTTTTTAAAAGACTTTATTTACTTGAGAGAGAGAGAGAGAGAGACCATGAACAGAGTCAGGGGCAGAGGGAGAAGCAGGCTCCACGCTGAGCAAGGAGCCTGAAGTGGGGCTCGATCCCAGAACTCTGGAATCATGACCTGAGCCCAAAGCAGACAGTCAACTGAGCCACCTCTGCATATTTTTAAATTTGCATTTTCAGGCAAAAGCTATAGTTTGTAATTCTTAATATTCAACAGTCAGTATTATGACACCATTAAAAAAAATACCATCTGACCTCCTCACCTCCTAGACCTGTTTGGATTTGGAACAAGACCAGAGAAGCTCTGGTAACTCGCATCTGTCAGTAGTGGGCTGGAGTTGCTGCGTGTCTTCCCAGCTCCCAAGTTCTGGAATATCACACTGGTAGCTTGCGATTGGCCATGGGGAGGCTATTTCTGCAACGGAATTGAGCAAATGTTGCAAGTTAGAGCTTTCTCTCCCTTCCCCACCCAAAGCTGGTTATTAAACACTCACCCACATACCACTGCATGCGATTATAATGCAATAAATTTTATTGCTATATATGGTCTATAGCTGGAGGCCCCACGTGACATGGCTGAAGATAAGGCCCCTGGGTAGAGCCATGATAAAGAAGAGAGCCGAACGAAGGCTCCGCCTCCCATAGGAATATCCCTGGGAGTGTGGCCCCAGACATGTGCCCAGGGGCAGGACAATAGGGTTTTCAGGGCCTGAGGAAGCACCTGCTTTCTGGGAAAAGTGATTTCCTAACGGAGGAGAGAGGTGAGTGTGTGTTCCTCAGAGTGGGAACACAGACTGGGGTGGCTACTAGAGTGGCCCTGGGAGGCAGGGCGGCCCTATTTTCAGGCCTAGACCTATCTCCACTCCTGCAGGTCCTCCCTGATGCTGAGATGCTGGGAAAGACACTCCAGCCCCACGAGGAGCATGGCCTCTGTGGCCCCAGAGCTGGGCTCCCCTCTCTAGCGCTTGAAGGCAGCAGAATCTAGGATAGTGAGGCCACCCCACAGGAAGGGAACGGAGGGGGCGTCAGTAGCCATCTGGGATGGCGGAAGCCTTCCTGGGGGTTGGCAAGGGTAGGTTAGGTGAAGGGGGTGGTGTCTAGGATTTTGCTCCTCTGGCTTTGACATCTTACCCCAGGGTAGTGAGGCTGGGCCTGACTCAGAGCCCAGGGCGGGGCAGGTGAGCGCCCCAGGCTCAGGGTGTGACGGGCTGGTTCCTGACAGTGACAATTATGACAGAAAGGGGCGGTGCGTAACAGAGCCTGTCACTGAGCAGCAGCAACGGGGGTCCTTGGCAGTGACCCAGTGAATGACAGTCCCGCAGGGCCCGTCTCCTAAAGGAGACTGAACGTGGGGGGGGAGGGGGCGGCGGTGAGGAGTCAGAACCCAAACAGGTGAATGGCATCTGCAGAGCTACAGCCCCGGGGCCCATCTGAGATGCCATCTGTCACCCTGGTTCCTAAGGTAGGAAAACTCCTACATGGCAAAGCTGCTCCGTTTTCTCCATTGCCGAGGATTTTGTTTTCTTCTTGGACTATCTTTACAGAAACTAGGTCTCATCGGGTTTTTTGGGTGTTGTCTTCTGCCAGCCATGGAGAGCCCCATTCGCTTTCTTTAATATTGTTTGGAGAGTCTCAAGCGTATGAGAAATTAAGCCAAACCTGCCATTCCTCAAAATGTTTAAATTTCCATGTAAGTCCCCTTGGCCTGGTTTTCTTTTGTCCTCCTGGGGCACAGAATGCCTGACAATACCCTCTGAGCTGTGGCAGAAGGAAGACACCAAGGTCAGAGAGCAGTGGTCTGTTAATACTGAGGAGGGACAGAAGACCAGAAAAGCCATCGCTTCCTTTCCAGGTCACACATCATGTGGGAGAGAAGCTGCCAAACCCTAGCCTTGCTTGCTTTTTAAGCATCAACGAAGGAGAACATAGACGTGAGGAAGAGGAGATTAAATTCTAATGGAAAGATACGTACTTGTATTTGATATCAGGGAGCAGTGATAAATTATACATTTGGACATCCAAATCCTAAAAAGTAGTGAAGTCCAAAGCTGTTCTGAGCCTGGGAGGGCTCAGTAGGTTAGGCGTCTGCCTTCCGCTCATGTCATAATCCCAGGGTCCTCAGATCCAGTCCTGTTTGGCAGGTAGCCTGCTTCTCCCTCTCCCTCTGCCAGCTCCCTCTGCTTGTGCTCTCTCTCTCAAATAAAGTCTTCCAAAAACAAACAAACAAACAAACAAACAAAAAACATGATAATTATTCCAGATCTGGAGGTAACAATGCTTCTACTAGTAAGTTCATAGCATCAGTCCCCATCTGACTTTTCATGGAGTCTCGTAGACGATTCTACAGACCAGCTTAAGGCTCTTTGAGCTTATTTAAAATGGGTGACCAGAGGCCCCAAATTGTCATGTCTGTTACTACACTGCCATCTAATGGCGAGGTGTATTAAAACACAAATGTCAAGGATAACTGATAAACTCTCAAGTTTTTTTTTTCATGGCAAATAGTTATAATGTGTCTCTGTGTCTCTCCAGAGAAGTGGCCAAATGACTCCCATAGTTCACAGAAAGGAAAGTCATGAAGTCTCTAATTTGACTATCTGAGAAAAGATTGTGTAAGTATCAGTGAGGACAGGCCGACTTCTAAAATACTCTCAAAGTGTGCAAGAGAAGACTGCTCTTTTAAGAGCGTTCTTGTTTCAACTTTCCTGTATATGAGAATTTAGGAACATCAGAAGGATTTGTACAATACTCTATGTGTATAATGAATTATTATCTTACAGAAAGGAGGACAAAAATTTCAACCATAGCCCCATCCAGACGCTCTCCACTGCTCTAAAAATAAAGTCCCACAGCAAAAATCAAGTTCCATTGTGATACAAGAAAACGCTGATATGTTACCAACCCTTTTCCCTCTGCTCCTGCTGGTCAGGATTTTAGCTTACTGGTTTTCACTCCAGTGCTAAATGTTAGAAGCGGATAATATTTGGGGGAAATTTACTGAGCTATGAAAATGAAGGCTGCCCCTCCCCAATGCTCCCCAACTCCCCCCCCCCACCAATGCACAGGACACACATATCAGGGGTTTTTCCACTTCCTGAGCAATTCCATTAGTGTCACCAATAACTCAACTCTAAATCACATGGGAAGACAGCTGGAGCCCCAAGATTTCCTGGGTGCAGCTAGCTGGACCACTGTGCATGGAGGCTTGCTCCAGAAACCCTGGGGACTCTGGGGGCTGAGTGGTTGGCCCAGTGACACCCAGACACTCGACCAGCTTGAAGGCAACAAAAGGCCATGGGAACAGCAAGCATGATGGGTAGTAGAATTAGGATACCCTGAAACCTAGCTTTTATGCTATGGAATTTTGAGAAATACTGTTAACAAACTTACAACCTAGAAATGCTTTTAAAAATATGAAAGGATTCGGGGTGCCTGGGTGGCTCAATGGGTTAAGCCTCTGCCTTTGACTCAGGTCATGATCTCAGGGTCCTGGGATCGAGCCCCCCATCGGGTTCTCTGCTCAGTGGGGAGCCTGCTTCCACCTCTCTCTCTGCCTGCCTCTCTGCCTACTTGTGATCTCTTTGTCAAAAAAATAAATAAAATCTTAAAAAGAAAAAGGTAAGTCTAACTAGAACCTGAGGCTCTGGAATCAACATTTCAGCCCCATGTCCTCAGCTCCCTCAGTATCAAGCAATGCGTCATCGTACCCCACCCCCCCCCCCCCCCCCCCGGGCCCCCCCCCCCCGCAGCTCTAGTAGGTTCTGCCCACCTCCTGAGCCGGCTTCTCTCTGGGAACCGGAGCAAAGCCACTGGACAACACTAGTCATCTATGGTGGGGCTCAGCAGGGAGGTCCCTGGGGACCCTCGATCTCCTTATTTTGTTGTTTAATCTTTAGCATCGGTGGTTCTCTTCCAGGTCTAGCAAGAATGGCTGGCAAGCACGGTTGTTAGGTGGGAGAACCGGAACACAGAGATCTCCCTGTGCTCAGAGGAAACCTCTTGGGAGGGGAGAGAGCAACAGACCCAGCATCACCTCTGTAAGAGGATGGAAAGCAACTGATTTTAAGGCTTTTCTTTTGTTTCTGATAAAGTCACAGAATTGTCTAAGTACAACTTTACAGCCTACCTTCCCACCACCTAGAAGGAACGACTATGAACATTGTGCCTGATTAAAAGGCCAGTTCTCGAAGCTATAAGCGATTGCCCATGAGCTGGGGCAACAGAGAGCAGCTGGAACTGGGCAAAGCAAGGAAGTTTTTCTGAAATAATTTAACAAAGGACGTCCTCATGCTTCTGTCAGAAAACATTTCCACTGTGAGGTTTCCACATAGCTGCTAATAATAACTTGTAAATTTGCCTAGCTGGTGGCTGGAGCGTTGGAATTTGTGAATAACAAAGAGCAGAAAAAGAACTGAAGAGGAAGCCAGCTCTTTTCCTTGGGAATAAACACAACGTGCTTTTGAACAACCTTCCCCTTCCCTCCAAAGAGAGCAGGAAAGAAATCAGGCTAGTCCAAAGAAATTCAGGCTATGGATCATTAAAGTGGAAGGCTTTTCCACCCCTGTTTGTGGAGTCAGTCGGAGCCAGAGGCAGGAAGCCCAGAAGTGAGAACTGCCACGCAGGGCACTCCCTTCCCTGGCTCTGACCTTGAACTATATTTGGTGTCACCCACAAACCTGGGAAGCAGTAAGAACGCAGGCTGAAGTCAAGTTCATGAGCCACTGGTGCTTGTTCCCAGGGTGGGGAAAGGGGGCGGGGTCAAGGCTGGAGGGCTGGTCACCAAAGAGGACAAAGCCTTGCGGGGACCTGAGCTTGCCAAGCAGGTGCGAGGGGCTGTCATCCTTGCTCTGACCCAGTTTCCCAGCAGCACGGAGAACTTCCAAAATGAAATCACCTATGGCACTGAGGACCTGCCTTCTGTTCTTTTATAAGCTCATTCCACCTCTAGGGGCAAAAAATATATATATGAAAATACTCATCCTCCCACTTAACCTTGCCTGAAAACCTCATCCTTCCTTAGAGAAACCCGTTTCCATGGCAAGCAGAACAAAGTCAGAGGGGGCAGGGGCATTCTCCTGTCTGTGCAAGAGGGCAGGGTTGCCTAGACCAGTACCCACTGGGTGCCTCCCTTTTGTGCACCGATGGGTAAAATGAACATACTTGTGGGCGAATTTAATAAAGTTAAGCTTGCAGGTCGGCTGGGCAGCGTCCAAAGACCTTCCCACACCCCCACCCCCCAGCAGGTGCACAGCTGGGTCTCTACCAACCGGTGCCCCACTTCTCAGAGCAACTCCCCGTGCCCTCGTGTGGACCGCCCACTACCCCCCCACCACACACGCACACGCGCACGCACGCACGCACACACACACACGCAGGTGTTGCTTCTTCTCACATCCCTCTGAAGCTCTGTGGAGGCAGCGGGAGCCTGTTGGTGGGGGCCGTGCCGAGGAAGCCTGCGGAAACATTCAGGCCCATTAAAAACCAGTAACAAGAAATGGGTTTTTCACCTGGTTTCCTATGGAAAAAATAATGTGGGGGAGGGAGGAGGCAAGTTTAAAATACCCGTGTGGGTGGGTGCGTATGTGTGTTCTTACGCAGGTTAGAAATTCTTCCAGCCAATAAACATTTGTTGGTACCTACTCTGTGCAAAGCTCTGTGCTCTCTGATACGGACGTGAGACACAGGAGCTCACAATCGAGAGGAGAAAAATGACACATACAAACTAGAAAATCCCAAGTCCTATAATAAAGGCTCATTCATCTATTCAACAAAGATGCACTGTGCACAGTATGCGAGCCCCGAGGATGAACAAATAATTTTGAGAGCACGGAGGCCGAATGTAACTACCATTCCTCTTCCGAACATGGAAGGATGTGATCGGAGAGCCGCCATGCACGCTCTTCAAGGAGAGGGTCCTTTTTGCACAACTGTCCCACCTGGCGTGCAAACATCCAGAAAATACTGCTTCCCAAGGATGGATTTCCTGTCCTCTCGTTCCCTAGGCAATTTCAACCCGATCTTTCTTTGCCGGAAGGCTTTCTGGAGGGAAGCCTGAACTGAGTCTCCGAGGTTGTGTGGGAATGAAAACAAGTTGTGTGTGTCGGAGGGACAGCTGGAGAAAGGCGGGAGAGAGGCATGGAGACCGCCACGCAATCCAGCCTCTTCACTGTGGCGATTCCACATTGACCTTGCCAGAGCGGTTTGCAGTTCAGCAAGCTTCCGGGAGCCAACCCCATTCTAGAGAGGATGGCCGAGCAACTAGCCTGCCAGTTTCTTAAGTCAGAGTGGCTCTGGCCCGTGGGCCACGTGGCTTTGGAATCCGGGTAGACGCAGAAGGATGCTGAGTGAGCGGGAAATCAGCGCGAGTTGCAAAGTCAGGGATGTTGTCATCACCCGAGGGCAGCTGCGGTCTCCGGTTCCCACCCCTCTCCCCTCTGCACAAAGCCCATTCCAAGAGAGGCACTTTGCTTTGCTCCCTCAGCCCCCACAGCCCATACCCCACCCTCCCCTGCACCTGCCTCCGCAAAGGCCACGAGTCTCTCTGGTTCCTGGCATCTCTGACGCCTCCAAACCTGAGACCGCTCTCCTGCGTCCGTGTCCATATGCCACATCTTCCCACTTTCCCGCCAATCAGTCTGGCTGCTGTTGCCGCATCCCCGTGTCCTCCTTCTCCTCTGCCAATCCTGCGTCTGACTGTTTCCCTCTCTGTCCTCTCTCCAGGTGAGATAGCCGATTCAAGTGCCATTGATATGGTCTAAAAATTCCCAAATCCCCATCTAAGGCACAAATAAATAAAATCTTTAAAAAGGTCGGGGGGGGGCAGCATTGAGCCATGAGCATTTGGTGAAGAGCGGCAGCGGTCGGGCTGGCAGACCTCACTGTGTCTCCCACACAGCGAAGCCCTTCACCCCATGTTCCCTCAGTGACAAAGACTGAACCACGATGGATAGAGTCCTGGATGTCACATATGGCTCCAGACTTTTCCACTAGTCTATAGAAACCAGTCCCCAGCACTGGGTAAGATGGTTCTGGAATCTGACCTGTGATCCTCTTATAGCTGGGGCTTTGGGGGTGGGAGCCCCTTGCTCCCTCCAGAGGTCCCAGATAGACCAGGTTCAGCGGCTCCCTCTTTGCGGACAAAATCAAAGGCGGAGAGTGGAGTGAAACAGGAAAGGAATTTATTTTAGCAAGGCCAATGCCGGGAAGACAGCAGACTAGCATCTGAAAGATGGTCTCCAAAGTGCTGAAAATACATCTAGGTTTATATAAGGACAATGTGAGACAAAGGTCAGTGGGTCCGCTCAGGTGGCCAGAGAAGGTCAGATCAATCACTGTCTTGGGGTGGTCATATGGGGTCTTGCTGGCTAGGGCAGTCCCTACTGCTTGGGAGCGTACTTGTGCTTCCCATTGGGGGTGTTTGCCTGAGTTAAGAGAGAAACTGGAGAGAAGAACTTGATAGTTAAAAGGTACACACTAAGGTCAAAATAGAGGTGATCAGAACCCTCCGAACCCCTCCCCCCACCCACCCCACAATGTGTCCCCTAAACTGACCTTCAACTTCCTGTGTCCCTCTCTAGGTCTTTGTTCTGTGTACTTTTCATCTGCCTAACGGCATCTGCCTTCCTCCTTCCACACCCAGAGAGGAGGAGTCAGTCCTGCCAGTCGGTCCTCCCGTGGGGACCTTTGAGCCTGCTCCGCCCCCACCCCGTCCCACCGCCTCCCAACGCCCTTCAGGAGCAGGCTTCCTCTCTCTCTGGCCATGCTCACCCTAAATCCCCTTTCCTAGACCCAAACCTACCCTCTGACTCGGGTGAGGCATTCCATACCTGGGTCTTGCCACCTAGCCCCTGACATGACAGGGAAGGCTCTTGTAGACGCGGCCTAGGATGACCCTGCAGCACCAGGAGGAGAGAAGAACCGTCTCGCGCCGTCAATCGGCTTCCCCTGCGTGCTCTGTGCAAGGCGGGAACCGGGACCACGAAGCTTCGGGAAAACTACGGCCCTGGCCACACAGGGAAAGTTCTCCGGTGAAGTCACACCCACCACAGAGGCAGCTCAGAAAGGCTGGGGAAAGAGGTCTTCTCTGGGAATTGGGAATGGGAGAAAACGTCCGCAGGGGGGTCAAAAGCCAGGGCTGCAGGAGACAAAGCGCAGGTGGGGTGGGGGTGGGGGCGTGGGGGTGGGGCGTGGTGGGGGCAGTGGCCGGCTGGTGTTCGCGTGCTGCCACCTCCCGGGGGACTTCAGAACTGCAGAGCCTGGAACAGAGCCGCACCCAGCAAGCATTAATGGGGCACCCCGATGTGGGCGGCGAAAGACAAGGTCCCCGACCTTGCTGACATCGCGGCTTAGGAGGGGGGTGACGGTAGCAGGTCGTTTGTGGTAAGTGCGAGCGACAGGGGGATGTGAACACGCCAGAGTCGCGGGGCTACTCCCCAGCTCCGCCCCGTTACCGAGACCTCCAAGTCCGGAATACTCCCTAGATCACCCACTCCTCCCCACCGCCACTTCTCTCCTCATCCAGATCTCCCTTTTGCCTAGCCTCCTCCCTAAATATTCGCTTTCTTTCCCTGAAGCATCCACAGCAGCTTGCTTAAAATCATTTGGTGTTTTATGATTGCTCTTAGGATGGAGACCAGGTAGGTGGGTGCTCCCTGGGGCCCCAGCAGCCCGTTCTCCAGACAAGACCAGCTCTTTCTTGCCTTCAGGAGTCTGCCTGACTGTCCCCGCCATCAAGCAACCTCTTCCTTACCCCTCCCCTCTGTCTAATTCCATTCACCTCTCAAATGGCAGCTCAAACCTCACCTGTTTACAGAAACCTTCCCGGACCTGAAAGTAACGTCCTTCAGCTAGCTACTCTAGAACATACGGTGCCCTCTCAGCAAATATAACGATTTAATGACATGTGTGCCCCTTAAGTGGACCCATGTGCCCTCCTCCCCCAAGCCCACAAATGCCACATTGTATCACCTAGTACTTCCCATGGTACCTGCCATTTAGTAAATGCTGAATAAACATTTATGGCATCAATGCGAGTGGGCCTGTGGACTTCCTATGGGGGAGAAGGGAACAGAGAATAGGGCCAGGATTTCCCCTGCCTCTTGGTGGGACGCTTTAACCACGGTGGCAACTCCCTGTAAGACTCTACCATTGTTTCATCCTGAATAGGTGAGACTAATGACCCAGGGGGGGTGAATGTAGAGAAAAGTAGTGGAGAGAGACCATTAAAGTCAGAAGACCTCCAGCCGGGCTGATTACCCCTAAAGCATGTGAAGTGCACACATAACTTTCTCCGGGAGTCAGAGTGAATCATGTTGTGTATACGTTGGGGAGAGGGTCCTAATCACCTCCTTGGCATCATACCCTGGGGCTCTGGCTGGTTGCATTCTTTCCTTCTGCAGGCTTTAGGGAATTCCTGTCGTCTAGGAGGTTATACCCAGCCACGGCCTCCAGAGGGCACCATGGAGGCGCTTCCCGGCAGCCTGTTCTGCACTCGCGAGCTGATCAGTTTCCAGGGTCAGTGGTCCCAGATGTGAAAGCTGCTGAGGTCAAAGCAACTGATTAGGGAGCAGGGTGGGTGGGGGAGTGTGGGACACTGAATGTCTACTCTGTGAGCTGAGAGTCCTTGAACAAACGTCTCCTTTTGTTGGATCAGCTCCTTGCAACCAAGGAGCCACGACTTGTTGTTTTCTCTTTCATATCTCCCGGTTGGCCAACCACAGATGGTGAATAAAATATATTGCACAAGCCTTGGATAGTAGCTGCCAGGGGAGGAGGTGACCAGGAGCTCCCGAAAGTGCTCGGGACTCCATCATGGTACTGGGGGGCTATACAGGTTGGTACTACTCGGGAAGGGTAGATGGGATGGCTGGGAAAGGGATCACACCATCTTGCTGAAGGCATCTCTTGCCAGTGGGAACGAGCCAAGAGCAGAGCAGCAAGGAAGGGTGAAGACGAAGCCCAGAGCACACACAGTCCAGGGACATTTGGGATTGGAGAATGTCCCAGGCACAGATGTGGCCGTGGTGCCACAAAGCAGGAGGTCGTGGGGCAGGTAGATGATAGAGAAAAATGTCCTTTTCTAAAAGGGCTCTCTGACCCCTCTTATGGCCAGATTCAGAGAAAAGCAGGCACAGGGGAGGCCCCCCTCCTCTGCTGGAGAAGTCATTCATCCTCCACAGCGTGAAGCTCTTCCCGGGTCCAGATAAGCCAGGATGACGCTGGAGCGGGTGTGGCTATCATCTTGTCACAACCAGAAGGACCCCTTGCTTCTTCATTTCACTAACTCCAAGTTCTGACTCTAGGGTGTGTTTCTTTTCTTAAAAAAAAAAAAAAGAAAGAAAAGAAAAGAAAAAGGAATTAAGTGTAACTCCCTTCTACCCCCACGTAGCCTCATTCTTCCATTTCCTCTTATCATCCAAATTCTCGCATGTACGTGCTTCGCAGAAGAAATCTTGGCTGTGCCTCTGGTCTAGAGGCGGTGGTGCTCAGACCCTCCTCCCAGCTGCTGAGGGCGGGGGACTGACAGCCCACAGCAGCCCTTTTGCCTCCCATTGCCCGGGGAGCTGCCCAGCTGAGAGTCCCGAACCCTCTTCTCCCCCAAAGAAGAGGCAGCTCCAGACACTGACTGACTGGGAGGGGGGCACAAACACTGGCCTCAGGGCAGGTTAGGTCCCAGAGCACCCCTGCAGCAGCCTTTCCCTGAGACCACTCCCCTCCCCTGAGTTATTCCTTCCCTGGGACCCCAACTTCACCTGAGTCAGACTTATCTAAGGCCCCACCCTTCACTTGAGTTAGACTTTACCTAAGATCGAATTCTTCGCCTGAGCTAGACTTTACCTGAAATCGCATTTTTCACCTGAGTTAGACTGCCTGTGATCCTATCTTCACCTGAGGTGGAATTTACCTAAGATCACATTCTTCACCTATAAGACTTTACTTGAGATCCTATCTTCACCCGCATCAGACCTTACCTGAGACCACATACTTCATGTGACTACTTACCTAAGATCACGTTCTTCACCTGAGTTAGTCCTTACCTGAGACCCCCGTCATCACCTGAATTAGACCTTATCTGAGACCCCATCCTCACCGGAGTTGGACTTGACCTGAGACCACTTCCTTGCTCGGTGCTCCCTTTCCCTGTTCCTATCTGACCTTTCCTTCCTCTCTTACAGGATTTCTCTGAGAATAACCCTAAGGTAAATCACAAGCACCCGCTACCTCTACCTGTCTCGGGCTCTGCTTCCCTAGCTGGCCTCGGGCACTCCTTTGCCGTGGTCACCTGTCCCTCCCCTCACGGGAACTCTGCAGTCTAAGGGTATCCCCTTCTGCTCCTGCCCTGGAGTCACCAGAACAAGGCAGGGGCACACAGGTGGCCAGGGAGCCAGGGGGCGGATTTGGGAGAACTTTCCTTGTGACACTGGCAAGATTTGGTGAAGGATTTTATGGGGGAGGAGGGAAGAAAGGGAGGTGTCAAGGATGACATCTGGGTTTCTGGATTTAATAACTGGGAGGGGTTGGAGGAACAGGGGGAGGCAGGAGGGCGGGCTCGCCATAGCCTCTGCCATCCTTACGGGTGATGGCAGCCATCACCCAGCACGTGCGGCTGGCCCTCCAACGTATTTGTGTTCCTTCCACCATTGTCTTGGGTGGCAAATGGCTCCCCTCCATGATGGCCCTGTGTTTCCAGCTTGAGTCAGTGTAGGTGACGGGTGAGGGGGAAGGAGAAGGCAGGGTTGTGGGAAGAGGGGCAGGGCGAGGTGGGCAGAGCGGCTCATGTACGTGGAACAGGTCTTACCTCTGTGTATTCGGGCTCATCCTCTTTTTGCCACAAGGTCTGGAGGGCCTCAGGGCCTTTGCAGTCCCCTCAGCCCCATTCTCCTCCCCCCTTAATTGCCTCAGTGCGTAGAGCACCTCTTCCTGATCACTCCATCCAAATATTTCTGCCTCTACTTCCCCATCAACTCTGTCACCCGGGTGCCCAGACCAGCACGAAGGACACAGGGCACTGAATGCGTTTTCTAGTTCTCTTTCTACCCATTTGCAGGCTGTTAGTTGGCCACACTTGCCGTCCACTGAGGTGAGCTCCTCTCTGGGATCCTTATGTCCGTTCCGGCCAGCAGACCTCAGTTCAGACCATCCCAGTTCTGACGTGATTCCTTTCTTTCCTCAACTTCTCATTATTACACTTTACCCAATGTGACCTGTGAGAATTTGATTTTAATCTTGGGAGATTTTGCAAGGGACTAAGTGGGGTGGGCAAAGGTTTGGCAGAACTTTGAGCAAGAGACAGTGATCGTGACTTTGATCATCTTTTACCAGCTTGCCTGAAAACCTTGTTGAGAGAAAAATCAAACTCCAGCTTCTCCTGATTAAAAAAAGAATTCTGTTGTAAGCTCTATTCACATCAATAATTCCAAAGACTCACAGGGACATCTGGGTGGCTCAGTCAGTGAAGCGTCTGCCTTCAGCTCAGGTCAGGATCCCAGGGTCGTGGGGTTGAGCCCCACTTTGGGCTTCCTGCTCAGTGGGGAGTCTGCTCCTCCCTCTGCCCCTCCCCCCACCTCTCTCTCTTAAATAAATGAATAAAATCTTTAAAAAACCAATTCCAAAGACTTGCAGATTCCTGTCTTCATTTGTATTCATGAAATGTGTTTGGGTTTTTTTAAAGATTTTTTATTTATTTACTTGGGAGAGAGGGAGAGAGCACGAGCAGGGGGAGCAGAGGCATATAACCAGAAGCATTTGTATGAGGACAAATATTAGTTCTTCCCAGCATACATAATAATTGTTTCCTTGTTGTTTTAATTGCTTTTCCACCAAAATTGGTCTTTTACATTTTTATAGTTATTCTTTTTTTTTAAGAGTTATTTATTTGTTTTAGAGAGAGAGAGAGCACAAAAGGGAGAGGGAAAGAGAATCTCAAGCAGACTCCCCACTGAGCACAGACTCTGATGAGGGTCTTGATCTCATGACCCTGAGATCAGGATGGGAGCTGAAACCAAGAGTCAGATGCTTAACTGACTGAGCCACCCAGGGGCCCCATAGTTATTCTTTAAATAATAAATGCATTCACAACAAAACACTCAAAAGTTACAAAAACTCAGAACCCTTGCTCTAAAGCATCCTTGGCATGGGGGTGCTTAACCAGAGAAAAAAAGCAAATGTCCCTCGAAGAGCTAACACTGAGGAATATCACAGTCACTTAAACCGTGTGTTTGCCCAGATCTTTCTGTGAAAATGAGCCCAGGAATTAGGAGTCCTTGAAAGGACTAGTCAGCTGAGAAAGATTAAGGGACACCAAACGAGGAAAGAAGACAGGAGAGCCAAAGACCAGGGACATCTCGGCTCGCCAGAGACAAGATGGGAAGCTCCGTTGGTCACCAAGGACAGGGCTGAGAGTCAGAAGCCTGATCCTTGGAAGTGTCTGTGTCACACCAGATATCCAGCACCTGGTCCTGTGCATTTCCTCATTCAGATCTGTCTTTTCCCAACTGTAACTCTACTCATTCATTAACTCAACAAGTATTGAGCACCACCTGTGTACCAGAAAACGCACTAAGTGCAAACAAGCACCCTGGGCACGTGGAAGGTACATCCCAGTGGGGAAGACAGACAATAAACAAGTAAATGAAGAGACAACACCAAGATAATTACATATCTTAAGTGCAGTGAAGAAATAGGCAGGTGTCAAGATACGTGAGGGAGAACAGGAGCACTCTAGAAAGAGCCATCAGGGAAGTTGTCTCTGAGTACGTGGTATCCAAGCTCTACCTGATGATGAAGATGAGGTCACAGACACAGAGGATCTGGCCTCACTGAATTCCTGGAAGAGAGCAATCCATGCAGAGGAAAAAAACAATTGCTTAAAGCCCAGGAGGCAGGGAAGAGTTTCCCAGTGATGGATGTCAGGCTGGTGTAGCTGAGGAGCAGGGATGGAGGAAGAGGGCTGTGTGAGCTGGGACCGGTAAACTCAGAGAAGCCAGATCACGTGGGACCGTGTTGCTCAGGGTCTAGTCGGGAGAGAAAGCACATCCATAATTTTAACGGGGAGCATTTGGTGTGCAGACTCTTGACTAGGTAACTGAAGAGGCAAAACCATAGGGTAAGGTACCACGGAAGTAGCAAATTCAGGAAGCAGCTAACATCCCGAGAGCTGCAGGACCAAAAGGAAGAGGTTGGTATTATTAAAATGGGTGAGTGTGGAGGAGGACCCCGCTGGCCTGACACTCAGACCTCTGAGAAGGGGGCACAGCTGGGCTCATGTTGATGTCTCTAAGCTCAGAAGACGAATTCCTTCTGCCTGAATCCATAACTCTGAGGAGGCAAGAGCTGATTGATCCTGGCATTTCTGTGGGTCGTGATGAGGCTGGTACTGGGTGCACTGGAAAGACAGCAGACTTGTCCCAACTATTGCTATGGGAAGGAGCTACCACTGATAGAAGGGAGTGATGTTCCCAGAACTCTTGCACCCCACAAACAAGCAAACAAACAAACAAGTGCTAAGTGCAGAAATGCAGCTCTTAGAATCCTAAACCCAGCAAAACAACGTTAGAAAAGAAGGATGGGTTTGTAGCTGAGAGACAGCCAAATAACCAGCACAGACCATGGATGCCACAAAAGGGGAACTTCAGTTTTGTTTTAAAAGCAATGGGAAGTCACTGGTTGGTTTTATGTAGGAACTTGGTCTAATCAGATTTCCCTTTTGAGAATATCACCCTGTGACCGTGTAGACAGGAGAGCAGAGGAAGGCAGAATCCACAAGGTCGATCAGGAGGCTCCAGCATTGACTCTCAGGAGACATGGCGGTGGTGTGTTGTGGATGAAGAGATGTGGCTGGATTGCAGATGGGGAACAGACTCACCTACAGCTCGGAGGCGGGGATGGCAGGGATGGCAGGAATGATGAACACCGATGAACACCTGGCTTTCCTAGAGACTTGGAGGCCAATGTCATTTACAGAAACAAGAAGGCTTGGAGAAGTGAATGAAGACAGGGAAATCCCAGGATAACATTTTGGATCACATCATATTATAACATTCCCATTAGACAAGTACATGGAGAGATCAAATAGGTAGTTTGATGGGAGTTAGATTTTGGAGCTAAGGAGAAATGGTGGGACACTACCATAGGTGACATGACTGGGTAAAAGAGGTCCTGGGACTCAGAGCTGGAGACAGTGTCTGATCGGGGCAGAACACTGAGGGAAGCTTCTGGACTTACTGTACAGAATATTTTTATTTTAAAACTCCATGTGGTATATAAGCTCTTCAACTGCAGGTAACAGATGTTTACTCAGATTAACTGAGATAATCACGGTGTATTTTCATCAGAGTCATGAAAATAAAGATGAAGACGTTAGCCCACAGCTGACCTTATGGTAACTCAGGGACACACAATGAGCCATGTTATTTTAATAGAGTTTGGTGGAGGTTAGGAGGAGCTAACACAGCAGAGTAAGAGGAGGATCCTAGACTTCCTTGAACACCCCTAGAGAAATATCATCCTTCTATATACCCAAGAAATCAATCTGAGGACTGACAGAACAAAATACATAACTAGAGGGAGAGAAAAGGCCACACCGTGGAAGGCAGGAGGTGTGGAGACATGATCTGGAGGAGAAACGGGTCACAAATGCTGTGGAGAGGAGGGGCCTCTAGTCACAGACTGGGGGGTGGGGGGTAGTGTACAGGGGTATGAGGAGGAAAACACTTTCCAAAGCCATCGACTGGGAAAATGAGAGGGGCCGATTATTGGGAGTTGTTACAACCAGTGGGGCTCAAAGACTGGAGGTTTAGAGGTCCAAAGTGTGGTTGGTGTGGAGCCCGGTGGGCACTGTAATGCCCCTGTGGAGAAGGTGAGCAGATGCCCAAGAGAGGATGGAACGACCTGAGGATCCCCTGGGACGCACTGGGAGAGATGCTTCCCCCTTCCTGAAACACATCTGGGAGGGGTGGCATTGCTTCTCTGGGGACAAAAATGCCAATCAGCACCACTGCACTCCTCTGCCCCTTGGCATATATACAGAGACACCTGCTGAGGGCAGGTAACCTGGACACTGGCCTTTTGTTGTGCTTTGCTCCAACCCCACACTCCTGTGCTCTGATGTGACCACCCTTCTGGGACAAACCTGCATGAGTCCCAGCATGGCATGACCCTCCCCCAGAGGACCAGCATGGGTCCCTACCAGGCCAGGTCCTTAAAGTTTGGAGTTTTAAAACCCAGTTGGCCTGACTGGGATAAAAACGAGAGCTTCCCTACTCCCTACTCCCAGGATGAGGGAGAGGGATGGAGCCATTCCCCAGCCCCCCATCAGCATAAACTAACTTCAGTAAGCAGTACAGTACCAACAATGGCAACCTAAACTGCTTACACCAAGCCCCAGCTCCCTATGCTCTGCAGGTGCTGTTTTTCTTGGGCAAGTGTGCTTGAGAACCAGAGCAGTGGGCCCCTCTTCCAGAAGACCAGCACAGGCCCCCTGTCACGAACCACACCTACTGATCACAGGATTCTGCAAAACTTCAGCTCTAGTGGAAATAGCATCAGATCTCTGCTAACAAACAGATCAGAGCACGTCTAGTTAAAACTCGCCACACTCTGGCCAAGGGCCAAACACTGCCCACTGCAGGGAAGGAGAAACTCTTCAGAGGACTGACCTGAGGGAAAGAGCAGCCCAAACACAGCAGCGCGGTGCACACAGCACGGTGCACACGGCACACAACAGGACACTGCCTGAAGCACCAGGCCCTGGATGATATATGACCTCTTCATAATAAAGCCATTACAGTACTCTCAGGAACAGGAAACATAACAGGCCTTCCTAACATACTGAAGACAGAGACTTGGACAAAATGTCAAGATTGAGGAATTCATCCCAAAAGAAAGAACAAGAAAAGGTCATGGCCAGGGATCTCATTGAAATATATAGAAGTCATATGCCCGAGCCAGAATTTAAGGCGACAATCATAAGGATACTACCTGTGCTTGAGAAAAGCATAGAAGACACCAGGGAGTACCTTAATAAAGAGATAAAACACTTAAAACCTAGTCAGGCCAAAATAAAAATATGCTATAACTGAGATTTGAAACTGACTGGATGTAGTGACCACAAGGATAGAAGAAGCAGAGGAACGAGTACGTGACATAGAAGGTAAAATTGTGGAAAATAATGAGGCTGAAAAGAAGATGGAAAGAAAACTCTTGGATCATGAATGTAGACTTCGGGAACTCAGTGACTCCATAAAATGTAATAATGCTCATTTCATAGGAGTCTCAGAAGAAGAATTATTTCATAGGCGTCTCAGAAGAAAAAGAAGAGAAGGCAAAGGAGGCAGAAGGCTTATTTGAGGAAATTATAGCCAAAAAGTTTCCTAATCTGGGGAAGGAAACAGACATCCAAATCCAGAGGCACAGAGAACTCCAAACAAAATCAACAAAAGCAGGCCAACACCAAGAAACATTGTAGTTAAACTTGCAAAATACAGAGATCAAGAAAACAGCCTCAAAGCAGCAAGAGAAAAGAAGTCCCTAACTTATAAGGGAAGTCACATCAGGTTAGCAGCAGATGTCACTGCAGAAGCTTGGCAGGCCGGAAGAAGGTGGCCTGGTATGTTCAACCTGCTGAATGGGAAAAATAGCTAGTCCGGAATATTTTATCAAGCAAGGCTGCCATGCAGAATAGGAGAGATAAAGAGTTTCCCAGACAAACAAAAACTAAAGGAGTTCATAACCACTGAACCAGCCCTGCAAGAAATATTAAAGGGGTCTTTGAGTGGAAAAAGAAAGACCAAAAACAACAAAGACTAGAGCAGAAATTCTCCGGAAACAACAACTTAACAAGTAATACAAGAACACTAAGTTCCTATCTTTCAATAATTACTCAGTGTAAATGGACTACATTCTCCAGTCAAAGGACATACCGTGTCAGGATGGATTAAAAAAACAAGACCCATCTGTATGCTGCTTGCAGGAGACTCGTCTGAGACCCAAAGACACCTGCAGATTGAAAGCAAGGGGATGGAGAACCATTTCTCATTGCTAATGGACATCAAAAGAAAGCTGGGGTAGCCATCCTTAGATCAGACAAACTAGATTTTAAACCAATGGTTGTAACAAGAGCTGAAGAGGGGCACTCACTATATCATAATAAAGGGGTCTATCCAACAAGAAGATCTTAACACTGGTCAATATTTATGCTCCCAACTTGGGAGCACCCAGATATTTAAAATAATTCATAACAAACATAGAGGAACCATAATTTAAGTGGTGGATTTTAACACCCCACCTACAGCAATGGACAGATCTTCAAAGCAGAAAATCAACAAGGAAACAATGGCTCTGAATGACACATTAGACCAGATGGACTTAACAGATATTTTCAGAACATTTCATCCTAAAGCAGCAGAATACACATTCTTTTTGAGTGCACATGGGACATTCTCCAGAATAGATCATATACTGGGTCACAAGTCAGACCTCAACAAATATAAAGAGACTGAGATCATACCATGCATATTTTCCAACCACAACAATATGAAACTTGAAGTCAACCACAAGAACACATTTGAAAAGACCACAAATACATGGAGATTAAAGATCATCCTATTAAAGAATGAATAGGTTAACCAGGAAATTGAAGACAAAATTTAAAAATACATGGAAACAAATGACAATAAAAACATGACAGTCCAAAACCCTTGGGATGCAACAAAAGCAGCTGTAAGAAGGAAGTATATAGCAACACAGGCCTATCTCAAGAAGCAAGGAAAATCTCAAATATGCAACCCATCCTTACACCTAAAGGAGCTAGAGAAAGAACAACAAATGAAACCTTAAGCCTGCAGCAGAAGGGAAATAATAAAGATTAGAGCAGAAATCAATGCTATAGAAACAAAACAAAACTCAGAAGAATGGATCAATGATACCAGAAACTAGTTCTTTGAAAGAATTAATAAAATTGATAAACCCCTAGCCAGACTTATCAAAAAGAAAAGATAAAGGACCCCAAAAAATAATCTCATGAATGAGGGAGGAGAGATTACAACCAACACCACAGAAATACAAATAATTATAAGAGAATATTATGAAAAATTATATGCCAATAATTTGCACAATCAAGAAGAAGTAGATAAATTCCTAGAAACATATAAACTACCAAAACTGAAATAGAAAGAAATAGAAAACTTGAAACAGACCCAAACCAGCAAAGAAATCTAATCAGTAATTAAAAAATCTCCCAACAAAAGTCTGGGCCAGATGGCTTCCCAGGGGAATTCTACCAGACATTTAAAGAAGAGTTCATACTTATTGTTCTCAAACTGTTCCAAAAAATAGAAATGGAAGGAACACTTCCAAACTCATTCTATGAAGCCTTCATTACCTTGATTTCAAAACCAGACACTGACCCCACTAAAAAGGAGAATTTCAGGCCAAAATCCCTGATGAACATGTGTGCAAAAATTCTCAACAAAAAGACTAGCAAATAGAATTCAACAGTGCATTAAAAGAATTATTCACCACGATCAAGTGGGATTTATTTCTAGGATGCAGGGGTGTTTCAATATCCACAAATCAATCAATGTGATACACCACATTAATAAAAGAAAAGATAAGAACCATATGAACTTCTTAATATATTCAGGAAAAGCATTTGACAAAGTACAGCACCCATTCTTGACAAAAAAACCTCAACAAAGTAGGGATAGATGGAATGCACCCCAACATCATAAAGGCCATATATGAAAAATACACAGCTAATAGCATCCTCAGTGGGGAAAAGCCAAGAGCTTTCCTTCTACAATCAGGAACAAGAGAGGGATGCCCACTATCACCACTGTTATTTAACATAGTGCTGGACGTCCTAGCTGCAGCACTCAGACAACAAAATAGAAATGAAAGCGTCCAAATTAGCAAGGAAGAAGTCAAACTTTCACTATTTGCAAATGACATGATACTCTATGTAGAAAACCCGAAAGAATCCACCAAAAATTTGCTAGAACTCATATACGAATTCGGTAAAGTTGCAGGATACAAAACAACATACAGAAATCTGTTGCATTTCTACACACCAACAATGAAGCAGCAGAAAGAGAAATTAAGGAATCGATCCTATTTACAATTGAACCAAAAACCGTAAGATACCTAGGAATAAACCTAGAGGTTTAAAGATCTGTACTCTGAAAACTATAGAACTCTTGTGAAAGAAATTGAAGAAGACACAAAGACATGGAAAAACATTCCATACTCATGGATTGGGAGAACAAATATTGTTAAATGTCTATAGTTCCCAAAGCAATCTACACATTTAATGAAATCCCTATCAAAATACCACCAGCAATTTTCACATAACTAGAACAAACAATGCCAAAATTTGTATGGAACCACAGAAGACCCCCAAGAAGTCAAAGCAATCTTGGAAAAAAAAAAAAAAAGCCAAGCTGGAGGCATGACTATTCCGGACTTCATGTTGTATTGCAAAGCTGTAATCATCAAACAGTTTAGTACAGACACATGCAACAAAATAGAAAACCCAGAAGTGGACCCATAACTCTATGGTTAAGTAATCTTTGACAAAGCAGGAAAGAACATCCAATGGGAAAAAGACAGTCTCTTCAACAAATGGTGTTGGGAAAACTGGTCAGCAATATGCAAAAGATGAAACCAGACCACATTCTTACGCCATGCACAAAAATAAACTAAAAATGAATGAAAGGTCTAAATGTGAGACAGGAAACCATCAAAATCCTTGAGGGGAACAGCAATAGCAACTTCTTACTAGATACATTTCCAGAGGCAAGGGAAATAAAAGCAAAAATGAACTATTGAGACTTCATCAATATAAAAATCTTCTGCACAAAATCTTCTGTCGAAGAAAATAATCAACAAAACTAAAAGACAACCTTTGGAATGGGAGAAGATATTTGCAAATGACGTATCTAATAAAGCATTAATATCCAGAATCTATAAAGAACTTAACAAACTTGACAGCCCAAAAACAAGTAATCCAGTTAAGAAAGGGTTAATAGGCATGCATAGACATTTCTCCAATGAAGACGTCTAGATGGCCAACGGACACATGAAAAGGTGTTCAACATCACTCATCATCAGGGAAATGCAAATCAAAACTACAATGAGAGACCACCTCACACCTCTCAGAATGACTAAAATCAACAACATAGGAAACAAAAGATATTGGGGAGGATGTGGAGAAAGGGGAAGCCTCTTACTATGTTGGTGGGAATGTAAACTGGGGCAGCCACTCTGGAAAACAGTATGGAGTTTCCTCAAAAAGCTAAAAATAGAACAACCCTATAATCCAGCAATAGCACTACTAGGTATTTACCCAAAGGATACAAAAATACAGAATCGAAGGGACACATGTGCCCTGAAGTTTACAGCAGCATTTTTCACAATAGCCGAATTACAGAAAGAGCCCAATGTCTCTTGACTGATGAATGGACAAAGGAGTGGTCATGTATATATACAATGGATTCTCAGCCATAAAAGAGAATGAAATCTTGCTGTTTGCAGCAACGTGGATGGAGCTAGACTGTATTATGCTAAGTGAAATAAGTCAGTCAGAGGAAGACAAGTACCAAATGATTTCACTCTCATGTGGAATTTAAGAAACAAAACAGATGGCGGCACCTAGGTGGCATGGTTGTTTAAGTGTTGGACTCAGTTTCAGTTCAGGTCTTGATCTCAGGGTCGTGAGACTGAGCCCCACATCAGGTGCCACCCTTAGTGTGGCGTCTGCTGGAGATTCTCTCTCTCTCTCTCTCTCTCCCTCTGCCCATCCTGCTTGTGCTCTCTCTCTCTCAAATAAATGAATCTTAAAAAAAAAAAACAAAAAACGGATGAACATGGGAGGGGAAGGAAAGAGGCAAACCATAAAATAGACTATTTTTTTAAAAAGATTTTATTTATTTATTTGACAGACAGAGAGAGAGCACAAGCAGCGGGAACAGCAAGCAGAGGGGGAAGCAGGCTTCCTGCTGAGCAGGGAGCCTGATGCGGGTCTCTATCCCAGGACCCTGGGATCATGACCTGAGCTGAAGGCAGACAGTTAATGACTGAGCCACCCAGGCACCCCTCAGTACATATTTTTAGAAAGAATGAGAATTATTTTATGTTGCTGATTAGGAATATATCCCAATACATTATTTTATTTTAATTAATTTTCTTAGTTGGGGAGGGGCAGAGGGCGAGAACCCAAGCAGGCTCCACACCAGCGCAGAGTCCAACACAGAGCGGATCTCAGGACCCCTATACCATAACCTGACCCGAAATCCAGAGTCAGACTCTTAACCGACTGAGCAACCCCAGGCACGCCCCCACCATACTTTAATTAGAGGTAGGCCGCTGGACTGACCAAGAGTCTAATTCACTAAGAACAGCCAAGGGAATGTTTGTGGGCAAAGCACACATTATTTCATAGAATAGTTCTGAGTCCTTCCCAGCACAGGGTGACTAAAGGCCGAACTTCTATGTTATGAAATATCATCATGATAACTTTTACTCGGAATTTTCTTTTTTACATGAGGATTAACAAATGCCCCAAATAACAATTACGAAATCTCAATAAAGTAGCCATAAAATGGCTAGGGGCCAAGAACGTCAATTGGCTGTTTGTATCTGGGTGACTTTCTAGACTCTATTTCCTTGGTCTGTATATCTTACCATACACCCTACACCACACTGTCTTCATGAGGATAGCTTTGCAGTAAATATTAAAGCCTGGTAGTGTAAGTCCTCCAATTCATTTTTTTTTTCTTTTTTTCTTTCTTTCTTTTTTTTTTTTTTTTAGATTTTTATTTATTTATTTGACAAAGAGAGAGAGAGGTTCAGCGAGAGAGGGAACATAAGCAGAGGGAGTGGGAAAGGGAGAAGCAGGCTTCCTGCCAAGCAGGGAGCCCGATTCAGGGCTCTATCCCAGGACCCTGGGACCATGACCCAAGCCAAAGGCAGACACTTAATGACTGAGCCACCCAGGCACCCCTCATTTCTTCTTTTTCTTTTCTTTTTTTTTTTTAAGATTTTATTTATTTATTTGACAGACAGAGATCACAAGTTGGCAGAGAGGCAGGCAGAGAGAGAGGGAAGCAGGCTCCCCACTAAGCAGAGAGCCCGATGTGGGGCTCGATCCCAGGACTCTGAAACCATGACCTGAGCAGAAGGCAGAGGCTTAACCCACTGAGCCACCCAGGTGCTCCCCGCTTTTTAAAAAAATTTTTTTTTCATTTCTTCTTTTTCAACTTTCAACTTATTCTAGGACTTTGGGTCTCCTCCACAGATGTTGATATCAGCCTCTCTGTTGGGATTTTTATCAAGATTCCACTGAATCTCTAGGGTCATGTGGGAGGAATGGACATCCGAAAAACACAGAATCTTCTAACCCAGGACCAAATTCTCTTTCTCTCCATTTATTTAGGTCTCCTTTATCTTCTTCTGGCAATGTTTTATTATGGAAGTCATCCCATATTTTGTTATATTTATCTAGCGGTGCACCAGCAAAGCAACTTTTGGTGGGTGTCATAAAACCCCGATTTGTTTTGTGCCAATTTCTGTGTGTAAAATAGACACACCATGGTCAATTTCAAGCGATCAACGTGAGGTCTCTAAGTGGTTCAGGAGAGATGAGAGAATTTGAGCCAGTTCCTACACACGGTGAATACAATCCTAAATATTTCATGGGTTTGGGGCTCTTTTAAATTTCTGGCATTGTGACTATAATGTTGTTATCATCTCCTTTTATGGAATATTAAAGTCTGTTTTGTTGGGTGGTTATTTGCAGATGGGGTTGATGATTGTTTATTTGTTTGTATTAAGACTTTCCTGTCAGGCTAACTCAGCCCTCCTACTGAGGCAGTGACCCTTCTGGGGTCTTTACTCAGTACCCCAGGTGTTCAACGGGGCCCTCCACTGCGCAGGGCAGAAACTCAGTCTCCCAGCCCTGCCTGAGCTCGGGGAATCGTTAGCCTGTAGAATCCCACCCATTGTTCTTTCCAGGTCCCAGGGTGTGTCGCCCTATTCACGCCCAGATTGGTCTCCACACAAAGTCTCTAGGGAACCCCCGTTTCTGCCATCCAAGTACTAACCAGGCCCGACCCTGCTTAGCTTCCGAGATCAGACGAGATCGGGCGCGTTCAGGGTGGTATGGCCGTAGACGGAACCCCCGTTTCTGGAGCACTTTCCTTGCCTAGCTTCTTCCTCCTCTACCTTCTGCCCCACAAACTGAGAATCACCTCAGCGCCACCCACCTTCAGTTTTTGTCTCTTCAATTCAGCAAGATCTGCTTGGGTTCTGCATGGGTTCTCATTCCCTGCCCAGCAGTGTCAAAATTGCTTTCAAGGCAGAAAGCTGGGGTGATTCAGGGCTCACCTTATTTCTTTCCCTCATCTCAGGGACCACAGGCTACGTGGCCAAATGTCCCAAAGGCCGAGTGTCCCAATATCCAAGCACCTGTTATTTCATATATTTTGACCAGTCTCCTAGTTGTTTATGCCAGAAGGGAGCAAGCTCCATTTCAGTGACTCCTTTGCTGTCAGAACAGAAGTTACGGATTTGCTTTCTAGTCTGAGTCAACACGTGCTTAATCTAAAACATCTGTGTTCCAAGGCTTGTTCTGTGTGCTAAGGGCCCTGACAGCTAAACACCCCCCGGAGTTATGGGAGAACCAGGGTGCGTCTTCTGAGTGAGGGGAGAGATGGGGGAAGGCTTGCAGGAGAACATGCTAGAGTGTTCAAGAATCCCCAACTTCCCAAGTCCAGCTGGGAACTCCTGATCTTATGCCCCCAAACCTGCTCGTCCAAGTCTTCCTGGACACCATGCTTGTCACCTTTCTTTCCCTTGTACCCCACATCCGACCCTTTGGCAAGTCCATGAGACCAGCCTTTACACTACCTCCAGAACCCAATCGGCCTCACCAGCCCACCATAGCCGCCCTGGTGCTCGCCCCATCCATCCTGGCCTCACCACCCAGCAGCCAGCGTGATCCTTGCAACATGTAATTCCTGGGCTCTACCTGCCAGCAGCTCCTCGTCTCATAGGGAGTAAAGCTTCCTGAGGCCCCCCCAGTCTCTCGCTTTGACTTTTGCCATTCTCCCCCTTACCCATGCTGCTCGGTCCACACTGGCCTTCTTCCAGAAGCTTTGGCCTCAGGGACTTTGCCCTTGTTCTACACTCTTCCTTGAATGATTTACTGCCAGATACTCACTCTGCTGGCTCCTTTCCTTCCTTGCCTTTGTTCAAATGTCCCTTCTCCATGAGGCCCTCCCTGACCACTCTATCAAAAACTAGAATGGTCTCCACAGCCTCTGGGGCACTCCTGGTCCTGCTCCCCTGCTGCATTTCTGTCCAGGACACCCACCCCTTCTTGTTTGTTACACGCCTTGCTCCTTGTCTGCCCCCTCCCACCACCACCACCACCACCACCAGAAGGTAAATGAAGGGGGTGAGTATGTGATGTGATCAGGAAACTAGGGGGATGTGGCTGGAATGAGGGACATGTGGCAATGGGCCCAAGCAGCAGGTCAGCTCGCCATGCTGACGTGTTTGAACTTCAGCCTGAAGCAGCAGGTGTTGCTAAAAGTTTCTAAGCTGGCATGGGTGACAAGGTGTGGAGTGAAATCTGAGCATATTAGTAGTAATTTGGTAGAAGATATTGACTTAGAGGTGGTAAGTCTGGACACAAGGAGGCAAGGTTCTAAGACCAACAGTTCAGGTGATGAATTATGAGTACCTGAATTCAATCAGTGGCAGAGGTGGGCTTTTTCAGGGAAAATGGTGGTGGAGTAGGAGGCCCCTAGGCTCACCTCGTCCCACAAATACAACTAGATACTATCGAATCATCTTAAATACCCCTGAAATTTATCTAAAGACTGGCAGAACAAAGTCCACAACTAAAGGTAGAAAAGAGGTCATATTGAAGAAGGTAGGAAGCATGGAGACCTGGTTTGGGAGAGAAGTGGATCGTGGCTTCTGCAGTGGGGAGGGAGCCACAGTCTTGGAGAAGAGCAAGTGACAAACTAGAACACGGGGAAGCTCATGGGGAAAATGAACCACAACAGCAATTGGCTTGGAAAGCAAGAGAGGCTGAATTTCATGAGTTCTCATAACCAGTGGGGCTTAAAGCCTAGAGTTTTAAAGGTCAGAAGCTTGGCTTGGGGAGAGCTCGGGGGACACTGGGGATACTCCAAGAGAAGGCAGGCAAACAGCCAGCAGACAGAAATCTGAAGAGCACCTGCGGCACACAGTGGGGAGGTTAGTTGCTCATCTCAGAGCATGTCTCAGAGAGGCAGCATTCATGCTTGCATAGACCCCTCTGGGAAAAAAGGAACTGGCTGGTGCCATTTCCCTCCCCCACACCTCAGCATAAGCATAGGGCCACCTGCAGGAAGCACTCACTACTTACTTTGCCTGCCCCAAGCCCCGGTCCCCCAACACTCTGGTGGAACCACCACTCTCAGTCACGTTTGCCTCAGTCCCAGAGCAATGGAATCCCTCCCCCAGGAAACCCCCAGGCCCAAAGTCCTGCCAACACTGCATCTCCTTACCCAGGAGTTTTGCAAGGCTTCAGTTCTGGTGGCAGCAGCAACAGGTCTCATTTCACAAACAGACCGGAGCACACCTAGGGGAACCAGGATACAACAACAGCATTAGCACACATTGGAGACAGGCTTGGAAGCAGCAGGCCCTGGAGAGTAGGGGCACTACATGGCAGGAGGACATTACCCTCAGGAACAGGAAATGTAGCTTTCCTAACACACAGAAACAGGCACAGAGACAGACAAAATGAGAAAACAGAGGAATTTGTCTCAAATGAAATAACAGGATGAGGCCACAACCAGAGATCTAAGCGAAACATATATAAGTAACATGCCTGATGGAGAATTTATTTTTTTTAAGGATTTTATTTATTTATTTATTTGAAAGAGAAAGAGAATGCAGTGGGGAGGTACAGACGGAGAGGAAGAGGGAAAGAATCCCAAGCAAACTCCTCGCTAAGCACGAAGCCCAACATGGGGCTCAATCTCATGACCCTGAGATCATGACCTGAGCTGAAACCAAGAGTCAGATGCTTAACTGACTGAGTCACCAAGGTGCCCCTGCCTGATGGAGAATTTAAAGCAATGACCATAAAGATACTCACTGGAATTGAGAAAAGAGTGGAAGACCTGAGTGAGACCCTTAACACAGAGATAAGGAATAACATAGCAGAGATAAAGTTCTCAACAAATGAAATGAGAAATACACTTGGTGGAATGAACAGCAGCCTGGAAGAAGCAGAGGAACAAGTTAATGACCCAGAAGACAGAGTAATGGAAAGTAATTAGCTGAACAAAAGAGAGAAAAAAGAATTATGCAAAATGAGAAGAGATTTAGGGAACTCAGTGAGGCCATCAAACATAACATTTGTATTATAGGAGTCCCAGAAGGAGAAGAAAGAGAAAAGAGGGCAGAAAATTTATTTGAAGAAATTCTAACTGAAAACTTCCCTATTCTGGGGAAGGAAACTGATATCCAGATCCAGGAACCCCCAACAAAAATCAATAAAAGCAGATCCACACACCAAGACATAGTATCTGTTTGGTTTTGAAGATTTTATTTATCTATTTTAGAGAGAGAATGAGAGAGCATGGGAGTGGGGAGAAAGGCAGAGTAGAGATGGAGAGACAGACTCCATGCTGAGCACAGAAGCCAACATGGGGCTCAATCTCACAACCCTGAGATTATTACCTGAGCTTAACTGACTGAGTCACCCAGGTGCCCTAATGCCAAGACATAGTATAATTAAAATGGTAAAATATAGTGAAAAAGAAAAAATATTAAAAGCAGTGAGACAAAAGAAGACAGTTACCTACGAAGGAAACCCATCAGGCCATCAGCAGGTTTTCAACAGAAACACCAGAAGGGAGGGGTATGTTATGTTCAAAGTACTGAATGGGAAGAACCTACAGCCAAGAATACTCTATCTAGCAAGGCTCTAAGATTAGAAGGAGAGCTAGTTTACCAGACAAAACAAAACAAAACAAAACAAAAATTAAAGCAGTTCGTGACCACTAAACCAGCCCTACAAGAAATATTAAAGAGGACTCTTTGAGCGGAAAGAAAAGACCAAAAGTGACAGGGTGAGGGTAGGAAACAATACTCTAAATCAGTAAAAAATCAGTCAAGGAACTCACAAAACAAAAGGATATAAAATATGACACCTTATACCCAAAACCTGGGGTGGGGGGGAGGAATTAAGAATGGGTTCAAACTTAAACCATCAACTTAATACAGATGCTATTTGCAGAAGACTTTACATAAGCCTAATGGTAACCATGTATCAAAACCACTACTAAATATGCAAGTATAAAGAGAAAGAAATCCAAGTATATTACTAAAGAAAACCAGGAAAACATGAAGGAAAGACAAGAAATGATCAGAGAAAGTTTTCAGAAACAAACACAATGCAAGTAATAAGATGATAATAAATACATTACTCTGAGGTAATGAATCACCAAATTCTACTCCTGAAACAAATATTATACTACATGTTAACTAACTAGAATTTAAATGAAAATTTGGAAAGATACTTTGGGGCCACCAGTCAGTAGAGCATGTGACTCTTGATCTCAGGGTTCTAATTTTGAGCCCATGTTGGGTGTATAGATTACTTTAAAATAAAATCTTAAAAAATAATAATGGGGGGGGTGTCTGGGTGGCTCAGTCAGTTAGGTATCTTGCTTCAGCTCAGGTCACGGTCCTTGGGTCCTGGGATCAAGCCCTGCATTGAGCTCCCTGCTCAGTGGGGAGTCTGCCTCTCTCTCTCTCTCTCCACCCCTCCCCATGTTTGTGTTCTCTCTCTCTCACTTGCTCTCTCTCTCTCTCAAATAAATAAATAAAATCTTTAAAATGATAATACTGATTATTACTTTGAATGAAAATGGACTAAACAATCAACAGACATAGAGCGTTAGAACAGATTAAAATACAAGACCCTTCTATATGCTGTCTATAGGAGCCTAATTTCAGACCTAAAGACACGTGGAGATTGAAAGTGAGGGAATGGAGAAATATTTTATCACGTAAATGGATGTCAAAAGAAAGCTGGAGGGGTGGCTGGGGGGCTCAGTTAGTTAAGTGTCCAATTCTTGGTTTCAGCTCAGGTCAAGAACTCGGGGTCGTGAGATTAAGCCCCGTGACGGGCTCCCCACTGGCTGTGGAGCCCGCCAGAGACTCTTCCCTCTCCTTCTCCCTCCCTTTCTGCTCCTCCTCCCACTCCAGCATGCACTCTCTCTAAAATGAATAAATACATAGAATCTTAAAAAAAGAAAAAAAAAGCTGGAGTAGCAATATTTATATTTAACAAACTAGACTTTGAAACAAAGACTGTAGCAAGAGACAAAGAAGGACACTGTATAACCATAGAGGGGACGATCCAACAAGAAGATACAACAATTGTAAATATTTATACACCCAACTTGGGAGCACGCACGTACATAAAACAGTTAATAACAAGCATAAAGGAACTCAACAATAAAAATACAATAGTCGTAGGGAACTTTAACACCCCATTTTCTTCAATGGACAGACCACCTGAACCAAAAATCAACAAGGAAACATTGACTTTGAATGACACAGTGGAACAGATGAACTTAACAGACATATTCGGAACTTTGCAGCCTAGAACAGCAGAATACACATTCTTTGCAAGTGCACATGAATTATTCTCCAGAATAGATCACATTTAAGTCTACAAAACAAGCCTCAATGAATCCAAGAAGATGGAAATAATGCCATGCACCTTTCTTGACTGTGATACTATGAAACTAGAAGTCAACCACCAAAAAAAAAAAAAAAAAATCTGGAAAGAGCACAAATACATAGAGGTTAAATAACATATTACTAAACAATGAACAGGTCAACCAGGAAATAAAGGAGAAATAAAAAAGCATATGAAAACACATGCAAATGAAAACACAATGGTTCGAAACCTTGGGAACTCAGCTAAAGTGGTTCCAAGAGGGGGAGTTCATAGCAATACAGACCTAACCCTGGAAGTGAACCAGTGGCAGAAGCACTGAAAGAAAGGGATGGATTCCAATTGTGTCTAAGAAGCGAGGCCCTCAGGACTTGGTAGATAAACTGGTGTGAGAGAGGTGAGGGGGCAGAGGAAGAGTTTAGGATGACCACCGGACTTCTAACTCAGGTCACTCGAGGGTGGTCATGCCGTTGGCCATCACACAGCGTTACCGATCGTCCTCCTGCTCCTGGGTCACCAGGGCCTGTGACGCTGGGCTTGACAGCCAAGCCATCCTTTGTATTCACCACAGGGGAACACCCCGCTGGTGGCAGGAAGTCTGACCTGAGTACCATTTCGTCGCAGCTTCCCTTCCATCATGAACAACCAAGCCCATAATATAAATATTGCTTCAGTCTGTCCGCTAGGGCTTTGTGGTTTCTCCACCCACCCCGACTGCCCTATGAAGTAACGGAGAAGCAGATTTTGTCTGGGTTTCCCTAAAGAGAAGTTTAGATTTGTCGAAGGGGACAAAAATACACAGGAGGGATCATCCCACCAAAATCTGCCTTGACAACGAATATTTGGGCACAGCACAGTTCCAGACACTAAACTCAGCACATATGCCCTCAAGGGACTACTTTATCCCTCTGCCTTCCTGTGACGATCATTCCGTTAACTGGGTGGTGAGAAAAAGATGCTTTGGCAGCCAAAGTTGTCCGGTCAACTGTGAAGTCGATGGTCACGGTGGTCGGCTCGCCGTTACCACCAAGTCCAAGCCATCTGAATGTCCCTCCGAGGCTGGGACTGACTGTCCTCCCCAGGCTGCAGAATGAGGAGCCCAGGGCTGATACCCAAGAGGAGAGTGTAAAGCATCTTTTTTCTAGAAGAGAGACCAGCCTGATGGGTGAATGCTGGATCTGAAATGAAGGGGCTCTAAGCAGAATTAGTAGAGGGGGTGGGTGAGTAGCAGGGTAGAAAGGAAGCATCCTGGAAAGATTCCCTGAGGGTCTGGAAAAGAGAAGCAGAACCTGTCAACGAGTATGGGGAGAGCTGTTGAAAGCAACTCCCTTGAACTCAAGCAGCTTAGACAGCTATGACCCTGCATTTTATGGAATGGAAGTGGTGGGTGATATGGGGGTTAGGATAGAAAGGCGTGCACTATAGGACAGTAGAATATTTGCATTCATTTATTTAAAAAGCTTTTCTAAAACAATAGGTAGCAACATGAGATTGTCACGTTATTGGAATACGCGGATTAGAGGCTGGTGCTGTTTAGCCCATGGATACCTCCTAATAAAGGTTATGCCCAATTAGAAGAATGTATATAATTTCTTTTTTTTTTAAGATTTTATTTATTTATCTGACAGATCACAAGTAGGCAGAGAGGTAGGCACAGAGAGAGGGGTGCGGAAGCAGGCTCCCTCCTGAACAGAGAGCCCGATGCGGGGCTCGATCCAAGGACCCTGAGATCATGACCTGAGCCGAAGGCAGAGGCTTTAACCCACTGAGCCACCCAGGTGCCCTATAATTTCTTTTTAAATGATACTGTCAAAGATGGCAATTTCAAGTTAAGTATATATACTCTGTAAGAGTTTTATCCCATGGGTTTGAAGTTGGTAACTTTTCTCGAACATTAACTGACCCTACTATGAGTTTCAATAAGTGGATCAAGCCAAAAGGTTCACCTTTGTGATGTTTTAAATGATAAGGGGAATAAAAACATTTGTGCCCAAAACAGCACCACAGATTCTTTCCTTCTGCGGCTACTTGAACTGTTGTTTGGAAGAGAGTTAGCTTCCTTGGACTATTGAGAAAAGATCTGAGTTAGCGGACAGACGTGAAGACAAGAGCTTGTTCTACATGGCCAAGCAGTTCCTGTATGGTTTTCATACTCCAAATGGAAATAGATTGTACCCTGAATATATTGTATCTTGAATATTGAATATATATAGATATATATATGTTTTCATATATATATGTATATATACATACATATATATATATATGAAACATGGGTGCTATTCTGTGTTTCTGCACTTACCAACCTGTCTTTGCTTTTATGTTTATGACAAATAGCATCGAAGAAAGTAGCAAGTCACTGCAGAAAGCCCTCTCAATAGACAGAAAGAGACAGAGAGAGAGAGAGAGAGAAAGAGAGAGAAAATGAGATTGATTGATCTTTTACAAAACAGTAAACATACAGCCTTGCTCACGTACAGCAAAACGCATCTGTGTCACTGAGAAATTTTAAGGTTTCAGAGTTGTTCTCTCTAAATATATTAGTGTTTCAGATAGAACCCTGGTTCCCTTTTTGCTAATGTGTTTACAATTTCTTTAACCAGAAAAGAGGAAGTATTACAATACGACTAAGTTTCCTTAAATAATGACATGGCAAAAGTGTGTGACTCTGATAGGAAACGTAAACAATTATGGGGCATCTGGGTGGCTCAGTGGGTTAAGCATCTGCCTTCGGCTCAGGTCATGATCCTGGGGTCCTGCATTGGGCTCCCTGCTCTGCGGAATTCTGCTTCTCCCTCTGACTCTCCTCCTCAGGTGCTCTCACTCTCTCTCTCTCAAATAAATAAACCAAATCTTTTTAAAAAGGAAACATAAAGAATTATGAATTCTTCATGAAATTTCTTGAACTTTCGTTCTGATGGAAGAAAGAGCAAGACTTTTCAAAACTGGGCTTGTCAATGCATCTCGCTTTGTTTCAAAGGGCACCTTTGTGAACTATATAATCTGATAAACGTGCAGGGATTGGCTTGAGGTGAAACTATTTATTTCATGAGGACAACAACCTACCAGAAACATCTAACCCTCGCTGTGAAAGCGAATATAGAGCTAATGGGTCAGAAACACGGGAGGGCCCCTACTTTGTGTTGGGCACCGCTCCCGAGGACACAACAGTGCCCTCAGGAGCTTATATTCCAGACAGGTAATAGAAAAGAGCTGAGTTTGGGAAAGTTAACAGTGCTACGTAAATACAGGGGCTTGTCATGGTAGCTCAAGGACTGAAGCAAGTTTTGAAAAAACATATTTTATACAAAAGGAAATGAATTTGGATTAAAATGAAACCATTTCTGTTCTTTGTAGGCATTTGGCAAGCTCAAGGAGGAGATGAGCAGTGCTGAACAGATTGACAATTTTGGAGTTTGGAGCATGTCAAACGCTGTATAAAGGGATTCTGCTTCTAATTAAATAAAACTAGGTGCTAGCGTTTTGTCCCACCATCCCTGCCAGTTTTGACATTCTCGGTTATCATCCTTCTAACTCTTTAATAAGCAAGAAACCTATATCACAACAGAGATGGTGAGGCTTACGGGGTCATCTGATCCAGATTCCACGCTCTGACAGATGATGTCATCAAGAATCTTGCAGAGATGGGGCGCCTGGGTGGCTCAGTGGTTGAGGCCTCTGCCTTCGGCTCAGGTCATGGTCTCAGGGTCCTGGGATCGAGTCCCGCATCGGGCTCTCTGCTCAGCAGGGAGCCTGCCTCCTCCTCTCTCTCTGCCTGCCTCTCTGCCTACTCGTGATCTGTCAAATAAATTAAAAAAAAAAAAAAAAAAGAATCTTGCAGAGGGATTCGCCTGGAACTTACAGCTCTGGATGTACTTGGCTTCCATGGGCAGAAGCCCAGTTCTGAAGTCCCCGCGGCTAGATAAGGCTGTTGGAATCTTGTGTTGTCTTGATCTGTGTTCCTCGTCTTCCATTACGTGCATTTTTCTGACTGTCCCATGATTGCCAAACCGGTAGGGCCACCTTGGTGTGACGGCAATGGCCAGTCTGGAGACTGGTCTTATGCCACTGGTGGCGACGGGTGGGTGGGGGTTCCTGTCTGGCAAGGCTGAGCCTGAGATCATCTGGGAGCCTTTCCCCTGGAACAGCTGCCATTGTGTGTATCCACCTTTGGCTTTAAGCTGCTGGGCAATGCGGTGGGGAGTGTGCACAGTCCTGGGGAATTTTATTCTTCTTCTCAACAGTTCTTTGTGCAGTTGGCTCTCAGGGAAATTCTGGACAAGTTCCTTCTGTGACTTCAGGGTTGGCCTGATTGGCAAGGGTGGGGGTTGTCCAGCTGAGCACAAATTGAAGACACTTGTTCATTCATGGGCTTGCATCCCTGTTTTCAGGAACAGTTGTTCTAAGGGTAGCAAAGTGGAAGACTTCAGAATTTCAGATAATGCCGACTGGCTATCTTCTCGGGACTCCTGAGGGTCTCAGCAAAGTCCCACGTGCTACGCTTACCCTGAGTTTCAGGTTTCTTTGTTTTTTTTTTGTTTTTTTTATTACTGAAACTATTCTGCAGGTTTTCTCAAAATAAATGATCAGCTGCTAGATCCCCATTTACAACTTTGATGACCTTCCAGAATTCACAAACGAATAGAACAATAGTTAGCAATGTCACATTAACTGGTTTAAATCTACTGGAATCTGCCAGTGTTCTCTTATGCACCCCTCCAAAGGAGGCCTGATGTTGGAGTAAATGATAAGGAAACACTTATTAGAGTAGACCAAAGCCAGTACTGAACCAGGATTCTAGGGGTGCTGTAGAACCTGGCTATTGGGAATGGGGATAATTGTAGTAGGAACATGCCCCTTCTAGTATGGCCCAGGCCTGGCCAGATCCTTTTGTTAGGTTTTCTTCAGCATGGCTGAAAAAGGCAATACTTTCCCAAGAGAAGTTATTTAATATGGTATGGTGGAGGGGAAAGGTGAAACCCAGAGAATTAAAAAAACCATACCATCATTTATTCAGAAATATTCCTTGAGCATTGAGTATACACCAGAGACACAAACAGTAAACAAAACTTGAGAGAAAACTCCAGTCCCCTCCACCAGCCCCCTAAAACTCGTAGTTTTTAATACCCTTTGCTGATTAAAAGGACAAAAACTGCAAAATATAAGGAGACACATGAAAAAAAATTTTTTTTTTTTTACAATCACTTGTGCAAAGTAAAGGGACATGAGAGAACACTTGATAAATTTTACCAATGGTCCCCATTCTTGTGGTGGAAATTGTCCTTGGGAAGTTAGACAGTAAACAGGTGAAGTGAACGTGTGTCATCTGGTGCCAGGAAGACACAGCAGGTGAGGGGAGAAAGAGGGAGAGAGGAAGGGATACACCTAGCGGGGGGCATCAGGGAAAGCCTCTCTGAGAAGGCCTGTGGATCTCATTCTATCCCTCTCTAGTCCCAAAGGGTTGGCTCGACCTTGCAAGCACCTCCTCGCCTTCTAGCCCACCTCATGCACCCGCCTCATGGAAGCTGGTTTTGCAGACAATATGGAGTCCTCCCGCTGAGGACTGGCACTTCTCCGCCATTGGCCCAGGACTCGCCTCTCCGTTCTACTCTCTGGTCGAGGAGCCTGGATTCGTTTTCTAGGGCTGCTGTAACAAATGACCGCAAACTGAAACTTGCTCTCTCACTGTCATGGAGGCCAGAAGTCCAAAATCATGGCGTCAGCAAGGCCACACTTCCCCCAAAGCCTCTCTAGGAAGATCCTCCCCATCTCTTCTGGCTTCCGGTGTCCTCAGGCATTCCTTGCTTGGGGCTGCATCAGTCCAATCTCTGCCTCCACAGGGACACCTTCCCTCTGTGTCGTGTCTCTTGTCTTCTTAAAGGACACCAGTCATGTTCATTAAGGGGCCATCCTACTCCAGTATGACGACGGACCTAATCACATCTGCAATCACCCCATTTCCAAATGAGGTCACATTCTGAGATACTAGGGTTGGGACTTCACCATAACTTTAAATTTTTTGTTGTTGTTGCTATTTAAGTACAGTTGACATACAATGTTTATTGGTTTTTGTACAACAGAGTGATTCAACAGTTCCATACCTTACTCTAGTTCACATAATCAGTGTAGTCACCTTCTGTCACCATCCAACGTTACTGCAATCTTCCTGACTGTTTTCCCCGTGCTGTACTTTCATCTCCCTGACTGACTTATTTTATAACTGGAAGTTTGTACCTTTTAATCCCCTTCACCCATTTTGCCCATCCCCCCAACCCTATCCACTGACGGCCACCAGTCTGTTCTCTGTATTTATGAGTCTGTTTCCCTTTTCATTTGTCTGCTCTTTGTTTTGTTTTTTAGTTTCCACATATAAGTGAAATCTTATGGTATTTGTCTTTCTCTGTGCAACTAGTTTGGTTAGCATAATACCCTCCAGGTCCAACCATGTTGTTGCAAATGGCAAGAGTTCATTCTTTTTTATGGAGAAGTAGTATTCTAGTGTGTGTGTGTATACCACATCTTTATCCATTCATATATCAACGGACACTTGAGTTGCTTCCAAATCTTGGCTATTATAAATAAAGCTGCAATGAAGAGAAGGGTGCATATATCTTTTCAAATTAATGTATTCATTTTTTCTGGGTAAATACTCAGTAGTGAAATTGTTGGGTCATACGGTATTTCTATTTTTAATTTTTTGAGGACCCTCCATATTGTTTTTCACATGGGGTTGCACCAATGTCCATTTCCACCTACACTTTTTATCCAAATCCTCACCAATACTTGTCATTTTGCGTCTTTTTGTTACTAGCCATTCTGACAGGTGTGAGGTGATCTCTCATTGATTTGCATTTTCCTGATGATGAGCATGTTTTCATGTGTCTGTTGGCCATCTGGATGTCTTCTTCAGAAAAATGTCTATACATGTATACATTTTTTGATTGAATTGTTTTTTTGTGTGGTGAGTTGTATCAGTTCTTTATATGTATTGAATATTAACCCCTTATCACAAAAATCATTTGCAAATATTTCCTCCCTCACTCATCAATAGGTTGTCTTTTCATTTTGTTGATGGTTTCCTTTGCCGTGAGAAAACATTTTACTTTGGAGTAGCCTGCACAGTTTGTTTTAGCTTTGTTTCCTTTGCCCGAGGGCATATATCCCGAGTATGTTGCTAAGGCTGATGTCCAAGAGATTATGTTTGTTTTGGTTTAGGAGCCTCATGTTTTCTCGTCTTCCAGCTAGGTCTTCAGTTATTTTGAGTTTGTTGTGTGTGGTGTAAGAAAGCAATCCACTTTCATTCTTGGTCATGGTGGCAGCCCATGTTTCCCAACACCATTTATTTGAAGAGACTCTCTTTTCCCTGAAGTATATTTCTGCCTCATTTGTCATAGATTAATTGACCATATACTCATGGGTTTATGTCTGGGTTCTCTATCTTGTTCCATTGATCTGTGTCAACGTATGTTTTAGGGAGGACACAATTCAACCCAAAACAGAGACCAAGAGTCCACACAATTATTCCCCAAACAAGTGACTGGGCCAAGAGTGACCAACATCATGACTGAATGCGCACATACACAGAATTTCTTAGTGCCTCCATGGGAGGCCGACTGTATGACAACACTTTAATTGTGTGGAAAGCACAATCTTCTTGCAATATGAGTAACACCCTTCTGTCACAGGAGAATGATTAAGGTCAAACTCTCAGTTTATTACTAAATATACGTAGATTGGTAGTAAACAAGGGAATGTGGAATTTGAAGAAACTAGAGGCATCTGCTTAATTTTCTTAAATATAGTATAGAGATCATAAGAATAGCTAATATTTCCTGAGTGCTTGTTAGGTTCCAAGTAGAGCTGATTCTTGAACAACGCGTGGGTTGGGAACGCAGACCTTTCACATAGTTGAGAATCCACATGTAACTTTTGACTCCCAAAACTTACCTACAAATAGACTACTATTTCAAAGCCTTACCAATGACACTAACAGTTGATTAACACATATTTTATATAGGTATTTCATCCTGTATTCTTACAATAAAGCTAGAGAAAAGCAAATGTTAAGAAAATCATTAGAAAGGAGAGTGTGGGTGGCTCAGTTAGTTAAGCGTCAGATTCTGGATTTCAGCTCAGGTCACCATGTCAGGGTCATGGGATCGAGCCCCGCCTCCGGTTCCATGCTGAGCATGGAGCATGCTTGGGAGTCTCTCCCTCTCCTCCTGCCCCTTCCCCTCCACTTGCTCTCTCTCTCTCTCTCTGGAAAAAGAAGGGACACACACACACACACACACACAAGTGTTACTACGGACTGGTGGTTATGTTATACAATAGAACAGTAATTAGTCTTTTCCATTACTTTTCAACGTGGAAAAGCTATCAGCAGTCACAGCGACCACACACTCCACATCAAGAAGGCGGGGGAGGTGAGAAGGATCAGTCACTCTGGGAACACGTAAGAATAAGGACATTCAGCTCAGTCAAAAAGCACAGCCCACAGTTCATGTGAGAGAGCTCTGTAGGAGACACTAGTCCCCTGTTTTCAACAGGGCTGTATTGAGCCACAGTTCAGGTTCACGTGCATCTCACAGCATTAAGTTAGAGAAAAATAGCACACTATGGTATTTCTATTTTCATTCTTACTAGCAGGGTCCTTCCTTTTTATTCCTCACTTTAATTTTTTTTTTTTTTTTTGAGTGTTGGAGTCACTGTCACCCCTGGAAAACTTTCGCCTATGGTTGTTTCCATGAATATTAGGCTACCATTCCTGAAAGTATCCTCACAGCTGGTCAAAACGAGGGAAGACAACTAGCATTTATTGGACCTGACTATGTGCTTGGCACCATTGTGACGGTTCTACACAGGCTGTATACTTTAAGTCCCAGTGACGACTCAGGCAGGGGCACCATTCCCGCCCCAGTGTCCACATGAGGAGTCCATGCTGAGAGATGTGCTGGCGCTGCTGAGTTGTGGCATGAATGACAGGTGTAAGCCTTCAGCCTCCAGCTTCTCTTCGCTTCTGTGAGCCTGTTGCTGAGCTCTAATGTTAGGAAACTCCTCTGCTGGTGCAGTGTGGTGCTGAACTGCAACAATAACAACAAAATAACAGAAGAGACAATTATGTATTGTAGTCCTGGCATGTATCATGTGTCTCTTTAGTCTTACCCCTATAATAGCGCTCTGCTTAGTTGGTATATTTCCCAATTTTATTGCTAAGGAGACAGGGCTGAAAGGTAAATCAACACACTGCTTTCTTCACTGAGAAAGTTCCTCTTTAGACAAAGTATCTGCACTTAGTGAATGATTTCCCATTCTGGTGGCGGCATCGAGTTCCTTGAAGACCTGTCTATGCTGTTTGAAGACCGTGCTTGGAGGCCCGCTGGCTTCGAAAGGTCAGGTAAATCACTTGGGGTCTCACAGGGAATGAGTGGTAGAGCCAGGATTCCAACCCAGGTCAGACCGTGCTCTCTCCCAGCACCGAGCTCTCTTTCCCTGTATTCACGGATCGGGGTGATGGCCACAGCAAACAACCCTATAAAAAGTGCTCTGTCTCCCCCATTCCCTGCCATGATTTAACAGTAAGTATATTATGGCAGAAAGAACAAGGCCTTTCATAAATGATCTGTTAGAATTACAGAAGCATGTATGGGGCCCCTGGGTGGTGCGGTCAGTTGAGCTTCTGACTCTTGGTTTTGGCTCAGGTCATGATCTCAGGGTCCTGGGATCAAGCCTCACATCGGCTCTCTGCTCAGCAGGGAGCCTGCTTCCTCCCTCTCTCTCTGCCTGCCTCTCTGCCTACTTGTGATCTCTCTCTCTCACTCTGTTAAATAAATAAATAAAATCGTTTTTAAACAAAAAACAACAACACAGAAATTCACACATATCTTGGATAGACTTGACCATCTGTGGGAGCGAATCAAGAGACTGGACGAATCCATGTGGGTGGGGAAGAGTAGAACGACCCCTACATCCCTCGCAGGCACCTGGAAGCAAACTTGGGGAGCCAGCCTGGTTGTCATTTCGCCAGCAGAACCCCCATCCGTTGTACTGGGCCCTGTCTGAACTGACCTTGCGCTCACATTGGCAGCAGTGAACCTTTCTCCCAGGACAGGAAGTTCGGGGCCCGGAGCTGGCCGTGTTTATCCAGCACAGACTGTCCTCTGTTGTAAGGCCATTGTGAGTCATCGGGCTTCTCCGGCCTGGATGAAATCTCTCTCAAAACAATTCCCCCCTTCAAACTCTGACTTCATGTTCGTCAAGCGATCTTTCATTATTCCATTTCCCGGGTACCTCACCATCGGAAAAGGGGGTGCTCTGGAGAAGACTTACAGGGATCCTAGTTGAACCAAGGACATATCCACTACTCTAAGCTAATAAATTAGAATTTGGGTTTATTTATAAACTTCTAATGAATGTGGTTCCTACAAGTCCGTCTCCTTGAGACAGATGAGCTCTGGGAGTCCTGGCATGACCCAGTTTCTGGACCTCCGAGGCAAAGTCTGGAGCCAAAGCCATGGTACCCTCAGCCTGAGGGGGTCCGAGAGCCTGCCAAGCCAGATGCATCGCTCCCGAAGCTCCTCCTCCCAGCCTTCAACGACAAACACAATGGTTGGCCATATAAATGCCTGGAAACAAGTGAAGGTCAGCAAAGTTTTCAGAAGGCTAAAAAGTGACTCAGATGGCACACAAACCCAGAGATTATAGGAGCCACGTAATTCAGAAAAGTGGCAAAAGGAAAGACCAATCTTTGGAAGAGAATGAAAGTAAAAGCACGTCGTAGGGAAACAGACGGAAAACGCCACGGTGTCCACACGAGGCTCTGTCACGCAGCGATTCGTGGGCCCAGAAAAGATCCGGAAGCACTCAGGTGGTCAGTGCAGGGGTGGGGTGGGGATGGGGGTCAGGAGAGTCACGGGGCTTGAAAGTAGGGACCTGAGGATGACGCCTGGGCTGGCAGGTGGGGGGAAGGGTTTGCCATTTCCGCTGCTCACTCTTAAAGAGGAAAGAAAATGAGCTAAAACAAGCAACTGGAAACATCCGTATTTATGGAACTATGGCACGGCTTTACGTTCCTCTCATCTTCTGGTCGTCTAAAGCTTCTCAGAACACTAAGAATTCAAAATGCGAGTGCTTAGGAAGACCTCCCTGCTTGAAATAAGTCTTCATTCTGAAACCGTGGGGTGTTCCCGCACAAGCCATATCCAAGGAGCTACTGGGTGTGGACTGTGAGCTGCCCTAAGAGAGCCCACCAGAGTCTGGAGGTGGGGAGGGAAGGGGTGCGAAGGCTCACCTGAGGTTGGGAGCCACAGTCTGGATCACTTCTTCTCCAGGAGGCTGACGATATGCAGGTTTGACAGCAAAAATAGCAAAGGAAAGAAATGATTCTAGTTAAGTACCATTAGCAAAGCCACTGGGTTCTTAAGGACCCTCCTGCAACTGTCATTGAATGATCGATGGAGATTTCTTGTACATGACAAACGGTTTCCAAATCAGTTGGAGTCATACCCAGCTCTGCCAAGGTTGGTTTTCATACATCGCTCTGTCCTTTCACGGTTCTGCCCCATGACTCTCCCCGAGCTTTGCAGCATCGGTGGGACTGTATTTGACTCTTTGAAATATTCATGATCTTTATTTTTAACTTTTTTTAGATTTCATTTATTTATTTTAGAAATAGAACGAGTGCACGCTTGGGAGGAGGGACAGAGAGAGAGACAGAGAAACTCACGCAGATTCCCTGGGGATTGTGGAGCCCCATGCAGGGCTTGCTCTCACGACCCTGAGAGCATGACCAGAGCTGAAATCCAGAGTCGGACACTCAACCAACCGAACCACCTAGGCGTCCCCTTTATGATCTATATTCTTTATTTTTATTTTTTATTTTTTTATTTTTGAGACTCCTGTCTTCCCTAATCTTTGAACACTAACTCAAAAAGACAGGAATTCTTCTACGATGGCTCTGCTGTGTCCCTCCTCCCTCTTCTTTTTCGAAGTTAAAGTTTCCACTGAAGTCCCTGTTGAGGAGCAAGCTCCCCAGCCTTATTTACTAAGTATCTGTCAAGTGTCTGTTTTCTAAAAGCTGCCCCATTGATGAGGCAACATGTTTGTCTGATTGGGATTAAGAGATCACTGGAGTGCTGTGTCAATAGTGCAGAGAGTGTAAAAACCTCCTAAGCACACAAAAACATAAATGCTATGGGAACAATGTACAGCAAGGGGGTGTTTTGTTATTCATACTTTAATCAAAACACTGGATTATATTTAATACCCGAAATTTGCCACGTGTATTAAACTTTCATGCCCACAATCTGTGGCCAACATAATGAAGGTAGCTTTCTAACTTCAAAATTAGACCCTTTAAGGGGTGACTCGGTGGCTCAGTTGGTGAGGCATCCAACTCTTGATCTCAGCCCAGGTCTTCATCTCAGGGTCATGAGTTCAAGCTCTGCACTGGGGCTCCATACTGGGCATGGAACCCACTTTAAAAAAAAAATAATAAGATAAAATTAGGCCCTTTAAATAAGAGAATGTAGAATCATACAAACAAAAGAAATCTGGGATTATAGAGCCATCATTCAAAAACATAAAAGTGGCAGGCCTTCCTTAAAAGTGCCTTTTGTCCAACTGGTAAGAAATGAGTCTGTGACCCAACCCATTCTTTTGAATACATGGCTTGACCAAAACCAAAAGGCAAAGGTAGAATATTCCTATGACTGACTAGGACACTGAGTGTTCATTATAATTGCCAATAAGACATTCAAGAAAGAGTTGTAGCTCTTTTTGATTTCAAAGGAAGGTTTAGGGGCACCTGGGTGGCTCAGTCAGTTGAGGATCAGACTACTGATTTCGGCTCAGGTCATGATCTCAGAGTCCTGGGATAGAGCCTCCCACTGGACTCTGAGCTCAGCAGAGTCTGCCTGGGATTCTTCCTTTCCCTCTGCCCCATCCCCTGCTTGTGCACACACATGTGCTCGCTCACTCTCTCTCAAATAAATAAATATTTTTTTAAAAAAAGAAAGGAGGTTTTATGAGAAATATTTTAAACAAAAGATAATTTTCGTTTCATTTTGTTGTCCTCAGTGAGCTGCTGAAGGACACAGATAATGGTCTTATCAAACTCTGTAGCCCCAGTGCCTTGAGTAACGACCAGCCTACTGAAAACATTCAATAAATATTTGAAGGATGGACAAAGTAATGAATGAATGGCAGGGAACTGAAACAAAACTATGCAGAAAAATATGACTTGAGAGTTCTGATTTAGAATCTTAACGATGTCATTTTGATTTTATTAAAGTTCTATATTGTTTTCTTTACTAAACAGGAATTCTGTGTTCCACTAATAAATAATTTACTTCTAAACTACACTTAAACTTATTTTCAGGAGAGGAATGTTCTAGGGTATGCTGAATTTTATCCTGGACATTCCATTGCTGGCTTTCCCCCTAGGCATTCTAGTGAACACCTGTTTTGATTTTCAGTGACATTTCACCATGAAAAATGGATACTGTGTCACCTACGCCCTTCTCTAATCAAATCCAACAAATCTACCTGAAGTTTATTAAAAAACCATATAGAGGACACAAGAAGGAGTAAGGATCAGAAAAAGGCAAAAGGGATGGGGCGCCTGGGTGGCTCTGTCCTCAAGCGTCTGCCTTTGGCTCAGGTCACGATCCCAGTATCCTGGGATTCGCCCAGTGTTGGGCTCCCTGCTCCGCCTCTCCCCCTGCCCCTCCCCCAGTTCGTGTACATGCATGTTCTCTCTCTCTCTCTCCAATAAATAAATCTTTAAACACACACACACACACACACACACACACACACACACAGATTTTAAGAAGTAACATTGGGAGAGGACGTGAACAAGGAAAGGCAGAAATGGAAATAATTTTAAAGAAGAGATTCATTGTGCTACCGTGTTCGTGATAAATACCATCAACGTTCAGAGGGAAAGAAAGACACTATGTGGCTTTTTGGGTATCATTCATGTAAAACATTATTTCAAGTGCATAAAGACTACAGAAATAGGGACATCTGGTGGGCTCAGGTGACTCTTGAACCATAGATTTGATTTAATGTCTATATATATTTTTAAAAGAGAATAGATAAAATCCAGCCCAAAGTATTCGTGGAAAATCATTGACAATGACATTTCCCCATCTGTAAAATGAGCCTAAATATCTCCAGGCTCCCTTTTAGTCAAATACTGCATATTTTGCTTTGAATCATACATGTACACTAATTCACTAACCAATTATCTTAGCACTAATTTTTATGTTGGCATCATGCCATCTCTGGAAGCATAGAGGGGAAGAAGAAAAATAAGACCCTTCCCTCATCAAGCTAATTGTCAATTGGGAAAGTCAAGGGTGGGGCACTGCTTCTAGCCAATAATCTCTATAAGAATAATGAAAATGTAACTGTTGAGACAGAAGATTGCCTGCCTCTATTTGAGACAGACAAGCTCCCTTTGTTGTTTTGTCGTTAAAGTAGGAAGGTTCCCTGCCCCCACCAATTTCTTTGAAAAACAAACAAGATCTAAATCACAGCACTTCAATGAGATGCTAAGATCTGTGAAATCACATAGTTGTCTGTTTGCTCCCAGGATGCTGGCTGGCATGGTCTTGAAATATTGCCTCTTAAATAAAACATTCCAAATGGAAGTATGAGGGTCCCCACTAGACATGATCACCTGTAGGCTTTTTACCAGAACCAAAACCATAACAAACAAACAAACAAACAAACAAAAACCCTGAGAACCTACTGCCCATATAGGTAAAAAGCTGGGCACACACTTCACTTTAATCTCTGCAAGAGCCCAGCAAGGGAAGTGTGTAAGTAACATTCTCCTTTCTTCCCAGAGGAGAGAACAGGTTCAGAGAGGGAAGTAATTGTTAAAGTCAGGTTGCCAGAAAGTAGGGAAAATAATTAAAATCCGAGTTCTTCTGACTCCAAATGACCATATTCTTTTCATGACACATGCTTAACTCCGGTAAGGGAAAGCTTTGAGGCCGGGTTTACCAAGGCGCATTCTGGGGAACACCAACGAGGCCAGATAATCCAAGAGCATAAATGGAGTCCACCGTCAAGTAACTTTGGGAACTGCCAAGCCTATTAAAGGCTGTGAGGTATTACATAAAAGAAACATTTGATTTTATTTAATCAGTTTTTCCCAAACTCATTTAACTGCCAAACCTAGATTTTCCCCCCATTTAATAGTTATTAACATCTCTTGGAACTAACAAATAATTTACCATATGCTTAAATGACTGAAAAAGAGGAAAAAGTGTTGAATGAGAGCTTTAAAGTGAAAATTCACTTTTTGAATGGAATTTAAATAAACTACTAGCAGTTCTGAGGGTAGCATTAAAAAAAAATGTGAGATGTAGTTTGCTCTCAAGGTGATGGGGGTGGTGGAGGGGATGGAGGGAGTCGGAGGCAAACAGGCAAACAGACATAGAACCATACATTTAGCATATTTCAGGGCAAGTTGTTAGTAATGAATGAGGGCTAAAGTTGAAGGGAAGATTTGGGAAAGAAAAGAGGCTTGAGCTAGACCTGAGGGATAGTGAGATTTAGAAAAGGGCAGAGTCTGGGAGACAGTGAAAGGCAGAAGTATGTTTGGAGGATAGTTGATGTGGGATCGTCGAGTGCAACGGTCAAGGAAGAATTCTTGAGACATTTTGGGCACAAAAGCTGTTTTTATTATAGTGCGAGGACAGGACCTGTGGGCAAAAAGACCTGCATTGTGATTGTGAAGAGTGACTGATCACACACAGTTTCCCATCCGATGGAAGAGAAGGGGATATTAGCGCTCCAGGAAATTGAGTCTATAGGTTCCTGGAGGTCTATTATTAAGATTGTGTTTCCCTTGTAAATCATTAAGATGTTACAAACTATAGGGGAGTTTCAAGTCTTATATGACAGTGATCTTTATCAGTTGGCCATTTGTTTTTCCTTTGCCTAGTTCTTGGGCAGTTACTAGTGCCTGAGGAATACCCTATCTATCAGATATGTATATATTATATCCCACCTTATATTATATATATATCCCACCTTAAGTTGGGGAGGAGTCATGGGGTGTCAGCTCCGGTTTTGCCCTCCGTTTGCCTTTTGCTCCCTCATCACAGTTAAGAAAGGACCCTCAGAACTACAGGGGGAAATAAAATAGGACAGGTAGGATTGGTCCAGATTATAGATAACCATACAGAAACCATTCTGCTGATAATGATGAAAGGAAAGATTAAAATCTGATTTGGAAAGCTGATTGATTAATCTGTATAAGTATGGGGAGAGACTTGAATTTTACAACTGGCAGCCCCTTAGACAAAAGTTAACAGAACTCTAAGGAACGAATCAGTCAATTCTCTAATCCAGTCCCTCTTACTCTAAAGATAATTGAAGCCCAGAGAGGTCACTTGATTTTCCTAATGTCACACAGCTTCAGGAGCAGGATACCAGAGTTAAGAACTCAAGAAGTTCAGTACGCATGGATTGAGCACAAAATGGTGCCAAAGAAAGTTAAGTGTACGATGGGGAGCAAGGGCACGACACAAATCAGCACATTTGCCAGAGGGATTTCTGTTTGAAAAGGTCTATTTAAAATAATTAAGACAAACCACCAAAACCCCTTTGAAGTCCAGGTTAGCACAATACCTTTGCAAACAAATACGTTGTTACGTTTAGAGGTTGCTGTCAACAAAGAAACACAAATTACAGGAAAAAAGAAATTACGTTTTTAAAAGGGAGCATATCTCAAAAAACACATGGGAGAGGGTAACAGAAAAGGACAAGCTTTCCTGATAACAGAAGCGGCTGCCACAATCTTTCCTCCACCTCACGTTATAATCCTCTTATTTGGTATTTACTATCAGGGACATAGTGGACATCTCCGTGCTTGAAACGCGTTTGGTGCTGGGACTAGATTCAAAGATACCAACAACAAATTAAAGAAATTCCTCAGTGAAACCCTACAGCGACCAAAACGGTAACTAATTTGGGGTAAAAAGAGGAAAAAGATTAGACTAGGCGGCGTGACACCTGTGGCCACGAAAGCAAGCGCGGGTATTTAAAAATAAGTAAGAGTCAGAAAAGGGTTTCCCCAGACTGCCACCTTGGGCACGAAGAGTCCGAGCACAAGGAACGAAAACCACCGAAGGCAGACGCACCCGCCAAGGCAGCAGAGGCCAGACCGGCGCAGCCAGCTATATCCGCCAGGGATACACGCTAACGTGGCGGCCCCTCTCCCGCCACAGGGGGACCCTAGCCCCGCCCGCGGATCCCGGAGGCCCCGGCCAGAGACTACCACTCCCGACTCCACGCGCGTAAGCATGCCAGGCCGCCGCAGCGGGGTGGCGCGCAAGGCATCGCGGGACTTGTAGTTTCCTCCCGCGCCCCCCTCCCCCACCCCCAGCAGCTCTCTGGAGGCGGGGAGATCCTGTTTTATGTAAATGACCCGCGGTGCCAGGCGGGCTTCCCTTCCCTCCCCCTACCTTCTCCTGCGAGAGTTTGAAAATTCCCGCGGAGCCGGCGCCTAGGCCGGAACACTCGCGAGAACTCAGGGCTCCGCGCCGCGATCTGCTTTCCGACCGCTGCCCTCCCTCCGCGCCCGCACCTCCGCGCCCCGCCCCTCGGCGCCCCGCCCCACCCCGCCCCACCCCTCCCAGGCTTATAAGACTTGGTCGGTCCGCCCGCGGTAATGCTTAGAGCAGGCCCGGCGCCATCAGTCTGTAGGAGGCAAAGTCGTAGGGAGGAGGACCCGGAACGGCGGCGCGGGCGGCGTCGGAGTCGCGGATCCGCGCGTCGGACTGCAGCTGGCGGAGGCGCCTCAGGGGCTGTGGGTCTGCGGCGGCCGGCGAGGTCGCGGGCGGAGGCTGGAGGTGCGGCGGCGTGCGCGCCCTGCCTGAGGCGGCCGTGTCTCCCGGGAGATGCTGTGACGGACCCGCGCGGGAGGAGCTCGCGCGCGGCCTTGCGCCCCCTGCACTCGGCGGCCGGGGCAGTCGGCCGCCCGCCCTGCGCAGGTAGGGAAAGGGCGGGAGGGGCCGGTCCGGCGCGCGAGGGCGGGTCCGCGCGGCCTGGGCCGCAGGGCCGCAGGGCCGCGGGCCTCCCTGCTTTGGGCAGGGGGCCGGGGCGCGCGGCGCGGGGGCGGGCGGCCGGGCTCGCTGGGCCGGCGGCGGGGGAACGCGGTTGGCGGCGGGGGCCGCGCGCCCAGGGGAGGGGGCCCCCCAGGCAGCGGGTTACATAACCACCGGCCGGCGGCACATGGCGGCTGAGAGGCGTTGCGGGAACCACCCCCTGCGCCTTCCGCGGCGCTGGCCGGGCCCGCACGCCGCGCAGGGGTGCCGGGCCCGCGGCATGCCCTGGGCGCCGTGCTCCGGAGTGGTGGAGACCTTGGCCGGCCTGGCCCCGAGCGAGCCTACTCGGCCGTGGAGCCGGTCTTTCGTCGCCGTGTGCTTCACATGCTCCTGGGCCTGGCTCGGGTGAGTCCGGGCCGCGGGAGGGGTCGGGGCGGGAGTGGAGAGTGCGGCGATTTGGTCAGCACGTCTTGGGGTGGCTGTCGTCTTCCTGGCCCCCCGAACTTGAGGACGATCACTTTTGTTACTAGTTGACTGCTGAGCTGTGGGGGAGGTTAGTTGATTCTCAGCGCCAACGAGGATCGTGCTCGCTGTTATCTTTTTTAAATACCGTTTGAGAAGTATTTGGAAGAACCTGGGCCCTTTAGGGTAAAATATAGGCCTCATGGAAACTTTAAACTTCCGTTTATTCTCAGAATATCCTAAAGAATCGGTAGATTTTCAGAACCTTTCGTGAGCTTTGACCCGAATGGGTGGGAGACCAGGAATGACAAGCCCAGTTTCAAGTTAATGCTGGAGGGATGCTCCAAGTGTGTTAAGTGCTATGGGAAGTGTGCATTCTCTCCGTTCTGTAATTTTTTATCCTGTTTTTCAGTAACCTAGCAAAGCGTCACCAGGTCGCAAAACAGCCAAAATTATTTTAAAATGATTTTTAAGAGATTCTTCTGTAGCAGTTTGGGGATGGACACATCTTCATTTATAAGGAAACATACCATTGTTCCTTTTTCTCCTGCTGACCATGAAAATTTACAGCATCTCCTAATTTTTCTTCAGAATGAAGTCTAACTCTCTTAGGTTAGGCCAGCAGTTTCCACGATAAGTCTCTTCTGCTTTCCAGACTCAACTACTCACATATTTTTGCTTTGCCCATTCCAGAATCCTCCCCATATCCGGGCCCATTTTTCTTGAAGATGTATGTCGGTGTTTCTTTGCTCATGGCCTTCAGCCTGGAGCTCCATCCCTGCCTTATTCAAGTTCTGAAATTTCAAATCCTCCTCACTTTAAATGCCATGTTTTCTAGTCACTCTTCCATTTCCCTTTATTCCACATCATTTTTACCACTGTTGTAGCATTTATTTTTGTCTGATATTCTAAGGGTTGATTATATGTATCTCCTTCTGGAAGGTAAACTCTTTGAGGTCAGGAAGTGGGTCATCTTAGTGCCCTACAGTTCCCTGCCCAGCACAATGTTTTAAAAGTACTTGGAGATTAATAAATGTTGGAAGTAAGTTTGAAAGAGCTGCTAATAAAGGAAGTTTAACTTAATAGTTTATTAGTAGAAGTTTAGAAGCTTCTGAGTCCACTGACAGCTTACACGAACATCATAATTCTTTGTCTTTTTAGGAGTCGCAAAAAAAGTAAAAATGCATAGAGAATATTCTGTGGAAATGTTTGTTCAGTGTTGTTACAATATAATTAGTGAACAACTAGGTGAGAGTTTTTTGCTGTAGTGGGATTCAGCTGCTTTTGAGGCTGTGTGTGTATCCCACAGAACTGATTTGTGGTTTTTTTTTTTTTAAGATTTTATTTATTTAATTGACTGACAGATCACAAGTAGGCAGAGAGTCAGGCAGAGAGGGGGAAGCAGGCTCCCTGCCGAGCAGAGAGCAGGATGCGGAGCTCGATCCCAGGACCCTGGGATCATGACCTGAGCCGAAGGCAGAGCCACCCAGGCACCCCTGATTTGTAGTATTCTGTGTTATAAAATCTTTCCTAGTAGTTTTGTGAATTTTATTTTGCATCTTAGTACTGAGACCATATATATTTAAAAATAAGTTGGACCCCAAACTCTGGCCAATAAGAGATTTTTCTTTTTAATAAGTTTATTTTTTAGAGCTGTTTTAGGCTCACAGCGGAGTTGAGGGGGAGGTACAGAGAATGTAGTTCACACTCTCCCTGCTTCCACTCAGGCATAGCTTCCCCCCATTATCAACATTCCCCACTAGATTAGAACATTTGTTACAATTATTGAACCTACATGGACACATCATTATCACCAAAGTTCACAGTTTACATTAGGGTTCAGTCTTGGTGGTGTATGTTCTGTGGGTTTGGACAGATGTATAATGACAATTATCTACCGTTATAGTGTTATCAAAGTACTTTCACAGCCCTAGAAATCCTCTGTACTCTCTCTGGTCATCCCTCACTTACTGCTAAACCTTGGCAACCACTAGTCTTTTTACTTTCTCCATAGTTTTGCTTTTTCCAGAATTGTCGTGTCATTGGAATCATGCAGTATGTAACCTTTTCAAATTGACTTTTTTCACTTAGTGATAATTCTGATTCCTCTATGTCCTTTCATTGCTTGATAGTTCATTTCTTCTTTAAAGTTTTTGTCTGTTTATTTAAGTAATCTCTCTGCCCAGTGTCAGGAACCTGAGATCAAGAGTCACAGGCTCTCCTGTCTGAACTAGCCAGGGGGCCCTCGCTCACTTCTTTTCAGAACGGAGTGAATATTACGTTGCCTAGACATTCTACCATTTATTTAGCCATTCACCTACAAAAGGACGTACTAGTTTTCTACAGATCTTAATAGTTACGAGGAAAAGCTGTGATAACATCTGTGTGCAGTTTTTTGTGTGGACATGTTTTCAGCTCCTTTGGGTAAATACCAAGGAGTGTGATTGCTGAAACGTATGGTAAGAATATGTTTAGTTCTGAAAGAAACTGCCAAACTATCTTCCAGAGTGGCCGTACCATTTTGGATTCCCACCAGCAGTGAAGGAGAGTTCCTGTTGCTCCACATCCTCACCAGCATTTGGTGGTGTCAGTGTTCCGGATTTGGGCCGTTCTAAAAGGTGTGCAGTGGTGTCTCATTGCTTTGAAATGCATTTCTCTGATGACATATGAAATGGAGCTTCTCATGTGCTTACTTGCTATCTGTGTATCCTCTTAGTGAGTGTTTGCTAAGGTCTTTGGCCATTTTTTAATTGGGTTGTTTGTTTTCTTGTTGGCTTTTAAGAACATTGAGTTTTAAAAAATTGATTTTATTGCTTAACCTGTCTATTTCTATTCCCTGTGATGAGTATCTTTGCTGTCCTAAAATACCATGTTTTGGATCTATTAGTTGCAAGGCATTGTGACTCTGGAATTTACAGGAAGAAGACATGATTTTTGCTTTTTAGGAATTCATACTTGGGGGGTGGGAGGACAGACAAACACAAATAACAAGTTTCAAAAATAATAGTTATGACTGCTAACCTAAAAGTGGAAAGGAGTGAGCTTAGAAAATGAGATTAAGTAGGAAAGGATGGGTCTATGCAGACCACACTGGGAATTTAGTCTTTGATGGATGGAGTTTTGGCACATAGAGATGAAAGGGGAAATAGCATAAAAGAATGAAAGTGCTGGGCAGTAGCAAACTTCTGATGAATTTGGGAGACAGCCCTGTAGAGATAGTCTGGAGCTGCCATTCATTGCCTGTGGCTGAGGATATTGGTTTTTATATGCAGTAGGGAATCATTGAAGGGTTTTGAGAAAAATGACATAATCCTTTTGTGGTATCAAGAAGATGAACAACATTTTTATTTCAATGGCAGCCAGCACAGTGTCCTGCTCTGCCTGCCTAGACCTTCAGAAGGAATTGAAACTTTCAGAGGTTGCTGATGTTGACATGTCGTAAAGCCTGGGACTCTACTTAATTTTGTACAAAACTGAGCAGGGCTGCTTAATGTATATTTGTGAACATACATGTCTATATGAGATGTTCTTTCTAATAGTATAATTTTTCAGAGGTCTCTTCAATGTGCTTAAAATGTTAAAATTCATACTGTAAATTGTGATTTGAAAGGTCTTGAAGCCAATTTTTGCCCTGTGGATTCAAAGGCTAACTTGTGAATTGGAAAAACTTTCTTTCATTCACTGAGCACTTTTTTTAAACTCTTGTGCCAGGCCCCATGATAAACTAAGAGTTGGAGAGATAGATATTCACATTATCTAGAAGCTTGGGTGTGACATGAAGACGGGAGTAGAGAAGTACAACATTACATGTACTAGTAAGCAATAGAACCAGGACTTAAAGCCATTTTAATTCAAAGTTTGTGCCTTTTCTAATACTCTGGATGGAACCTGTGGTTATTCAACTTGCTGTTTCTCAGACACTAAGAGCTTTGAGAAATTCTTTTTCCTCTTGAAATAGCATCAGTTTGAGAACACAGCTCGAAATCCAGAGGTTCTAAAGGGGTAAAATCCTTTAGTTATGTAGAAGCTAAGTCTAACTTGCAGGACCAAGAAGTGAATTATTATTGTTATTGTAATCCTAAGAAACAACTGAATGGAGAAGGGAAATGGGGAGATAAAGATAGAGGAGCACTTAGAAGGAAGCTGTGGTTTCAGCATTTCATTTTTGTGTGTGGAGCATTTTACCATATGATAAACATTTAGTATTGGTTGAATGAATTAAGAAATAGACTAGAATTGATAAACTGATTATCCATTGAATGTGACAGATTAAACAGATCACTAAGGAAGTTAGCAGCTTCAAGGATTCAAAGTTCTAGAGTCTTTAAATTTAATCTCTAAGTTTCTAAGGATAGCACTAACTTAACATTGTTATAATGTTAATCTTTTGAGGAAATACTGTGTACTTGGGTTTGCTATATGGTGTTGAAGTGGCTGCAGAGCATCTTGTTACTGGCCTGAGGTGGAAGGCATCAGCTAGAGCAGAAGCAACAGTGCTTTGGAGGTGTGTGACTGACCTTGGATGTACCTATACAGAAGTCTGTGTTATGGAACTGTGACTGGGCCTAGTAGAGAGAAAATCATGGATCAATTTAGGACAAGTACTTTTACAGAGAAGTTGGACCACAAGTGTGCCTGAGAACCAGGTAGTGGGCCTCTCCCCTTCGAAGACCAGCACAACCCACCCCCAACCGCATACACTGACCATAGAGAGCTGCAGAACTTCAGCTCCAGTGGAAACCGTATCAGGTCTCTTCTAACAAGCAGACCAGAGCACACCTAGTTAAAACTCGCCACACTCTGGCCAAGGTCCAAACACTGCCCACTGCTGGCAAGGAGAAACTCTGCAGAGGACTGACCTGAGGGAAAGAGCAGCCCAAACACAGCAGCGCGGTGCACGCCCCACACAGCAGGACACTGCCTGAAGCACCAGGCCCTGGATGATATATGACCACTTCATAATAAAGCCATTACAGTACTCTCAGGAACAGGAAACAAAACAGGCCTTCCTAACATACTGAAGACAGAGACTTGGACAAAATGTCAAGATTGAGGAATTCATCCCAAAAGAAAGAACAAGAAAAGGTCATGGCCAGGGATCTCATTGAAATATATAGAAGTCATATGCCCGAGCCAGAATTTAAGGCGACAATCATAAGGATACTACCTGTGCTTGAGAAAAGCATAGAAGACACCAGGGAGTACCTTAATAAAGAGATAAAACACTTAAAACCTAGTCAGGCCAAAATAAAAATATGCTATAACTGAGATTTGAAACTGACTGGATGTAGTGACCACAAGGATAGAAGAAGCAGAGGAACGAGTACGTGACATAGAAGGTAAAATTGTGGAAAATAATGAGGCTGAAAAGAAGATGGAAAGAAAACTCTTGGATCATGAATGTAGACTTCGGGAACTCAGTGACTCCATAAAATGTAATAATGCTCATTTCATAGGAGTCTCAGAAGAAGAATTATTTCATAGGCGTCTCAGAAGAAAAAGAAGAGAAGGCAAAGGAGGCAGAAGGCTTATTTGAGGAAATTATAGCCAAAAAGTTTCCTAATCTGGGGAAGGAAACAGACATCCAAATCCAGAGGCACAGAGAACTCCAAACAAAATCAACAAAAGCAGGCCAACACCAAGAAACATTGTAGTTAAACTTGCAAAATACAGAGATCAAGAAAACAGCCTCAAAGCAGCAAGAGAAAAGAAGTCCCTAACTTATAAGGGAAGTCACATCAGGTTAGCAGCAGATGTCACTGCAGAAGCTTGGCAGGCCGGAAGAAGGTGGCCTGGTATGTTCAACCTGCTGAATGGGAAAAATAGCTAGTCCGGAATATTTTATCAAGCAAGGCTGCCATGCAGAATAGGAGAGATAAAGAGTTTCCCAGACAAACAAAAACTAAAGGAGTTCATAACCACTGAACCAGCCCTGCAAGAAATATTAAAGGGGTCTTTGAGTGGAAAAAGAAAGACCAAAAACAACAAAGACTAGAGCAGAAATTCTCCGGAAACAACAACTTAACAAGTAATACAAGAACACTAAGTTCCTATCTTTCAATAATTACTCAGTGTAAATGGACTACATTCTCCAGTCAAAGGACATACCGTGTCAGGATGGATTAAAAAAACAAGACCCATCTGTATGCTGCTTACAGGAGACTCATCTGAGACCCAAAGACACCTGCAGATTGAAAGCAAGGGGATGGAGAACCATTTCTCATTGCTAATGGACATCAAAAGAAAGCTGGGGTAGCCATCCTTAGATCAGACAAACTAGATTTTAAACCAATGGTTGTAACAAGAGCTGAAGAGGGGCACTCACTATATCATAATAAAGGGGTCTATCCAACAAGAAGATCTTAACACTGGTCAATATTTATGCTCCCAACTTGGGAGCACCCAGATATTTAAAATAATTCATAACAAACATAGAGGAACCATAATTTAAGTGGTGGATTTTAACACCCCACCTACAGCAATGGACAGATCTTCAAAGCAGAAAATCAACAAGGAAACAATGGCTCTGAATGACACATTGGATCAGATGGACTTAACAGATATATTCAGAACATTTCATCCTAAAGCAGCAGAATACACATTCTTTTTGAGTGCACATGGGACATTCTCCAGAATAGATCACATGCTAGGTCACAAATCATGCCTCATCAAGTACAAAAAGATTGAGATTGGGGCGCCTTGCTGGCTCAGTTGTTTAAGCATCCAACTTTTGATCTCAGCTCAAGTCTTGATCTCACGGTCTTGAGATCAAGCCCTGTGCTGGGCGTGGAACCTACTTAAAATTCCCTCTCCCTTTCCCCTGCCTCTCCACCCTGAGTGTGCTCTCTCTCTCTCCCCCTCTCTCTATTTCTAATTTAAAAAAAGCTGATTGGGATCATACCATGGGTATTGTCCATCACAACGCTGTTTGTTTGTTTGTTTGTTTTCTTTTTTTTTTTTTAAGTAGGCTCTGCGCCCAACATGGGGTTTAAACTCACGACCCTGAGATCAAGAGGCACACCAACTGAACCAGCCAGGCACCTCTCCAATCACAGCAGTAAGAAACTTGAAGAAATCCACAAGAAAAAAGCTGGAGAGACCACAAATACATGGAGGTTAAAAAACATCTTACTAAAGAATAAATGGGTCACCCAGGAAATTAAAGAAGAAATTAAAAAATACATGGATACAGTGTACTTGGAACCTCTTAACACTTGAAAACATAAAAGGGTTGTTTAGCCTACAGTTCCTACAGCTCTGGGTTCTGTTTCTGATGGGTTAATGTAAATTGTTGAATTTATTTTGATGTAACAGAATAGTAATAAAAATCTACCCACTGATAAATTGAAGATAGCAAATGTTTCAAAAAACTTTCTACTTCCTTTTATTTTATTTTAGGAGGTTCTGCCCCAGACGTGGGGTTAGAACACAACCCCAAGGTCAGGAGTCACATATTCTACTGACTGTGTCTGCCAGGCACCCTTACTTCCTTTTGTTTTAGATTAATTGTGGATTTATAAACTTTACCTTTAAGGTTTTCCTGCAAGTTAGGCTGCTCTTTTACAATTTAAAAATTATTATATTTTGGAATTTAGTGATTAAGTCAAATGGCTCTGTGTCCCCTCTGAGATCATTCCTGTCCCTTGAGTTTTCTCTTTCTAGACCATTGAGTACCCCCTACCCTGAAAGTTTTTATTCCCATATGTCAGTTTTCACCTCAAGGTCATTATCTTTTGGTGTTAGCCATTGAAGCAGTTTTTCCCCCCTCAAAAAAGTGTTGTATGCTGTGCTTCTCAGAATAATAGTGCTGGGGATACAAAGATGAGGCAGGGTGCCCGAAACTATAGGGCAGACATGGTGTCAGTTTTACTTGAAGATTTGAAGTCTAATTAATGTCCAGTACATGGAAGTTGCTTCATAGATTGTAGCTTCCTTCCCCTCACCACTCATTTTAGGGTGGGAATGCCTTCAGATCTTTTATTCATCTATAATTTCCCATTTCTGTATCATACTGAGGAGGAGGAGTTTTTTTTCTTCCCAGCAGGGATGGCTAAATTACCTCAGGACATTATTAAAATTTTGTGATTTTCCATCTGGTATCATTTTCACAGTGATTTGAAATGTTATTTTTGTCATAAGTGGAGTAGTTCAGTCTCTGGTCTCTTGATTTCATTGATCTGTTTCTCTGTTTTGTTGTTTTTTTTGTTTTTGTTTTTTCTTAATCGCACAGAACCAGCTTTTTGTTTCATGGATTATTTTCAACTATGATTTTTCTGTTTTGTTTCATTAAATTCAGTTCTCTCATTCCTTTCTTCTGTTGATGGTTTAATTTGTTCCTTTTCTAGTTTCTTAAGGTGGAAGCTTAGGTTACTGATAGGAGATCTTCCAGTTGTTTAGTGCTATGAATTCCCCTCTAAACACTGCTTTAAGCTGTATTACACAAATTTGGGTAGGTCATGTTTTCATTTTCATTCAGTTCAAAATACCCTTCTTTCTGAAGGAACTTCTTTGACATTCCTGGTACTGCCTATCTGCTGGTGACTGTCTTTTTCACTCTTGTATGTTGAAAGGTCTTTATTTTGCCTTCATTTTAAAGTGATATTTTCATAGGGGATAGAATTCTAGGTTGACAGCTTTTTTTTTTTTTTCTTTCAGAACTTAAAATATATTGTTTCACTGTCTTCTGGCTTGCATAGTTTTCCACGAGAAGTCTCTTGTCATTCTTGTTCATCTTTGCAGTGTGATACTTTTTAAGATTTTCTCTTTGTCCCTTGCATATGATATATATTGTTCCAGTTTTAGTGTATGTACTGCTGAAGTGAGCCCAAGTATGATGTATTTTGGTGGCATTTCTTCATGTGCCTTGTGCTTGAGTTGTATTGGCCTTTTTGGATTTGTGGGTTTATAGTTTCATCAAATTTGGAAACTTTTGGCCATTAGTTTTTAAATATTTCTGTCCTCTTTTTTTTTTTGAGATTGCTGTTATATATTAGGGCACTTGATATTGTCCCATAGGTCATTGATGTTCTGTTCTTTTCCTTTCTGCCTCAGCCTTTTTTTTTCTTCCATGTGCTTCGTATTAGATAGTTTCTACTGTGGATGTTTAGGTTCAGTAATACTTGAAGTGTCTGAATCCCATTCAGTATTTCTCATCTCTAGAAGTTTGATTTGGTCTTTTTTATATCTTCTGAATCTTTCCTTAACAGGCTTGTGCCTTCTTCTGTCTTCTTGGACAGAGGTATTATGGCTAGGATAACTGATTTAATGTCCTCATCTAGTAATTCTAACTTCTGTGTTATTTCTAGGTCTGTCTCTTTTTTTTTAAATGGGTCATTTTTTTGCTTCTTTTGCATACCTGGCAATTTTTGATTCGGTGCCAGATACTGTGAATTTCACTTTCTTTATTACTGAATATTTTTACATTCCTTTATATTTTCTTGAGCCTTGTTCTGGGGTGCAGCTAAGTTATTTGAAACACTTTGATTCTTTTGAAGCTTGCTTTTTCAGACAAGACCAGAATGACCTTTAGAAAAGGGCTAATTTGGGGGCACCTGGGTGGCTTAGTCAGTTTAAGTATCTGCCTTCGGCTCAGGGTCCTGGGAACAAGGCCCACATTGGGCTCCCTGCTCAGTGGAGAGTCTGCCTACCCCCTGCCTCTCTCTCTTGCTTATGCTCTCTCTCGCTTTCTCTCTGTCTCAAATAAATAAAATCTTTTTTAAAAGGGGGAGGTAATTTTTTTTCCCCCGCCACTGAAGCAATCAGTACCTTTCTGAGTACTCTACTCAGTGCCTCATGTATTATAAGGTTTTCCACTTTGGAGCTATTCCTGGCCTTGTGTAAGCTTTGGGGATTGTTTCTCCTCTCTTTTTCCAATGATTCATCCCTTGGCCTCTGGTAGTTTCCTTTCATGCTTATTACATGGATCTTATGAAGGTTCAGGGGACCCAACCACTGATATCTGGAGCTCTTTTTGTGTCTCAGACTTTCTGATCGCTATTCTCCCTGAAGCCTTCTATCTATAATTCTTTAGGACTCCTTTTAAGGGAGAGTTTATTTGTGGTAGACTGTTTTTGTTTTTTTCTAAAAACGTGTTTCATATTTAAGGATAATTCCAGGGATACATAATTATATGTTGACAGCAGTGTTTCCTTAGAATTTTCAAGATATTCCAGACTTCTGGCTTCCACTGTTGTTGAGAAGTCATTTCTTTTTATTCTACCTAGGATTCACTGTTCTTCCCAATTCCAGAGAATTGGTGTGGTCTCTACAGATTTGGGAAATACCTTTTAGAATATTGATTCTTCTTTTTGCTTTTTTTTTTTAAGATTTATTTATTTATTTGACAGAGATCACAAGTAGGCAGAGAGGCAGGCAGAGAGAGAGGGGGAAGCAGGCACCCTGCTGAGCAGAGACGTGCAGGCCTTGATCCCAGGACCCTGAGATCATGACTGAAGCCAAAGGTAGAGGCTCAACCCACTGAGCCACCCAGGTGCCCCAGGCTTTTTTTTTTTTCTTCCCTCTTAATAGATTTTACTTATTTGTCAGAGGGAGAGAGAGCACATGGGCACAGGCTCGGGGAGTGACAGGCAGAGGGAGAAGCAAGCTCCCGCTGAGCAAGGAGCCCAGTGTAGGACTTGATACTGGGATCATGACCTGAGCTGAAGGCAGATAGTTAACCAACTGAGCCACCCAGGTGTCCCTAGAATACTGCTTTTTCCTTACTATTTAGTGTTATATTTTGAGGGATTCTGAATAAACATGTTAGATCTTCTTCCTCTCTTGCCTATAACTTTTTTAAAGATTTTATTTTTAAGTAGTCTTACACCAATGTGGGGCTTGAACTCAACGCTGAGATCATAAGTCAGATCCTCCACTGACTGGGCCAGCCAGATGCCCCTCTTGCCTGTAACTTTCAACTACTTCTTTCTTTGTCTCTCTGTCCTACATTCTCACAGAGTTTGGGGATTCTCTTTCTCTTCCTAGTATGCTGTATTACTTGTTTTTTGAGTTCGTTTTTGTTTAAGTAGGTACAAGAGAACTATTTGTTGAATAGAGACAAAAGAATATTTCTAAGTTATAAAGAATCATGATGCAGTGATTACCTGTCTACTCACCATAAAAGTTTTAGAAAAAGGACATTGGAGTTCTTCTGTATTCCTTTCCATTCCAGCCCCTTTCCCTCTTCTCAAAGTAACTACTATTATAGTCCAAGTAACTACTATTAACGGTTTTTGTGTTTATTGTTTCCTTGCTTTATTCATAGTTTTGTTATATATGTTTGTGGTTTTTTTTTTTTTTTATTTTACTTATATGACAGAGAGAGAGATCACAAGTAGGCAGAGAAGGAGGCAGAGAGAGGAGGAAGCAGGCTCCCTGCCAAGCAGAGAGCCTGATGTGGGGCTCGATCCCAGGACCTTGAGACCATGACCTGAGCCGAAGGCAGAGGCTTAACCCACTGAGCCACTCAGGCGCCCCATGTTTGTGTTTTTAAATATTATTTTCTTAGTTTTATAGCCTTTTAAATGTTATGTGAATATAATCATTTCTGTGGATATTTTTGGCTCCTTTTATTATTATCACACTCTGACATTTGTCCATATTGTTGCTTATTGCTGCACTTCTCATTACTCCTTTGAGGTTTTTTCCCCCATTGAGTTTTGTTTTGTTTTGTTTTGTTTTGTTTTAAGATTTATTTATTTATTTATTTGGCAGAGAGAGAGAGAGAGAGAGACAGCAAGAGGGGGAATACAAGCATGGGGAGTGGGAGAGGGAGAAACAGGCTTCCCGCTGAGCAGGGAGTCCAGTGTCGGGCTCCATCCCAGGACCCTGGGATCATGACCTGAGCCAAAGACATAGGCTTAAGGATTGAGCCACCCAGGGCCCCCCCCCCCCCATTGAGTTTTAAATTTTACTTAATTTTTCATTCCAGGAGTTCTGTTACTTTTTTCAAATCTACTTGACCATTTTTCATTATAATTTTTAAAGTTTCTTCCTCACTAGTAAGCTAGATCTTTGAGTTCTTTACCATATTAAACATATTTTCTGTTCTCTGATCATTTTCAATATCTAAAATCTTTGATTGATTGATTCTGCTGGCTGGAGATCCTTGTTCTAGTTTGTTATTTTGACTGTGAGTCATTTTCTTTGGAATTTCATCTTTGAGAACTGAGATTCTGGAGAATATTTGGTGGTGTCTATGGGTTTTTAGAGCATTACCAACCTGAGAATAATTTATAAAACATTGCTGTCTGAGTATTGTCAAATATCATAGCTTGAATTCTGGCCACCACTTTGTGTGAAGGGAAATATTCTTTTTCTGAGCAGATACTTCTAGCCATGGCCAAAAGGAGCAGCATTATTGCTCTCTGTCCTGCACAGTGGGTGCTTCTCTCACTGATTTCTCACTGATTTATCTCACTGATAAGGCTAATGGTATAGCCTTATGGAGTTGAATGGCACGGGGAGGAGGCTCTTCTTTGTGTGCCTTGGCTCTGTTAGTCCATAGCTTTTTCTTCTTCCTCTATGCATCTCAAGAGTCTCAAAGTCAGAGACCACCAGCATTGGATTTGGTAGCCAACCCTCAAGGCCCAAGTCAGCTTAGAGGTTTCCAAAATTCCTGCTGTCTGTCTCTTTTTTTTTAGATTTTATTTATTCATTTGACCGAGAGACAGAGATCACAAATAGGCAGAGTGGCAGCAGAGAGAGAGGGGGAAGCAGGCTCCCCGCAGAGCAGAGAGCCCAATGTGGGGCTCGATCCCAGGACACTGAGACCATGACCTGAGCTGAAGGCAGAGGCTTAACCCACTGAGCCACCCAGGTGCCCCCCCACTGTCTCTTCATGTTTGGCTCTATCAATTCATTCAAAAAAGTATTTTAACCATCATTTTTGGTTATTTACAATAAAAGGATCATTCCAGGAATCTAATCTCTATAGTGGAAGCAAACGATAACATTTTGATTTTTTTCCTTCTATCGAATTAAAGACACATCCCAGACTTGATTCTTGAGATAACTGTGTTTGGACATTTTTTTATGGACTTTCTCCCCTTTGACTATAGCAGTAATTTTTCTAAAATGCATCAGTTCTTCCTGTTTGTGTGTGAAGAGTTCTTTGAGAGTAGGTCAGGCAGTAAGATTAATGGCATTGAACCAGTTTTCAAACAATCTAGGGAATCATGTATATCCTTAGGACATCTTGTTTAATAAATCTATACTCTCCTAAAGCTGTTGGGAAATAAGTTTTTAGGTGGGAACCACCTCAGACCCAGAAGCACGTAAAGTGGGTTTTATGATCAGATTTTAGTTTTAGCTTATTTACTTTTGTGTGGTGGCTTTTTCTTTTTTTCCTTCTGGCTAGAGATAATCAAGTATATTATAGTACAAATATATCGTAATAATATTATCTTTTGAAAATACTTACAGTGAAAGTATGCGAGGCTTAACAGCAAAAGTGACTAGTGGTCTTCTGCCCTTGCCAGAAGTGAGTCGTCAGGCCCTTGAAGATGAAGTATCAGTGGAATCTGTGCTTCAGGGAAAGATTGCTGCAGGTATGGTAATGTCACTGAAAACTTAGATTTGATTGATTTGTAAGCTAATGAGCATGTACTGTAATTTTTTTACTGTGGGAGAAAAAACAATACTTGGTTATGGTGGTCTTATATAAGTATAGAACATCTACAATTAGTTATGTAATAACATCTGTATACTCTCAAACACATTTTCACTGAATCTTGGGGTGGTTATTTTTCATTTTTCCTTATGGAAAATGCTGTATACTTTGTATCTTTCAGTGTTGGATATTTATATTTAGAAAATAGAAATAATACACAGCTGGCGTTTTTTTGTTTTTTGTTTTTTTGTGTTTTTTTTTCTCGGGGGGGGGGGGGGAGCGCGTGCGCTTATGTGCACCAGCCAGGGGTGGGGGAAGGGAGAGAGAGACTCTCAAGCAGGCTCCGCACCCAGTGCAGAGCCTGATGCAGGGCTTCCATCTCACAACCCTGAAATCATGACTGAGCCTAAATTAAGAGTTGAATGTTCAACCAGCTGATCCTCCCTGGTGCCCCTGTTATTTCTTTATGATCCATCAGTAAGTTTTATTGGTGATGAATTTGGATTAGAATCTAAGTAGTCATTATAAAAATCTGATTGTAGGGCCGTAGATAATACAAAATACTCAAAGTCTTGTGGTTTGTTTTTTTTCTTTTTTTAAGATTTCATTTATTTATTTGTCAAAGAGGGAAGCAAGGAGAGAGAGAGCACAAGGGGGGTGAGCAGCAGGCAGAGGAAGAACTAGGCTCCCTGCTGAGCAGGGAACCCGATGCGGGACTCAATCCCAGGACTCTGGGATCATGACCTGAGCCAAAGGCAGATGCTTTATCGATTAAGCCACCCAGGCATCCCAGAAAGTCTTATTTCTTAATTCCACTAATCTGAACAAGATTCCAATGTGTAGTTTGATTATATAATGCAGCAGAAAACCATACCAGAGTAGCCATTAAATTGTGGATTTCAGTCTAGTGAAAGATCTTGCAGGAGACTTTTCTGAAAATGAATTTCACAACTATCCATCCTAGCAGGTAGACAACAAAACTTATCAGTCATTTAGCTAGTTAGAGTGCTACCCTCTTGATTATTAAAAGTAGTAACAGTGCTTACTGTATGCCAGGCACTGTAACAACTTTTCATTGAGGTATTAGACCCTTCCTGTTCTGTGTGGCTAAGAATCAAATATCCCAGTTATACAGGCAGCAAGTGGTGAAAGTGATTTTTGAATCCCATGTATTCAGGGCCTTCACTGTGCCATGCTGTTTCCTTAAACTAAGTAGCTGCCCTTACAATGTAGTATATCCAGCTGTGCACTTAGATGCACGGTAGACAACACAAATTGGAAAGTTACCACTAGTCATGTAGCCGCTCAAGGGAAAATTCGAGTCTGTTCTTGATTCCTGTTTTACTTACCTCCCCACATGTTATTCATCAATAAGCCAGTCCTTTTAGTCCTGTCACTGAGCTGAATCTCCACATAAATAAAGTCAATCCACTTGTGTTTATTCACGGTCACTGACCAGGCAGAGGGTATTCTCCTCCGGTGTGGACCCTGTGCTCCCCCTTACTGTCCATTTTCTGCTTCGCTAACATTTAAAAACATAAATCAGATTGCTTAAAAACCTCCCAGTTACTTTATATTTTGTACATAATAAAATCCAGACATGACTAGTAAAGAGTCAAGAAGGACTTTGGTATTTCCTATTGTTATACTAGTTATGTCTTCTCAGAGTTTGAACTCTTCGGAGATAGAATCGTGTGTTCCACTTGATGAGCGCCAGAGCACCTGGTTCAATCATTGTGGTATGATGCAGTGAAAGTGTGAATTTTGGCGTTAGACTCATGATGCACTCTGGCTCTGGTATCTGTACCCATGCATTTTTTGTTTAAGATTTTACTTATTTAAAAAAAAAAAAGATTTTACTTATTTATTAGCAGGAGCAGGGTGGGTGGCAGGCAGAGGGAGAAGCAGGCTTCCCGCTGTGCAGAGAGCCTGACACGGGGCTCGATCCCAGGACCCTGAGATATGACCTGAGCTGAAGGCACTTAACAAACTGAGCCATCCTGTAGCCATACATCTTTGAGCAAGTTGTTTAACTGTATGAAAGCTTAACTAGGGGCACCTGGGTGGCACAGTAGGTTAAAGCCTCTGCCTTCGGCTCAGGTCATGATCCCATGGTCCTGGGATCGACCCCCGCATCAGGCTCTCTGCTTGGCAGCGAGTCTGCTTCCCTTCCTCTTTCTCTACCTGCCTCTCTGCCTACTTGTGATCTCTGTCTGTCAAATAAATAATAAATAAAACCTTAAAAACAAAAAAAGAAAGAAAGAAAGTTTAACTAAACTTTTCTCTGAGTTGCCTTATCTCTGTTGAGGTGTGACAAGGAATAAATGAGATCATCTGTTTATAGCACGTATAAAGGCACCACATGGCATGGTGCCCTTACCGAATGGCTGCTTTATTACTGAGATAATAGATATTCAATATATTTCACTAGTTGGGACCACTCTGTTCTATAAATGCTTAGATTTCACTTTGGAAATGATAAAGTTTTATCTATGATGAGCTGTGTATTATATATGTAGAAGATCTAACTGCTGTTTAGTTAGGTGGTGTACATACGGTATTAAAATAAGCAACATTTTTTTCCCCCTTCCTTCTAGGGCGGAGAGGACTTGCTTGCCTGGCGTGTGGTCAGCATCTGGAGGTGGTGCACTCTCTCACGGGAGAGCGGTTGTCTGCCTATAGATTCAGTGCCGTGAGTCAGCAGCCACCTGTGATCCTGGCTCTGAAGGAATTCTCTTGGCAGAAGAGAGTTGGATTGTTAATTGGATTGGAAGAAGCAGAGGGGAGTGTTCTCTGTCTTTATGACCTTGGCGTGTCCAGAGTGGTTAAAGCAGTTGTTCTCCCTGGAAGGGTAGGTACTGGTTAAGGTCTGTGAGCTTCTGCTTTCTGAGCTGTGCTCCTGCTGGGAACACAGGTGTGTTCACTTCGTGACTGTTCACCGAGCTGTACATTTATAATTTGTTTACTTTTATGACAGTGTGTTCGTTTTCATTAAAAGTTCAAGATCGAAAAGAGGTTCAAGATAGTATATTATCAAAAGAACCTAACACTTAAAATAGAACTTTCTTATTCTTGGTTAGAAAATTGCAGAGTGAAAGTAGGGGTGACATCAAGGGTTCTAACATTCTTTTCTCTAAAAAGTATCATCCAAGTCTTGTTATCCTCAGTTGTGTTTTTCGAGGACACTGAAAGTTTATATTAGAATATTATGTTCATTAGTATGGCATTTTTTTGTTTTGTCTTTTTTAATTTGAAACTGTAGCCTTGGAGCACTGTGGAAGATAGGTCTTCCTTGTTGTTTAAGATTTGAATAATATTTAAATAGTGGATTTATTTATAATTTATTAATTCTAATATATGTATGCCTTCCATATGCCAAACATCTTAACCAGTAGTAAGTATAGAAGTACTTTGAATTCAGGTTGTTTCTTCAGTAGGTTTATTCCTGCTCTTCCATATGCTAAGAAAAAGTATGTGCCCTTACCAAATGTACACACACATATAAATGCAAAATGATGTAAGAGTGGAATTCTCTCTGTACATAGTGTGGAAAAAAAAGTAACAAATATATAATAGCATATAAATACTATACAATATGGACAATATATAAACCATACACAAATGATATATAACATATAAACAAATACATGCATTCATATAAATGTTATGTTGTAGTCATAGAATAGCATTTTTTTTTTTTAAAGTTAAGAGGGAGATAAATGTCAGAATGCTATGTTTTTGCAGTTTGGGGAAACAGACTCAGTGGGCAAATATAGGGGTCTGAAGTGGTTTATATATAGCCTGCTTATCTTATATGTACTTGCTAGTGCAGACGTTAAGGGTAGAATTAATTTAGCAGTTTATTGAGTGCTTACTGTAGATCAAGCTTTGTGCTAAATTTTGGAGATGAGTAGAGACGTAGAACTTGGTCCACACTGTTGAAAAAGCTGATAATCTAGTGGGAGAAGACAGGTCAGAAGTTTACAGCATAAATATAATAAGTATTTTTTTTTTTTAGAATATTTCTTTTTTTTTTTTTTTAAGATTTTATTTATTTATTTGACAGAGATTGCAAGTAGGCAGAGAGGCAGGCAGAGAGAGAGAGGAAGAGAAGCAGGTTTCCCGCTGAGCAGAGAGCCCGATGCGGGGCTTGATCCCAGGACCCTGAGATCATGACCCAAGCCGAAGGCAGAGGCTTAACCCACTGAACCACCCAGGCGCCCCTATAATAAGTATTTTGATAAACTCAAGCACATGGAACATGGAAACAGATAGGTAATTTCTACTCACAGAGGTTGGACTTTTCAGGCAATGAGATCAGCATGTAAAAAGTCACAGTATATGGAACATTTGGGAACTGAGCTTATTTGGAATGGCTGCGGGAGAGGGGAAATCAGAGGTAGGGTCTAAAAGTGCCGAGCGTTGAGATAGTAAATGGCCTTGTTTGTAGTTTGTGGCGTCTGCCTGAACTCTCTGGTGAAGTCATTTTAAGTTTAAAGCAGAACTCTAGTGTAAGAAGCTCTTCGGATTGGAGTAGTTCGGGCAGATAATAATGGTGAGCCGAACCAGGCAAATGACCTTGGAAAGGGAGAGAGGGAGAGGATGGGGCAGATTCAGAATATATTCAGAAGGTGACATGGATAGGACCTGTTGATCATTTGGTTAAGAGTAACTGAGAAGGAACAAGAGTTTTTATTTATTTTTTAAAGATTTTTTTAATGGAGTGTGTGCATGCGCAGGAACAGAAGGGAGGGACAGAGGGAGAGGGAGAAGCAGACTCCCTCGCTGAGCAGGGAGCTCGACATGGGGCTCAATCCCAGGACCCTGGGACCATGACTTGAGCTGAAGGCAGACGTTTTACTGACTGAGCCCCCAGGTGCCCTGAAACAAGAGTCTTAGATAAGTTCCTGGTTGCTCAGGAACTCATGGTCAGCATCCCATGAAAGAGGAAGGAGAAAGGAAGGATTGGAAGAGTAGTGATAGATAACCTTCCATAGAAGTTTGGTTAACTAGTTGTTTTTTGGCTAGGGTAGAATATTTCCTTTTAAAGTTGTTTGCTTTTAACTGCCTTACATTAAAATTAATTAAAGTACCATTATCAGTTAATTCATAGAGTATTTGTGTGGGGAATGCAAACTGAGATAGATTTCTTAACCCCTATCTGAGGGAATTGAAGAGACTGTGCTCTAGTATTTGTAGACATTATTGCCATAATTTGGAAAAGGAAGACAGTCCATGAAATTACAGCTTTCAGAATTAGAAACAATGTAGAATGTTTTGTGTACCAATGAATTATAGACAGAGTCAGGCTTTTGTCTGTGATAATAAATTACAGCCTGAAAAAAAAATAAATAAAAATAAATTACACCCTGAAACAAACTTCTATATTAATGCATAAACCATTGATAATTAATTTCCTCTTTTCTTTCTAGGACTCATCAGTATCATAGTAGAAGTCACTAAGTACTTAATTATCATATATCGTACCTAATTGTGAACTAATAGGAAACAGAAGGAAAGCTGAGTATAAAATACAGACTGTTTATTAGGTACAGACATTTAAAATTTGACACATGAGAGGAAGGGTAAAAACATAGTTCTATAATGTAGCTACAGTATGACTTCTTAAAAATAACTAAAGTTCTTGTTAAATGTCAGTGATCCAGTCACTGTCAAAGCTTAGTGTGAAGTCCATTATTATATGGCCCTTTTAAAGAAGGTTAGACCTCTTCGGGCTTCAAGGCATAAACAGGACTTTTGTTTTAAAGAGTAAACAGTAAATTTTTCTTGAATGATTTATTTTTATTCTTCCTCAGGAAAAGAGGCTATCTGTTCATGGAGTAGTTGGTTGAGAGCTTTGAAGAGAAAAAATCTAGGTTTGAGTTTTACACCTAATGTCTGTGTGACTTGAATAACCCCAGCTAAACTTTCTAAGTTTCAGCATGGTTTCATCTTTGAACAAGTAGAATTATATATGATCCAGTATCCAGGGTTATCATGAATGTTACTGAACCAATTAGTGCAAGGCCTGGCATACAATAAACTTGGAGTAAACATCATTATTATTCCAACTGCATGATTTGTTTTACATTGAAATAATGGTGTCATTTTTATTTTATCTGAAGATTTCATAGTGTTATTCAGATTTACAGGTATCAAATGCAAATTTTTAATTCTCTAATAGAAAATGTTTAAATCCATGATAACTAATAACCTGCTTTAACTTCCAATTTGTTTGTTGAGTTTTTTAATTGTATTTTCTCACTTTGTATAAGAAAAACAAATGCTTTATTCAATGCTTTTCTAGGTGACAGCAATTGAACCCATAATTAGTCATGGAGGAGCCAGTGCCAGCACTCAGCATTTGCACCCAAGCCTGCGATGGCTTTTTGGTGTGGCCGCAGTGGTGACCGATGTTGGACAGATCCTTCTTGTTGACCTGTGTCTGGATGATATGTCATGCAGTCAAAATGAGTTAGAAGCCTCAGGTAATTGTTTAAAACCCAAAACTGAGCATCTGAATATTCTGATGCAGTGGATTGGTTTGTTTGTTTTTTTTTTAATAGTGAAAAATTTTTATATAGAAGCTTCTCTTTATGTGTCTTTGTTTCTTTTATTGTTTGGACCTATTGCATTACTGTTTTGAGCACTGGATACTTTTGCATGAGTTACTCTGTTTTACTGATGAGGTGTTCATATACTTAAAGAAGGTCTTGTAAGAGATGGAGATTTTTATTTCTTTTTCCATATACACTTGAAAAATAGCTGTTATTAAGTATATGCTGGAAGAGGGGCTGAAAGTATAAAGTCTTGATCTTTATCATATAAGACAGTCTAAAATTATGTACTGTGTAGGATCTAACATAGTATTTTGGCACACTGATTTTATGCCTGCAGTAAGACCCAAGTTAGAAATAAGGTAGTATAATAGGAAAAAAAACAGTTATCAAAGGTTTTCTTTCACAAAATAACGTCCTAAGATAGAACTAATGCTACTTAAATTTTTAAAAAGTGAAGAGAGAGAATTTTCTTCCTTTAACACGAATACTTAATGTTTCTAAATCTTCTCCTTATCAAGTGCTTGCAGTTCTTTGACTTTTATTTATGGGATGTTTATGTGATTGGTTTATGCTGGGAGGAGTGCTAACCTAAAACCTAAAATCTTTTTTTTTTTTTTAAGATTTTATTTATATATTTGACAGAGATCAGAAGTAGGCAGAGAGGCAGACAGAGAGAGAGGGGGAAGCAGGCTCCCTGCTGAGCAGAGAGCCAGATGTGGGGCTCGATCCCAGGACCCTGGGATCATGACCTGAGGTGAAGGCAGAGGCTTTAACCTACTGAGCCACCCAGGCGCCCCTAACCTAAAAATCTTAAAAAGTGTATGTGTTATAATGTTTCAGGAAAGGACCATTTGATCTTGAAGACCTTCTTGATAGTTAAAGCAATCCTGTAGTATTAGGGCAGAGCTGTTCCTCTGTGGATCAGCTAAGAAACAAATGATGATTATTTTATCCCAGTTTATAATGAGCATAACTAATAAAAATTGTCAGTGCATAGTAAAACTGATTAAAACTACAAGTAGTAAAAATTGTATTTTATCAAAAACTTAAGAACCAGGTCAGATTTCTGAGCAAAATTTTAAATCTGTAAAATGCGACTTGAAAAAAAACTTACCTGGCAGAAATAATGGCAACATGGGCACTTGGGAAAAAAAAAAGAAAATTCTCACAATGATAAAAACGTTATCTTAAAATCTGGTATGTGCAAAGACCTATGACTGATTAACTGAGTAAAGTTTAAAAGAAAATAATTGACTAGCAGAAATAACAGTAATTAAAAATGAATTTATAGAATATTAGAAATGCTGGGGTGCCTGGGGTCTCAGTGGGTTAAGCGTCTGCCTTCGGCTCCGGTCATGATCCCGGGGTCCTGGGATCAAGTTCCGCATCTGGCTCTCTACTCAGCAGGGAGCCTGCTTCGCCCTCTCTCTCTGCCTGTCTCTCTGCCTACTTGTGATCTCTCTCTGTCAAATAAATAAATAAAATCTTTTTTAAAAAAAAATGCTTGAACTGCTCTTTATGGAAAATTGATAGAGGACTTCAATAGTCTTTTTTTTTTTTTTTAAGATTTTATTTATTTATTTGACAGAGAGAGAGATCACAAGTAGGCAGAGAGGCAACCAGAGAGAGAGGAGGAAGCAGGCTCCCCGCCGAGCAGAGAGCCCAACGTGGGCCTCAATCCCAGGACCCTGGGACCATGACCCCAGCCGAAGGCAGAGGCTTTAACCCACTGAGCCACCCAGGCGCCCGAGGACTTCAATAGTCTTGATGGAATTTTGTTGCAGAGTTTTGTAGATAATATCATTCTAGATGTAAGGCTAACTAAAAATGCTTATATTCATAATTAAAACTCTTCAGATCAAAATAGTGGAGTTAAAACATCCTTTATAAAATCAGAGGTCAACAATCAATAGTTGAATTCAGCACAAGGATGATTTTATAATGGAACTCTTTGGATTGTGATCAGAGATCAGAATCATTTCTCAGGTATAAGATTTACAGAGCTGTTGAATAAAAAATTGGGGTTTAATGCAGAAGTTTTTGTTTATGATAGTAATTTATGATTACAACTATTTGCACTTCACTGTAATACACTTAACACAGAAAATGAAGTTCTGGGGCGCCTGGGTGTCTCACTCAATTAAGCATGTGCCTTCAGCTCAAGTCCCTAATCAGCTCAAGTCCCGAATCGGGCTCCTTGCTCAGTGGGGAGTCTCTTTCTCCGCTCTCTGACCCTCCCCGGTGCACGCATGTGCTCTCTCCCTCTCTCGCTAATAAATCTTTTTTTTTTTTAAACGAAATTCTTGATATTTATCATACTATACTGTTTTATACTTTTCCAAACTTGGTAGAACTCCCACATATCCGTCATCTAAATTTAAGTTGGTTTTCAGAATTTACCATATGTGCATCGTTTTTCTTTTCCCTCTTCCCCCTTTTGCCTCTGCATTAATTTAAAGCAAACATTGGCTGTCCTACCATGTAATCATAATGCCATGATCAGTCCTAACTATATTAATAATAACTCCTTGGTGTAGGCTAATAATGGGTCTGTAATCAGATGGCTGTGGTTGGCTCTGGAGTATCTTTTTGCATTTGTATTGTTTGAATCTGGATCTGAACACGGTCCACACATGACACTTGAGTTATGTCCCTGTCTCTTTGAAGGTAGAGCGGACCTCCCTCTATCCTCTCCTTTCCTATTTATTTTTCGTTCTTCTGACTTGCTGAAGAAGTTATTGATAGAATGCCCCACATTTTGGAATTAGTGGAGTGTTTTCATGTGGTGTCACTTACATTTTGTATTTTCTGCAAATGAAAGTTAGCTCTGATTAGGTTCAGATGTGACATCTGGCAGGGACACTTCCAGAAGTGCTGGGTATTTCCTGCTGTATCACATTGGGAGGCATGTGGTGTCTTGTTTCACCTTTAGTGATCAGTGGGTCCAAATGATGACACCACGAACCTTGTGAAAGTTTCCCATCTGCCTTTGTACCAGCGATTCTCAACCAGGGCTGACGTTTGCCCTCTAGGGGATAATATCCTGGGGACGTTTTTGGCTGTTGCTCCTGGAGGGAGATGGTGCTTCTGGCATCTAATAGACCGGCCAGGGATGCAGTTCACTGTTATGTAGTGCATAGGACCATTCCCCCCCAGCAAAAATTTATCTGACCCAGAGGGTCTGTGGAGCCAAGATTGAAAAACCCTATTTAAATTGTTTCATCCATCGAGATTGTTACCTAAATCTTTTGATTCAGTAGGGATATAAAAATGATTTTGAAATTCTCTTAATCTAAAGAATTTTTTCATTAACTAGGGCTGTTTACCCTGAGATACAGTTTGTTTGGAAGAGGCAGGATAAATGCTTACTATTTCTTTAAGTACTAATTTTCAGGGTAAGGAGTTGGTACACGGTTACTTAAAATGGTTCAGTAAGATCTTTTGTTGGTGAGGACAGGAACTCAGGAGGTTTGTGTACTTCATGTGTTTCGTTCTTTTACATTCGTTATTGTTTATTGATGTTCAAAAGAAAAAATTTTTTTAAACTCATGAGAACCCCTTCATGTAATCTGACAAATCCCCTTTAGACGTTGATAGTTTCCTAGATTTTTGGCACAAGATGTACTAGGCTTATCTTAGTATTTTCTGCTCCAGACCTGGAACTGGCCATTTCTCCAAGGGGAATATTTAGGTTCTTAGTTCTAAATTTGAATAAAGAAATCATCAGCTTTTTTTTTTTTTTTTTAAAGAAAACCCAGTCAGCTTTGTTTATGATTATTAAGGAAATTGTGTAATCTTTTTTTTTAAAAAGTGTACTTCAGATAATATTTGAGATGTACCGTGAGGTTTTAAAAAAAAAATCACACAGTTAAATGTATTTTGAAAATTAGAGCATTTAATTAGGCATGGTTGGCTGTTTTATAGTTCAGTGTGCTTTGTTATCACTAATCTAATTTTAATTGACCACAGTAGTCCTCAGTTGCAGCTTGAATAGTGGCTAAAACGTTTGCTTTTATGGTTGTTGTGATCTCTTAATCTTGTCTTGTTTTTTTAGACCTTGAAGTTGTAACCGGCATCCCAGCGGAAGTGCCGCACATCAGGGAGACCGTGATGCGTGAGGGCCGCCACCTGTGCTTCCAGCTGGTGAGCCCGTCGGGCACCCCCGTGTCAGTCCTTCGCTACATCAGCAGGACGAACCAGCTCGCTGTGGGCTTCTCTGATGGCTATCTAGCTCTTTGGAATATGAAAAGCATGAAAAGAGAGTAAGTACAGCTTCTTCTCTTACTTGATTATTGGTAGTTTCTTTCTGAATATAACTTTTTTTGGTTTTGTTTTGTTTTTTAAATTAAATTTTATTTTTTTAGTGTTCCAAGATTCATTGTTCATGCACCACACCCAGCACTCCCTCTATGCAATACGTGCCCTCCTTAACACCCGTCACCAGGCTCTCACAATGTCCAACCCCTCACCCCTCCAAAACCCTCATTTTTGTTTCTCAGAGTCCACAGTCTCTCATGGTTTGTTTCCCCCTCTGATTTTTCCCCAACTCACTTCTCTCCAACTCCCAATGTCCTCCTCAATTACTACTATTTTTAAATTAGCATAAAGAGAAAAGGGTATGGTTAAAAATAAGATTTTTTTTTTTTTTTAGTTTTATTTATTTAAGTGATCTCTACACTCCATGTGAGGCTCGAACTCATGACTCCAAGATCAGAAGGTGCATGCTCTCCCGACTGAGCCAGACAGGTGCCCCTCTTCTTTTTTTTTTTTTTTTTTTTTTTTAAATAAAAAATCTTTAAAAAATGGATACAGAAGTGACCCTTAATTGAGGGAGGTAGCAGCTCAGCATTATAAACTTTTGATCTCTTTAAAGAGTTAAGGAGATGCCTGTTTATCTCGTAAGTTGTCAGTTTAATATTCATTTTTTTCCAAGGCATGTTGTATTTATTTATTTACTTAGTTAGTTACTGACTTACTTTATTTATGGCTAAGTGCCAGGATGAAGCGGCAGTGCCAGTCCCTAGTAGCTCCATGGGGTGAGTCCACCCCACCTCTCTTTGCTTGAGAACCTTTTACCAGCTCTTGTCTTTGAACTGCTGCTAAGTGAATGCCCAGGGAACCTGGTTTCTGTAGTCTTTCCCCTGGCGCTGTCATCTCTTGGCTAACTGTTGCTTTCTATGTGGTTTGTGGGAACTCTTTGGATTCTCATTCACTGGGGTGTCATGATGGGGAAACTTAAGTGCAGGGAGCTGAGATGGGAGTGTTGTGTCCGTGTTCGTCTTTCGTAGGGGGTCTCTTGCTGGTAGCAGTCCACAGTGGCCTACCCTCACCTGACAGGAGGGGCTGGTTTACACACGCGTGTGTGGGGGCACGTTAGTAGTTTTGGCCCTTCCCAAGGCCGTGTCCATTGTCTTGCCATCCTGTGTGCGTTACGATCAGGCGATTCTCACACGAGACCCCTTATTCTTTCTTCATGAAATTATAACTTAAAAGTATGAACTGTCCTACTTCTTGTCCCTGTTGTAGATACTACACGCAGCTGGAGGGTGGCAGAGTTCCCGTGTATGCCGTCACTTTTCAGGAACCTGAGAACGATCCGCGTAATTGCTGTTACTTGTGGGCTGTTCAGTCGACACAAGATAGGTAAGTGTGACACGTGTGGTTTTTAAAAATACTTGTCAAAGATGAGGCCACATTTCATTTTATTGGGAAAAGCCTTGTAGTATACTGTTCTTTTTTTTAGCGAAAACAGCATAATTCAGGGAATTAGCAAGTGGTAGTTGAAAGGACTTTGAAAGTTAAATGTTTCTACGTGGTTGAGGAAATTCTGGGATATCAGTGAGAAAAATGGTGCTTGTTTGACTTGCTCAAATGCTCTTTCGGAGTAAGCCAGTACAGGTGAGTGGGCAGCCTCTTACTGCCTTAGACAATTTTTATGGCCTTCTGTGTTCTTGCACTCCTAAAATTTCATTTCTTCTCTTTGTTGTGTATGTCTCTCTCATTTTTATTTACCCTCACTCTGCTCCCTGGTCCTCCTGTTTGCCTTTTTCAGTATATTCTTAGCATTAACTTGGTTAGTTTTTCTGTCATAAGGTTTAATTTTGTCCCAGTTATAGCTAGTGAAAAATCTTTCAACTACCCATTAAGTTTGTTCAAATTGAATCGTGTAAGTATTGATTTTGTGTTATTTTTCTTTGGTGTTTTGTTCTTTCTTGGATGATGAGTGAAACAGTTGAGCTTGTGGTATAAATCCTGTGATGGTGATAACGTGCAGTTCCCAGTACTTTCTCTTCCCAAGTCCTTACTGTGGCTTGAGGTACCTGAGTTACGGTCAATTTGGTTTTTTTGTTGTGTATGTGTGTGTTTTGTTTTTGTTTTTGTTTTAGATTTTATTTATTTATTTGTGTGTGTGTGAGAGAGAGAGAGAAAGAGCACAAGTAGGGGGAGCAACAGGCAGAGGGAGAAGCAGGCTCCCCACCAAGCAAGGAGCTTGATGTGGGACTTGATCCCAGGACCCTGGGATCATGACCTGAGCTGAAAGCAGACGTTTAACTGGCTGAGCCATCTAGGCGTCCCTGGATTTTGTGTTCCATGTCCCTACTTGGTGGTTTGGCCTTGCTTTTCTCTGTTGTAAGTCAGGAAATGAAGAATTATTTGCCACTTTGAAATTTGTCAGTCCTGGAAACATACTGAAATGTTTCATAGAGAGCCCACTGTTGGGCTACCCCTTCTTTTTTTTTTTTTTTTTTTTTAGATTTTATTTATTTATTTGACAGAGCGATCACAGGTAGGCAGAGAGGCAGGCAGAGAAGAGAGGAGGAAGCAGGCTCCCCGCTGAGCAGAGAGCCCGATGTGGGGCTCGATCCCAGAACCCTGGGATCATGACCTGAGCCGAAGGCAGAGGCTTTAACCCACTGAGCCACCCAGGCGCCCTGGGCTACCCCTTCTTAAGTCAAACCCATATTTCCTTTCATCTGAGCGTAGTGGGGGACAGCAGCAGTTGAAGGGATGTGCCCTGTGAGGGCTCTGGATGGTGGGCAATGTGAAGGGACTTTTATCTAGTCAGTTGTGATATTCTGCTTATTTTTCCTCCTAGTATTGTCTCTTAGGATAAGTTCTATTGATTTTTTATTCTTTATGTGGGTTTTGTATTTTTTTCTGAATTTCACACACTAAATTCTAGAGTGCTTTCCTCTTATTTTGGAACTTGGCGAATAAGACTGCCTTCTTTTTTTTATCATGCCACTCTTGATTTTTGTAGTGTTATCTGTAAGTGATGCCCACTCTGTTCTTATAATCATGAAGCTTATCTGAATATTCTATGTTCCTGATTTTCTTTTGTAAAATCCCTGTGAACTGTATACACTTCTCTTTGTTCTCTTTTGAGGTAGTTTTCAGAGCTCTCTACAGCTGATTCCTGTCAAGGTGGGAGCTGGGGCTCCAATCCCCCTGTGCTGTCAGAAATCCACATTTAACTTTGGACACCCAGTGCTCGCTTCGGCAACACATATACTAACTTTGGACACCCATCCTGCTCCCCAAATTTAGCTACTGATAGCCTGCTGTTGACTGAAGCCCTACCAATAAACATCAGCAATTAGCACATATTTTGTGTGTTAAATATGTTACATAACTATATTTTATAGTATTGCCTTTTGGCTTATTTTTTTCAGTATATCTATACTGTGCAGTTCATCTGCAAGTTTTCTCAAATTGTTACAAATCTCAAAAAAATTTCCCATTTGTATTTATTGAAAAAAATCTGCATACAAATGGACCCATACAGTTGAAACTTGTGTTGCTCTAGGGTCAAGTGTATTTGTGTTTGAAGTACAAACGAATCATAGATTAAAATATGGGCAGAATATACTGTTCTCTGTTTCTCTTACGGTGATGCCCAAAATTTACTTCTCTTATTCACAACATACCGAGTAAGTAACCCATAGGAACAATTCTCTAATGACTTTTAAACCACTTAGTAGTACTGTATATAATGTTCTTTTAATAGGACAGGGTCAATTTCATAGGAAGGTTGGGTTATTTATTCCTACATGATTTACTTTGCGTTTGTCACTATTATTGATGTGAGGTACTTTTGAGATTGGTATTTTGTGGGCTTCCAGTCTTTGATTTGGGCCCTTCAGTTAGCACGTCATGGGCCTCTTTGAGAATCTGATGAAGGCTGTGATATATATTGGTATGTGACTGTAACATGATTTAAGGCAGAATTCCTCACCTGTGGTCTGTGGGTAGACCTAGAGCAGTCTGTGAGCTCCCCGAAATTATATATAAGATTATTTGTGTTCATTTATATATGTATATGAGCAATACATAATAAAATATATGTACATCTGTACAAATAATATGTGCATACATGTATAAATAATATTTTACACAGGTAAATAATACATATATAAGTAATACTTATACACATGTTGGTATGTGTATGTGTGTGTGTATATATATATGTGTGTGTATATATATATATGTATATAGATGTAGTTGGTATTGGTATTGGTATATATAGATGGTATTGGTATTATAAGTAGATGAAAACAATACAAACTCAGATTACAAGTCTAACTTAGAAAGGTGATGTCGTCCTTCTTTTTCCCCATCAGAGTGTTTATTTAAACAGAATTTAAAAAAGAACAAAAAGAATCACTATAGACTGATTATACCACCACAGAATTATATAGGTATAGATTTTAAATTGTTACCATAGTGCTCATCAATTATAATAAAAACCACATTAATTTTTAATTTTATTTTTATTTAAATTCAATTAATTAACATGTATTGTTTCAGAGGTGGAGGTCAGTGATTCATCAGTCAAGCCACATTAATTTTATAATATGGGAAAGTGGATGAAAAAACTGACTGGTTTTCCCTTTAATGTTTGTTGTCTGCGGTTTATCCTGTTTAATATTTGGTCTTTTAGAGGTTATTCTTTGTTTCACAACCTTGTGTTTATTCATTCCACACACTAATTGAGTGTTTATATGTACTAATGATTGTTGTAGAGAATGGAACGCTGTGTAATGCCAATAAATTTCTGTTCTTCTAGATGTTCTCTTTCAGCAAGTATATTTCATAAATATACTAGTGCACATATTTCATATAATTTCAGGTAGTGATGTTAAATACAGAAAAATAAAGTTGGGAGAGGAGATACAGACTGTGCGGTAAAGGGAACTGTTCTTTGAGATAGTGTAGTTGGGGAGATTTGAATGAAGGCAGTTGGGGCGAGTAGGTAGCAAAGCCATGGGGATATCTGGGAGAAAGAATTAAAAGGACTTAGAAAAATATCTCGAGGAGAGCAAGAAGAGCGGTAAAGGGTAGAATGCAGACTGGTCATAGATGAGGTCAGAAGAGTGGAACTAGTTTATATAGGGCCGTGGAGGCCAGGATAAGGTAAGTATATGAGTTCGGCCTGACTAGACCTGGCCAGTTAAATCAATTTCTGGTGGTAGGGTCTGAGCATTAGTATTTTTTCAAAGCTCCTTTGGTGATGCTCACAATAAGCAACCAAGATAGGGAACCACTAGGCCAGAGTTAGACTAGCTAGAGAAGAAATCTGGGAATCCTTCTGCACATGGAGTTAATTGATGGTGGAGAAGGAGAGGGTATAACAGCCAGCAGAGGACTGCGGGTCATGTAGTGTGAGGAACATGAAGATCTTGTGGTATCCTGGAGATCAAGAAGAATGTGTGTACTAAGAAAGATCTGCCAGAAAGAATAAGAATTCACATTCAGACAGCATAGAAATCTGTGCTCTTGATACCTAATGAACGCTGTCCTTGAGCAGAGAGGAGTTGATTGGGGATCTTGGCCATATATTCATACTGTGTAGCCCTCATCCTGTGGCCCCAGGCGGATCTTCATTTTAGGTAGAAGCCTCACGAGATGGCGGAAGAGACCAGGAAAAAGGAGCAAAGGATATGCGGTCCCCTCAGGATGGTTTTCTGTAGTTGCCGTGGGATAATTTGGTGTGCATCCTTTTGGCCAGAACGGGGGCCTGCTGTGCCGAGCTCAGAGCACACCTGTTGAAGATGGGGCGAAGCAGTGTTGGGTAAACCACTGTAGGCTCTGCCGCATACGAGCCCACCTAAAGTGTACAAATGACATCAGCTTAAGCAAGTTAGAATCTGTTAAAAATAAAAATCAGTTATTGTTTCAAAGGACTGCATTTTGTGAAAACAGCCAAATCACTGGAATTTCTTTACATTGACCTTAGTTTTGTCGTGTGCACTCAATATTGTATACTGGGCAGTAAGAGCTGCTTGATATATTAATAGGATCTTGAGTGTTTCTTCTCAGCTCGTTTCTGTTTCTTTCAGTGAAGGGGATGTGTTGAGTTTACATCTACTTCAGCTGGCCTTTGGTGATAGAAAGTGTTTGGCATCAGGACAAGTCTTGTATGAGGTAAATGGTACCGGGAATACGGGTTCATTCTGACCATTTTATTGTTGTTTGACTATTTTAGTCTTTGTTTTAAAATATTAACATCCTGAAAAGTCCTTCTATTCCAGTTAATGCTGTATTCACAATGTAGTAGAAGTGTTAGATTAGGGATCAGAAGACGAGCAGTTGTGTCAGCGTAGCCTTCTGAACTTCCCCACATACCATTTTCATCTAAACTGAGGGGATTGGACAAGACTCATTTCGTGGCTTCATTGGTACCCAGGAAAAGGAGCTCCACTTTGTTGCTCTAATATGGCAAGCAGTAAGCCATGGGGTGACTTTATAAACAGCCTTGGGGCACCCGACTGGCTCATTCGGTGGAGCATGCAACCCTTGATCTCAGGGTTGTGAGTTTGAGCCCCATGTTGGGTTAGACATTGTTTAAAATCTTTTTTTGTTTGTTTGGGTTTTTTTTTTGAAAAATAGAGTGCAAGTGGGGTGGAGGGCAGAGGGAGAGGGAGAGAGAAAATCTTAAGCAGGCTCTACGTTCAGCATAGAGCACAATCTGGGGCTTGATCTCACAACCCTGAGATTATGACCTGAGCCAAAATCAAGAGTCAGATGCTTAACTGACTGAGCTACCCAGCGCCCCACTTAAAAATAAAAATATTAAATAAATAAATAAATAAATAAATAAATACAAATTTTTTAAATTAAAAAAATTGTCTTGTCACTTATAAAAAAGATAAATGCGTTAGTCTTTCAGATGACTGAAATTTTTCCAGCGAAATTCTTGAAGACAAAGTGGCATGCTGCTAATAGCCACCTGGTCAGCCCCTACTTCCTTTCTGTAGAACAGGCTTTCTTAAGCTAGTGTTTGAGGTTATATGGATGGCCTTTAAAGAATCCATAAAGTCTGTGAATTATCTGAGACATTTTTATGATTATGCATTTTTCTGGAAGAAAGTTTCATAGCTTTTCTTAGGTTCTTTTTTTTCCCTCCAAAGATTTATTTGGGAGAGAGAGCGAGCATGTATGCACAAGTGGGAAGGGCAGGGAGAAGAAGGGAGAATCCCAAGTAGACTCTGTGCTGAGTGGAGAGCCCAATGTGGGGCTTGATCCCAGGACCCTGAGACCGTGACCTGAGCCGAAACCAAGAGTCAGACACTCACCCAACTATGCTACCCAGGCGCCCCAGCTTTTGTTAGATTCTTAAAGAGATTGATGAGGAAAAAAAAGGGGGGACTGTTGTTCTAGAGCAAGAATGTCACTCTGAACAGAGGAGCAGGTTTGCTGGCCTGGTGTGTCTTTGTGCAGAATAGTGATGGTCAGTCCAGTTCACACTCCAGCCCCAAGTACCTGAAGGTTCCCACGTTTGATAACTGCTTTAGAAGGTTTGTTGGTCATTATTTTGAGACTAAGTTTATCTGTGTTTTATACTACATAAAATTTCAGAGGCCTTTTCAAGTGATTTGTTCTCTTTGTAACTTTTTTGTGTTTTCTTTGTATCATGTGAAAACTCTTTAAGTTCAGAGAACATTTAATTTTTGAATGACTTCTGGCTTAGAGTTCTATGAAGATAGAGATTTGTGTGCATTTTCTGTTTCAGGGGTTAGAGTACTGTGAAGAAAGATACACACTGGACCTCACGGGTGGCATGTTTCCTTTGAGAGGACAGACAAGTAATACCAAACTGCTGGGATGCCAGAGTATAGAGAAATACCGATATCACGGCGACAGAGAGGAAGGTATGAATGAAGGTTGGTTAAAAGCACTCTTATATGTCATGTGGAATGCTTGATTTTGATAGTTACCTTGATGTAAGATTTATGACAGATTTATGACATCCACCTTGATGGAAGATTTATGCTTTTTTAGAGTTCATACTCCTGGCAGTTAAAAAATTGGAATACTGACTATGGAATTTCTTTTAGGTCCGTATGAGACAGTCCGTATTCTTACTTTGCGGTTTGCTGTGCAGAACTCAAGAGTCCAGTAGCTTGAGGGACCCTTGTATTTTAATCCAGCTTTTTAAACAGACAAGAATGGTCTCTAGTTTTGACTAGTATGAATAGTCTGTGAATAATGGTTCCTTCTGTGTATTTTTTGAGACCTGGTGGCAAACAGACCTTGGTTGTCTTTAATCTTTCTCTTTCCTTTTAGTATCATCCCTTCTTCCTGGTAAACAGCCTTTGCATGGTCAAAATGGCATAGATTTTGGAATCCCTCATGGCTTCGGATCTCAGCTCTGTCACTAATTGTGACCTTTGATGAATTATTTAACATTTCTGAGCCTCCCTTTCCCCATCTGAATGGAGTAACGCAGTTGGACCTTTTGCAAAGGGTGGCTGTGAGAAGTAAATGTGATGCCGGTGTAGGTTCATTCAGCTCTGGGCGTGTTCCCTACAGCCGTGCTTGCGTGTGTGCTTCCCGGGACTCATCCTCATGCTTAGCCCCTTTGTCTGGACGTGTCCTCTGTGCTTGTCCCATGTTGGTTTTTGTGGCCCAGTCTTCACATCTAACTAAACACGCCCAAAACACAGCTCTTCAAACTCTCCCTCTTGTATTCCCTACTCCCCTCTTCTTTCTGTGTTTCCTATTAGTTGTGTCTCAGATGTTTACTTTTTCTCTCGTTGGTGCCTCTTACCTTGTTCCTATCTTTCCATTCCCCACAACCATCATCCAGGTACTAGTCTTCCCCCTCTTTCCCATAGAGCTGGATCAGCCCTTCTCAACTAGAATCCTCTAAAGAATCAAGCCCTGTGCCTCGAGGCATCCATTTTTGGTATTGATATCCTCTGTGTTCCCTTGTTGGGAGAATATGCAATCAAATAAATGAATCAAAATAAATAAATCAAATAAATTCCTACTTTTACCTCCAATACCTCAAAGTTGCCAAAGTGTTAAGTGAAAACAAGCCGCGATATAACTTTTCTGATGAGTATTTTTTTTTTGTAAAATCTTCTTGAAATGGAGAGACAGTAAAGATATGAATGAAACCTTTTTTATAGAACGAGCCATAGAAATGCACTTTGACATATCAGACATGATAAAACTTAATTTATGACAAGATGTTGCTGAAATTTTATTTGGGGTAATTTTACTTTGTGATTATTTATTCAATTTATAAAAATTATATTCTTTTCTTTTAGCTCTGTCTCCTGACACTAGTGTCTCAGTCTTTACCTGGCAGGTGAATATATATGGACAAGGAAAGCCTTCTATGTATTTGGGGCTTTTTGACATAAATCGTTGGTATCATGCGCAGATGCCAGATTCGTTAAGGTAGGATTTCGCCCTCTCTTCTCTTTCATATTTGTATGTGTAGCAGCTCGGTCATTTAATGATTTTGTAACATTTTCTTTTAGAGCAGGAGAATATCTGCATAATTGCTCTTACTTTGCATTGTGGTCACTGGATTCTGTTGTGAACAAGACTTACCCGCGTTACATCTTGGATATACTAGTTAATGAGAGAAGCTTAAGTAGAGGAATTCCCCCTTCATATCCACCTCCCGAGCAGTTTTTTAACGCAAATATTTACAACTTTGGTATGTGTTTCCTTAACATTATCTTGAGAAAAATAACATGCACAAGCACATCTGTGTGGGTGTCTGTACGTGTAATATGTATTTGTATAGTATGTGCGGTACGTATGTAGTGTGTAGCATGCAGGTATATATGCTTACCTGTTCATGTCTCGTTACTGTTAGTTAATATATGGGTAACTTGGGAAATTTAGTTTGATATGTACACCAGAAATTTAATACTTAGGTATTTTATAAAGATACCATCACTTATGAATTCGCTAGAAAAGATAAGTAGTATTTATGTTAAGTTTGGGATCTTGTCAGAATGGAAATATTTGGAAAAGTTATTTTAAAATTTATTGTATGTAATAATTTTGATATCTTGCCTAGCAGTCTCTCGTTAGGATAAATTTTGTTGTATTAATGCCGTCTACTATATAATACGTAAGCAGATTTTATTTTATTTTTTTTTTACATCTTTTTTTTAGATGCCACTTGTTTGTTAAACTCAGGAATTGTTCATATAACTTGTAATGGCTTTCAAAAGGAGGTAGGTAACAAGTAATAATGTGGACAGAGTGTCTTAATGAACTGAAGTCAGACCATGGATTTAAACTTTATTTAGTGTTAATTATATAAACTGTTGTTTCAGCTTAAATGGTAGCTTCTGCTAGGTTTGTGATATGAGCAACTAGTAGCATCAGTTACTGATGGCAGCGTGCCAGAAGAAGTATTGGGGTTGTGTGGATGTTAGCTACTTGAACCGTAAGGAAAAGAACGGAAGTAGGTCAGTGCCTTCACCGTATCTCTTTGTATCCATACTCTTCATTCTCTTCTTTCTTCTCGGGAAGCTTATGAATGAGGGAAGTAATGCAAAGAAGATACCTAGCACAGTGTCTGGCGCAGAGCAGGCAATGACTAGGTGTTGAAAAAGACTTCTCCAGGAAAACACAAAATGACAGATTTTGAAATTGATAACCGGCTAGATGTGCCTGAATGCCATATTTATACTTCATATTGGATCTCTCTGACATTAGATCAGGAGGAATAAACTGCAGGGTGTGTGTAGGGGTGTGTGTGTGTGTGTGTGTGTGTGTGTGTGTTCATTAAGACCTGTCACCAAGTCTGTCAGCTGTCAGCATTGGAGAATGTAACAGGGTTACCTACCAAAGACAGAATGCCACCCAGAGTATCTTCATCAGTAATATTATTTTTAACTAGCGTGCATTGGTTTAGCTCAAGAACTTGTAAACCCTTTTCCTTGCAAGAAGTGTAAAAATGGAGTCTTAAAATTTCTATTCAGTGTCTTTTAGCTTTATTCAGAATATTAAGTACAAAGTAGATGATAAGTTTATTAATTCTTAAATTTGATTATTTGAAATTATGTATTAATGTTTATTCATCAATCTTTATAGACTTTGAGGTTTTTAAAGAAATCAGGAGCATCTCTCAGTGAATTCATACCTGATGGCTATAATCGATGTCTTATGGCTGGCCTTCTGTCACCAAGACTTACTGATACTCACCCTTCCAGTTTAAGTCAGGTGAGATGATTTATAACGCTGTTGTTTCTTTTGTTATTAGCTTTCTATTATAGTATTACATTATTATAGTAAAAGTCTACTAGATAGTTTCTGCAAAAGTAGATTCAGTAGTAATAATGCTCATGCTTCATGATCAGTAGCTGTGGTCTTAGATTTGGCTTAAAATACATACTACCAGGACTCAGTAGGCCATAACTTGGCACTAGGTTCACTTAGCTGTATAGAAGGATTTAGGACAGAAGCCACATTGTGGCGGCCCCAGGCATGTCACGAGTAGAAGTTGTAACAGGCCAGGGGCCATTTTCCAGCCCCTGTGAGTAGTGCATAGGTACAAGTGAGTAAGACCTCGTGAGTAAAAATCATCTTGACTTAGGTGGATCTCATGGTCTAGAACACAAGTATGTGATCACTGGCATGAGAGTCACTGGGAACTTGTGCTGTCATAGGACTGTTGAATCAGAAATAGGAGTGGAACCCAGCACTCTGTTTCAAAAAGCCCTTGATGTCGTGGCGCCTGGGTGGCTCAGTCAGTTAAGCGTTCGACTCTTGATTTCGGCTCAGGTCATGATCTCAGGTTCCTGGGATTGAGTCCTGCTTTCCCTCTCCCTTGGCTCCTCTGCCTGCTTGTGCTCACACACTCTCTCTCTCAAGTAAATCTTAAAAAAAGAAAAAGCCCTTAATGTGATTCTGATGCAGTGTTCTGAGAACCGCTGCTTTATAGAAACCGGTATCTTCTGAGATCCTGTGAGGAGATTCCAAGTTCCTGCAGAACAAGGCCGTTCTAGAAGTGAGACTCACTCATGGAAACCAAAATCTCAACTTCCTAGTGGAGGTTTATAATCCATTCAGTTTTCCTGGTCCCAGTACATTTTACCTACCAGGGAACATTCTAACAGTAAACAGTGTTGCCTGGGGACAGCTCATAATTCACATTTAATTTAACTCATTATTTGTTAGTAAAACACGCTAGAATAAAGTAAGCTCCATTTTCCAATGGAGAAAGAGAAAATGTTAACTCTCCTAAGTAGTGTTTGGATAAAGTTATTTTAAAAATTACAGATGTGTAACATTATGAATTGCTGGAAAAAGAGCCTTTTAAACACCCATGGAATATAAATATTGCCACTCATGGTTTAACATTTGCGGTTGGATTTTAATACTTAATTTCATGGAATAAGTGAAATATTCGATACCGTTATCACTGGGAGATTTCCCCCCCTCCTTCTTCTCCTTTTATATTTGGTACCTGTGTAAATATTGACCACGTGGTCATGTCGTGATCATGGTCGATGTTAATGTTCTTATTACATAGCTTGTTTTTTCCTGGAGTTTCTAAGTGGCCTTAAAACAAAACAAAACAAAACCTTGCCTAGTCTCACACAAGCTTAATTTTTTCTTCCAGTTAGTTTTTGTTTTTTGTGGTGCTCCTTTAAATGAAGGGTCTGACCTTCTGTTAGATCACCTTCATTGCCCAGCAGTTTGTCGCCTTTGCCTCTAGTTCTGTTTTGGGGGAGACTTCTTCATCATCTACCTGTCTTCCCATCAGCTTTTTAAAAATTTGACCCTCATATAAAATTTCTGTGAGTACTTTTTCTTTGATCAGTCTTTTGTTTCTAGTATTCTGTTTTATGGATGAACTAGCTGCTGTCCGTGTGTGTTCACAGTCTTCCTTGATGTTTGCACTGGCTCTGTTTTCTCTGCAGTCCCGTTTCTTCATCTAGTCTCTTTGACGGCAGTGACTCTCCTTATGCATTTGGCAGCCCTTGGTCATCTGTTCATATGTGAAGTGGGTCAGTAACAGATGATGCACTCTATTTTGCATGGGTATAATTCATGGAGAGGAATCCTTTTCTTGAGGATAGTAGATGGGGCATGCACCATTTCAGTGGAGAAAGCCCACACTTTTGGGGAGCCATTCCATTTTCCCAAAGATCTGTGACGCAGGTGTCCATGGTTCTTCATTGCAGGGCCCCAAGGGGGTACGGCTGGCTGTTCCATAGACGAAGTGTCCACCGGTTGCCTATTTTTAGCCCAGGTCTGACCACTCTTGTCCCCCCCCCCCCGCCCGCTTTCCTCTGTACCTGGACTCTCCAAGGACTTAGCCTGAGGTCTTAGAGAGCTAACCGGACTAGATTCTCATCTGTAGCTCCCGTCTGTGAGGACCTAAGGACGCGGTTTCCCTCACACTGCTGAGTTCATCACCTTTCCTCATGACTGCCATTCACGGATTTTGTTGAGCTGTCTCACCCCATGATGCCTTCTCTTTTCTTTGCCCTTGTTGATTGATACCTTTCTCTGCTATTTACGATTGATCACTCACTGGGGTCTGGTGATGATTCCAAGGCAGCAAGTAAATGGCTGTGTGTGATGTTCCATCTTTATCCACAGGTAACAAGAATTTTCTTTTTTTCAGGAAAGGCTAAAGCAGTTTATAAGGTTGCTTTTGTCTGTTGTGAGTAATAAATGGTCTTTTTTAACCCATCTACTTGATCAGAGTTATGGGAGAATTGCTAATACGTTGTGCAGAAGATAATCTATTCTTTCTGTCTAATGGCCCAAGAATACTCTTGAGGGCTTTGTTTGATAAAACAGCATCATCCCACTCTGGGCGGTTGATTTCCAACCATATGCATTCAGGGAACACCTTTGCTCAGTCTTTCGTTCATAGTATTCTGTTTTATAGTGTCCATTCGGCTGCCCTCAAGAAGACAAGGAGAAAAAGCACCAGATTCACAGTGGTTTTCTGCAGCCCCGATTAGATTCATTGAAAGACCTCCAGGAACTTCGGCCCCAGTGGCCCTGCCCACCCTACTGTCAGGAACTGGAACTTACTTTCCGGCCTAGTGCTCCAGCTTCCTGACCGCAGAGAACTCACTGCTCATCATCCTCAGGCCTTGGGCACTCCTAAGTGCTCCATTTAATTTTCTCACTTTAGGGAACTTGATACAGATTCTTTTTTTTCTGATTACATACTGTCGAATTTAGTAAAAGCAGTAATATCTTAAAAATGTGAAAAATAACTTGTAATTCAGCCACGTGAATAAAACAGCATTTAATGTTTTCCATGATTAAATCTGGTATCCACCCCATTTGGGTTTTTTTTTCCCCCAATTCCGTAAATAATACATGAATAATTTGGATTTAGAAAATCGGCTGTAGTGTATTGAGGCATGTAACTATTGGCATTTTGTTAACCATCCTTCGTGTACCCTTTTTTTTTAAACTCCATTCCCAGAACAGGCCAAAGTAAATTACATTCTTTAGCAATGCACATGTAGAGCTAAAACAAAAAGAAAAGCAAGAACATGATGACTTCAGAAGGCAGGAAAGGGGTCGTGGTTCCCATGGGAGATGAGCGGGTGGGTGGGATTTGTTTTTGGTCAGGTCCAAGCAGACACAGCTTCCAGATTACTGCCACATATTCTCAGTCTAAACCTGGGTGGTGGTCTTGTCAGTGTCCCCTTCGTAATCATTTGTTTGTATACATGGTGCATGGACTTTATGTATACTTTTCTTTCATGCATCTCTTTGTATCCCTTCTTCATATCGGGAAAAGGATGATACAGATGCCATTTCATATTTTCATTGGGTGGTCAGTGTTCTGTGAATTACATTATTTGCAGGTTTTACCCTTGTTTTACTGGGTCTTTTCCTTCTTGATTTATTTTATGCTATCTTTTGCTACATACAAATTAATATTTTTGTAATCAAATGCTCCTGGCTTAAAAAACCTTGCTAATCAATGCTTCATTAACATTTAAGGCTTAGTTCATCTGTGTTCATCAGGTAAAGGTTGATTTTCTTTCTCCTGGATGATGACGAGTACAGCTGTGCTACACCCCTTACAAAATAGAACACAGAATGTCCTTTTGTCACACTACTGAGATACCACATTTATTTGATTTCCTCTGTCTGTGTACTGGGTTCTGTTTCTGGGTTTTTTATTATGTCCCATTAATCTGATCTATTTCTATGCCATTTTAGTATACTGCTCTAATATTTGCTGATGTGGCCCTTTTTTCCCTATAATTGTCAATTCATAGGCATTTATTCTTTTGTATTAATTATAAGATGATTTTATCCAGCACTCCCATTGGAACTCTTCTTGGAAATTTGTTATAGTCATGTATTAATTTTGGAGAGAATTTTTTTTATCATCATCTCATCCAAGTCTAAATGGTCTATATTCTCATTTATTCAGGGTTGGTTTTCTATCTCAGCAAGATCTTATAGTTCTTTTCAGTTCTTACAGGTGTCTCTTATGTTTTTATCTCTTAAGTGCCCCATAGTTGTGCTGCTTGTGACTAGAACGTTTTTCCTCTATTAAATTCTGGGTGGTTATTGCTAGTACATAAAAATGCAATTGATTTTTGTGTATTCACTTAATATCTATTTATCAAATCAGAATCTCTTAGATTTTCTAGGTCTGGAGTCATCAGCAAATTCGGGCTTCTACTTTTTCCATTTTTGTTTGTTTATCTTCTCACAGCGTTTGGTAGAACCTGTACAAACTGTGCAAAAACAATGGTACCAGCAGACATTCTTCTTTTGTCCCCAATGTTAGTGTAAATTGCTTTACTGAGTCTCCATTTAGAATCATGCTTTTCTTCATTTTGAGGGAGTCTTTATCATAGTTAAGCCCCTCTGTTCCTGTTCGATTCATCTGTTTTTTCATTCAGTTCTTTTAAAAAAGTTTCCTGCTCTAATGAATGAAATTCATATGTTTCTTTAATATTCAGTATGATTTATAATGATTTTAAATAAGACTTGTTAAGACACAGCTATATCTTATAGTCACCTGCTTAGAATGGTTTTTAGTAAATCCATGGAATTGTGCACCTGTCTCCACATTCAGTTTGAGAACATTTTTCTCACCCCCACAAAACCCCCATGTTCTCCCCCTACTTCCCGGCTTTCAAACCACTCTGCTCTCTATCTTCATAGGCTGCTTGTTACTTACGTGCATCTACAGTTCATCTGTGTGGTATATGCGTCAGTCCCTCATCCCATTCGTTCACCCATTCTTCAGTTGGGGGGGCATTTGGTTTGTTTCCAGTTTGGGACTCTTATGAATGATGTTGTTCCATGTACAGTTTTGATGTGGGCGTGTGTTTTCATTTCTCTTGGGTATGGAGTTGCTGGGTCATGAGGTAACTCAGTATTTAAGTTTCCCAGAGTGGCTACTATTTTCCATTCCCACCATCAGGGTACGAGGATTCCAGTTACTCCACATGGCCACCAATGCCTCTCACTGCCTTTGTGTTTATAGCCACCTAGAGAGTCATGAGTTTTTAACTCTTTAAATATTTGTATTTTTAAAATTTATTTATTGGTTTTAAAGAGAATGCCTGTGGGGGAGGGGGAGAGGGAGAGAGAGAACCTCAAGCAGACTCTCTGCTGAGTGTGGAGCCCCACACAGGGCTCGATCCCAGGATGCTGACATCATGACCTGAGCCAAAACCAACAGTTGGATGGATACTTAACCGACGGAGCCACCCAGGTGTCCCTAAGTGTTTGTATTTTTATAGAACTTGCTATCTCTGAGCCTGTGATCAGATATCCTCTATCCTCATTTCTTACTCTTTTTCCTTCTTTTTTTAAACGCGTGGTTCAGGAAGAACAGTTAGAAGCTATATTGTCAGCAGCAATTCACACAAGTTGCCTGGGACTTCTGACTGGATGTATCAAAAAGTGGACAAAAGAAGGTAAGATTATGGTTTTTAACAAATAAAAAAATCACTTTTATATTTAAAATTTTTTAAATGATTAATTTGGGGGGTTTAGTTAAACTTTATTTTGAGCTAATTGTAGATTCATATTGCTATTTTAAGACATGGTATAGAGAGATCCTGTGTTACCCTTTATCACCACCCTCCCCCTGCAAGAGCTGGTAAGCCTCTGGTACAGTATCTCAGTCAGGAACCCCATGTTGTCCTTTTTATAGCCACACCTATGTCCCCCTACGCATAACCCCAGGGAGCCACCAGTCTGTTCTCTACTTCTGTAATTTTGTCATTTCAAAAATGTTTAGAAATGACATTATACAATATGTAACTTTGGGATTGACTCTTCAGCAAAATTCTCTGGGATTCATCCCAATTGCTGTGTATCCTTCTCTTTTAAAAACACACATGCTACACCCCCTTTATTTTTGTTGAGTCATTTGAGAATAAATTGAAGGCATCAACATTTCTCTACTTGTAAGTAATTCAGTATTATTTCCAAGACCAAGAACATTCATTACAAAACCACTTTATACTTACAAAATTCAGAAAAACATTGATACATGCTGTTCTCTGATCCCCAAACATCACTGGAATGTTACTAATTGTGCCAGTAACGTCCTTGATAGGACATTAGGGATATCCCTTGATAGGGATAGAGAATCCAGAATGGAATCCAGCATATACTTTGTATTTAGTTTTTATGTCCTTTTAATCTCTCTTAATCTCATATAATTCCCAAGCTTTTATCTTTCAAGAAATTGGCTTTTTTTTTTTTTTTTTTTTTTTAAAGATAAGCCTATCAGTTTGCAGACAGCCTTTGAGTGTGTGTTGTTAAGCTTTCCTCCTGATTAGATTCAGAGTTGACATTCTTCACAGCAGCACCGTGTAAAACAGTGTGCTCTTTGCTGTGTTTCGTACCAGTTTGTTAGTGTTGACGTTCCCATTGCTCACTTGATCAGTGTGGTCTTGGTTCCCCACTGGAGCTACTGATTTTTTGTTTGTAATTAATAATCCTTTAATTTTTTCCGTTGACATTTACTAATAAGAACAACCAAATTCTGCGGCCAATCTTCGCTTTGTTCTTGAGTGGACATGGAATAAAGTGGTTTTTACAAAAGAGGAATTTGACAGACTGTGTAAGTATTATATTAAAATATTAACCTCGATTTGTGTTTTAAGTACATGACAGTCATCATTTTTAATCATTTTGAAGTTGTAAACTTGTTTTTTTTAAAGATTTTATGGATTTATTTGAGAGAGAGCACAAGTTGGGGGGAGGGGCAGCAGGCAGAGGGAGAGGGAGAACCAGGCTTCCTGTGGAGCAGGGAGCCCAAATCGGAACTCCATCCCAGGACCCTGGGATCATGACCTGAGCTGAAGGCAGATGCTTAACTGATTGAGCCACCCAGGCGCCCCTGAAGTTGTAAACTGTTTAAAGAAGTCTCAGAGGAAAACTTTTCTTTTAATATTGGGGTGGCAAAATTAGTAGTATTTTTATGTTTGTTTTTAAACATTTTATTTTTAAATAATTTCTACACCCAGCATGGGGCTCGAACTTAAAACTGCAAGTTGAAGAGTCACATGCTCCACCACTGAGCCAGTCAGGCGCCCCAACAAAATTCTTTCTTGAGCAAGACTTTGCATTCGATTGTTAAACTGGCAACGTGTTAACATGCCTGTAATACCAAGTTTCAGAGTTGTGCGTTATCTTTGATCTGAAGAGATTAAATTATGAAGTTTGCTGATGATGGAGTCGGGGGGGTATGCCAGTTGACCTCAGAAGGTCCCCTTCTTACTCATTTTCTGTTCAAAATATTTATAACCAAAAAAAAGCTAAAGAGGAGGGCAAAAATCATCACCTCTGTCTTCTGCTGGCAGGTGTCGTTATCAGTCATTTGCAGTAATTTTTCCTCTTGTCAGGCTTATTCATTCATCTGTCGTTCATCTGAGTTTTGAGGTGTCCTATAAATATCAGAAACCCATTATGTGCAAAAATAAAATGATTGCCCCGTACATGAAAGTGTAATTTAAGTTGATTTAGAAGTATATATTTTTGTTATTTCTATCATTGTATCAATGATGAATGAATTAAATGGACTTTTTAATTAAGTTATTTTTAGTAGAGAATCTACTGTTAGAGACATGGGGTTCTTTAGTATTTTTAGGTCATACTTACAAAACATAAATATGAAATAATTATAAATACTTAAATAATTGAATTAATTATTTGAATAATTATTAAATATTTAAATAATCAGTTAAAGTCAGGAGCAAACACCTAGTAATTCAGAGTTAGGGCCAAAAAATGTATTTTTTTGAGTAGAAAATATATTCAGGACTGGGTTATGTAATTCATGTAAGAAAAAAAAACTCAGATTGATTCATAAATTATATGCCTTTATTACACTTTGAGCATAATATGGTACATCAGGTTTGAACCTGGTAACTCAGCCATTATTGCTGCCTTGAGCTGCATTACTGGTTAATGGAGTTTTTTTAAAAACCTAAGTGTATAAAAACACAAAGCATAGTATTTTAAATGTATGGGAAGTGAAGCAAATCAATTTGATTTGAGAAAGGATTTCTAACTAAGATATGTTTTCTGGTTTCCAGTTACCCAATAAATATTAATGTGATTGAATCTTATCTAAAACATGTAACCAGTAGCAACTAAAATACCCATTTTTTCCCCAAAAATGGATCTGAAAATTCATTTTTGAGTTTAAAATGAAAGGACAACCAAGTCTACAGTGAATTATAACAAGCACGCAGTTTTATTATATGCCTTTATCTGAGTCTTAGTGTCTCACTTTTGAGCACTGGAGATGGAAAAAGTGCTCTTACAAAATAATCACAAAACAATGTGGCACGTAAAAGATCTGATAGGAAAGATTTTTACTTGAGGGGGAAGCATTTAACGAATAGACTCATTTCTAGTCAGTCTGAAGTTGACTCCGTGTCCCCTTCCTCTGCTCACATGGCTTACCTTGTTCTGCATCTTAAAAAACTAGGAATTTATATTTGTCCCTTCTGGGTTTCTTAAGGTTATTCGCCATTTCAAAGTCTCATAATGTGTAGTCTAACTCTGTAGTTCATAGGAGTTTGAGAAATCGTGCCTTTATGATTTTAACTAATTTGGATTTATTGTGTCAGAACTAATCTGGTATTTTCTCCTGGACAGGTATACCATTATTTGATGGCTCGTGTCGTTTCATCGACCCACAGACCATACAGGCTCTCCAGCAGTGCCACTTGCTTCTCAGCAACCTTAATTCCGTCTTAAATTGTTTCACCACAGAGGCCCAGGAGATCACGGAGAGAGGTGTGCTCTTTATCTCGTATAAATGAGTTTTTATTTAAATTTTACTTCAAGGAAGAATAAACTTCCTTGTCTTAGATGCATCATTGTGCAAAGTACGAAGAGACCTTTTTTATTTTTATTTTTTAAATGGAAACTACAGACTATTACTAGATGTGCCCTGAGCCCATGCTTAAACGAGCTTGGGAAATCTGCAGGTTAAACTTACTGTTAAGGTAGCGTACGTACTTCCAGTAGAGTTTCAAATTCTTAAATTACATGTAAGTTTTTATTCACAGAGGTCATTGTAAATGTTTGTCTTTGTTTTGCCATTTAAACAAAATAGCCAGTTTAATGTAAAGGCCCGGTTTGAACAACCTACAGGAATATCCCTGTGCTGGTCTGTGTCACTGGCTGCGTTTGACTTCGGAAATTTACTTGAGTGGAAGCACATGTAGCTCAGACGTCTGCTTAGTGAGTCACCCCTTTGGGCATTGTGGAGGTTTTCTGTTCAGGCTAAGTACATTGAAGAATCCACATATGCTGTTAAAAGTTTTGAGAACTGGGCAGGGTCTTGTTTTTCCACAAGGTTGATGCACTGCACGTTACACGGCCGGTGTTTGTCTCCGCAGGCCTCATGGACTTGCACAAGAAGTGCCTGATCACGCGGCTCATCGGCCAGTACACGCAGGTGGTGCTCTGGTTCTGTCACTCCGGGCTCTTACCCGAGGGCTCAGGTAAAACACGGACTTCAGCTGCGGATATTACTGGAGACTTTCTGAAATCTCTGTCGTTTGAGGGGTTCTCATTTTCGGGTTGCCTTTCTTCCACCATCCCTCTTCTATTTTCTTCTAGTCTTAAACGTTCTTTCTCACTTTGTGTCTTGAGTGCCCTGCCCCGCGCTCTATGCACAGGCGTGCCATACGTGCATATTGGGCCAAGTGACATAAAAGAAAAGAGTAAACAAAAGGGCCTCTGACAAAGGATTCAGCGATATCATCGGCTATAAATTAGATCCACTCAGCTCTGGGTTTTATCATCTTGTTTGCTGATCTTTTTCTCCTTAAGAGTTGTTTTAATATGCTTATTAACCAAGATTATTTGCCATCAGTCGAATACCTCTTTTCAGCTAATTTATGCTACCAAGAATTAGATTTGACTTTTGCTCTGCTTGTAGAGAACACTTCTAAGGCCTCTAATTTCCTTCATTTCCAGGGCACACATTAGATTCTGTTGAGAAGCACTTCTGTCCCTTTGCTTAATTGCTGTTGACCTTATTCTCATTATTCTCTGTGATTTTTACCTAAATAGTGAATACTGCTTGCTTTCTAAGTATATGAGTGATTAAGGATTAAGGGGGTAGAATCATCTCTGGAATAGCTTTTCCAGAGTTTTAGGCCAACATCCTTGTTTTTACCAACTTAAGTTATGAGAGACTCTGTTTTCTCGTTTGTGTATCTTTTAATAAAGGGATGTGTATTTATTACTTAAATTTAGGAAGCCTGCAGACTAAATAGTATCATGCAGTTATAGTAAAATATTAATGTGGATGACCTTAGGTGTTGTTGGGATGTTTTGGAGATATTACTAATTTTTCTGACTCTTAAAAAACTCTAGATGATGCTGTGCAGTTGTCCAGGTTGTACTACAACTACCCTGTAATTCAGAACTACTATACCAGTCGTCGACAGAAGTGTGAGCGTCTGGCAAGGTACCTTCCAGAATTTTCCAAAACCTCTTAGAAGTTACTTTTGTAAGAAGTCATCGCTTTCTCAGAACAGAATTCATGAGGCTACAGAAAGATGAAATGCGTGGAATTCTTAAGTGACAGAATTTGTTACTAGCATTATTATTTTAGTTGTAACATTTGCGTGTTTGCCTTGACCTGTTACACCTCATTTGATAATTTGAGTGTGGCTACTCAGTATTTCCTAATTAAGAGTTGTTACCACAGTTGATTTATTAGAAGAGATTCTGTCATTTAAGCATGTATTTTTCCTGAGGATTTTTATTTATGTATTTTAAAGATTTTATTTATTTGACAGACAGAGATCACAAGTAGGCAGAGAGGCAGGCAGAGAGAGAGCAAGGGAGGCAGGCTCCCTGCTAAGCAGAGAGCCCAATGCAAGGCTCGATCCCAGGACCCTGGAATCATGACCTGAGCTGAAGGCAGAGGCTTTAACCAACTGAGCCACCCAGGCGCCCCCTGAGGATTCTTATTTATTTATTTATTTATTTATTTATATAAACATATAATGTATTTTTATCCCCAGAGGTACAGGTCTGTGAATCGCCAGGTTTACACACTTCACAGCACTCACCATAGCACATACCCTCCCCAGTGTCCATAACCCCACTACCCTCTCCCAACCTCCCTCCCCTCAGCAACCCTCAGTTTGTTTTGTGAGATTAAGAGTCTGAGGATTCTTATTTAGAAAATGACAAAGGCTCCCAATTCATCAGAAAGCCAGAGAGCATACCATCAGTTAGGCTTTTTACGTTCTTTCCATTAACAGTTGCTTTTCAGGCCCTTCAACCACCGTGTTCTTGTTCTTTTTGTCTTGTTTCCTTTATTTTTCCTTTTTAATATACATGAATGTTACTCATTGGTTCCTTTGAAATAATGAAGCAGAGGTAATAGAAGAGCAGGGATTATGTAGTCTTGTTCCTTGGGTGGGAGTGACGCTTGTAGCACAGCATGCAACGTTGACAGCAGTGGTTCACGAACATGGACGTCAGGAGTGTTGTCAGAATCCCCCAGAAATCAGTCCTCAGAAGGCCGTGCTGTCTGTAATTTGGTGTGTGGCAAGTTTGGGGTCCGGTCCTTTGGAAGAAATAATCTCGGAGCCTAGGCACCGAGGTGGGAGATTTATTAGGCATATTATATTTATTTAATTTTTAAAGATTTTATTTATTTGAGAGAGAGTGCACACTCGAGCAGAAGGAAGAGAGAGAGAGAGAGAGACTGTGAAGCAGACTCCCCGCTGAGTGCAGAGCCCGCTGTGGGGCTCCATCTCACGACCCTCAGATCATGATCCTAGCCAAAGCCAGGAGTTGGATGCTCACCCAACTGAGCCACCTGGGCGCCCCTATCAGGCGTATTTTAAAATTCTAGATCTGTTAGTTCCTAAGTGTGTGTCCCTGAACGGCTTTGCTACGTTTTCTAATCTTGCTTGTCACGTAAGTCTCACAGGCCACATAAATAAAGGTGGAGTGGTCGGTGCGGTGCTGTCAGGGAAGGCTCAGGAAGGAGGAACTGCTGTTGTAGATGAGGCAGGGACAGGTTCTGCTGACCACTGCAGGCGCTCGGGGATAGGTTTTTGAAGGAATCGCTGGGTCAGAAGATTTGGATGGTGAAAGGGAACTCATAGCCCTTTGACTGAACTGCTGGGTGTTTATACCCAACTAGCTGCCATGCTCTTGGGCAGTTTGCTCTGGATGGTAGAAGCAAGCTCAGGCATCTGGCGGCTGGACCGCGCTCTCCCCCTGGGAACCTGTGTGCACCAGCTTGCTGGCGACCAAGCCCGAGGCCTCTGCAGGTTCATCTAATTCTTGTTGGTGACTGGACTTCACGTGGTGCCAAATGGGGTCCTGTTCCCAACTCTCTTCTCCTTTGGATTGTGGGGATCATAAGAGTTTGGAATAAACGTGAATGGCGAATAATCCTGAATGTTGCCCGTTTTGCAGAGGGAAATGGAACCCCGATTGCCTGATGATTGACGAAATGGTGTCTCAGTTGGGAGACGGCGTTGAGAGGTTGTGGAAGCGGGATGAAGGAGGCACAGGAAAATACCCTCCATCCAGTCTGCACGTACGTTTCTGGCCACGTGCTCTCCCTGAAGACTGCTGTTGCTGGGGGTATTGTTCCCGCCCAGCACAGGCTTGGGAGAATTAGGAAGTGTGAATGAGTGAACATATAAAAAAACAGACTGAATTTTTTATTCCTTTTACAGGCACTGCTTGACATATACCTTTTGGATGACGTCACTGAGACAAGCAAACATGCTGTTGTATCCTTTAAACACTGTCAATTCCTATATTACGTGCATCATAAAATTTGAGAGTAATAGGAACCTCGAACGTCTAATCCAATCTCAGCTGCACGTTTGCATTTTTTTTTTTTTAATTTTGTTTATTTGTTTGACAGATTATAAGTAGGCAGAGAGGCAGGCAGAGAGAGAGAGAGGAGGAACCAGGCTCCCCACTGAGCAGGGAGCCCGATGCAGGGCTCGATCCCAGGACCCTGGGACCATGAACTGAGCTGAAGGCAGAGGCTTTAACCCACTGAGCCACCCAAGTGTCCCTGCAGTTTTTTTAAAGGAAAGTTAACCCAGGGTCTGTTGTTTGGGTTCGGATGGTCTATGGCAAACCTGAAACTATGCAGAATTTTGTTTTAGATTTAATTTTCTGGGGTTAAGATCCACAACTGTCATCAGATTCTCGTGTGTGTGTGTGTGTGTGTGTGTGTGTGTGTGTGTGTGTGTGTGTGTTGGACATCATCAGAGTTTAGTGTGTGTGTGTGTGTGTGTGTGTGTGTGTGTGTGTGTTGGACATCATCAGAGTTACCGACAGCAATTCTGAAACATTGCTGGCCAAATGGTTTTCTTTATTTCGTTATTTTTTTTTTTTTTTTAAAGATTTAATGTATTTGTTTGTCAGAGAGAGAGAGAGAGCACAAGCAGGAGTGGCAGGCAGAGGGAGAAGCAGGCTCCTCACTGAGTAGGGAGCCCAATACAGGACTCAGTCCCAGAACCCTGAGATCATGGCCTGAGCCAAAGGCAGAGGCTTAACCTACTGAACCACCCAGGCATCGAATGATCTTTCTTAATGAGCTTAATTTATGTGTTCAATACGAATACATAATAAGTTAGTTTAATATTATGTTAGGCATCGGTCTTATTTGCAATAGTATTTTTGTGCTGATGTCAGTTTCTGAGTTGAAAAATGTGTAGTTCCAGGGAGGGGCGGCTCAGTCGATTAAGCGTTTGCCTTTGGCTCAGGTCATGGTTCCAGGGTCCTGGGAACGAGTCCTGCATTAGGCTCCTTGCTCAGCGGGGAGTTTGCTTCTCTCTCTCTATCTGTCAAATAAATAAATAAAATCTTTTTTTAAAATGTGTAGTTCCATTCATAATTTATAAGTTACATGATGTGTTTGCTTTAGCTTTTGGCTTTTGCTGATAACTGGAGTTTTGTCTGTACCTCTGCCTCTTCAGTGCTAATAAGCTACTGACTTCATGAGGAAAGTGGGCTTTTGTTCATCTCTTTTGCAGTGGTACTTACTAGTGAGTGTGAATTTGCATCTAGAACTGGCTGGACAGTCATTTAATAACACTGCCACACCAGGATATCCGTTTAGGCTTTCGGAATCCTGAAAGCAGCCTCTTTAAGCCTTTGCTGCTGTAGTCTCTCGATCTCTAATACAAGTAGATATGTAGGAGATTTTCTTCTTGTTATTATCCTTAATTCTCTTTTTTAAAGACCATTTATTTGTTGCTTGATATTATGTATTCCTTCCCAGACAAAACAGATACTTGCATTGAGTCATTTCCCACTGCCTTTGCCATTCCTTGGGGCCAGGTGAAACTTATTCAAGGCTTTTGGCTGATAGATCATAATGACTATGCGGTAAGTCTGTTCACTGAGAATGTAAGCTTTCATCAGCTGTTAGAATTTCAGAAAGAAGTACGTAGCTGGATTAACTGATATTAAAGATACGACTCAGTCTACTTCTGGAGTAATTTACGGACTCAGTTCAGTCGATACCTTTATCAAGCACTGTTGTTGGCAATGAGAATACAAAGATGCAACACCTCAGGACCCCAGGTCCCACAAGGTCTAAAGAAGGAAATAAGTAGTAAACAATTACTAGTGGTGCAGATTCGGCCATTGTTTTGTTAGAGACCCGCTTGGTGTGTTGCCATAGAAGGCAGGACTTGGTATTGATGTGTGACCTTGGTGGCGGAAAGATTTTATATCAGATCTCAACCAGGCCTCAGAAGAATGGGGCTTTTGATAGGCTTTTATTTAAAATAAAATGTACCATGGATTAAAATAGAACTTGACAGGTTATGTTTAAAGTGTTGTTTGTGGCTGTAGTGTCCCCTGTCCTTTTAAAAGGCTAGGTGTTTTTGTCCAAGTGCAGCACATTCTATGTGCATGTAGCATTTTTCGTGTTCTCTTTGCAGAGTGGCTTGGATCTTCTTTTCCACCCAGCTACTGTAAAACCTGTGTCATGGCAACACTCAAAGATTATTGAAGCCTTCATGAGTCAGGGGGAGCACAGACAAGCCCTCCGATACATACAGACAATGAAGCCCACGGTGTCCAGCGGTGAGGACGTTACCCTTCACCTCACCGTTTTGCTTTCCAATAAGTAAGTACATGTTTTGAAAACACCGTTGAAGTCTTGATCATATATGTTAATAAAATGGAATTCATGAGACAGTCATATAAAATATTTTGCTTTGGTTGCATTTACATCCTGTTCTTAGGATTCTTCATTGTCAACATGAAGAAAAATGTAAAAAACGTTTTATCTTAGAATAGGATGAAGAAGGAGTACTCAAGTAAAAGGGGAAGCCAAACTGAGCTTCAGAATTCTCTCTCTTGCTAAATGGCAATGTGGGCATCTCTCCTGTGGGCAGTTGAGGTTTGTGGGGGGCGGGGGGAGGAGCCGAAGATACAAAGGCAGGATAAAGCCCTATTGAGTTGTAAAATCAGTTTTTGTATCTTAAATACATGAACCAAATAGGATTTGAGCAGGTGGGGATTTGAGTAGGTCTGTCTTTACATTGTTCCTTTTCTTCCCTTTGCCAGTGTTAGTGCTCTCTAATCAGCATGCTAGAGATCCGTTCATATTACAGCTGTACGTGTGTATTGCTGTAGTTACTTGTGTATGTGACAACTGTGACAAGTTAAAGGCATGATTGGAAATACAGTTGTCTGGTAATTTGGGTTTTCTTGTTAACCATATGATTTGGGGAAATTGCTTGGAGCTAATACTTCTTATGAGATTGTAACTGTTCTATACAACTCACTTTTTTTTGTCAGTTCTGTTGGTGGGTCATTTTTATATTTTTAGAAATTCGTTTCTTCACTCACCCCAGATTGTTGTTTATGAACCAAATGCTACTTCCGTATCAGCACTCTGAAAGTTAAGCTTTCTTTGTTCTCAATGTATTTCTGAGAGGAGAGGGTTGAATCTCGAAATTTCAGGTAGAAGAGGAGAGTAATGGGTTGATTAGATAGGTAGGACACTGCCAGTGTCCTTGAAAGTAATAAATTAGGAAGTACTTGTTGAAGTGCAATAACCTGAATTAGCCACAAACGTTTGGCTAGCCGAATAAATCTGGAATGAACTTAAGGGCAAGACAAGATTTAAAGAAGCTATAGCGGTAGAGATTTAAGAAAATGGGCTAAGCGTCCCGGTACTGGGTAGCCAGGCAGCCTGTAAATTACTTTCAGTTGCATATAAGCTGTTTAGTCTACTGACGTGAAAGAGGTTGTCCTTGATCACTAATGCTGACATCGAAAAAACAGATGTTGGAACCTTGGAAAAACACCTTTGAAAGGTTGCTTGTTTTCCTCTGCAATCTTGTTATCCTTGAGTTCATTCACAACACATTTGTGTGGTTTGCTGGGTAGATCCCCATTCCCTGTCCTTCAGGCATAGCAAACATTGTATATTCATGTTTACGACAACAGAAACACATTGTGTAACTTCTAAACATGATTTGTCTTAAGTCTTCATTATCTAGTCTTGAAGTGTCCCGTAGAGGACACGCAGAGGTAAAACCACAGGGCCGCCTAAAATGGCATTTGTTGAGTGGTATGGGTTCAGACTCCGCACGGGTGCTATGCCAGACTACTGTGGCGAAGCGAGTCAGAGTTGTGTGTCTTAGAGCATATGAGAGTTATACTCGTGTAGTGTGTGGATGTTGACACAGGATCGTATGTCAGCCTGTTTCTGCTGCTGTATCACCGAGAACCCCTGTACATTCCTTAATGAAAGGACTTTTACTGCCAACACAGTAGTTTAGCCTTTTATCAATTGAAATAATTTTCTTATTGAGCTTCCCACCACCGTGGTTTTTTTAACCAAAGGAAGCAGAGAGTAGTGGAGTATGAGGGCTTTCTTATTTTTAAAATTTATGTCAGTGTTGGCAATGGAACAGGCTTTCTTGAAGTTGGAGATAGTGTTGTCTCCTGCTAGAGGGGAAATGGAAAAAAAACATTATCATTTGCCCTTTGCCTTCAAGTATACTCTCCTGGTAGATTAATATTCGATAAGTCATAAATCTTACTCTTACTATATTTGCTCAATTAGGAGTGGACATCATACTTTGAATTGGAAAATTTCCATGGACTGGTGGATGGAGGGTCAGGAATTAGGGTTGGTTTTTGTTTTGTTTTGTTTTTAATTTTCAATAGTAAAATACTTACATGCTTCCAAAAGGTTCAGAAGGATACACAGTGATTTTCCAGCCTGCTATGCTGCTTCTTGGTACCCGTCAGTGTTAATAATTTCTAGTGGTGGACCTATGTAAGCAAATACATGTATGCTTCTTCCCCCTCCTACTTAAACCCTCCCATCCCACCTTTTTGAAAGCACTTGCTAGCATTTAATGAACCTCCCTCAGCGTGGCTTCAAGCTACTAGGATGCAGGCCCCAGCCCCGCCATGACACACGCCCTTCATCTCCTCAGCTCTTCTGCTGAAGAAGTTCGCCCTTCGTGATGACGGGCTGTTTGGGGAGCGTTCCTTTCCCCAGAGCTTTGTAGTAGTCCCATCACAGCACATCATTGATGGGAGCAGCTCCAGGCCCATTTCTGGCTGCATTTACCCTTCAGCAACCTCCCCCCACCACCCCTACACAAACAGTGCTAAAATACAAACAGCACACTCTATGTCTTGCTACAGTGTACTTTTTCCTGTTTAATTTGGACTTGATATCCTGATAGGACAAAGAGACTTCCCTTACTTTTGACAGTTGCGTAGTAGTTCCCTGTGATGTGCTGTGTCGGTATTTATCGAACCAGCTCCCCTCAGTGAACATTTAGGTATTTTCCAGTCTGTTGCTATTCTAACCATTGCCGTGAGTAACCACACATTTTACACAGGTGCAGATTTCGTTTGTAAGACATAAAATCCTAAAAGTGGAACTACTGGGGGAAGGGACATTTGATAGCTCACGGCACACTGCCCTCATGAGGGTTGGGCCACTTTACTTCCATCACCTGTGCCCTTCAGTATTTGTTCATCTGCTGGGTGAAAGTGGTAATAGAGTAACAGGTTTCATCTCACCAAAATAATAAGAGAATGCGCCTTTTCGTAAAGATGCTATTTCCTGCTTGTGACCTGCCTTTTGTTTTTGTGTGTGTGGTTGAGATTATTCTTCCTAACATGTTAGAGCTTTTTGTGTGTTACGGATAGTAATCCATATGGTTTTTTTTTCCCCTCTTGTTTGTCATTTGTCTTTTTACTTTGTTTTAGAATGGATTTTGTTATGTTGAAAATCATGAAATCAGAATTATCATTATTTTCATTTGACTTTTGTGTTTGTTTTTTCACTTTAATGTCATTTTTTATTTTTAGTTCTCTTCATGGTATCTGCTACCACTTTTATGGTTTTTGTTTTATCATTTAGGTATTGATTTATCTGAAATTTATTTTGGTAAAAGCATTTTTAAAAGAAGATTTCAGTGTATACAGAAATAGAATAGTATGGTGAAGGTTCCATATACAAGTCTTACATCGGATTCAGCAAATAGATTATGTCCTACCTACTTCAACTTTATGTTCCTATGGTTTCTTTTTAATTTATGGTGATATACTTATTCATCCTTCTTGTTTATTTTTCTGTCTATAAAAATGTGCTCATTTTAATACTCCCATATTTTTTAGGCAGGAAAAAATTTACCCCCCTAAGACACTCAGGTTTATAACAACCATACTCTCCTCCCTGTCCTGGTATGGGGTGAAATACAAGGCAGTTTTAGATTTTTAGGGAATACCTGTAAATTTGTTACTTATCTGGGTTCTTAACCTTTGTAAGTCCTGCAGAGTATGTTAGAATATTCTGGTCCCAAAACAATAAAATGAACAGCTGGCCCTGCCTGGCCCATCAGCAGAGGGAGCCCTTTTCTTCCCTGAGGAACTTTGTATCCACGGAAGTCTGGGTCAGTGCTATGCGAATTATTCTTCCATGTATTTCCATGCTGAATATTAATCAATGTGACTTAGTTCACATATTCTGTGTTTCTTATATGTGTCTTGGTTATTTATTAACAAGTCTTTATGTCAGTATTTGTGACTATTTCAATAACCACAGCTAAAGCTTTTTTATGAAGTTGTCCATTGAAACCAAAATTATGTGTTGACTTAGAATTTGGTAAATGATGGCTTTTTTAAGAAAAATTGTCCCTGATATTCGTATGTACTTGCCATGTTTTTATTCTACCTCTCACAGCCCCGAAAGTTTTCAGCCCCTCCAAAGGTTCTGACAATTTTAGTGTATATCTTTCAAGACATTTTGTTACCTATTTAAGTAAATAAGTACATAAACATTTATAGGCTTTGTTTATTGGTTAATTTTTTTACAATTATAGTCACTGTTGATACAGTTTGAAGCTTGGTTTTTTGTTTTTCAAGAGTGTGTCATGAGAAATACTTGTTTGATGTCTCGCTGCCCACAGAAGACAGTGTTTCGTGGCCCCCACATGGTGTCTCCCTAATTTAACCCGTGTTTTCCAGTCAGCTCTTGCTTATAGATCAGTCAGAATATTCTTTGACTGAGATAAGCCCGTCAGCATCCCATACACACAATGTTGCACGTGTAGGTCTTTGCTTCCTTGCCCTTCCTCTGCTCTCCTGCCTGGCGTGCATCTGTAAGGGCCCGGCTTTCTCTGCCGCACCACAGTGATCCTTGTCTTCTCACTCCCATGTATGCTCTGTGCTTTCCTGTCCCGTACTCCAGTAACGACCCAGCACAGCCTCACATGAAGTCTGCTCATGAGATCAGCAAACGTCATGATGCCGTGATGTGTGTTTAAGAAAAGCTCAGAGTTCTCCTGCATTACAAACCCAGAGTGTCACTGAGATTCTGTAGGTGGGTCGCTCGTTTGGAAAGCTTCCAACGGCTTTTCTAACACTAGGCCTTGCGGAACGCTGTTTCAGGTACATGGTGGAGGCCTGGACATTCCTGCGGCAGCACTCCACCAGTCTGAACGTCGAGCAGCTCCTGACGCACACGTACAAAGTCTGCCAGGAGACAGGCCTCATGGAGGACTTGCTGAAGCTGCCTTTCACAGACCTCGAGCAGGTAACAGTGCCCCAGCACACACTTGTTGGAAATGCAGGAGAAGGGAGTAGCTGACAAGTGTTTTTGGTTCTTCCTAGGACTGCTTGGTGAGATTCTTGCAGTCCAGCACCAATGTTCGGAATCATGAATTCCTTCTAGTTCACTATCTGCAGCGTGCCAATTACGTCTCTGCCCTGAGGCTGAATCAAACTCTGAAGACCAATTTTTCGGTATATAGTGAAATGTGTTCCATTATGGGGGCCAAGAGAGTAAGGAGAAGTGGTAACTTTGTTGTGTGAGAGTTTCTAGCTCGGTAACCACCTGGTTTCTTCGTATCCCCTTGACCTTGGAGATCCCTCGTCTGACCTTCCCTAGCACGGTGGGAACAGGACATTATTACTTACCTGGTCCATTTACATAGGCCATTTCTATTTAGGTAACTGCCCACAGTCCTGCCAGCCTAACCACTTCACTTGGGGGGAGCTAGAGGAGGAGGTAGAAGAGCAGTGGGAGTTACGTGGTGCAAGGAGCCTGGACTTCAGGGCTCAGACAGATGCTCTTTTGTGCTCTGTGCTTGGACACATTCTCTGAGCCTTGTTTCTTCCATCAGTAAAATGACAGTATCTGTTTGTGGGGATGCACACGATGTGTCAGAGGTGACCTGTCGCCTTACCCACATAGATACTTGGTACGTGATGACCATTGTTGTTAGTCGTGGAGAAAACTCGAGCCTGGGCAGGGGAGGGTGGAACTTAGGACAGATGGGGACTGATAATGCAGTCAGGTGTGTGTAGGAGGTCCTTGGTTTGGAAGAAGGGATATGGGAGAAGGAAGATATTGTTAGGTATTCAGAATTGTTTTAAATGGTAAATACATAAACATAAACATAGCACTTTTGAAGAATAAATGTTTACGGTTTATGGCATGTTTAATAGAATGACCGTGATCCTCGTTTGCGGGAGAGATCAGAGGTTCGAAATGCTATAGTAGAGCAGTATGGGAAAGTCCTTCCTAAAATCCAGCGAAGATTAGCCGTTGAGCAAGCTAAGCCTTACCACCTGTCCACATCACCAGTTCTTCGAGAAGGTAAGATTTGATTGAATACTATCATAAAAACATATCTTTGGTGAGAAAGGACATCAAGTAATTTATCTCCTGAAACTGTTGTTCTCACATTCAGCTCACTTTTGCTTTGATTCATTACGGTGGCGTGCTACTTTTTTTTTTTTTTTTTTAGTGGGTCACCCTGCTCTCCCCAAATGTAAAGCTTTCTTGGAGGTTTTTGTAGCTGATTTATTAGCGCAGAACAGAATAAAGGATCTCGTTTTATTTCGTTTGGACACTCCCATCCACCTTTTAGAGAACATGTACAGTAAATTATCACCACCTCTCAAAAGTCCCAAGTTCTGTTTCTGCATAGATGTTGCTGAACTAAGTATAACCTGTAACTGCTTATCTTGTGAGCCCTATGTCCTAGTCACTCATATTCATCTTCTGGTAAAATCCTGGTTTAGAGAGGAAAGTAAACCCTAAACTTGGATTCTTTGTTTTACAGTTTCTAGACCCCAACCATTATCCACTGTTACAAAGCAAGCTGCAGCAGGGGCTGTGTTAACAAGATCTGCTTTCATCAGTAATGTGTTGTCTAAAATCGGAGAGATTTGGGCATGCACTGAACCTAAAGGTGGCACCTCAGCCTCCAAGAGGTACACTTCCCTTAACACCTGTTATGGTCTTGCCGCTTGTTTTCTTTCCCTGGTATCCAAAGCAATCATGAGCCATCCAGCCTTAGAGTTTATTAGTCTGTGTAAAAAGGAAAAACTCTATGTTGACTATTTTGATTGTAGGAAAATTGTTTTGTCTTTAAAAGCAGTTATGTTTATTGTTATTTGTAAATAAGCAGAAAGGTACAAAGTAAAAAGTGAAAGCCCTCCTTTCCTACCTGATAACGCCTTCTTTTAAAGCACAGTTTAATTTAATATTCTTTGTAATACATACTGAGAAGTTACATTTTTATTTTCTTGTAGTCCTAAAAGAGAACCATCTCCTCTGCCACATCTGCAAGTGCCTGAGGCATTTGTTGGAACACCAATTTTAAAAGCATCACAAAAAGCTTCTAGGTAAGACTTAGTTAAATCATTTTAAAGTCACAATGTTAGATGATAATTACACTGTCATTTTTAATTACCTTTAAAATGTTGCAGTATTTTAAATTCTTGAATGAGTTTTTAATAATTTTTTTAATGCTTTTAATTTTTTTTTTTTAATAATTTGGGAAGTAGCATAGTAATTTTAGCACCAGCTGCTAGCCTGCTTAGAATTTTGGCTTAATGATTTCAGATGCTTACAGAAAAGAAGTGAACTTTGTTTTATTAAATATCATGAGCAAAATAAACTGTTAACTTCTTTTAATACAATTTCCTTGTTGACTGATTCCTGAATGAAGGTTATTTTTGGAAATTGTTAACTAATTTTGGCTTATTGAAACTTCTGTACGACAGAGCGCACTAAAATGCCTTCCGTGGCTTCAGATCAGTAATACTTGTACAACTTAAACTGTGATATTAGAGAAATAAGTAGTAAGTCAAACTTCTATATCCAAGATGAAATGGTAATTGTATTTCATCTCAGAATATTGGGTAGTTGCAAAAGATCTTCATATTCTCAATAGCAGAGAACAAGTGTCTCAAAGCATGCTTATGATCGTTACAAATTTGAGTGTTTACATTTTATCAACAAAATTATGTTATTTTTGAAAATAAAATGATCTGAATTTACAATAGAATAAGGTACTCAGAATAAGTTAGTAATTTACAAACAGATGGAGTCAAAGCTGTTTAGAATGGGCATATTTTCAAAGCATGAGAGGGTTTTCTGTTTGGGGGGTTTGGATTTAATTAGATTGATGTTGTTTTCCTTTAATTACCAGGAAGATTATTTCAAATAAAAGTCATTATTATTATCATTCTGTTTTCCTAGCAGTAGTTCCAGTTTTTTCCCCACAAGTCACTTTTTCTCAGTCCCTTTGTACTTTAATAGATCTGGGGTTCAAGAAGGGAGCAATTAATAAAAGTTTTCAGACTCATGACTAATGGCCTAAGGACCTAAAGAAAAAGAAGTATTATGAGAATCCTTCAAAGCTATGATTAACTCAGATGGAAGAAAGTCAATTGAGGTGTGAATATTTATTTTTATAGAAATCATTCTGTTCCCTAATACTGTTTTTCAAACTGGTTTGCATTAGTGGGTAGTGAGTAAACTTAATGGCTTGTGACTGGCATATCTTTCGGTGGAATAGCAGAGGTCGTATCCCTGGGTACTGCGTATAGTAAGGCTAGTGCTGTGCTGTGCAGTGTGTGTTTTGTGTGTGTGTTTGATATGAAATGCATTACTAATGTGTACCATGCCCAAAGATTTGTGGAAATCCTAAGATATGATGCAGTATTTAACATTTTTTTTTAAATATTTTATTTATTCATTTGACAGACAGAGATTACAAGTAGACAGAGAGGCAGACAGAGAGAGGGAGGGAGGGGGAAGCAGGCTCTCTGCTGAGCTTAGAGCCCGATGCGGGGCTCGATCCCAGAACGCCGAGATCATGACCTGAGCCGAAGGCAGAGGCTTTAACCCACTGAGCCACCCAGGCGCCCCTAGTATTTAACATTTTTAAAGAGGATATAATAACAGAATATCATAGTCAAAAAATATTTTCTTGATAATTGTTTTAGTATAATTTAGATACATTGTCTTATTAGTATAAGAATTTTGCTTTTACTCAGTAGATACCTTTGTTGGACAGGCCCTGATTTTGAGAAGGAGTCCTTCATAATGATTAAACACCTTGAGCAGGAATACTAGCACAGTGCAAGACAACTAACAAAATTCCAATTTGGGATAGTTCAGTATAAAAGTGAGCAAATGGTTTACAAATAACAGATTTTGAATACAGGTGAAGTAGAGAAGGAAAAGAAGAATTAGACAATAGAGAAACAAATGTTAGTGGCCTGATGGGAATTCTTGGTTTGGTGGAAATCTCTCAAAGCTGTGCTTAGTATAGAATAAGAAGCAGTAAGGGTTAAGGAAATGCTTCCAGTAATATTTCCCACCGGGCACCAGGCTGGGTCTTCAGGCATCCATCTGTGATCTGTGTTCATCTACTATCCCAACTGTGAAGATCTCATTTGAAGGTAGAGGATGGGAAGACAAGGCACAGCCATGTGGTATTTTTATTCCCGGGCACAGGGACATGCTGGACCTTTCTGGTCATTCTCAGCCAAACCAGAGTCATTTTAGGGAAGTAAAAATATATTGTTTGTATTGCTAGGAAATTGTCCGTAAAATAGACTATTCATTAGGAAATTGCCTATGCAAATGGCCCATTAGAAATTGTAACCTGAAAATTTCACTTTAAATTCTTTATCTGTAAGTTTTTAAACTGTTGGGACTATACATATTTAATACAAGTTACTGATGAGGTTAGTTTTATCATTTGCGTGAACTACATCAGGACTTTATAGAAAACCAGCAGAATCTAGAGATTCCATTTGTCATTGAACTCTTTAATTTGAAAAAATTAACTTTTTGTGTGTGTTGGTGCTCAGTCTTTTATTGCAATAAAAACCATAAAGGTAAAGCAAGCCAGTATTCATTATGTATATCACATGTAGATAAAAGGAATTTTTATGTGTTCATAAAAATGAATTTATTTATTTTATAGTGATTATTGGTAAAAGGGCGGGGGACTAGAGCTTTCTTTTTTATCGTTATCCAGAATTCCTAATTCTCGGTTTTACTACTGAATTAATTTTCTGACTTTTTTTAAGTATGATATTAATATCCTCACTGAACTTACAATTTCATGTGGTTACCCTATTTTAACAGTGAAAATGGAGTCTAATGGCATACTAAATTTTTTGTTTGTGTTTTCACCATAACTTGATAAGTTAGTCACCTGGATCTTTCTGTGTACATGTGTGCGTGCTGTGCTTACAGGCCGCTGGATCTGGTCGTCCATCCTGTGCGCCAGCCTTGTCAGCGTTTGGGGTTTATTCAGCAAACCCCCAAAAGATCTCCTGTATACCTAGCATCCAGTTCATTGTTGAAAGGATCACATCACAGTCCCTCTAGGACTGTAGAACTACATGTGCTTGAAACTCCTTTTGTGGTGAAGGTGAGTATTATATACCTCGTGTTCGTAGTAAAGCTAGGAAGTTCTCACTTGTCACACAGCAGGGAGAAATAAGCCATCTCTGATATCTCTGGATAACTGACAGCTTTAAGCCTTTGTGGCGGGGTGGCGGGGGGGGAGTACCTTTTTTTTTAATCTTCTTAAATAAGACTTTACAAGACTTGACCTTCTGTGCTTCCCTGATGTTGTACTCAAGGTTAACAGTTACAATTACATTGTTGTTCGGAGAGTCACCCAAGTCTCTGGTTATTACAAGTTGAAACCTTAATTTAAAACCTCTGAAAAAAGTTTTCACATTCCTGGGTTTCACATTCCTGGGTTTGCCCCCACCCCATGCCATTTCTGCTGCCATTTTGCTGTTACTTCTTCCTTCTGTCAGATGCTTTTAGTTCTCTGGTTTCTTTTTAATTTACATTCTCTCACTCCTTTGATGAAACTGCACTCTGTTACTCCTTACTAGCAGTAAATCTGTCTTAATTCCTTTTCCTCCACCATCTCTGATAAATAATTAGTTGGGAAACCATGAAACTAGACTTATGGTGGCAGGGAGCAGGCACCTTTTCCCATCCCGGTGTCAGAATGGTTTCACAGCAGTTGTGTGCACTGGCTACTTGTCCAGTGTTGTGGATTGAGTCTTGGAGGTGCCCTACCTTCATTTCTTTCCATTGTTTCTGGATATTCAGCATAGAGAGTGAAGCTAGGGGCTTCTTGCTTTTTTCTTTCCTTCTTCTTCTTCTTCTTCTTCTTTTTTTTTAATTTATAAGAGAGAGAACAAGCAAGGGAAGAGTGGGAGAGGGAGAAGGAGAAGAAGCAGGCTCACCTCTGAGGGAGCTGACATGAGACTTAGTCTCAGGACTCTGGGATCATGACCTGGGCAGAAGGCAGACACTTAACCAACTGAGCCACTGAGGCACCCCTGATTCTTACTTTCTGAGGTGAATAAAAGATAGTTCAACAAATGTCAGTCCTAAAATAGTTACTGAAAGAAGTGGAAGAGAAGGTTGGTGAGTGCCTGATATTTACTCTCCAGGGCTGTGATTCCAGTTTTCATCCATTAAAAAAATCACATTTTGTATTCTCTAAATCAAGGAATAATTTTGTGTCTGCTACCAAAAGTAGTCTTGAAAAAGAATCAGTATAACCTAACAGATATAATGGAATTTGGTGATCTAATGGGGTACAACCATCTGCGTTGCTAGTCCTTCAGAGGAGAAGTAAGGGAAGGAATTATTACAGCTGAATAGCTTCTATGCTAATAATTGTTATTATGGTAAATCAGGATTCTCATAAGTCATCAGTTACTGTTGATTTCTTATAAAACATTCTTAAAGTCAGGCTTATCATTTTGTATTAATTTGCTGTAATTAAGCTTGGTTCTTTTATACACACACTGTCCTTTCTCTTCACCTAACTAAAGTTTTGTAGGGACCCATTAAATAATTTATCTCTGCACTCTTTATTAACGTATTAAACTGGGAATAACGAAGACCTTAAGAGTGATTGTGGGTGTAGTTTTATATTTTGTAGCCTTAGGTATAGAAATCTCTTGGGTAGAATTTTTTATTTTCTTTCCAGCAATCTATAATAAAACTTTTTACTGATGTGTTTATTGGAGTTGAGTATATAGGCACCATTGTGACTCAGTTGGCCTTCTCTGTCCTTAATGTAAGTGGCTTTTACAAATACTAATGGTGGAATTCTGTCCGTTGTTTGTCGCAGAGAGCAAAAACTTTGGCCATGTCAGTTACTTCTTCTGGATTTGCCGAGTTCACTCCTCAGTCCATCTTAAGATCTGGACTTCGAACACCACCTTTACCCTCTCCCTCTCTGTCACCCGGAAGATCCATTACCCCTCCTTCACGACTTAAGGAAACTAGAATTTCATTTATGGAAGAAAGCGTGGCCACAAAACGGACTCCTGGAGTAAGTTTGACAATATTTGGAACAAATTAAGACTATATTAGTATTTACAAGTAAAAAGATAAATCGATTTGCAGGGGGTGGGGAGAGAAAGAGCATGAGCCAGAGGAGGGGCAGAGGGAGAGGCGGACTCCCCACTGAGCAGGGAGCCTGACTCGAGGCTCTGTCCCAGGACCCTGAGATTATGACCTGACCCAGAGACAGATGCTTAACTGACTGAGCCACCCTGGTGCCCCAGATAAATCAATATGCCTATAGATATTTAAATACAATCTCATAGATAGGCATGAAATCAGAAAACATTGGTTCAGAAAAAAATCTCATGGCACGGACTATCATTTACAACTGAAGTTTTAAAATAGGGCCCAGAAGCACCAAGTAAATTGCCTATAATCAAATGGCTAATTGGTAGCAGAAGTGGGACTATAGTCAAGATCTCCTGATTTCTTTTTCTTTTTTTTTTTTTTTTTTTAAGATTTTATGTATTTGACAGACAGAGATCACAAGTAGTAGGCAGAGAGGAAAGGAAGCAGGCTTCCTGCTAAGCAGAGAGCCCAGTGTGGGGCTCAATCCCAGGACCCTAGGATCATGACCTGAGCGGCTTTAACCCACTGAGCCACCCAGGCGCCCTCTTTTCTCTTTTTTTTTTTCTTTTTTTTTTTTTAAGATTTTATTTTTTATTTGACAGGTAGAGAGCACAAGTAGGCAGAGCAGCAGGCAGAGGAAAAGGGAGAAATAGGCTCTCCACTGAGCAGGGAGCCCAATGCGGGACTCAGCCCCTGGACCCTGGGATCATGACCTGAGCCAAAGAAATATGCTTAACCAACTGAACCACCCAGGCGCCCCAAGACCTCCTCATTTCTTAGTCTGTGTGTTTTGTTTTGTTTTGTTTTTACCTTATATTGTGTTGGCTGTCTTATTACTATGTTCCTAATTGGGTGTCTATTGAGACGGTATGTAGTCAGAGTTCTATTGTGGGTTAATAGGAAACCATTTAGTGGTAGTGGGTTGTCTTGCCTATTTTGTGTTTGAGTCTTTGAGAAATACCGTTTTATTCCCAATCAGGGAAACATTAACAACCATTAACTTTCATGTATCTGGAGAGAATGGATTTATAATAAGTGAGTTTTGACTGAGAAGAGAATCTAGAGAAATACCAAACATGAAAAGGTTGTAAGTAATCAGTTACTATTGATTGGAGATGGAGAGCTTAGACTTGACTGATTTCTCCTAGTAAATTATTTTTTTCAAAACCCTTTACTTGACAGGGTACAGATGACAGTAGGACGAAACTGTCTGTTACTACACCTCTCCATAAATGTGGAGGTCCAGCAAAAAGTGAATGGCTAAAGAACAAAGCCAAGACAACAGCCTTTTCCCTGAGTAGTCCTGAAAAGGACCATCAGGAAGTAGAATTAAGGTCCCAGGACACCCCTTCCCAGGATTTGGAGAAACTGGATATGAGCCGAGAGAGTAGCGGAGCCTCCACCAGGTCAGACCAGACGACCTTGGAGTATCAGGATGCACCTTCCCCGGGAGACTTGGAAGACAGTTTCGTGGCCCCGAGGCCAAGGCGCTCTTCCACAGAACTCATTATCAATTTAACTGAAGCGACTGAGAAGGACAACGATAAAGATGTGCTTGAATCAGAAACGAGTCCTCCAGACCTGGAGAAACAAACGGGTAAGAACTCCTTTCTAGATATTCAAAAATGTGTAGTAGACGTCTTCCCACCGTGCACAAAGCTTCAGGATTAAATAATTACACAATCCCAGTGTACTTGGTTCTAGACGCAATGCACACATCTGCCTTAAGGCCCTCTCATACAGCTGTAAGAAGTAATAATACTGACTCTACAGTCTAGGTTGTTATAGTTTCTGACTTGTCCAGCACCCTCAACTTTCTGGAAGGCTGCTCAGAAACCAGGTCCATCATTCTCTTCATCATCCCTACCTCCAGAATAATCACTAGACAATCAAAACAGATACCCAGAGGCCCATGAATTTAGAGTCTTTATGTTTACTTCTATATCAAAAAGATTTTGAGCCCCTACTGTCTGTGGAGAACAGGCGGGCCCCCCAGCGAGTGTGCTCCGTGTTGGGGAGCCTGCCACTAACTGCAAGTAATTTAGAGCCTAGTGGACTAGCTATATAAACAAACGAGCACTTACAGTATAGCCGGAAAAACACTCTGGTAGTAGGCAAGGAAAGGGCCAGGGAAGCACCAGAGAGCGGGGAGACTTGGCCTAGAATCGGATCAGAAAATTCAGTCCGTTTTTTGTTTCGTAGCCCTGCACAGGTTTAACAAGCATATTTAAGGGTAACTCCTAGCTTAGAATCTGTAAAACTAAATCACTTCAATAAATATCTGTGTCATACTGGTGTCTTTAGGGCTGTGATGTCTCTATGTAATAAACACAATCATTATTGCTCTAAGAGCCTAGGACTCATGAACAGCATCTGTCTACAAGTGTACATCAGTCCAGATGTGCTCTAAAACAGTAGAATGGTAAAATGGAGGAGAATGTTCATGACAGTATCTTCATTGATGATTCCTAAAAAGAGGAGGCAATCTCAAATAGAAACTTTTTATTGTTTTCATGGGGGGTTATATAGCACAAACTGTAGGATAAAATAGGCTAGAATTGCATCTCAGCTACTTACTAGGCCTGCGATAAGCAGTATAACTGTGTGCTTCTGTGTCCTCGTCTGTGAAATGAGGATAATAGTCCCCCCCGACTTTGGTTGTCGAGGACTGAGTCGATCTATGTATAGCATCATACATTAGGCCCCGACTGAGAGAAGTGGTAGGATACGGGGGGCTCCCAGACTGTGCTCAGTCTATTAGAAGGACCTGTTGCCATTCTGAGGCCAACAGAGTAACCTAAAAGTACAAAAAAGCAGATCCAGCAGCTTGTTACAAGTAATCATCCAAGGAAGATCCTGAGTACTCGATAACATGTGGCAGAAGTGGTCGTAACTATTGCTCATGCATGATCTGTAGGCACTGTCGCCGATCTGGAGACGAAGGACCTCTTGATTGAAGAGGAGGTACCCGCAAACCTCTGTCCCTTGCACCCCATTCCAGGAGGTGAAACTTCCCGCTGTGCTCCGCCAGCCCACGACGGGTAAGCTAGTAGGGAAGGCTTCACCTGTGCACAGAGTGTGACGAAATGGTGAGCCGGTAGCTTCGTATTCCACACGTAGAGGAGCTTTTACTATATTTAATTTAATTTTATTTTAGTGGGCATTCCTACTTTGGCCGTGGTTTCTGTTACGAAGGACCTTCATTTATATGAGCATGTGTTACAGAGTAGTTGCTGTGAAGTCTTAGATTGATGCTAGACATTTCTGGAACATACAGTTGTGATGAAGTGAGGCAGATCTCCTATATTCTTTGGGGATCGTGTTTCTGATGAAGCCGTGCATTCCTCTGGGCCCTCCTGGGTTCAGTGGTTTCGGGTAGATGAGGTGGGTCTCCTGCGGCACCAAGGTGGAATGCAGGGGCTGTGGCTTGGAGGCAGTTTTGTTCCTGCCGTTTGGTGAATACAGGATTCCAGCAAAGGTTTTCATTTGCAATGACTGCTTGAACTGTTACACTCCTGGTTGGTTTTATTCAGTGTCTGTACATTCAGGCACCGTACTGGACCATATGAGGTCTGCCAGCCTGAGGCCAGGTCCCAAACGGTTTATGGTCTGCAGCAAGGTGGGCAGCTTGTGTTAGACTGTAAACCACTACATCACTTCCTTTCCTGAAAGTCAGCTGAGCTCATCAGTGAGGTGACTGACGGCCCCTCTGGCAAAACCCCCTCCTCCCGTTGCAAGGTTGGATGCCTTGTGCCTTGGCACCGGGGGCAGTGCTGTTGGAGAGGATACAGAAAAGTTGCAGCTTTGATTATTATGAAGTCGTAAGGGTGATTTACTGAGATTAATCCATATGTAACACAGTCCTTTAAGATACCCTAAGTGGTTCAGTGCTTTGTAAGACCTGAGGGGGTTCACACCCACCCACAGAAATCACTGTCCTAATAGTCACGTCTCACACACTGACCTCCATCATGTGCTTCCCTTCTGAGAAGACAAATCCTGATTAGCTGGATGGAATCTTCGCCTGGTCTCCAGAGAAAAAGTGGGAGGAAACAATATAAAAGCATTATGTAGGTTGATGATTTAATTCTAATGTTTCTTGAATTTTAATGAAAATACTATTGGCAATGGGTTTGACAAGAGAATTGCAACAAATTGCAAAGCAGAGAGTAATCACCTGACAGCAAACGTTGTGGTTACTGGTAATCTAGGTAAATCTAGGTAAATCACCATCATGACGAGCCTAGGTCCTTTTAAAATGTAAATGTATTAGTTGTTGCTTCTTGGTTATCCTAACATCATGAAACAGATATAAGTCTTACAAATACATCTGTAAGGGCATCTGCCTTCAGCTCAGGTCATGATCTCAGGGTCCTGGGATTGAGCCCCTCATCAAGCACATCTCCCTGCACATTTATAAAATGGGTATATATTCCAAATGTATGTTTTATTCTTGATTTTACTTTATAATTTTATTTGTCCCATTTTTTAAAAATGAGCATGCTTTTATTAGGTTTTGGGAAAGGGTCTGTTCAGAATAGAGGGGATCACTGTGCCCATATTTCCAGAACTTATTTACACGAAGTGGCTTAATGCAGGTCCCACTGGTCTCCTACTGTGAGTCTTTTTTCATACTCTTTCCAGATAATACTAAAATATTGAACCTGATTTTACTGAGTATATAGGAAGTACTCCATAATATCCGAAGACTTAAGAATGTGCCCGCAGAAAATTAAAAACTGGCATAAGCGTAATTTATATTGACCAGCATTTTAAAACAATTTTATTTGTAGTTTAAGGCCCTGCATATTAGAAAGTGGGAATACCAAATACAGTTTTATTCACTTACAAATGCTATAGTGCTACTCAAAATGAACTTGGGTGGTATTAAGTTCTCCAAACCTTGATTTTTTTATTACCAAAATGACAGCAGAGAGAGTGGGGTTAGAGCAGGGAAGAGCAGGTGGGATCTTCTCAAACACTAACGCATGTGTTTCTGTTTCTAAAGGAAAATCCTCACCCGGAAATCCCAGGTACCAGTTTTAGACGAAGGACTAGTATCCATTGAGACCTGCACCTCTACAGTTAGAGCAGGTAATAATCAATGTGTATATTATTTTGACTTTAGAATTACTTCATTTTAGGAGCACCTGAGTGGCTCAGTCGGTTGAACATCTGACTCTTGATTACGGCTCAGGTCATGACTTCAGGGTCATGGGGTAGACCCGGTGTCTGGCTCCGTGCTAAGCGTGGAGCCTACCTGGGATTCTCTCCCTTGCCAACTTCCAAATCCCTCCCCCACCCGGGCTCACACCTGAGCACATGCGCACACCCTCTCACTCTTGCTCTCGCTCTATCCCCCATGCTTCCCCAAAAATAACCCCCAAATAACCAAAAAAAGAATAATTTCAGTTTTAGTGTTTTATTGATTTATTTTAGTGTTCTATTCTTATAGAATACATATATTCTCAAGAATACATATATTCTATAAGAATAGAACAATGAGTAGAACACTTAAAACACTAAAACTGAAATTATTCTCAGTTCTTTCTCTTTGGTCAGGTTCTGTAGCTGTAAGTAGCCTTGTGTTCTAGGGAGATGTATCTGCTATCAGAGCAGTGAGTTGCTTGTAAGGCACTTGGAGGTCTAATAGTAGATGTCTTAGAATGGTTTTTGTGGACATATTTTCCTTCAGAACATTAAAGAAGAGTAAAATTAATTACTAGTCCCCAGCCAGATGGCATATCAGCTTTTTGATCTTCTGGGACTTTGATAGCTACATGGGGCAATTTCTGTTATTTAACTGAAGACCAAGATTGGCTTTTTATTAGTAGAAAATAATTGCAAACAACTGCATTTATTCTAGGGAAATTAACAAATATGTAGAATTCATTTGATTATTCTTTTTAAATCCAGTGACTTTTTTTTTTCTTCCTGTTACACACTGATAGTTGGAAGGTAAAGTGTGTGTTTTCCCATTCCTCTTTGCCACACGAACAGGTGAAAAACTTTGTTCATTTTGTTTTATAAGCTGTTTTTGTATATTAGGGATACTAGCCCCATTATCTGTTAAAAACATGCAAATGTTTTTTCCTAGTTTTTTTTTTTTTTAACTTTTAACTCTTTTTTAACTTACTGGGGTTCTTGGGTGGCTCAGTCTGTGGCCTTATGGATATTTTCTGCCGAAAGAGAACTACCTAGTCCTTTTCACAGTGAGATACAGCCCAGACTGCAGGTCCCTTTTGCCATTGTATACCTGCTCAGCGGGGGTAACTGATGGCCACTTGTCAGTCCCCTGATAACCATGATTTCCAGCTTCAGTGAACAGGGAACAAACATTTGAGCTCCTCCAAGCAATTGTCCTCATACTGAAGTTTTGCAGTAAGGGCGGGAATTATACCTAAGTTGAAGAAAAAAACCACTATTGTCATTTTTAAATGTAAAACTTACCTTCGTGTGTTTGTAGAAAGCAGATACGTATTGTTTAAACTGAATGGATACTGAAGAGATGGGATTAATATGTAAACCCTCACAGGCTTTTCCCCTGTAAGAAGTTAGAAACTGTTGGGCAGTAGGACAGATTTTCAAGGAAATGTTCTCAAGTGCAATATGGCCTGTGCCTTTCTCTTGCTTCTCAAACAGTGTATGTGTGTGTGTGTTTTTCTTTCAGCTGTGGCCGATGTGCACAGTGATAGCAGAGACTCTGGGCTTGCTGCTCCTGAAAGTCCTGGGGTCTCTGACCATAAGCGCGACCAGGAAATAACACTGAACTTGCAGGAAGATCACAAAGTAGAACTTGATGTCCTGAAAGCAAGTGTTGACTTAGCGGAAGAAAAGCCTCCCGTTTCTGATGATCCTCCTGATCCTCAAGAAATTCATGTAAAAAACTAATTTTTTACTTTGTTGTTAGTTTTGGTTTAGTTAGGTTTCAAACCATAGTTTAAACCTAATGTATTCACTTATTTTGGCTGCTGTATAAAAACCTCTTTATAATGTCCATCAGAAGAAAGCATGTAAATATTTTGTGGAATACAAACACATCCTTTAAGTGAGAAAGTGTTTTTCAGGAAAATCAAAAAGTTATGTTAAAGAAGTCAGAATTGTAACAATTTAATTTCTGCTTAGTATCTGGTTCAAATGAAAGTTCTTTTAGCCATGAGAAAACAGATACTGGCTACTGTAGAGACAAGTATGACAGCGAAACTATTCAGAGCATTTGAAAATAACTGAATACAGTTAGAGAGGATTGTTCCCCCATGCATACTTGTAGGAGAGTGCTCATTAGCTGGCTGGGGTTTAACTTCTATAACATGAGAAGGGATTTCTTTTCTTTCTTTCTTTTTTCCTTTTCTTTTTTTGTACTTAATATGACTTACGGTTTCTCAAAATTCCACCACGTTTCTTTTAATATCAACAGGCAACTATATATGATAAGTGAATGTAAGATTTAAAAAAAAAAAAACAAAAAAAAACCTCTTCTAATTTATAAAAATGTGATTGTATAGTATTTGGAAAGTTTCTTAAATCATAAAAATGTCATGGTTGTCCATATTCATTTTCATGAGTATTCTCACTGTAAAATGGATGGATAAAGTCCCCATTCCTTCAGCTGGGAAGCTAATAAAAATTGTGGGCGTGGTATGAGTGAGAATCCTCATTTCTGGGTATTTCCAGTCTTCATCTCACTGAATGTGGGGGGCGTGGGGAAATGTCATTGTCTAGGTGGGTGGTAATGTTCTACCTTCTTGGTCAGGAGATCTCTCTGTTACTCTCTACCTCCTCCTTTTTCTCCCCCTCCCTTACCAAAAGGTAAATGCAAGGACCATTCCTTCTTCCACCAAACCCTTGCAGGAGAGGTACTGAACTTGAAAGCCTTAGGAATTTCATGGTTTATGCAGCCCCAGCAAAGGGAAGAGGATTGAGTCTAGCCCAAGGGAGCTTATGTAGGTGAATTCTTCTTCAACCTTATGGGGATCATGCTGTTTAGAAAAAGTGTGGTTAGTTAGGGAATTTGGGGTTTACCATTAAAACAATTTGGGGATTGTCTTTTTCTCCAGTTAATGTTTTTTCTCGGGTGAGAACAGAATAAGTCCTTAAATTAGTATCATAGTAATTTTCAAGGTTTTATAAGGACTGTCTTTTTTAGCTAGGGAAATGTGAAATTTCTACTTTAATTCCATTTAGAATCTCAAAATCTTTTTCTGTCTAGTTATTTTGACCAAGTAATAATGTCTGATTGCTTAAAGGGATATTTTTTATAAAGTAAACCCATAAGTATATGCCATATCAAATGTAGTTTATGTTTAACAATTCATATGCCAAAGATGAGATGATTATTTAAAAACTGTATGCTTTAGGCTAAAATAAATGTACACATTAAAATTCTTTAACCAGTCTCTTATCTTTAATTCATTGTAGGTGACTGAACATGAAAAGCTCGGAGTTCAAGATTCAGGACACGAGGCTAGGAGTCTTGCATTTAACGAGTTGTATCCCTCAGGGACTCTTAAGCTCCAGTATAATTTTGATACCATTGAGCAACAGTTTTGTTACTTATCTGATAATAAAGACTCTGCTGAGTGTGACGTTCCTGAAGTAGATGGGGAACTTTTTGGGGCTCAGAGCAACTTTACCTTGATATTGGAAGGTGAAGAAGGAGAATTAGAGACCGGTGATTCTGCAGCATCTAATGTGTTAGCTCCAGCAGCAAATACAGCAGCTGAGGAAAAACACGTATGCAGTGGGGAAAACGGTGGACCCGGTGCAGAGTTGGCAACGGTCATAACTAGTGATCAGGAGTCCCAAAAGGTAGAGAACTTACCATATGTGCCTGAACCAATTAAAGTAGCAATCGCAGAAAATTTGCTAGATGTAATCAAAGACACAAGAAGTAAAGAAATTACTTCAGATACAGTGGAACAGCAGTCCATTCATGAAAACATACCTTTAATAAGCCAGCAGGTCGTCACCAAGGTAGTCAAATCTACGTTGAAGACTGTTCAGGAAACAAGTACAATGACTATAAATGTGAGCCAGCTTGATGACACGATTTCCTCCAGAACGCGCAGAAGAGTACGTGTCCAAAACCCAAGTGTCCTATCAGCACAACAGGAAGAGTCTACAGCTGTTGCTACTCCTGACACGCTGGGCCTTTCAGGTAGGAGGACTCGGAAAAGAAAAGAAATTTCCGGGTCTTCTGAAGGTGCTTCTTCTGATGTCAGAGTTCTCTCTCAGAACCAGCAAATACCTCAAAACCCTGGGACTCCCAGGAGAGGAAGGAAGAGAAGAGAAGATAATCAGGACGTGTTCGGAAATGATCATCCCATGGAACAGGATGTAGAGGTTACTCCAGTTGGCAGATTAAGGAGGGTAAAACCCTCTCAGCTGTTGGAACCAGAAACTGAAAAAAGTAAGCTTTCGTCTGTTACCAAAAAGACTCCTAAAGGAATTAAAAAATCTGTGGACTATCTGGAAAGCGTTGAAATGGTAGAAATGGTAGATCTAGATCTGAAAGTTAGTAAAGGAGCACATCCCAGCGGAAGTACCCGAAAACTGAGAAGTGCCACTCTAGAAGCTTCTAAAAAAACAGGACATAGGTCAGTTGGAGAAACTAAGCTTTCGTCTGTTACCAAAAAGACTCCTAAAGGAATTAAAAAATCTTTGGACTATCTGGAGAGTGTTGAAATGGTAGATCTAGATCTGAAAGTCAGTAAAGGAGCACGTCCCAGCGGAAGTACCAGAAAACTGAGAAGTGCCACTCTAGAAGCTGCTGAAAGTAGAGGACATAAACCTGATGGAAAGTCCGTGGACCAGGCACTGCCTGTCGAGCCTTACGGAAGTCCTAAAAAGAGGGAATGTAGCACACTCGATGTCACAGAAGACTCCAGACTGGATTCCTCACAGCTGAGTCTTCAGGCAGAGTTTGGTAGACCTAGAAAACGTGGTAGACCAAGAAAAGTTAATCCATCTGAAGATGTTGGGTCCAAGGCTGTCAAGGAAGCAAAAAGTCCCAAGAGGAGGTCAGGAATTCTCAGCAGCCAGAAGAGGTCGACAAGAAAGACCCCGGCTAAAAGAAAGACTGATGTTGCAAAGACAGCTTTAGAAAAATCCGTTTTAGTGCCAAATGAGGAACTTACTCTGGTGACAGGCTCTAAGAAAAAGCTTACGAAAAGGACTGAAGATCCAAGCCAAACGTGTACATTAGGCCCAGTATCAGAAAAATACACTGATGAAGGAACGACAGCCATGGAAACTGACAACCCAGAAGAGAGGGTGCTTGCCCCAGCCACTCCACTGAAATCGTCCCGTAGCACGAGGACTCGATCTAGCAAGGCCATCTCGTTTCCCGACCTCTCTGAACCGAAAAATGAGTTTGTATTCTCTACTCCCGTGTCAAAGGTTCCAAAGAAAGAGAAAGGTACGTTTATTTCTATTCAAAGCACAGTTTTCATCTTGCTCAAAGTCTTCAGCTTAAGATTCTGTTGTTTAAATCACAATTCAAGACCGTAATTATTTCTCCTAAAAATGATTAGTATTTACAGGGAATTCCTCCCCTCTCCCCCCCCATAAAGAAAACACACGTTATCTTTAAATAGTAAAATTTAGAGATTTTATGTTTCAAATTTTATCCTCAGATTCAGGAATTTTCTCATTCACTGTGACTGTTGAAGCCTTATAATTCACTTGACATGGGTTTAATCTTCTAGGATAGTATCATTTCTCTTCATTCTGCCCTGACATAAGTGACTTAATTTCTCCCCAGGTAGGATCAGCATTTTTTTAAAAGATTTTATTTATTTATTTGACAGAGATCACAAGTAGGCAGAGAAGCAGACAGAGAGAGAGAGGGAGAAGCAGGCTCCCTGCTGAGCAGAGAGCCCGATGTGGAGCTCGATCCCAGGACTCTGGGATCATGACCCAAGCCGAAGGCAGAGGCTTTAACCCACTGAGCCACCCAGGCACCCCTAGAATTGGCATTTTTAATCTAAGTGCTGCTGTGTTTGGCTCGTGTCCCAGCAGATATCCACAACCTCAAATTGTTTTAAAGGGAAGGAGTAGAATTTTATTGAATAGGATACAGAAATTATTTCAGTGCCTCCTCCCTGTTGCCCATAAATTGGCACGACTTCACATCTAGCCTCCCTCATTGCCCCTGATGAGCTCACAGCTGTATCATTGGGTTGGTATAGCACATCCCTTCCTTCCCAGCAGGGGTGACGTGTCTTCCCGAAGGGTAAGAATATCTTTCTATCTGTGCTATTAGGGTTTGGAGGCGGGTGTTTCACTGAAGTGGCCAATTAGGAGAAAGGGTCTAAAAGATGATGATGATGAAGGAAATGTTGAGACACTGGTGTAGCTGACAGAACCTGTTAGGGTCATTCTTGGCAAATGTGATAAAAATGGTTAGGTGTGCAAAATGTAGCTGTTCACTTAAGGCTAAAGATCTGAATTTCAGCAAAGCAGCTCAGGGACACATAAGTAAAGTATGTGACTTTGTTGTATTTATTTAAACCTTTCAGAACTATTGAATATACTTCTAAAAGCATTAGTGAACATCCTGTAAAGTTAGTTGCCTCATGACTTGAGGAAGGCCACTAAAAATTTAAGCTGCTAAAAAATCTTCAGACTGAAAATTTTCTGTATTCAGCATTCACTCTGCAAACACCTGTTTAAATGGATTCTGCAGTCATTCATTTTAGTTATGTAGCCTGAGCCCAGGGAAGGGCCCTTTGCCATCAGATGGATCGGTTGTTTTACAAAGTAACTTCTAGTTGCAGGAGGTCCGTCTCCGTGCCCCCTACCCCAGTTTGTTAAAAATAGATCTTTGATTTTGTAGTGCTGTAGGATTCAGTTTTTCACAGCATGAGGAAAGGGAGGTCACGGCCATGCTCTCCATGGAGCAGAATGCAGTGACAGGAATATGTCTGAATTTAGCTCACTTGACTAAGCTGCTAGATCAGATAAATTTTAAATGAAATGTCGTAGGGTAACAGAAGGTCATTAACACAATTCTTTCACGCTTTCCTTGTGACTTAGAAAAGTGTAGCAGACACACAAATTGTGTTAATAGGTGGCACTAGCATCTCTGATCTTCGTCGTCTTTACGTATTTGGTGTCTCTATGCCCACGGACTAGTTTTACTTGTTTCTGTAGTGAAATACATGCCAGCCATAGAAAATGAGAAATTCAGTGTATACGGTCATCAGCAGGACCGATAAGCAGCATTCACGTTTTCTTCCAGCTGTGTCTAGGGACGTATTCTGCTGCTTCTCCCCCCTCACTTCATGAGCATTTTCTGATCCTCTTGAATACGCTTCAGAACCGGGTGGGTGTTTGTGAGTCTGTGTGGCTCGTGGCTGCCCCACATCTCCCGATGGGCCGCACACGCTTGTACGCTCTCGTGTTACATACTGGAACTGTTGTCAGGTTCTCTCGCGTTAAAAATAGGCACCTTGTCGCGGTAGAAGTGGTGAGAAATTGGGGACCGAGCTCTCTCGTTCCTGCCATTCAGTAGCTGGGCAGCCAGTCCTTTCCCTTTGCCACATCGGGCTTCTCACTTGGACCACAAAGGGGACAGCGCCAGCCCTGCATCCTTCTGACCACAAAGCCATCACCAGCATCCGTGGCCGCCCTGCCTCTCTCGCCCTCCTGCTAGAGTCCGCCCTGCTCCCCTGCCGGTCCTCAGTGTGTCCTGCCAGCTCCCCCAGGAGGGTAGGAGGCACCGAGGAGCAGGCACGTATTCTCGTATGACGGGAAGGCGGTCAAAGAAACAGCCGTCTTAAGAGTTCAGGGTGTTTTACTGGTCAAAAGAAGTGAAGCTTGCCATCTCTGTGGATTTTGTCTACTTTCTGCTACTCAGTGGCAGATAGTGCAGAGGGGCCTGCCATGGGCCTGAGGCCGAGCTGGTGTAGGTGTCTGTCCGGTGATCGGACTCCTGCTGCGGCGCAGTGAAGCGTCGCTGCTGTTCCTCCTGCCCCAGTGCAGGGAGGCTGAGGCTCGGGGAGACGGAGCCCCCGCACCGTGCAGGATACGCAGTGGCGTCCCGGAGCCCGCGGGTTGCCCGGAGTCGTCGGGGCCGCTGACCAGTGCGTTCCTGGTGCTGAGGCCCGCACTCGGGAGCACCTTAGGCCGGCAGAACTTGCCCTCAGGAAACGTCGAGAAGTGGGTGAGGAATGGACATTCCAGCAAGGATCACAAAGTCTTGTTGGGCACATGTAGAAGCACATGTGGGAGAAATGGGGGAGGCCGGACGTTTTTGCCCAGGAGTGGAGGGTGTCCTCGTTTCCTTACTCGCTCCGTTGACCTGTAGGGGGAGACGCGTGGAGGAGCGCGAGCGGTCCGAGAAGCCGGAGCGGCTGTTGCTCCGGGTGGCCCGGAGAGGAAAGACAGTGTGTTTTCATTCCCTAGAAGGAACCTAGATAGCTTTCTTTTTAACGACCGACCGAAGGGCAGTCACACCAGCTCCCCCGGCTGGCGCCGAGGCCGCCCCTTACCCACTAGCAGCAGAGCGGACTTTGATTCCCGACCTCGCCTCGGTTTTTCTTGTAAGCATCATGTGCTTTAAAAGCAGAATTTGACGTCTTAGAGAAGTCTTGATTGTCTGATCGTCTCGCTGGGACTAGACTTGGAGAATTTTATTTCCGGACTGTAAGTTCTTGAAGTAGTAACCTCGTAACAAATGCAGACATCGCTAGAGCACTCCTCACGCGCCACGCACGCTGCTCGGATCGTCTCATCTTCGCGGTGACGGCGTGGCTCCCGTCAGTGATTGCATTTTATAGAAACTGAGGCACAGAGGGGTTTAACCGGTTTTCCGCCTGCAGGAGCTAGGACCCAGCCGGTGGCAGACGGCTTCACCGGCCACTTCCACAAGCACAGGGCTGCTTGCCGTGAGTCCAGAGACCCCGTGGCGAGAACAAAATCTGAGATGAAGTCTGTGATGTTTTTAGTTACATACTTTGAACCAGTTCTTAATTCAGCCATTTTTCTTTGTCTTTGAAATAACTTCCTATCAGCCGGTTCTTCCACATTCATTACTTTCTCTGCTTGCTTTTTTCCTTTACAACGGGGACCTTTTTCTGTTGTTGCTCTGACCCAAGCAACTACCTCCAAATGAGCTGGAAGGAAAGAACTTTGGAGTGTTCTTTGAAGATAAAATTACTTTTGTAAACTAAAACCTTGTCTCTGGAATAGGTGGGCTTACGAAGCAAACTAGCATAGCTTATGTACAAGATTGATGCTTCCCTTCCTAAGAATGTTTGAGAAGCAGTAAAGATTAGAAGTTGGGGCGCCTGGGTGGCTCGGTTGGTTAAGCCACTGCCTTCGGGTCAGGTCAGGATCCTGGGATCGAGTCCCGCATCAGGCTCCTTGTCCAGCAGGGAGCCTGCTTCTCCCTCTGCCTCTGCCTGCCTCTCTGCCTGCCTCTCCGCCTCTCTCTGGCAAATAATGAAATCTTAAAAAAAAAAAAAAAAGATTTGAACTAGTTGACTGATGCAGTTCTGAGCATTATAGGTTTTATTTTTCTACTGTAGCATTTAGTTTGAGGCATTAGATGTTCCTAAATGTTGGGTTTGCCCCATTGTTCTTGTCCTCCTGGGGCGGCTGCTGTGTTCAGATGCTCGTGTCTTCCTACCGTGTGTCGTTTGTTCCAGGCTTTAAAAAACCATAGGTAACGGAGATGGATGTAGATGGGCGTGGATACAGTGTGTGTTCTTTTCTCCCTGCCTTGCTTTAGGGAAAAAAATAGAGGCTCCAGCACAGCTGCAAGAATTAGTTTCAGATTTATCTTCTCGGTTTGTCTTCTCGCCTCCTGCGTTAAGGACCAGGCGGAAAACCACATCTAACACATCCAGAGCGGGAGATGAACTGGTAAGAAGTGCAGTTTATTCATATGCTTATTCACACATGCTCTGTACTCCATTTCGGCCATGTTTCCTAAATAAACCTCTGGGGAAAGCGCAGAGTTTTAGACCAAAAGCCCCAGATCCCCTTGTCTGCACTTCTGTGGGCCTGCCCTTAGGGTACAGTGTGTCACCGATGGTGTGTTCCTGGTGGCTGTGGTTTAGATGACCCATTAGGGGAAAGGCTTCTAGCTTTCAGTGTCGCCTCAGAAGGACCCGGATGTGTTTATCTAGATTAGAGGTCTGGGGTCCCTGAACTCCCGGGGTATCATGCACACCCCACACCTGGAGAGAGCGTGTTTCAGAGGTGACTATACCACCTGACTGCACATAACCCTAAAAATCAAAATAGCTCTAGGGTTGAGAGGGAGACAGACCCATATTTTAACGTTAATCTTAAACATTTCTTGAACTGTCTGCTATGAGCCGGTTACTGTTGAAGGACAAAGACTTACACAGAAATCACTTGGGCAGATACCTGGTCTTTCAGGAGCTCAGTTTAATTGGGGAGGCTGAAGCACATAATTGTTTCCCAGTGTGGTGGGAGTCATTTATGCTCAAATAACCCTATAGACGGAAGGTAAAAGGCACCACTGGAAGAGAAAACTGGATCTCAGAGGCACAGAGGCCTGGCAGTATGCGGGGGTGGGGCACTGCTTACAAACGGGTGAACAGCCACGTGCACATTGAAGGAGGTACGAAGTGAATTCTAGGGAGGAAAACTAGTCTCTGGTGGCCTGTTCCTTTACGAGATGATGAGAGCCTGGATGTGGACGGAGGCAGTGGGAACAGGAGGGCAGCACACAAGGACGTGTTCCACGTGAAACACACAGGCCTTGGAGATGAACTGGATGTGTGGGGATAGGGCCCTGGATGGCCCTAGATGATCAGAGTTCCTACTAAAGATAAAAGGGGTGCATTTGGGACTTGTGGCGTCTGAATTCACCAGCCCTATTTGGCCATATTCCTTGACTCAGGATAGAACTAATCCAACACGGATTTCAAGTATTTATTTACACGATTTATCTTCTTAAATTTTTAACTCGTAGAAAGATAGTGCTCCATCAGAAACTGTGGGAAGGCCAAAAGTGAAAACAACCAGGACATCAAAGACAAGACAGACAAGCAGGTATGACTTTTTTAGATGCTGTAATTTTTATCCAGAGTCATAAGTTAGAGAAATGAAACTCTTCAGGGAGCGGTCATTCTTAGGGGCATTTGTGCACACCGGCTCGTGGTGATGGCTGGGTCCCCCTACATAGCAGTGAAAGCCCATCTGTCCTTTTTAAAGAAAGCTCAAGAGGGCAGTTCCGTGCCTGTTGGGACTTCATTTTGGCAGTGGGTGGGGGAAGGCAGTGGGAGGTTTCACCCTTTCCTTGGTAAATGTAGATAATTACTAATAAAAATAATTGTAAACTGGAAATTCTTGCACTTATTTTACTAGTAACAATAAAACTTCCATTTGTGGAGAAATTGAAATTTCTCTTGGTATATTGACGCTTAAGCATGATTGAATTTCATAAAAGTACCAAGTAAATCCACTTGATCACCCTTTAAAAATGGACTTTATGAGACCTTGGAGGCCATATGAGACCATAACTCGTAATACCGTTGACATGTCATTTGGCTTCGTGTATATATGTGGGAAACGTTCCTATGACAAAAGGTGCACGAACTTGCCAGTTGCTGGCGTGTGAGTGCTGGTTCTCACGCACCTGATGGGCCTGCTGGGCTTGCCGGGCTCTCAGCCCACTGACATGGGAAGACTTTATACAGCCTCCAGCTGCCATATGTGACTGGATGCTTCTCTTCACTTCTAAAGACAAAGCACCAGGAAAGGGCACTGCTCATATAGGCTTTTTTCCCCAGTGTAATCGGGAAGTGGATTCTAGTTTATATTATAATGTGTTTATTGTTACCTGAATTATGTTTTGTTTTCAGAAGCAAAGAAGAAGATAATTGGTCACCTCCTCCTGTGAAAATCCGGCTGATTTCTCCTTTGGCAAGCCCAGTGGATGGAGTCCAGAGCAAGCCTCGAAAAGCGACAGCAGTAGCGGGAAGAGCTCCGGGAAGGGGCAGGAAGAAGCTGTCTTCCTTTCCAAAGCAAGTTTTACGCAGAAAAATGCTATAATTTTTTTTCAAGTTTTTAATGAACACCAATTTGTAAAATCATCCGAATTGTGTGGACTATTAAAAATCATCTAATTTGGAAGAAAATAATTTGTATAAATTACTGTAAATTTTTGTAAACAGAAGGTCTTCAATAAGTATAATAACTCCATTAAGGAGTGTGATTCTTTTAGTCTGGGCAGTTTTTCTATTTTATATTAAGACTTCATACATTTATATAATATGTAAATATGGCTTATTACTGGAATGTTAAATAAAGTGTATACTTCATGGTAGTTTGTGTCTGTTAGATTTTTGAGAGGGGATTTCTGTTTTAATAATGATTTTTTAATGCTAGTAGGCATTGGTCCCATTTTCTTTTGCTACAGTTAAAGGTATTAGACCAGCCTTAAAATGAAGATGATTGAAGAACTGATTTTTTTTAAGTTGCTATTTTATAATTTATGCACTTTGCTCCTATGATTGAGATTTCTAGTCATAAAATGTACATATATATATTTTTGCCTGTTACTATGTTGAAATTGAATTATGGGCATGTAATTTTGCCGCATTTTGTAGTTGAACAAATTTTGTATATTCTACCTCAAATGAGTCCTTTTCCAAGCAATGCATTGGTTAAATACAATGTTGGCATTTCTTGTTCAGCAAGCTTAAAGGCTCTTTACCTTTATGGTCTCTTCATTTTTCAGAGACTATTATCCAGATTAGAGTGACCGGTTCACTGCTCACTAGCCTCTTGGAAAGGTTTGAGAGGAAGGGATATGTCGAACAAATCTGTTTCATGGTTGCTCGGTACACCTCGTGTGTGCCTAGTCTCGCTAGAATGAGAAGTCTGAAGAAATTTTATTATATTCTTGCTGTGAAGGAGCTTGCTATAAAAAAAAATCACAGAAATCCCTTAATATTCAGGTTTGAAAACTGACGCATTTTCATAGGACCTCAGGCACAGACTATTGAGGATGGGGAACGAGTGTGAGGTGGGAAGGGAAAAGAAACAAGACACTTGTCTGCAGTACGACTGTGTGCAATTCAGTGGGGACGCTTGATGTAGCCTGTGAAACTCATCCCTAAGTAAGTGCTGTAAAATAATTTATAACAGGTCATCGGATAGTGTGTAACGAATGGACCATTAATAATTGATTGTCTAGAAACAAACTGCTTGTGTTGGCTAAGCTTGTAATGTGTTAGTATGAAGCAGAAGCACTGTGCTTTCCACCTTATTTTTCTACCAAATAAATACCACAAGAGCTGGGAAAATGACGACACCTCTGCCGAGTACTGACGGTGTGCGGGTGGCTGTGCGCGTGCGGCCTTTCAGTCAGGTTAGTGATGAATGCGACGCCGCCTGGTTGAAACTCTGACTAGATCTTGCATTTTATTCCTTGTTCTAATGATCGTTATCAAACGTGTATTCAAGCTGCTTGTCATTGATGGAACATTAAACGTCTTTAAATGAACTTGTTAAACGAGTAATTTAACGATCGCAACATAATTAGTGAACACGTAACCTCATTCCTTTGCACAAGTAGCTCAATAAAAAAATAATTGATGAGAGAAACGTACTGCAAGTTAGTTTTTTTAAACCAGTGCGGGTTGGTGAATACAGATGCATGCTCTTTTTAACAAATGTACTTTTCCCCCCAACTGCTCCTTCAGCTGTGTTGCTACTACAATGTAGGATAAAAGAGAAGGGACACTTGTCCTGGGACCCCGTAGAAATCTCTAATTACCAAGGCATTAGTTACAAATTTTATGACAATTGACTGCTGTGGAACAAACGCAGTCCTGGAGAAATGGTGCAAAGCAGTTTGCAGTCTCATTACGTAAGTAATTGGTGACAGAACGTACCACAGTGGTGAGGCAAACAGCTCCCAGAGATGGATCAGGTCTAGTTCATTCTGCCTGGCTTGGTCATGAAGATTCTGGAGATGGAGGCATTCCACATGACCCAAGGGCCAAGTAAGATTCGGACAAGGATATGCCAGACGGAATGACGAGCAAGGGGTGTATCGGTCCTGAATGGCGTACAGTGAGTGTAATGGAGACCATACGTGAGGTCTTCCTTCCCATTTGGACCTTGTTCAACCTGATGCTCTCCTCTCTGGCCCATTAGTATTCAAGATTGTTTTGCACGTTTTCTGTCAGTGTCTGTGATTTCCGCCCCCTAGCATTCATCTGTATCACAGCTACCAGGTGACTTGTCACAGGATAGCTTTCTATGCCTAACTGGACTTCAAGTGCAGGGGCTCATGGGGGCTTCTACAGAAGCATGGCTTTTCAGGCACCCAATTGATAAAAATAAAGGATTTTGTATGCAGTTTAATGTCTTAGCCAAGAAAAAGGAGGAAATAAAGCCATTTTATAACCTAACCCGTCATAAGGCTAAAGGTAGTCCAGGGGTATTTTTCACTGGCCTTTAATACTGTTAGGGTAACTACAAGTTTTGAACAGGATGTAGAAAGTAGGCACCTTAATTAGGACTCTTAGGACCCCTCATCAAAGAGATGGCATTTGATCGTGTTCCACCACCAGTGTGGGCTAGCTTATACTAGAACAGTAGCAAGGAGGAGAGCGGGCCAACTCGGGAGGTGACAAGGGTGGATGGTTCTGGGCATGCCTGGGCAACTGGTGCCCCTCGGGAGGGGGTATCTCTGACTCTCTGACTTCCAGTCTTTATCCTCATGGTGGGGTCGGAGCACCAGCTTGGTGAGACTGACTGTGTTTGAAGATACAGCACTTTCTCAGGAGCCCTTAAAGTCAGATGAGCTTGGGGTCAAGACTTGACTTTCTCACCCACTATGTGACCTTGAAGGTTTTAAGCTCACTGAGCCATGGTTTCCTTCCATACAAAATGGAGATGTTGTTAACTTAGGAGGCTTACTGTCACAAAATTAGATGAAATAATTGTTAACACAGTGCCTGACAAGTAGTCTTGATAGTAGCCGCTATAATTTTTTATTTGAGAGAGACCAAGATAATATTGGGCGGAGGGGGTGTGCAGAGAGAGTCAGGTAGACTCTGCACTGAGTGCTAAGCTCAGTCTCACAGCACCAAGATCAATCCCGTAACACCAAGATCATGACCAGAGCCAAAACCAAGAGTCAGACACCCAACTGGCTGAGCCACCTAGGTGTCCCCGCTGTAATCTTTTATATATGGTTTCATTGAGACAGTTCACCTACTATAGGGTTCCCTCACTTAAAGTGTACAGTTCAGCGATTTCTAGTATATTCACAGATAGGTGCAGCTACCAGCAGTTTCAGAACTAAAATGTTTATGACCTCAAGAATCGGTCACTTCGCTTCATCATCCTTGTCCCTCTGGTTCTCAGCAGCATTAGTCAGTCTATTCCCTGTTCTGCGCAGGTCATGTGAATGCAATTAGTCTTTTGTGACTGGCTTCTTCGACTTGGCATAAGGTCTTCAGGGTCCATCCACGTTGTAGCACGCACCAAAATTCCATTTCTTTGTGGGTGGATACTATCCCATTGTATAGATGTACACATTTCGTTTAATCCACTCCTTAGTGGATGTTTGAGTCGTGTTGGCTTTCTCCACAGCCTTACTTTGGTTTCTGAGAGAAATAGTGCTGCCATAGACACTCGTGTGTAAGCTTTTGTGTGGAGACACGTTTTTATTCCTCTTCGGTTTATATCCAGGTATGGAATTGCTGAGTCATACAGTAACTAGTTTCATCATTGGAGGAACTGACTTTTCCAAAGCTAGCTGTACCGTCTTGTGCTCCCCACAGCCAGTGTACGAGGGTTCCACTTTCTCCAATCCGATCCAGCTACCTGACTATCCTAGCCTTTCTGGGTGTGACGTGGTGCCTTGTGGTTTTGAATTGCAGTTCTGATGACTAAGGATGTCAAGTATCTTTTCATATTGTTGTCCATGAGTGTATCCTCCTCAAATGTCTCTTCAGATCTCTTACTCATTTTTAAATCGGATTATCTTTTTACATTGAGCTGTTCTTCTGGATACAATTCCTTATCAGATAATATGATTTGCAAATTTTCTCTCATTCTGGGGGCTGTCTTTTCATTTTCTCGATGGTGTCCTTTGAAGCACAATCGTTTCTAATTTTGATGAAGACTTACTTTTTTTTGTTTTTGGAATTCATGCTTTTGGTGTCGTTAGACTCTTTGCCCAATCCAAGATCATGACTGTTTACTCCAATGTTTTCTTCTGTACTGAAATCTCTTACCTTTAGGTCTTTGTTCCATTTTTTAAAAATTTTATTTATTTATTTGAGATATAAGCACCCAAGCAGGGGGAGTGGCAGAGACAGAGGGAGAAGCAGACTCCGCACTAATCAGGGAGCCCAATGCAGGCTCGATCCCAGGATTCTGGGATCATGACCTGAGCCGAAGGCGGATGCTTAACTGACTGAGCCACCCAAGCGTCCCTCTTTGGTCCATTTGGTGTTAATTTTTGCATAAGGTGTGAGGCAAGAGTCCAAGTTCATTGTTTTTACATGTAGCTGTCAAGTTTTTCCAGGACCGCTTCTTGCAAAAGCCCATCTTTCCCCATTTTTGGCAGTCTTGTTGAAAATCAGGTGGCCATGGAGGCCTGGGATGATTTCTAGACTCTCCATTTCATTACATACATCTGTATGCCTATCGCTGTGCCCGTATCATGCTGCCTTGGTCACTGTTTGGTTTGTACTAAGTTGTGAGATTGGGAATTGTGAATCCTACTGTGTTCTATCTCAAGATGGTTTTGGCTCTTCTGGGTGCCTTCCAGTTCCATGGAAATTTTACTATCAGCTTGTCAATTTCTACAGAGAATCAGGTAGGATTCTGATAGAGATTTCACTGAATTTGTATGTCAGCTTGCTGAGTTACCATCTTAACAATGCTAAGTCTTCTCATCTATGAACATGGGGTCTTTCCAATTTTTAGATCATCTTTAGTTTCACTCAACAATGTTTTGTAGTATTCAGAAGATATATTTTGTACTTCTTTTGTTAAGTATTCCCAAGTGTTTTGTTCCTTTTGATACTACTAGAAATGGAATTTTTCCATTTCATTCTTAGATTCTTCAAGTGTATAGAATTGATTTTTGTGTATTGATCTTGTATTTTACAACCTTACTGAGCTAATTTATTAGTTCTAATAGTTTTTTTGGAGAGTTCCTTAGGATTTTCTTTAAACATGGTTTCCTTTAGTTCCATGTGCTTATAATGCTCACAGTCTGGCATTTGGTCACTGATAGATAGTTTCTGTTGCCTGCCATTTTCCCAATGTATGGGTCTTACTCTCCTGTTTCTTTGCATATCTCATCATTTTTTTAATGGAAACCTGACACGAGATAATATGGTGTAGCAAATTTGGGAACTGATTCTCCCACCCCCGTAAGTAGCTTGTTACTGTAGCTTATTGGTTGGGTGACTGGTTGGACTATTGTAGTAAAGTCCATCCCTCACCTCAGGAGGGCACAGCTTTGGGTATGCCCTGGACACCCTGGGTGACACCGGTTTGGGTTGGGCTCATTCCTCTCTTGACATCAAACTGTTTGACTCCACGGACTGCCGGATGACTGCTCTGTGGTCAGCAATTCCTGGAGGCATAAATTACTCTGCTAACTAATGCAATCAAATTCAGGTACCTTTAAAAGGAACAGTCTCTGAGATCACTGACTGATATTTTTCAGGACTCCAGGTGGGTCTGTCCAGCTATGGTATTTCCCAGCCACACCCCTCCACCCCCTTGCACCCGCAACTTCTGCAAACTAGAGGGCCTATAATTTAATCCTTATCAAAACAAACCTCCTCCCAATTCCCTTTCATCACAACTTTGGTTCTTGAGTGTGCCCTTAGGATCCAGCTTCTCTAAGAGGGCAAATGAAGTCAGTGACTTTGAGAGGACATGAGCTGCTATCCCCCTGGGCAGGATGTCTACACCTTGGCTCCAGACTTGAGGGTGGGGACAATGGCAAGTTGCTGTTTTAGAAGCCCAGCACTTGTTGACTGTGGAACAGCTGCTTGAGATCCTCTCAGCTTCTCTGTCCTAGCGTGGACCTACCACCTCGGGGGCTGGGGCAAGGACGGCCAGTGCCCTAGTGTCCTCAGCGGGCTGATCCAAAGTAGAGTCTCTGTAGCACACCAGGTACAAGAAGGAGTCCCACCTCTCACCAAGTCTCTCCCAGGACTTAGCCTCGGCAACATGCAGTTGGGGGTAGGATGTGAAATGCTGATATCCTGTTCCTGCCGAGAAGAAAGCCCTCCACCTGCAATCTGGGGAGAGAGGCAGCCTTCTGGTGGGGGCTCCAGCAGTCTGGGGGAGTCTCCGCCTGGCTGAGCTGGTGGGAGAGAGGAAGGGAATGGGCTGGCTTCAGATACCAGACTCCCCTTTCTTCGTAACTGTGCTACACTTCCTTGAGTAGATGTTTTGTCATTGGCCATCTGCCCTGAGGACCGTTTCCAGGGTCCTGAAATGGTTGTTTTTCCTTTTTCATGAATAATTTTCACTCGTTTCACTGGGGAGTGAAACAGGGAAGCTCTCTGTTGCTGTAGTCATTGCTGTTAGCATAGCTGGGTGTTAGGCTGGTCTCAGAAAATGAACATCACTAGAGACCAGCCTTTCAACAATTCTGAGGGTTTTAGAGACACTGCTTATCATAACCGCTGCTAAGAATAACAGAGAACAAAATGAATAACTGGTAAGTGCCCTGCTTAATTCCTTAGGAGGTATGTATCAAGACTTGCCAAACAACTTGGATGACAAAGAAAAACTACAATGATGAACTCTGAATTTGTAATTTGACTATAGAGAGAGAAGAACTCTGGGAGCAAATGTGTGATTTCCATGCATTCCGGGACCACCACAACCATACAAGACCCTAAGAACCCAGAACATAGGAAGACATTTACTTTTGACCTGGCATATTGGTCTCATGATGGATTTCAAAAGGACCAAGATGGAGTGTTTATTTCAGCTGATCCTAGCAGCCAATTTGCAAGCCAGGTAACTCGCTTCAGAACACAACTTCAAAGGAAAGGTGGTTTGTTTTGTTTTCTATTTTTAAATGAAGTATTAATGGTAGGACAGTATAATTTTTTAATGCAAGCATGCTCTGATATATACTTCCATTTGAGAGTTTGATTTTAATTTTTTTCCTTTTTCATGCTAAACATGAGGTCCCAAAGTACAGCTATTGCCTAAATAATTTTTAGGAACTCAGTTGAATTGTAGTATGTTGTCATATTTTGAACAAGAAGTGTCAGTCAACTCAACTCAATTATATCTTGCCTCTCTGAAATAGGAAAATAAGCAATATTTGTGATACACTCAGCATTTGAGAATTCTTGTTTTATCAAGTATTTCACATGTGCCAAACATTATTCCATCTTGGGGAGATAGGCAATTGCTTTCAAAATGTTAGATGTTCTGGGATAAGAACATGGGATATGATGGGGTAACAATGGTGAGGAGGTCATTTCAATCTGGACAAAGCTCATTGAGTTTCTAGGATCTGGGTGTGTGTAGTTTTGATCAAATTTGGAAAAGTTTCAATCATCATTTTTTTCAAATATCCTTTACCCTGCCCCACCTTATTCCTTCTGTGATTCCAACCAAGCTTGTCCACAGGTCACTGAGGCTCTGTTCATTTCCCCCTAATCTTTTCTCTCTACTCTTGTCTATTTGTCTTTCAAACTCAGCTGAAAGCTCACAGCTTTTATTAAACCACTCGTGAAAATACCCCCTGTCGAATACTTCTGTCCTCACAAACTCCCTAAAAGGATCTTATGGACCCTGGAATGCTCTTGAGAACTGCCATCCCAGAGTAATCAATTAAAAAAAATCAAATAAAATTTTGTAACTAGTCAGTCAATTGTGGGAAAATGGGATTAGGAAGTGTTCAATCCAAAACACAGCAGGAAAAGAGGGGGAAAGTAAAAAGGAGATGGGAGAAGTAGAACACAAATAGTGAGCAGGTAAACTCAATGCCAGCCACATCACTTATTACAGCAAATGTAAACAGACATGCCAATTACAAGTCAGGAATGATTAGATTTCATAGGGAAAATGGGATCCAACTCTGATTAGAGAAACCCCATTTTACATTATCATGTAAAAATTAAGAAAAAGAAAACTATAGAGGCCATATTTACATCACATAAAGTAATTTCACCACAAGAAACATTCCATAATGATAATCAATTTATTAAGGAAACATACCATCCTAAAAGGGTATGTTTCTAATAATAGAGCTTCCAAGTACGTGAAGGAGAAACTGCTAGAAATTGAGGGAGAAACAAACAAATCTACAACTGTCATTAGTGATTTCATCACTCCTCTCTGAGTAATGGATAGAACAAATAACCCGAAATCAGTACTATATAGAAGACCAGATCAACACCATCAGCCTAACTGGCCATTATGTATTAGAGAACTCCTTTGCTACCCACCACCCAACCACAGCACCACTCATTCTTTACACCTGAACACAAAACTTCCACTACAACAGACCATATTCCAGGTCATAAAACTAGTCTCAATATCGTGAGATAACTGAAATCATACAAAGTACATTCTCTGTCCACCAAATAAAAAGAAATGAAAGATACTGGGAAAATCTACAAATATTTGGAAATAACAGACTTCTAAATAATCCATAAACAAAATTAGCAAATACTCTGAATAAGAAATTTAGGGGTGCCTGGGTGGCTCAATTGGTTAAGTGTCTGCCTTTGGCTTGGGTCATGATCTCAAGGTCCTGGGATCGAGCCCCACATCAGGTTCCCTGCTCAACAGGGAGTCTACTTCTCCCTCTTCCTTTCCTCTCCCCCATACTCTCGCTCTCAAATAAATAAATAAAATCTTAAAAGCAAAAATTTAAAAATTTTTCAAAATTTGTGGGCCACAGCTCAAGGAGAGGCTTAGAGAAATTATATAGCATTAAGTTATTAGAGAAGCACAATCTCAAGTCAACATTCTAGTCTTCCACGTAAGAATTCAGAAAGGAAAGAGCAAATTAAATACAAAGCAAGCAGAGGAAGAAATAAGAACGAGCAGTAATTAATGCCAAACAGTAAAATAATAGGAAAACCGATGAAACTCAAAGCTAATTCTCTCAAAAGTTCAATGAAATTGAACCTTTAGCCAAACCAATCAGGAAAAAAGATACAAAGTACCAAGATGAGAAATGAGTCATCATGGCAGATTTTATAGACATGTAAAAAGGAAGGGAATATTATGAAAAAACTTATTGCCAATAAATTCAACAAGTTCAATGAAATGACACAAGCCACTGAAGGTCACACAAAAACAGATAATTGAACTAGCCTGAAAGGAACTGAATTTATAGTTAAAAACCTCACAAAGAAAACTCTGTCCAGATGCCTTTGCTGTGAATTCTACTGAAGTAAGAAATAATGAGAATTCTTAAAACAAAACAAAACAAAATCCTAGAGCTGAGAGAAGAAGGAACATTCATTTTTTGAGGACAATATTACACCAAAACCAGCCAAAGTTTATGAAAACACTACAGGCCAATATCTATCATGAACATAGACACAAAAATTAACAAAATTTCAGCAAATAGAATCTAAAATATTTTAAACAATACATTTCTATCAAGTAGGACTTTACTGGGAATGTAAGATTGGCTTAATATTTGAGGATCAATGTAATTCATCATATGATCAGAATCCCGGAGGGCAATATTTGGTCAGATGCAGAAAAAACATTCGACAAAACCCAATCAAAATTAGAACTCTCAGTAAACTTAAAATAGGAGGGAACTTCCTGGAAATCTTCCCTGAAATACATAGGTAATACCATATTTGATGCTGAAACACTGAATGTGCTCCCCCTAAGACTGGGGACAAGGCAAGGAGGACCAATCTCATCATTTCTATACAATATTTACTGCAGGTCCTAGCCAGGGCAAGTAGGTAATAAATAGGAAATTAGTGATAGGCAAATTAAAAAAGGAATAAGTAAAACTATTTTTAGATGACATCATTATCTATGTAAAAAGCCCTAAGAAATCAACAACAACAAAAAGGGCTACTACAGTTCATAAGTTTGTTTAGCAAAGCCAATAAACAAAAATCAATAGTATTTCTCAATACTAGCAGTGAACAACTAGAGAGTGAAACTGTAAAATATTTACAATAACACCAAAAATATGAAATACTTTAAGAATAACTTTAACAAAATAGGCAAAAACTGTCCACTATAAAACATTACTGAAAGGAAGACAGACATGCATTAGAAGACTCAATATTATTAAGAAATCAAAATGAGCGGGGCGCCTGGGTGGCTCAGTGGTTTAAGCCTCTGCCTTCAGGTCATGATCCCAGTGTCCTGGGATTGAGCCCCATATCGGGCTCCCTGCTTGGTGGGAAGCCTGCTTCTCCCTCTTCCACTCCCCCTGCTTGTATTCCCTCTCTAGCTATGTCTCTCTCTGTCAAATAAATAAATAAAATCTTTAAAAAAAAAAAAAAAGAAATCAAAATGAGCAATCAATTCAAAGCAATCCCAACCCAAACCCCAGCAATAAGGTTTCGAAGCAACTGATAAGCTATTTCAATAATTTACATGGAATGGTAAGGGACTTAGAATAGCCAGAATTATTATTTTTTTGAAGATTTTATTTATTTACTTACTTACTTACTTACTTACTTATTTGAGACTGAGAAAGTGAGGAGGGGAGCAGAGAGAGAGGAACAAGTAGACTCCATAGACTGAGCACAGAGCCCAGTGTGGGTTCCATCCCCTGACCCTGAGATCATGACCTGAGCCAAAATCAAGAGCCAGATGCTCAACTGACTGAGTCACCCAGGCCAAAATTAATTTGAAGGACCGTGAAACCTGAATAATTTAAAACCCACTAGAGAGCTTCAGTTGTCAACACAGAGTGGTACTGGCTGAAAGATAGAGATAACAGATCAATGGAACAGAAAAAAGTATCTAGAAATCGATCTTCATATATTGTCATTTTTTTATGAGGATGCTCTAATGGGTTGAATAGTGTCCCCCCCCCAATCTAGATCCACTCAATACCTTAGAATGTGACCTTATTTGTAAATAAGATGTTTGCAGAAGTAATTAGGCCATAGGGGATTACAGTGGACCCAAAATCCAATTCTTCTCTAATGAGGGAAATTTGGACACAAAGACACACAGGGAGAATGCCATGTGACTATGAAGGTCGGTGGAATGATATAGCTATGAGCCAAGGAATGCCAAGGAATGCTGGGAGTCACCCGAAGCTGGGAAGAGGTAAGGAAGGATTCTTTCCTAGAGCCTTCAGAGAGAGCATGGCCTTGCCAGCACCTTGATTTTGGACTTTCAGCCTTTGGAATCATGAGAGAATAATTTTCTATTGTTTTTAGTCACCTGTTTTGTGGTAATTTATTATGGCAGCCCTAGCAAACTAATACAGGTGACAAACTTCTTCAAAATTAAAACCTTCCAACAAATGATGCTGGAGATATTAGATATCCATGTGGAAAAGTATGACTTTCTTATTCTTTCCTCACACCATATAAAAATGAACTCAGAATGGATCAGAGACCTAACTGTTAGAGCTAAAATTATAAAGCTTCTAAAGGAAAGGAGAAAATGTCTGTGATCTCAGATTTGAAAGATATCTTAGGACACAATCTTAAAAAATATTTTTTAAGTTCAAGTATAGTTATGATAAAAGAATATAATAAATGAGACTCATTTGAAAAAAGCTTTTGCTCTTTAAGACATCCCAGTAAGAGCATGAAAAGGCAAGCTACAAAGAAAGAAAATAGTTACAAGACAGATAAAATATCCAAAATATATAATGAGAACATAAGCAGCAACCTCTTTGACCTCAGCCATAGCAACTTCTTCCTAGGCACATCACCAAAGGCAAGGGGAGCAAGGGCAAAAATGAACTATTGTAACTTCATGAACTATTGTAACTTCATCAAGATCAAAAGTTTTTGCACAGCAAAGGAAACAGTCAACAAAACCAACGAACTGCTGACAGAATGGGAGAAGATATTTGTAAATGACATAGCAGATAAAGGGTTGGTATCCAAAATCTATAAAGAATTCACCAGACTCAACACCCAGAAAATAAATAATCCAATCAAGAAATGGGCAGACAACATGAACAGACATTTCTGCAAGGAAGACATCCAAATGGCCAATAGACACATGAAAAAGTGCTCCACATCACTGGGCATCAGGGAAATACAAATCAAAACCTCAATGAGATACCACCTCACACCAGTCAGAATGGCTAAAATTAACCAGTCAGAAAAGAACAGATGTTGGCGCAGATGTGGAGAAAGAGGAACACACCTACATTGTTGGTGGGAACGCAAGTTGGTGCAGCCACTCTTGAAAACAGCATGGAGGTTCCTCAATAAGTTGAAAATAGAGCTACCCTACAACCCAGCAATTGCACTACTGGTTATTTACCCCAAAGATACAAATGTAGTGATCCGAAGGGGCATGTGCACCCCAATATTTATAGCAGCAATGTCCACAATAGCCAAACTTATAGAAAGAGCCTAGATGTCCATTGGCAGATGAACAGATAAAGAAGATGTGATATGTATATACACACACACACACACACACACACACACACACACACACAAAGCAATAGGATGCAGCCATCAAAAAATTGAACTCTTGCTGTTTGCAACAATGTGGTTGGGACTAGAAGGTGTTATGTTAAGCAAAATAAGTCAATCAGAGAAAGAAAATTATCATAGGATCTCACTGATATGCAGAATTTGAGAAACAAGGAAGAGGATCATAGGGGGAAAGAGGGAAAAATGAAACAAGACAAAACCAGAGAGGGAGACAAACCATAAGAGACCCTTAATCTCAGGAAAAAAACTGAGGGTTGCTTGGGCGGGGGGGCGGGGATAGGGTGGCTGGGTGATGGACACTGAGGAGGATATGTGGTATAATGAGTGCTGTGAATTGGGTAAGACTGATGAATCACAGACCTGTACACCCAAAACAAATAATACTTATATGTTAATATGTATATATAAAATGAATTTTTATAACTTAATATTTTAAAAAAGTCAATTTTTAAAGGGAAAATAATTGATCAGAGGCTTCATTAAAGTAGATACGAAAAACCAATGAAAAAGTGTCATACTTTATTACTTGTTAGCGAAATGCAAGTTAATACCACAATGAGATAATACTATGCATCCATGAGAATGACAAAAATTAAAAACTGACAATATCAAGGATTGACAGGCATGTGGAGCAACTGGAACTCTAATGTGGTACTTAAGGCAGTGCAAAAATGTTGAGTTATCTTGGAGAAGTAAGCTCTTTAAAAGTCATGCATACATTTGACCATACAACCCAGCAGTTCTGAGAAAAATAAAACATATGCCCTCACAAAAAACCATTGGCAAGTGTCCTTTGCAACTTTATATATAATGGTCTCAAACTAGAAACTCACATTGAGAAAGGTAAGAAGGTCAGAGATGCAGTGGGGAAACAGACCTCAGGCACAGCAACCCTCACATAAGAAGGAAAAATCACAGGTGCAGAAATTCTCCCCAAAGATTGAAAGGATGGAGTCCTGCCATGGACATGCCTAGCCCTGGGGACCTGAATGGTGAGAATGGGCCCCCCTAACACCTGGCTTTGAAAAGCAGCAGGCCTTAACTCTGGGAGAACCCGAGGGCTCTAAGAAACTGTGACTCCATTGTTAAAGGTCCAGCACACAATTTGAGACACTGCACAGCACAGGGGTTTGAAAAACACTGTATGCAAAGGTTTATTGATTAGTTTTAGGTGATGTGTCAGAGGGTCAGGGATCTGTAGGAATTTTATCCATGAACAAGAATGCTGGCTGGTGCCATTTTTCTTGCTGTCCTTCAGCCTAGCTGGCCGAATGCTTGCAGAAGCCAGTTATGATGCTTTCTGTCTACCTTGTTAGCACTGTTTGCCCTGACCCAGCATTCCCCAGTAGACACAGCCACCAGACTGCCATGACTACAGGCAATCCCTCCAAAGTAGCTCTCTCCCCACCACAACAAGCAGGCAGCCTTGGCTTGGATTGGAACCTCTCCAAAGTGGCTCCTGCCCCAGTGGGGGTAAGCAGCCAGCCAACCAGCACACTCATACAACTACAGCCAGGCCTATTAGTCAGCCATGCCAGAGACCAGCCCTAACTCACCAGTGCACCCACAGCAGCCAGTCTCAATAAGAGGGCACACGCAGTCCACAACAACAGCCTCCCTAGACCATGTGGTTCCACTAACCAAGGGAGACTGTTCTGCTGGGCCCTACAGGACACCTTTTATATAAAGCCACTACTTTCAAGACCAGGAGACATGGATGACCTACCTAATAAACAAAAACAAACACAAAGGATAAGACAAAATGAGAACATAGACAAATACATTCAAATGAAAGAATGAGACAAAATGTCAGGGAAAAAAATAAATGAAATGGAGATAAGCAATCCACCTGATAAAGAGTTCAAAGTAATGGTCCTAAAGATGCTCACCAAACTCAGGAGAACAGAGGAACACAGGGAGAATGTAAAAAGAAGAGATAGAAAGTATTTAAAAAATCAATCATAGCTGAGTAATACAATAACTGAAATGAAAAAGACACTAGGAGGAATCAACAGCAGAGGAGAGGATGCAGAAGAACAGATCAGCAATCTGGAAGACAGGGTGTTAGAAAACACCCCACTGAACAGCAATTATTTAAGAAAAAAAGAAATTTTATTTTTTATTTTTTTTAAAGATTTTATTTATTTGACAGAGAGAGAGTGATCATAAGTAGGCAGAGAGGCAGGCAGAGAGAGAGGGAGAAGCAGGCTCCCTGCTGAGCAGAAAGCCCGATGCAGGGCTCGATCCCAGGACCCTGAGATCATGACCTGAGCTTAAGGCAGAGGCTTAACCCACTGAGCGACCCAGGTGCCCCAAGAAAAAAAAAATTTTTTTAAATGAACAAAGGTTGTGAGTCCTCTGGGACAAATCCAGTATACTAACATTTGCATTATTGGGGTCCTGGAAAGAGGAAAGAGAAAGTGGCAAAAAAAAAAAAACAAAAAAAACTTATCTGAAGAAATAATAGCTAAAAACTTCCCTAACTCTTGGGAAGAAAAGAGACATCCAGGTCCAGGAAGCCTCAAACAAGAGGAACCCGAAGGTCCACATCAAGACATTTAATAACTAAAATGCCAAAAATTAATGATAACGAATCTAAATAATAGCAAAAAGAAAGCAAAATGTTTTATACAAGGGAAACCCCACAAGGTTATCAGCTTGTTTTTCAGTAGAAACTGCAAGCCAGAAGTGAATGGAGTGATATATTCAAAATGCAGAAAGGAAAAACCTACAATCAAGAATACTCTACCTGGCAAGACCATCATTTAAAACTGAAGGAGAGAGAGTTTTCCAGAGAAAAATTAAAAATGAAAAAAAGTTGATCAGCACCTAACCAGCCTTACAAGAAATGTTAAAAAGACTTAGTGGAAAAGGAAACACCATAAATAGGAGAAAATTATGAAGGGAAAAGTTTCATTGGTAAAAGCAAATATATAATAAAGGCATTAGATCAATTACTTATAAAGCCAGTATAAAAGTTAAAAGAACAGAAGTAGTAAAATCATTTATATTTTAAAAAATCAGTTAAGGAAACACAAAATTTTAAAAATGCAAAATAGAGTGTGGTGTACATAAAACATATGGGGAAGAATTTAAAATTGTAGGGCTTTTAGAATGTGCTTAAACATAAGCAACCATCAACTTAATGTAGATGGCTATATATATCAAATATTACATGTAATTCTCATGTAGCCACAACAAAATCCTATCACAGATACACAAAACTAAAGAAAAAGGAATCCAAACATAACACTAAGGAAAGATATCAAACCACAAGGAAAAAAAACAAGAAAGGAACAGAGAAGAATTAGGAAACAATGGCCAAAATAACAAGAAGCACATACCTATCAATAATTACTTTAAAAGTAAATGGACTAAATGCTCCAATCAAAAGATATAGGGTGACTAGACCGGTGGGGGGGGGGGAATCCATCTATATGCTGACTACAAGGGACTCCACTGTAGACCCAGACACACCAACTGAGCACTTTGTGCTTTCAGTCACAAAGTCAGAAAAAATATTCTATGCAAGTGTAAGTTGGGGGGGGGGAAAGCAGGGGTAACAATATTTCTATCAGACAAAATAGACTTTATTTTTTTTTAAGTTATATTTATTTTAGAGACAGAGTGAGCACACGCAAGCAAGGGATGGGGCAGAGAGAGGGAGAGAATCCTCAAGCAGACTCCCTGCTGAGCACAGAGCCCTACTCGGGGCTCAATCCCACGACCTTGAGATCATAACCTGAGCTGAAATCAAGAGTTGGGGATGCTTGGGGCGCCTGGGTGGCTCAGTGGGTTAAAGCCTCTGCCTTCGGCTCGGGTCATGATCCCAGGGTCCTGGGATCGAGCCCCGCGTCGGGTTCTCTGCTCAGCGGGGACCCTGCTTCCTTTCCTCTCTGTCTGCCTCTCTGCCTGCTTGTGATCTCTGTCTGTCAAATAAATAAAAAAAATCTAAAAAAAAAAAAAAAAGAGTTGGGGATGCTCAACCAACTGAGCCACCTAGTCTGGTGCCCCAGACAAAATAGTCTTTATTTTTTTTTTTAAAGATTTTATTTATTTATTTGACAGAGAGAGATCACAAGCAGGCAGAGAGGCAGACAGAGAGAGAGGAGGAAGCAGGCTCCCTGCTGAGCAGAGAGCCCAATGCGGGGCTTGATCCCAGGACCCTGAGATCATGACCTGAGCCGAAGGCAGCGGCTTAACCCACTGAGCCACCCAGGCGCCCCCAAAATAGTCCTTAAAACAAAGACTGTAACAAGAGACAAAGAAGGGTATTACATAATGATAAAGCAAACAATGCAACAAGAGGATAGAACAACTGTAAATCTCTCTACACCCAATATAGGAGGACCTGACTATATAAAGCCAATATTAAGAGACATAAAGGGAGAAACTGACAGTAATACAATAATAGAAGGGGACTTAACACCCCACTCATGTCAGTGGACAAATCACCCAGACAGAAAACCAACAAGGAAACAGTGACTTTGAATGACAGGTGTGACCAGAGGGACTAACAGCTACATTCAGAACATTTCATCCTCAAGCAGCAGAAAACACATTCTTCTCAAGTGTACACAGAATATTCTCCAGGATAGATTTCATGCTAGGCCACAAAAGAAACCTCAATAATCTTAGGGAGTTTGAAATCATATCAAACATCTTTTCTTTTCAAAGAAAGGGGAAGCAGACTCACCCCCTGAGCAGGGAGTCTGATGTGGAACTCGATCTCAGGACCTTGAGATCATGACCTGAGCCAAAGGTGGACACTTAACCATCTGAGCCACCCAGACGTCCTTAAGCATCTTTTCTGACCACAATGGTGTGAAAGTAGAAATCAAGTACAGGGATAAAACCAGAAAAAACACCAACAAGTGGATGCTAAACAACAGGCTACTAACCAACCAGCAGGTCAATGAAGACATCAGAGAGGAAAGCAAAAGATACATGGAGACAAATGAGAATGGAAACACAAGGGTCAAAATCTTTGGGGTGCAGCAAAAGCAGTACTAAGAGGAAAATTTAAGTGACACAGGCCTACCTCAACGAACAAGAAAAATATTAAATAAACAACCTAACCTTACTCCTAAAGGAATTAGAAAAAGAACAAATACAAGCCAAATTTAGTAGGAGGAGGAAATAATAAATATTAGAACCAAAATAAATGAAATAGAGACTTAAAAAAATAGAAAATAACTATGAAACTGAGAGCTGGTTCTTTGAAAAGATAGGCAAAATAGATCTTTAGCTAGACTCATCATTCTTTTTTGTTTTTTTTAAAGATTTTATTTATTATTTATTTGACAGAGAGAGATCACAAGTAGACAGAGAGGCAGGCAGAGAGAGAGAGGGAAGCAGGCTCCCCGTCGAGCAGAGAGCCCGATGCGGGACTCGATCCCAGGACCCTGAGATCATGACCTGAGCCGAAGGCAGCGGCTTAACCCACTGAGCCACCCAGGCGCCCTAGACTCATCATTCTTGATGAGTCTCCTTTTCTAAAGGAGACAGGACTCAAATACATAAAATCAGAAAGAGAGACATTACAACAGACACCACAGAAATATAAAGAATTATAAGAGAAAATTACAAGAAATTATAAACCAACAAATTGGACAACCTATAAGAAATGAACAAATCTGTAGAAACATATGACCTTCCAGACTGAATCAGAAAGAAATAAAAAATCTGAACAGACCAACCACTAGTAACACAATTGAATTCATAATCAAAGAACTCCCAAGAAAGAAAAGTGTACAACCAAATGGCTTCTCAGGTGAACTCTACCAAATATCTAGAGAAGAGTTAATATCCATTCTCCTTAAATTATAAATACACACAGATCAAAGGCATAGAGTAAAGAGTCAGAAATGAACCCCTGCTTATATGGTCAGTTAATCTATGAAAAAGGAGGCAAGACTACAAAATGGGGAAAACACAGTCTCTTCAGTAAATGGCACTGAGAAATGGGGCAGCTACTTGGAAAAGAATGAAGCTGAACCACTTTCTTAAACCACACAGGAAAATTAAATTGAAATGGGTTAAAGATCTAAAAGTGATAACTGAATCTATAAAAATCCTAAAAGAAAACATAGGCAATAAACTCTTAGACAATGGTCTTATCAATATTTTCATGGATCTGTCCCCTCAGACAAGGGAAACCAAAGCAAAAACAAACCATTGGAACTAATCAAACTAAAAAGCTTTTGCACAGCAAAGGAAACCATCAAGAAAATGGAAAATCAACCTACATAGATCAGTAAAACAGACAGAAAGCCCAAAAATAAACCCATGTGTATATGACCAAAAATCTATGACAAAGGAGCCAAAAATAGACAATGGAAAAAGGACAGTGTTTTCAGTAAATGGTATTGGGGAAACTGGACAGCAACATGCAGAAGAATGAAACTGAACCCCTACCTCACACCAGTCACAAAAATTAACTTGAAATGTATTAAAAACTTGAACATAAGGTCTGAAACCATAAGACTTCTAGAAGAAAACATAGGTAGTAAGCTTCTACACATCAGTCTTGACAATGATGCTTTGGATTTGACACCAAAACCTAAAGTAAATAAGTAGAACTATATCAAAACAACAACAAAAAACTTGTATACAATAAGGAAATCATCAACAAAATGAAAAGGAAACATATGAAATAGGAAAAAAAATTTGCATATCACGTATCTGGTAAGGGGTTAATACCTAAAACAGATGAAGAAGTCATACAAAAAAACAAAACCCATCCAAAACCAAACACACACAAAAAACAATCCAATTTAAAAATGGGCAAAGGAAATGAATAGACAGTTTTTCCAAAGAAGATATGAAAATAGCCAACAGGTGCATAAAAAGGTACTCAACATCACTCAACACCTGGGAAATGCAAATCAAAACCATGATGAGACATCCCCTCACACCAGTTAGAATGGCTTTTATCAAAAAGACTAATTCTGGTGATCATTTCACAATATATACAAATATCAAATCATTATGCCATTCAACTGAATCTAATTTAATATTATATGCCAATTACACTTCAATTTTTTAAAGATTTTATTTATTTATTTGAGAGAGAGAGAGGAGGATAGAGAGTGAGAGGGAGAAGCAGACTCCCTGCTGAGCAGAGAGTCCAATGTGGGGCTTGATCCCAAGACCAAGATCATGACCTGAGCCAAAGGCAGACGCTTAACCGACTAACCTGCCCAGGCATCCACATTTCAACTTTGTTTTTAAAGATTTATCTATTTTAGAGAGAGAGAAAGAGCATGTGTACATGAGTGGGAGGAGGGGCAGAGGGAGAGAATCTCAAACAGATTCCTCCACTGAGCTCCGAGCCCATGCGGGGCTCAATCCCACAACACAGTGAAATCATGACCTGAGCCAAAACCAAGAGTCAGACCCTTAACCCACTGCACCAGATTCCCCACATCCCAATTTTTAAAAAGATAGTTTTAAAATACTGCAAGAATCATGCTGTACAGAACCTTGATTGTCACATTTTCCTCATCCCCAAATGAGGACGACCAATTAGCTTTTGTTGACCACCTATTACAATAATTGCCGAATCACTGTTCCATGTACTATAGTGTAGGAAAACGTTTCATGTAGTTGATCATAAGATGGAGAATAGGAAGAAATTAGGAATGTAAGTCTAACTCCAAAACTAGTTATTCTACTAAACTTAGTAAGCACTCCTTAGGTTTAGCAAATAACGCCCAAGGTAGAGTTGATATCCTTTATGTGAATACGTTTTTCTGGGAAAAGTACAGTCACGATGTTTTCAGAAACCACTGATGAGATTCTACATTTTAGGCCAGAAGCTCCCCTAACCCTTGTAGGGCAATAATTTTTATGGCGTTCGTATGAGAACTGTTCTTATGAACAGTATGAGAAGACTGGTTATTGTCTGTGGTATGTATATAAACCATACCATGGTGATATGTGCACATTTCCCAGAAGTAAAAATTATATAGATGATACAAATGGATCTATAATGGGGGTGCCTGGGTAGCTTAGTCAGTTAAGTGTCTGCCTTTGGCTCAGGTCATGATCCCAAGGTCCTGGGATCGAGACCTGCGTCGGGTTCTCTGCTTGACAGGAAGTCTGTTTCTCCCTCTCCCTCTGCTGTTCCCCCTGCTTGTGATCTCTCTCTCTTTTTCAAATAAATAAATAAAATCTTTTAAAAATGTACCTATTGCAATTTGGGATTGTGTAAAGATTATTTACTATTTTATTGATATGGGAGACCAGAGAAAAATGTACTCAGACAAGGGAATATTGTTGGCTTTGACCATGACCCAGATACTGAAAGAGCCAGACCACATCCTCTCTTTCAAGCAGTTGGGGACACAGGCATCTGTGCCTCCCACTTAAAAGAGGGGGGGCACAAACATGTACGTGTGCATATTATAGAAATGCTCCAGAACTTCTGGGTCTTGTGGCAAAAAAAAAAAAAAAAAAAGAAAGAAATGAAAAGAAAAAAAAAGAGTTCACCAGCAGAGGACTAAAATTAGTGCAGTCATTTTGTGATGTTATTGTTTGTGGAGTCAAGAACAATGAGACGGTAGAAGATGCTTTCACTGGTCTCTTTCCCCTGGCTCCTCGCAACTGATGTCTAATTGCTGGATTTTGAAGGCCGAGCCAGGCTAGGTTTGTACTAGGCTTTTTTGACACCAGCCCGGTGAAGATCCATGGTGATCAGTGCCTTCCAAATAGCCAACTCCCTTTTTGGTCTCCAGCTTTATGCCGCTGGTTCTAAGACAGCATCGGAGTTTTCTATCAAACATGCAGCATGGGGGCGCCTGGGTGGCTCAGTGGGTTAAAGCCTCTGCCTTCGGCTCAGGTCATGATCCCAGGGTCCTGGGATTGAGACCCACATCAGGCTCTCTGCTCCACAAGGAGCCTGCTTCCTCCTCTCTCTCTCTCTCTCTCTCTCTCTCTGCCTGCCTCTCTGCCTACTTGTGATCTCTGTCTGTCAAATAAATAAATAAAATCTTAAAAAGACAAACACGTAGCATGGTACGAAGCAAGTCATCAAAACCAGAGTATTTATTATGTTAAGGGTATTGTGAAAAGCCCGTGCTGAACGCGGTGTCTGTGATCTTCTTTCCAGACAGATGTTTTCCACGATCTCGGCCGGGGGGTTCTGGACAGCGCATGGCAAGGCTATAATACCACCCTCCTAGCCTATGGCCAAACTGGCTCTGGGAAAAGCTACTCCATGGTTGGGTTTGGTGCCAACAAGGGTATCATTCCAAAGGTGTGCGAGGAGCTCTTTCAAGCAATTGAGAAGAGGGAGGGAAATGAAGAATACCAGGTATGCATGATCCGAAAATCCCTTCTTTGAGGAATTTCATTTTTCATTTTGGAAATTTCTGGCTCCAAACGATCAGCCTCTCTATTTCAGGATAATGTTAATTTTCCATACCCAAGTCTTCCCAGGATTGCAAGATCAAGTTGCCGCTAACTAGAATGTTGACCTTTTCTGCTTCTATGGAGGCAAACCCAAGGCAATAATTTTGGGAAAAGCACGTTGAGTATCCTAGCAGCCGACGTCTTAGAAGCTAATACTCATGAGGGATTGTTGCTGAGGCTGATCCAACAAGACCCTCACTGACTCGCCTGTGGTTTCCTTTACTCCCCCTCTTCTACCAAGGCTGTGGGTGTGTGCTCATTTTCATTTCTTTCTTTTCTTTTCTTTTTTAGTAGGCTCCCCGCCCATGGATCCTGATGCGGGGCTCAAACCTGAGATCAAGACCTGACCTGAGATCAAGAGTCAGATGCTTAACCAACTGAGCCACCCAGGCGCCCCTGTGGCATCCTGTTTTTTCATGGAGAGCATTCTTTCTCTCTCCAGAACTATGAATTACAGGACTTTAAAGAACATGGTCTTCTACTCCATGTATCGCCTGCTTTCCTGGAGTTCCTTTCTTCTACTTTTGTTTGATCTCTCAAGGCCTTCTTTGTCTGCTAACATTGGTTTAAAGCATGCAACACCCAAGCTTATTGGAAGCTCTGGGGACATGAGAGGTGACAGAAGACCCGCCACCGGAGACAAAAGCCACAAGCCTGCCAGAAGGCGGTGGCAAATATCAATATCTTAGGCCCTTTTCTCTAGGCTGGAGCCATTCCAACTCCTCCAGCCTCCCACTTAAGGGGAGTCGGCCAGTCCAGAAATATTCCAGAAGCACAGTAGGGTAAAGCAATAAAGAATGACCTTTTTCTGTAGTCAATATTGACCGAAACACACACACACACACAGGGTTGTATATGCTTTTAACCTATATTAAGAACTTTCCATAGCATCAAAGTTACGTGAGAATTGCTTATTACATGTGAATCAGAACTTGCTATATTTGTAAATGATTTTATTTATTCATCCGAGAGAGAGAGCACAAGCAAAAGGAACAGCAGACAGAGGGAGAAGCAGACCCCTCACTGAGCAGGAAGCTGGATGCAGGTCTCAATCCCAGGACCCTGGGATCATGACCAGAGCCAAAGGCAGATGCTTAACCGACTGAGCCACCCGGGGCCCCAAGCATTACTATATTCAATATTAGCTTCTTCCTTTGTTGGAAATTTATGTTGTTCCTATATGACTTCTTCCCCAAAGATGAGGTTCCAGAGAAGACTAACTCTATGTTCTTTTCTATACAGGTTACGTTCAGTATGTTGGAAATTTACAACGAGCAGGTAACAGTGATTCTATTCTCTGGCACACACACCTGTGGGACTCTGCAGCATAATACCTACCAGAGCCTCCCCTCCCCCACCCTAAGATAAAGTCACAACCCTGTAGCCTGGCATGGACTACAGCCCTCACCTCCCTCTTCCGCTCTACCTCTTGCCCCTTAATCTCCACTCACTCTGTGCTTCCGCCACATAAATGTCTTCCTCTCCGGAACATGTCATTCTTTCCAACATCTACCCTTCTCTGACCCTGGAATTCTTCCCCTACCCTTACAAGTTGACCTCAGTAGGCATGGGTGGCAGAGGAGATGGCAAACTTTGTTTTCAAAGGACCAGATGGTGTCTGCTGAAACTATTCACCTCTGTTCCCTAAGCAAATGGAGTATGGCGGGGTCCCAGTGGGGGACCATTCTTGGACGCTGAAACTGGAATGACACATAATTTTTGATGTGGAGCCGAGAGCCAACGATCAAGAAAGAATTCTTGAGCTTCTTTCGGTGCAAAGAGGTGCTTTCGATAGAGCAGGGGGACAGGACTCGAGGGTGGAAAGAGCTGCCCCAGGGCTATGAGTGACTGATCATGGACTTTTCTCGGTGGGGGTTAAGGACAGCATAAACCTCTAAGGAATTTGTGCGTGTTAGAAGCAAGGCCTCCAGGACCTTGGAGGGCTAGTTAGTGTTAAGATAAGGTTGCTTTTAGTCTTTAAAGAAACATCAACATTAAGGCGGCCAGTAGGCCAGTCGTGAGTTCCTTGGGGAATGCCACACTCAGCAACTTGGGCTCCAGGTTGTAAGAAAATTTAATTTCTGCTGCATTTCTCTTGCCTTTGTTCTTCTCATCAATTTGCACATGTCACACAATATTTTTCTTTTGATTTTTCTCAGTCACTTAAAAATGTGGAAAATGTTCTTATGTCAAGGATCCTATAAAAAAAAGGTGGCCAGCTGAACGTAGTCCCCAGGCCATGCTTTGCCTGTCCCTGGGGTGGCTGGAAAGGGCATGACCTCAGACCCCACCTCTCTCATTGACTGGCCATGTGACTTTGGAAAATCACTTTATCTCAGTTGTCTCTTTTATAGAAAATGTAAAATAAGACATTACACATCGAGGTGACCTGTTTTCAATTTCTAACACAGAGCTTAGAAAATGCTAGATATTCACTGCCCTTACCCCTTGATCATATGATACTGTGAAATTTTATTTACCTATTTGGGTCTCCGGAACAGATCGTGTCCTTGTGAAGACCTTTCTAAAGGAAATACTCTCTCAATACTCAATATGCTTGTAGGTTTAGAATGGGCGCTCCGAATCTTTACTGAGTAGGATGAATTGACAAAGGCATCTAAAACTGTAACTTTCTCATAGAAGACCGTATCCTAATTGTTTTTGTGTAACCCCAAGCACCATCCAAAGCCTTGCACTTAATCATTCCTAAGTAAATATTGTGAAAGGAATAAATCTGTCAGTGTTTTTCTCTTTATATTAAGGAAAGAAAGTACCCATTTTGTTTCTTACATTTTTTCATGAGTCAGTTATTACCATTGAAGGCTGATAGTAAATGCTAATGAGTTCTTTTTTAAAAAGTTTAAAAATTCCAATTAGTTAACATGCAGAGTCATATTAGTTTCGGGTGTACAATATAGCAATTCAGCACTTCCCTACATCACCCAGGGCTCATCACGACAGGTGTACTCCTCAATCCCCATCTCCTGATTCACCCAACTCCCGCCACCACCCACCTCCCCTCTGGTAACCAATAGTTTGTTCTCTAGAGTTAAGAGTTTGTTTCTTGGCTTCTCTCTCTTTGTTTTCCCTTTGCTTGTCTGTTTTGTTTCTTAAATTCCACAAGAGTGAAATCATATGATTTTTGTCCTTCTCTGAAGGGCTATTTCACTTAGCATAATAGTCTCTACCTCCATCCATGTCATTGCAAATAGCGAGATTTCATTCTTTTTTTATGGCTGAGTAATGTTCCTATGTGTGTGTGTGCGTCTGTACCCATTCATCAGTCAATGGACACTTGGGGTTTCCCTAATTTGGCTATTGTAGATAATGCTGCTATAAACCCTCAGGTGCGTGCTTCCTTTTTATTAGTGTTTTTGTTTTCTTTGGGTAAATACCCAGTAGTGCAATTGTTGGATCATAGGGTAGTTCTATTTTTAACTTTTGAGGAACCTCCATACAGCCTTCCACAGTGGCTTACCCAACAGGGTAAGAGGGTTCCCCTTCTCCACATCTTCGCCAATATCTGTTGTTTCTTATGTTGTTGATTTCAGCCATTCTTACAGGTTTGTGGTGGTATCTCATTGTGGTTTTGGCATTTCCTTGATGATGAGTGAAGTTGAGCATCTTTTCACGTGTCTGTTGGCCGTCTGGATGTCTTCTTTGGAGAAATGGCTGTTCATATCTTCTGAACTTTTAAAAATTGGATTATTCATTTTTGAGTGTTGAGTTTTATAAGTTCTTTATATATTTTGGATACTAACCCTTTTAAATATCTTCTCCCATTCACTAGGTTGCCTTTAAATTTTATTGATTGTTTCCTTTGCTGTGCAGAACTTTTTATTCTGATGAAGTCCCAATAATTTTTTTTGCTTTTGTTTCCTTTGCCTCAGGTGACATATCTAGAAAGAAGTTACTGGGGCCTATGTCAAAGAGGTTACTGCCTGCGTTTTTCTCTAAGATTCTTACGGTTTCCTGTCTCACATTTATGTCTTTAATCCATTTTGAATTTATTTTTGTGTATCATGTAAGAAAGTGGTCCAGTTTCATTCTTCTGCATATTTTTGTCCAATTTTCCCAAAATTATTTGTTGAAGAGACTGTCTTTTTCCCACTGGATATTCTTTCCTGCTTTGTTGAAGATAAATTAACCATATAGTCGCTGGTTCCCAATGGGTTTTTCTGTTAAGGTCACTGATTAAGTTTCTATTTCTTTCAAGTTGCTAAGGCTTGGAAGACAGTGTGGCTCCTTTATCTCATACCAATAACTTTGGGAGGATAATTTCCTTTGTTACCCAGTTCTGGTAGTCATCTCACTGTGGTCTCCCTACTGATATCTGTTTATGATGATAATCTGTCTGGAATTCTGTTTCCTCATCTCTAAAATAAGAACACTGGACATCCTAAGAATCTTTCCATTCCTCATATTCCTTGACTCTCTGGTATTTTCCCATTAGGTACTTCAACAGTCAATTAAAATGAAGTTTATTATGTACTTCTAATGTTTCGGACATCATCCTAGACTCTGAGGATGAGTTAATCCTTGGACTTAATTCCCACCATAGAGGAGTCTGGTGGGAGTTATAACACTTTACAGACAGTGATGCATTACATGTGGTCCGTGAATGGCGAGGAGCAAGGGGCAGAGAGGAGGGAGTGCATGACTACGTGGGATGTTTGACAGCAATGGTCAATGGTCAATGGTCAATGCTGGGCTTGGACTGAACTTTTAGAAATGTGTAGAGAGGTTGGGGGCACAGACAGGGGCACTTTAGGCAGGATTAGTTGTAACTAGTCAAAAAATACATGAAAGTTCATGGCAGTTAAAGAAACCGTCAGTACCCTGACGGCTAAAGGAACAGTCAGTACCCGCATAGCCAGATTTGGATATATGGTGGGGTCATCAGGAGAGGAAGCTGAAGATAGGCTCTGCCAAAAGTAAAGGGCCTTTGTCCCGGCAATAGTGGAGAATCTTTGGAGGATTTTACAGGGAAATCAGATAATCAGATTGGGTTCTGGAAGAGTTCTCTAGAAGCAGATTGGAGTTGGATTTGAAGGTGTACCAAATAGAGGCAGAGTTCGAGGATTCCCAGGAAAGCCCAGGTGAGTAAGGAAGGTCTTGTGATAATCACCAATTTTGATCTCCAGGCACACATGGAAGGTCCCGGCACCAAGATCCACCCCCGTCTCTGGGTGCTCATACTTCTACTCCATCCAGATAAATCTACTTATTTTTTTTTCTAATAAGACTTACTCAGTCCTATCTTAGATGTTCCTTCCAACAAGTTGTATGTTAGAGGAGAATTTTCCTAGCTACACCAGAAGTGACCTCCATTTGGATGTCTCCTTATCCCTGGCACCTTATGTCCACTGTCTTAGTTTGGCTTGCCCAAACTTCAATCTGTGATCTTTCCCTGGCTCTAGGATAAAAAGCCATAGAATATCAGAGTTGGGGAAGATCTCAGAGATAACTTAATTCACCCCCTCCTATTATGAACACTCAGAAAGTAAGAGATTTTCCAAAGTTTTATCAGGTTAGAGGCAGAGCCAGGACTTCTGAGAACCCAGGTCTTAGGGCTCCCAGTCCAGACATCTCTGTACCATGTAACACCACCCCTATGGGGCCTTTGGCTGTACCACAATCCCACAGTAGAACCTACTTAGCCTTGTTAAAAGTGGCTTTTCTTGAGTGAGAGACAACATGGGCTTTCACCCAAAGCCATGGTCTAGGTGTGACATCTCACCAGTCTCCAATAATAAGATCTAAAGAATCATCCATATTCTCCTAACATTATTTGTTAGCCTAGCTCTGGCTACACTGTTCTGTCAAAATTCATTCACTGAGTGCTTCTTCTACATTGGGAACCAGGTCAGGATCTATAAGTAAAAGGCTCTGGTCTCACCCAAAGGGAGTTCACAGGCTTATTGAAGTGCTTTAGGTACTAGAAAATACTAGAACTGAGTTTTTAAAAAAATTCTGCTTATTACAACAGGTTTTCCCTTATTACAACAGGTTTCCCTCCTGTTGGCCATTCCCCTATTTCTGACTTACCTAAATTATGAGCTTGTGTGGTGCCTACAGAAATTTAACATTTTTTCATTCATGTAGTAAGTTTTTGTTGAGCACTAAATATATTCTAGGCAGAGGTGTAACCATGAAGTAAATTGAAATCCCTGTCTTCCTGAAGTTTACTTTATTTATTCTCTTTTTCCACAGATAAGAGACTTGCTGTCTAGAACCAAGAAACCTGGGGGACTAAAAGTGAGGGAAGATCAACAGCTGGGCTTTTATGTGGATGGCCTGAAGTCAGTGCCCTGTGAGAACTATGCACAGATTGAAAGACTGATGGAACAAGGGACAAAAGTAAGGACCACAGCATCTACCAACATGAACGCCAGCAGCAGCCGGTCTCATATGGTTATCACCATTCAGTTCAAGCAGGTGAGACTCATGGGAAGAATGCTGTCCCAGTTTCCCACCAAGCATGGTCCATGGGAAGGGTTCCCAGTGGCATGAAGAGTTGGTGAGTATTATGGAATCCTTTCAGATTTGACCTATGGATTAAGGTGGCTACTTCCAACCATGGGCTATAGGGTCAGAAAGAGAAGTGAGGGACTTTCTCTTTTCCTACCTGCCCATATCCCCATTCCACACAGGTTCCCCAGGATAATGAAGACCAGCTTTCAGATCCATGAGTCTAGAGAAGCACCAGATGTTGACCAACCCTTCTGATACTTGGAAGTAGCAAAATAAGGTCTTTGAAACTAGCTAATCCATGTAACTCTCCACTAAGTAGAATTTTTTACAAAACTGATCATATGTTTTTTTCCTCCTTACTTCTTGGTAGATATCAGAGAGTAAACTCTACATCATCACCAGTTTGATTCAGAAATACTTATTTTCAAAGCCTGGGTAAACATTACAGTTAGCTATGATTTCACCACCTCTGTTTCCTAAGCCACAGTCCTAATACATAGATAGAATGGTGATAAATGAAGATTACCCTGTTCTAACCAGGAATAGTGGGAAAATACTGGACTGTATCTCTTTGTTCACCAGCTTTGAAACTTCAGGAAATCACTTACTCATTTTTAGTCTCAGTTTACTATTCTGTAGAATGAGACAAATAGCTATCCTATGGGAGTGCTAGGAAGCCTAGAGAAGTACCTGCATTTTAAAGAACTTTGAAGGATAACTGGGAGGATGGTAGAGAGGGCTCTGAGCTCACCTCCTCCCACTGACACACAGAGACAACAACTATGCATAATCCAACTAACTCTGGAAACGACCTGAAGACTGGCAGAACAGCTCTTTCACAGCTAAAGACATAATGAGAAGCCCACATTGAGAAGGGTAGGAGGGGCAGAGATCTAGTTGGAAACAAATCCCCAGGCACAGCAACCCTCAAGGAAGAAGGATATCTTAGGCACTAGGTATTTCTTGAGGAGCCAGGGTATCAAGCTTTACATGAGGCAACCCCAGCCCTGGAGACCTGCACCAGAAAGACAAGCCTGATAACATCAGTCTTTGAAAAGTAATGGACTCAACTATAGGAGAGGTGGAGGGCTATAAGAAACTGAGAGTCCATTCCCAAAGGGCCAGTGCACTATATCATGCACTGTGAGACCCAGCACAGAAGCAGTAGTCTAGGAAGTGCCTGGGTTATACATAAAAAAGATTTAGTGACTAATTCTGGGGTATGTGCCAGAAGATCAAGGATGGTAGGAGCTTTCTCAAGGAACAAGAGTACTGGAAGGTACAATTTTTCTTGACCTCCTTCTGCCTAGCTGGTCCATCCTTGAGGGAGCCAATTCTGATACTCTCCACCCACCTTCTTCATACTGTTTGCCCCCCTTCCCAGTGTTCCCCTGTGGACACACCCCACCCACCCATGCCTGGAAGGACCCCTCCAAAGATACTCCTTCCTCAAGGAGGAGGGGAGCCAGACTTGGCCACAGCACACCTGTAGCAGCTACAGCCCGGCCTCTCAGCAAGCTGTCCTGGGGGTCAGCTTTGCCCATCAGCACACCCACAGTAGGTGCAGCCAGTCACACAGGGGGTACACACAGCCCACACAACAGACATCCCTAAAACACCTGATTCTGCTGACCAGCAGGGGGTGCAGGGGGTATTAGATTGTGCTGCTGGGTCCCCACAAGATGCCTTCTACACAAGGCACTAAAGTCAGGACCAGGAGACATAGTTAACTTACCTAATACACAGAAACAAACGAAGGGTCAGACAGAACCGTGAGACAGAAAAATATGTTCCAAACAAAAGAATGGGACAAAACACCAGGAAAAGAACGAAACAAAATGGAAATAAGCAATCTGCCTGATAAAGAGTTCAAAGTGAGACAAGTGCTCCGTAGACTGGAGATGAGAGTGGATGAGCTCAGTGAGAACTTCAACAAAGAAATATAAAAAGAACCAATCATAGCTGAGTAATACAATAATTGAAATGGAAAAGACACTAGGAGGAATCAACAGCAGAGTGGAGGATGGAGAACAAGAGATCAGCGATCTGGAAGACAGAGTAGCAGAAAGCACCCTGCTGATCAACAAGTATTAAAAAAATAAGTTTTTAAAATGAGCATCAGTTGTGAGACCTCTGGGACAACATCCCACAGGTCATACTAACATTTGCATTATCAGGGTCTCAGAAAGAAAAGAGAGAGAGAAAGAGGAAAAAAATGTATTTGAAGAAATAATACCTGCAAACATCCCTAACCTTGGAGAAAAAAAACAAACATCCAGGTCCAGGAAACACAGAGATCCCCAAACAAGGTGAACCCAAGGGGCTCCATACTAAGACACATAATAATTAAAATGTCAAAAATTAATAACAAATGGAGAATCTAAAGGACAGCAATATTAGAAAAGCAAATTGCCAAATACAAGGGAAACCCCATAAGACTATCAGCTGATTTTTCAGCAGAAACTTGGCAAGCCAGAAAGGAAAGCCATGAGTAATTCAAAGTGCAGAAAGGGAAAAAACTACAACCAATCTCTCCCCATCTAGGTTATGATTCAGAATTGAAGGAGAGATAGTGTTTCCAGGACAGGGGCATGTGGTTAAGCATCTGCATTCGGCTTGGGTCATGATCTCAGGGTCCCGGGATCGAGCCCCATGTCAGACTCCCTGCTCAGCAGGTAGTCTGCTTCTCCCTCTCCCTCTGCAGCTCCCCGGTACTCATGCTTGCTCTCTCTCAAATAAAACAAACAAACAAACAAGTTTCCAGGACAAACAAAATTAAAGGAAATCACTACTATTACACTGGCCTTACAAGAAATGTCAAAGCTACTTCTTTAAGTGGAAAAGAAAAGGCTCTAACAAGAAGAAAACTGTGCAAGGGAAAAAATGTCACTGGCAAAAGCAAACATATAATAAAGGTGATAAGTCCATCATTTCTAAAGCTAGTATGAAGGTTACAAGGCAAAGGTAGTAACATTAATTATATAATGCGAAAATCAGTTAAGGGATACATAACATTAAAAAATTTAAAATGTGTCACCATATACATAAATTATGCAGGGGGAGGAGAAATGTAGAGCTTTTCAAATGTCTTTGAACTTCAGCAATCATCAACTTAATACAGACTGTTATTTACATTGAAAGTTACATGTATACCTCATGGTGACCAAAACTTATAAGATACACAAAAAAGTAAAGAGAAAGGAATCCAAGCATAGCACTAAAGAAAATTATCAAATCACAAAGGAAGAGAGCAAGAGAAGAACAAAACAGAAAGAAAGCAGTTAACCAAATAGCAAGAGATACATACCCATCAATAATTACCTTAAATGTAAATGGACTATATAGTCCAATCAAAAGTCATGGGGTGACAGAATGGATTAAAAAAACAACAACAAGACCCATGTATATGCTGCCTACAGGGATTCACTTCAGACATAAAAACACAGACAGACTTAAAGGGAAAAGATGGAAAAAAATATTCTATGCAAATGGAAGCAAAAAAAAAACGTGAGGGTAGACAAACTGACTTTAAAACAAAGACTGTGGGACATCAGGGTGGCTCAGTCAGTTAAGCATCTGCCTTTGGCTCAAGTCATGATCTCAGGGTCCTGGGATCCAGCCCTGTGCCCAGCTTCCTGCTTGGTGGGAAGTCTGGGACTCTCTCTCCCCCACACCCACCCACGTGCTCCTTCTCTCTCTCTGTCTCTCAAATAAATAAATAAAATCTTAAAAAAAAAAAAAGACTGTAACAAGAGACAAAGAAGGGCTTTACATAATGATAAAACAAACAATGCAACAAGAGGATAGAACAAATGTAAATCCCTCTGCACCCAGTATAGGAGGACCTGACTATATAAAGCCAATATTAAGAGACATAAAGGGAGAAACTGACAATAATACAATAACAGAAGGGGACTTAACACCCCACTCATGTCAGTGGACAAATCACCCAGACAGAAAACCAACAAGGAAACAGTGACTTTGAATGACGGGTGTGACCAGAGGGACTTAACAGGTACATTCGGAACATTTCATCCTCAAACAGCAGAAAACACATTCTTCTCGAGTGTACACAGAACATTCTCCAAAATAAATTTCATGCTAGGCCACAAAAGAAACCTCAGTAAACATTAAGAGTTTTAAGTCATATCAAGCATCTTTTCTGACCACAATGGCACGAAACTAGAAATCAAAAGAATAAAACTGGGAAGAAACACAAACAAGTGTACCCTAAACAATAAGCTATTAACCAGCCAATGAGTCAACAAAGACGTCAGAGAGGAAATAAAATAATACATGAAGACTGGGGCACCTGGGTGGCTCAGTCAGTTAAGCATCTGACTCTTGGTTTCAGCTCAGGTCATGATCTCAGGGTCATGAGATCAAGCCCTGCATCAGGCTCTGTGCTCAGAGTGGAGTCTGCTTGTCCCTCTCCCTCTGCTCCTCCCCTGCTCATGTTCCCTCTCTCTCCCTCTCTCATAAATAAATAAAATCTTTTTTAAAAAAATCTTTGGGGGGACGCCTGGGTGGCTCAGTTGGTTAAGCAGCTGCCTTCGGCTCAGGTCATGATCCCAGCGTCCTGGGATCGAGTCCCACATCGGGCTCCTTGCTCGTCAGGGAGCCTGCTTCTCCCTCTGCCTCTGCCTGCCATTCTGTCTGCCTGTGCTCGCTCTCTCTCCCTCTCTCTCTCTGACAAATAAATAAATAAAATCTTTAAAAAAAAAAATCTTTGGGGGTACACCTGGGTGGCTCAGTCAATTAAGCATCTGCCTTTGGTTCAGGTCATGACCTCAGGGTCCTGGGACTGAGACTGGCAACAGGCTCCCTGCTCAGCAGGAAGCCTGCTTCTCTCATTCTCACACCCTCAATTTCTCTGTCAAATAAATAAGTAAAATCTAAAGAAAAAAAAATCTTTGGAATGGAGCAAAAGCACTTCTAAGAGGGAAGTTTATAGTGACACAAGCCTACATCAAGAAACGAGAAAAATATTCAATAAACAACCTAACCTTATACCTAAAGGAACTTAAAAAAGAAGAACAAAAGCCAGACTTAGTAGAAGGAAAGAAATAATAAATACCAAAGCCAAAATAAATGAAATAGAGGCTAAAAAAAAAAAAGAAAATATCTATGAAACTAAGAGCTGATTCTTTGAAAAGATAAAAAAATTGATAGACTTTTAGCCAGACTCATCAAGAAAAAAAGAAGACCCATATACATAAAATCAGAAATGAAAGAGAAGTTCAACAGACATCACAGAAACACAAAAAATCAGGGCACCCGAGAGGCTCAGTTGGTTAAACATCTGCCTTCGGCTCAGGTCATGATCTCAGGGTCCTGAGATTGAGTCCTGTATGGGGCTCACTGCTCAGCGGGGAGTCTGCATCTCTCTCTACCCTTCTCTCTGCTTGTGCTCACTTTCTCACTCCCTCTCTCTCTCTCTCAAATGAGTAAATACATCTTAAAAAAAGAAATACAAAGGATTATAAGAGACTACTACAAAAGATTATACACCAACAAACTGGACAACCTAGGAGAAATGGATAAATTCCTAGAAACATACAATCTACCATACAAACATGCAAACATTCCAATCTTCCAAGCAAAACAGGAAGAATTAGAAAATCTGAACAGACCAATTACTAGTAACAAAAGTGAATTGGTAATAAAAAAAATTCCCAACAAACAAAAGTACAGGACCAGATGGCTTCATAGGTGAGTTCTACCAAACATTTATTTTTTAAAGATTTATTTATTTTAAAGAGAGAGTGTGTGTGCATGTAAGAGCAAGCATGATTTGGGGGAAGGGCAGAGGGAGAGGGAGAGAATCTCCAGCAGACTCTCCTCTGAGCATGGTGCCCAACTCAGGACTTGATCTCACAACCCTGAATCTTGACTTGAGCCAAAATCAAGAGTCAGACACTGAACTGACTAAGCCACCCTGGTGTCCCTCTACCAAACATTTAAAGAAGTGCTTAATATCCTTTTCAAACTATCCCCAAAAGTAGGAGAGGAAAGAAAGCTTCCAAATTCACACTATGAGGCCAGCATTACCCTGATGCAAAATAAAACAAAAAAAAATTACAGATCAATATTCCTCATGAACACAGATGCAAAAATCTTCAACAAACAAATTCAGTCATACATTAAAAGTATCATTCCCCCACAAATCCAGTGGGATTTATTGCAAGGATGCAAGGATGGTTCCATATTTGCAAATCAATCAATGAGAAGCACCACATTAACAAAATGAAGGATAAAAATTATATGATTATCTTAATAGACACAGAAAAAGCCTTTGACAAAACATGTATTCATGATGAAAAAACTCTCAATAAAGTGGGTTGAAAGGGAACATTTCAACGTACATAATAATGTCCATATGTACCAAACCCACAACCAGCATCATACTCAATGGTGAAAAACTAAAGGCTTTTCCTCTAAGATCAGGAACAAGGCAAGGATATCCATTCTTGTCACTTTTATTCAACAAGTACTGGAAGTCCTAGCCAAAGCAATCAGATGATCAGACATGAAAAGGAATAAAAGGCATCCAATTAAGTAAGGAAGAAATAAAATTTTCATTATTTGCAGGTAAAATGATATTACACATAGAATACTCTAAAGATTATTGAAACACTATTAGAATAAGTGAAATCAATAAAGCCCCAGGATACAAAATTAATACACAAAAATCTATAGATTCTTTTTTCTATACATTAATAATGAACTAGCAGAAGGAAAAATTAAGAGAACAATTCCACTTACAATTCTATCAGAAAATAAAATACCCAGGAGTAAATTAAACTAAGGAGGTAAAGGTAAAAGAAATGTCCTCTGAAAACTCTAAGGCATTGATAAAAGAAATTGAAGAAGATGCAAATAAATGGAAAGACATTCCATGCTCCTGGGTTGGAAGAACAAATATTGTTAAAACATCTATACTAAAATCCAAAGTGAGCTACAGATTCAACACAATCCCCATCAGAATACCAGTACTATTTTTTTATAGAGCGAATAATCCTAAAATTTGTATGGAACCACAAAAGACTCCAAATAACCAAAGCAATCTTAAGAGGAATAGAGCTGGAGTAATTGCAATCCTACATTCTAATCTATACTACAAAGCTATAGTAATCAGGACAGTATGGTACTGGCACAAAAACAGACACATAGATCAATGGAACAGAATAGAGAGCCCAGAAATAAACCCACACATTTATGGTCAATTAATCTATAACAAAGGAGGCAAGAATATATGATGGGAAAAAAGACAATCTCTTCAATAAATAGTGGTGGGAAAACTAGCCAGCTATGTGCAAAATAATGAAACTGGACCACTTTCTAACACCGTACATGACAATAAATTAAAAATGGATTAAAGACCTAAAAGTGATTGCTGAATCTATATAAAGAAAAAATAAAGCATAGACAGTAAATGCTCAGACGACAGTCTTAGTGATATTTTTCTGGATATATCTCCTCAGACAAGGGAAACAAAAGCAAAAATAAACAGTTGGGACTACATCAAAATAAAAAAGGTTTTGCACAGCAAAGGATCCCATCAACAAAATGGAAAGCAGCGTACAGAATGGGAGAAGATATTTGTGAACTACATAACCAATAAGGGGTTAGTATCCAAAAACACGTAATTTATACATATCAACATCAAAGTCAAAACAAAAAACAGTCCAGCTTAAAAACTGGACAGAGGATCTGAATAGACATTGTTCCAAAAAGACTGATACAGATTCATGAAAAGATGCTCAACATCACTCATCACCATGGAAATGCAAATCAAAACCAGAATACGAAATATCAACTCCCACCGGTCAGAATGGCTAAAATCAAGAAATCACAAGTGTTGGCAAGGATGTGGAGAAAGGGGAATGTCCGTGCCCTGCTGGTGGGAATGCCAACTAGAGTGGCCATTGTGGAAAACCGTGTGGAGTTCCTCCAAAAAATTAAAAATAGAAATACCGTGTCGATCCAGTAATTCCACTGTTGAATACTTGCCCAAAGAAAATGACAAAACTATTTGAAAAAGATACATGTATCTCTGTATTTATTGAAGCACCACTTACCAGAACCAAGACACAGAAACAACCTGAGTGTTCACTGATACCATATGGTATATATACTCAATAGAATATTACCTCCCTTTAAAAAAGAATGAAATCGTGCCTTTCAGGACAACATGCATGGACCTAGAGGGTATTAGGCTAAGTGAAATAAGTCAGACACAGAAAAAAAAAATACCATGTGACTTCACTTGTATATGGAGTCTTAAACACAAGACAAATGAGCAAAGAGACACAAATAGAAACAGACTCGTAAATACAGAGAGCTGGTGGTTGCCAGTGGGGAGGGTTTGGAGGGATGGATGAAAGAGGTGAAGGGGATTAAGAGGTACAAACTTCCAGGTATAAAAGAAGTAAGTCACAAGGATGAAAAGTACAGCATAGAGAATGTAGTCAGTAATATTGTAATGACATTGTATAGAGATAGACGATAACTCCACTCATCACGGTAAGCATTTTGTAACATATATAATTGTCAAATCACTATGTTGTACACTGGAAACTAATGTCATGTCCCATGTCACCTGTGCTTTGATTGAAAGTAAAAAAAGAATGGGGGGCCCCCAGGTGGCTTAGTTGGTGAAGCATCTGACTCCTGGTTTCGGCTCAGGTCGTGATCTCAAGGTTGTGAGATTGAGCCCCGTGTGGGGCACCACACTCAGCAGGGAGTCTGCTTATCTCTCTCTCTCTGCCCCTCCCACCTCTATCATGGGTGCACACTTTCTCAGATAAATACATCCTTTTTTTTTTTAAGTAAAAAAATAAAGATCGTCATAAACTTTAAGTACGATTCAGATTATTTTATGTTAGTAACATTCATAGACTTTACATATGGTTTGCCCTTTTTTAACTTGATGTTTTAGAGGCAAAGGAAGAAATCCACTGAAAAAAATGTATGTAGCGATCTAGCATTACGCTCGTTATTGGTGTAATGATATTAACATCTGTTACTGTATGCGGGGCATGGCTAGAACCATTACTTCTCTTATCTTTTACCCTCCTAACACCCAAATAATATGCTATGATCCCTGTTTTCCAATTAAGACAGTTGCAATTCTGAAAAGCTAGTTCTCACAGTCATGTAACCAACAAGGGATCTGTCACATTCTAAAATCCACGTTCTTTTTCCCTCCCTGCGTGACCACACTGTCCCGAACAGTTCCTTATTTTGCAGATTTCCCAGTATTCAAATGTTTGATCAGAGAAATACTAGAGCAGTAATTGGGATCTAATACACCACTGGAAATAGCTTTGCAAAATTGAGAAGGAGAAACTGAGACATTTGAGCCTGATGATGTATTAATGTGAAATGTCACTGTAAAGAAGACAGCCTTTTTTTTTTTTTCTTTTTGAGAGAGAGAAAGAAGAGTGAGCAGGAGGTGGAGGGGTGGAGGTAGAGAGAGGGAATCTTAAGCAGGCTTCTTGACCAGCAGGTAGTCTGACATGGGGCTTGTTCCCACAACCTTGAGATCATGACCTGAGCTGAAACCAAGAGTCAGGTGCTTAACTGACTGAGCCACCCAGGTGCCCAAAGTAGCCTTTTAATTTGTAAATTTTATTATATATTTTTGAGTGTGAAGTACAATTAGGAAAAAATTTTAATTCCAAGAATTTTTTTTATTATGTTATGTTAGTCACCATACAGGACACCATTAGTTTTTGATGTCATGTGCCATGATTCATTGTTTGTGTATAACACCCAGTGCTCCATGCAGTCCGTGCCCCCCCTTAATACCCATCACCAGGCTCACCCGTCTCCCCACCCCCCCTTCTAAATCCCTCAGTTTGTTTTAAAGTGTGAACTAGATGGACTTCATATGTAGCCTGCTACCACTCTAATAGCACGACTTGTGGTGCTTTCCTACAGGTTTTCCTAGACAGACGCCTCACCAAGCAGTCCAGTATTAATTTGGTGAATTTAGCAGGAAGTGAAAGACAGAAATCGTCAGGATCTGAAGGAGACAGACTGAGGGAAGGATCACGAGTTAACTTAAGTTTAACCAATTTAGGAAATGTTATCAGGTAAATAATTGATGCATGGGTATTTATTTCTGCTGTAAAGTTGACCTTAGAAATTTTAAAAAATCAGATTAATCGTAGACCTCGGTTCATGACCCACTGTCATCATTGGCTCATACCTGGTCCTCCTATATATTTTATTTTAAACATATTGTTCTTGTTGTTGTTGTTTAAAGATTTTATTTGTTTGACAGAGAGAAACACAGTGAGAGAGTGAACACAAGCAGGGGGAGCAGGAGAGGGAGAAGGAGGCTTCCCACCGAGCAGGGAGCCTGATGTGCGACTCAATCCCAGGACCCTGGGATCATGACCTGAGCTTAAAGCAGACGCTTAACAACTGAGCCACCCCAGTGCCCCAACGTATTGCTTTTTAATAAAACTAAGAACACCAGTAAAGTCACCCCCAACCCAAGAAAGAGTTATTTCTCCGCTATGCTCTCCTTAGAGGTAGCCGCCATCTTGAATTTTGTTTATCCTCTCTCTGTCCCTCACTCCCTTTCTTCTTTCACCTTTTCTTGTTTTATCACTTGTGACTATTAAGTTTGTGACACTCATTTCTGAAATGTACAAAAAAGGTAAAATATTATAGGTTTTTAGATCTTGTTCTTTTTTAAATGATCAAAGTATAAATTATGTGAAGTACACAAATCTTAAATGTTCAGTTTGGTGAATTTTTATATGTATATATCTACATGATTACCATCAAGCTCAAGATATAGGACATTCCCAAAGCACAGAAAGTTCCCTCGTATCCTCCTCCTAGCTTTTACTCCCACCAAAAGAAACTGACCTTTGCTACTAAAAATTGGTTTTGCCTAAAACTATCTTGATTTTCATCTAAATGTGACCATTTATAAGAGGTCACCCACTTTTGCATCTGGCTTATTTCACTAAGGACTGTGTCTTTGAGACTAAGCCATGTTTCTCATGTAATGTATTCACTCTTTTTCATTGCTATATAGGATTCCATAGCAGAAAATATACCACAATTCATTTATCCCTTCTTCCATTGGTGGACATTTCGTTTGTATCCAGGTTTTGACAATTATAATGTTGCTGTGAATATTCTTGTACATATGCTTTGGGGAAAACAATTTCTTATTCTCCTCAAGGATACATCCGGGAGTAGAATTGCTGGGATTGGCTTTTTCATCCAACATTATCAATAAGTGTCCATGTTATGTGTGGCTTTGGTTAATTTGCCTTCTGTTCTGTCACTAAACATTTTGTCTATGAGACTCCCTATGGTAGTAGAAGCTGTTACTTCTTTTTCATTATGATATAGTATTCCATTGTGGGTATACGCCATGATTTATTCATTTGTTCTCCTGTTGGATTGGCATTTGGTTGTTTCCAGGTTTTGGTTATTTGCTATTATAAACAGTGCTATTATGAACATTCTTGTACAAATCACTGGGCATCAATATATTAAAGTTTCTCTTGAGTACAAAGGACTGAAATTGTTGCATTATTTGTAAGGTGTGTGCAATAACTTTTTTTTTTTTTTTGGCAGTACCTAACTTTTGACAGTGGGGACAGATTATTTTCCAAGTGTTTGGGGCAATTTATACTCCCAGCAGCAATGTATAAAATATCCCACTGAGCCACATCTTTTCTAAGACTTAGTATTTTCACATTTCTTGATATTTTCTGATTAAAAGGTCTACCCATGGTCTGGATATTCCTGGTTATTAGCAAGTTTGAGCAGCATTTGGTATGTTTCCTGGCAATATGTCTTCTCTCAAAATACCTTATGTTTGTCAGTTACTGTCTTTTTATTGATTTTTAGGCATTCTTTACGTATTTCATATTACTCTTTCCTCAGGTATATCATAAATCTTTTCCCAGCAGGTAGTTTGTCTTTTCACTTCAAGGTATCTGTTGATGAGCAGAAATCATGGTAATGGTTTTGTTTTGCATATCTTGTGCCTTGTTAAAGAAAAGTAAAGTCCAAAGGTATCTCCCTACGTTTTGCTTAATTTCCTATCCATCTGGAGTTGATGTCTGTGCATAGTTTAAGATAGGCATCCTTTTCATTATTTTTTCCTTACAGATTACCAATTTTTCCAGTTACACTTGTTGAACAGTCCCTCCTTTCCTTGGTGGATTTCCTGTGCTACCTCTGTCATAGACCAAAATTCTATATATTTTATTTAACTTTTTAATATGTTCAACTGGTCAAAGTCTAAATATTAATAAATGCTTCATCCTCTTCCTGGATAATACAAGGATCTCCAGCCTACATTTGTGATCGTTGTTATGTATGTTAATTCTATTCTTTAACCCCAAAGACATTACTATTTCTATTTTACAGTGTTCACTCTTTAAATTACTCATGCCTTCTTAAACCTCAGAGCTGCTAAGATCAGTTTCCTCCCGGTGGAAGAATATTCTATAGAATTTCCTTCAGTGATCACCTGCTGATGGCAAATTCTGGTTTTGTTGAAATGTGTTTATTTCACCTCATTCTTGAAAGGTAATTTTGCTGGGTATACAATTCCAGATGTGCAGTATTTTCTTTCAGCTCATTAAGGCTGCAATTTCCTGTTTTCTGCTGGTGGTCTAATGGCTATTTCCTTGAAGAAAATCAATCTTTCCCCTTAGCTACCTTTAAGCTCTTTTGTTTTGATGTTCTCCAATTTCATTATGTTGCACCTGAGTGTGTATTTATTTATTCTGCTTGGAATTCCCTGGCTTCCATAGCTCTGTAGATCAGTGATTTTCATCAGGACTGGAAAGCTCTCAGCCAGTACTTCTCATGCACTGTCTGTGCCCATTTATTTTCTCTCTTCTCTTCTGGAACTTCGATCAGACCATTTAAATCTTCTCACCTGTCCTCCAAGACTCTTAACCTTCCTCAATTGTTTGCTATCTCCGGGTGTCTCTGGGCTGCAATACAGTTCATCTCTTTTGAACTATCTAGTTCACTAATTCCAATTATAGCAGTATCTAACTTGCTGTTAAACCTGTCCATTGTATTTTTCATTTCAGTTACTGTATTTCCTTCTTCCTAGCAGATCATTTTGTTTCTTTCCCCAGTCTGCTAGATTCTCTCTATAAATTCCTTGTCACTGTTGGTGATTATAATTTCCCATTGATAGGATTGCCTCCCTTCTCCTCCCCACTCTGGTCAGGGACAACACTGCAGTGTCTGCAGTTCCCTGGAGTGGGGTGGGGACTGGCACATTTGCTTATTCACACTTTCTCTGGTGCCTTGTCATATGGGGGTCCTAACTTTATGGGCTCTTCTGAGGGCAGAATGAGAGAAAAGCAAGAAGAGGACTTAGCCCCTTTCCCCATTCTGGTCTTTACACCTCTAGCTGGTGCCCTCTTCCTCAGGCTGAAGCTCTTCTTTATACACAGATTTACAACAGCCTGCAGGTTCCTCAGGTTTTCCTCACAAGATTTAGCATGTCTGCTCCTCAGATCTAGGCTTCCCTGTCTGTCACGGTCTCTCTGTCAGGGTTGAGCTCAGAGAGGGAGCTGGTGGCCCATGTGGGTCACCATCTTGCTGCAACATCATCGTACAGAAGGTGTCTCAACTAGTGGACATTATTTAGTCATGGCTCAGGTTTATGGGGTCAAATACGGGATCGGACAGGTGTTTCTGACTTATTCCCGGGGAGACAGATTTCTTCTTGACCTATTTTTTTTTTAAATCTGTTCTTTTGTATTTCCTTTTTCATTCAGTGCCTTGGCTGACACCGCCATGGGGAAGAGAGTTTTGCACGTTCCCTACAGAGACTCCGTCCTGACCAAACTTCTCCAGCCAGCTCTGGGCGGGAACAGTAGAACCGCTTTGGTAAAGTGACTTTCTTGCAGCGTGTGAGACTGACGTGGTGGTTGCTGTTGTCCTCACTGTTTCTGTCACAATTACGCTCTGTGTACTATGACGTCACACTTTGCATATACGTAACACATTCTTCCCTCGCTCATGACTCCTGGAACTCTTTCTACTGCAATGTTCAAATATTGCTCGTTTTTGTTTTTTATTCATTCTCTTCTGTAGTTTTCAGGTTCTCTACATGGAACATTACTATTATTATCCAGAAGAAACATATGAGTTTTCAAATCACACTGAGACGGTTGTACTATTCTAAATTGGGGGTCATTTCAGGGCAGGACTAGAAGTTTGTCTGACCATGTGTGACCATGTGACACAAGGCAGGTGTTTAAGCTGGAGAGGAGCTGAACTGTGTCACCTTAGCAGAGACTCCAGAGTCTTCCTAATGAATGCTGGCCAAGTGGGTACAATGGAGATGTGTTGTGTTAAAATTGGGATTCTCTGCCATTTGGCTCCAGGTGTGGGAAGGAACAAAGCCAGAGGCCAACTCTGCCTGCCTCCTGCCTGCTGTCCCGGTTGGGAGAGAAATGCTCACTGCCCGGCCGGTTCTGTGCACACTGTCCCAAATTCACAGCAGAAGACATCTTTGTTCTCTATCACTGAGCCTTGCCTAAGCGTTTAAAAATATTGTAACGTTTTTCCGGCTATCTATCTGCCCGTGGGCCTCAATGGGAACATCCCCCAAGAACCTGGAATTTAAAAAGGTCCCGTAAGATGCTCAGAACGTTAGACTACAAAGTCAAGTGCAACGGGTATGAGCCGGTGTGTGCAAACACTGGTGGACTTGCGGGTCTGTGGGGCAAGGTCCTGACTCAGGTGCTACGACGCTTTAACAGAGGTAGACCTGGTCGGGAGGAGGTTGGAGGTTCCTCAAAGAGCACCTGCAAAGCCAACATCCAGCCGCTCGGTCCTCTGTGCTCCGATCCTATTTCTGGCACAAGTATCTTCACATTTCCTTTGCTTTATTTCTACAGTGGATCTACTAACTCTATTCCCTCGACAGTGTTGCTGTGTGTTGGGAATACGTATCCTGCGTTTGTGGTGTATCTGAGGTGTCCGTGAGCTGCCTGTGTTGTGTGTGTGTGTGTGTGTGTATGTTGGGGGGTACATGTGAGGTCAACATAGGCTGTAAATGTGGGTTGCGTGTGTTTTCCAAGTTGCAAAGCTCGAGCAATAGTGTAAATCACAAGATATTCTATGAACGTTAGCCACTACAACAGACCCCTCTAAAACTGCTCAGGCTGAGACGCCTTTCTTTACAGATCGCAGCCATAAGCCCGGCTGACCTCTGCTACGAAGAAACTTTGTCCACACTAAGATACGCAGAAAGGTACGTGTATGAGTGTCTACTATCCCTTGTGGCTCCTGGTTCTGAATATGCCAGATTCTTCCAGTACCCTTGCACCCAATGGGTTGGCAGCTGGGGAAGAGGTCTGGGAGGAAGCAGGACAGAATGCTTCCTGGGGGACCCGGGGCCCCCCTGAGCCTGTCACTTGGTCGCTCCAGCTCTGCCTGGGAGAGGCATGGGGGCTCCAAACAATGGAGATGGATTGATGCCAATCCTGATGTGATTGACATCGGTCTCCCTGTATTTTCCCGCCGAGCGGCATGGCCATTCACACATTTCTCCCCTTGTCATGTGGCTCACAGGGAGCACAGAGAAAGGCAGCAGGGGCTCTTATGCTAATAACATGGGAGGCCCGGCTTTCCCCTGGGCTGGTTCTCATATCTCCAGGCCCCACGCATACGGATGATCCTCTCAGAGTAGATGGTCACTGGCATCTCCCCCTGGGGAGGAGCCATCATCACCGGGTTCCTTCTGTCCAGCAGGGCCGGGGAGCAAGTCTACACCCTTAGCCTGGGCAGGAGGCTGCGGCCCAGACAGGTTCCCGCTTTTTGAGGCAGGCAATCTGGATCCTGCTTCTCCAGACCCTTTTAAGAAAGATGAGGGTACGGGGCAAGGGAGCCTCTAAGTAGCAGCCCTCCTCCACTTTTGCGTGGCAGACACTGAGAAGCCCCCACCGAGACCCACCTGTCAGGTTCAGACGGGACCTTGGGATTCTGGGCCTCCCACCCCTCAGCGGCATCCCCTATGGAGTGAGGTGATTTCTCATCAGAGTCGGGGTGAAGAACCCAAGAGATCAGACATGAGCCATGCCTGACACAGGGCAGCTGCTCAAAACCGCAGTTGTCACTGCCCCACCCAGTAGTGGCCCCTTGTCAGGAGGGAGGCTTGCATTGCAAGGACACAGACTAGCGTCTCCCTTCACGGAGCAGCAACCTAGAGACCGTGTCACACCGTTAGATGTTTCTTCCAGCATCTGCACCGCGAGCTCACATCTTTGGGTCGACTTTGTCTCTCCGCTCACCAGATGCAAATCTGTTGCCAGCAGATTTCACACAAGAGACGATGTGATGCGGAGGAAGGAGAAAACAGTAGCTGAAAGTCCTGGGCTCACAGCCTGGCTCAGCCATGGGGCCATGGGCCTTGGGGGCCAAGCCTTAGAGATCCTTCCCTTCCTCACTGAAAGAAGTAAGGTGACCATAGTTAGCTGCTCAAAGCCCAGGATCTGCAGTCAAGCTTGAATTTCAGACGCAGAGCGAGTCAGGAATGTGTTAGCTCTGCCCATTTCTGGCCGGTGCCCTGCAAAGTGGCCCAGGGCCTCAGTGTGTGTTCTTCTTTGCACACGGAAGGGCTAAAAAGATCCAGAATAAAGCTGTGGTCAACACCTCGATGCTGATGAGAGAGTCAAAGGCAGAGAACAGCAAAGCACTGCTTGCACACAGAAATTCCAGGACGGCAGGTAAACTGAGTCTGGGTCCAGGCCAGCAGCAGGAAGGCGGGGAGCAGGACGGAGGGAGGGACCGGCTGCAGGCTCAGCATGGGGCTTGGGGTGGGGGGACACCTGCTTGGAATCGCTGGAGCCCTAGCCCAGGGCAGCCTCCAGGGACATTTTGGCCGTGGCCCTGGGGAAACACACTTTATTTTGAGGCAAATGCAGATTCACATGAAATTGTAAGAAATAAAGGGCCCTGCCCTTCCTGGAGGGTCATTTTCAGCCTCATTTTTTTTTTTTTAGATTTTTTTTTTATTTATTATTTATTTGACAGGCAGAGAGGCAGGCAGAGAGAGAGGAAGGGAAGCAGGCTTGCTGCTGAGCAGAGAGCCTGATGTGGGGCTCGATCCCAGGACCCTGGGATCATGACCTGAGCTGAAGGCAGAGGCTTTAACCCACTGAGCCACCCAGGCGCCCCTTCAGCCTCATTTTTATTGCCATCTTTGTTCTGAAGCCATGGTTTCTCCCGAGACTACTCTTTCCTTCCCAGAATTGCACGGCGGCCATCTGACGTTGATTCTACTGATGGCCTCGTGCAGTTAAATGATGTTCGACTCTCCAGAAACCTTAGTGGCAGCACCCCGACCAGCACCAGCAATCCCTGGGAGCAGCAGAAACACTCACGGCGCCCCAGCTGGTTTTTAGTTTTTCTGCTCCTCGCCTTTGGTATTGCACATCTGTTGCTGAAATGCCTCCTCCCCTTCCAGAGTGGCCGCACTGTCTGCTGGCCGAACAGGGTCCCAGGCCGCAGACGGGCCAGCCGACCTGGGCACGCCGGCTGCAGCAGGCTCGGGAAGAGTGGCAGCAGCCGTACCTGGCCATCGCCCAGGTGAGCCTCCCTGCCTCCTCCTGCGGAGGCCGGCCCCTGGCGGGGACCCTCACCCCGTTCCCAGATGCGCACGTCCGCCTGGGCAGCGTGCTCAGGTGGATGATAAGGGGGGCTTCTGCTTCCAGTGAGTGTGTAGTACGGGAGATGTGCCAGTGACTTACATTTATGCTGTGGGCAGGGACGAGAGACAAGCCAAGAGGGTTGATGAGTGAGGCTGAGGGTAGATCCAAGGCTGCCCATAATTAGTTTGCGGAGAATCTGAGGACCACGAACTGTCTTATGGGGACGTTATGATGCCCTGAACCCAGGTGTCTAGCGTGGCATTCGCTGCCGGTATCAGATCCTAAGTGGGCTGTCATGTGACTTTCACACGTGGGTCAGGGAGATGCCCGCTCAGTCCCCCATCCACGGCACACTCCCGCCATGACCTGGACCCCAAAGTCACAGGCTCTGCATGAACCCCAAGTCAGGGGCTAGGCACAGAGCTCTTGGGGAGAGGTGGCGTAAGCCCGGCCGGCCTTCCAAAAGGCTCGTGAAGCCCGGAATAGAGGTGAGCCTCGGGCTCAGGGAGCACAGTTGGGGTGGGGGGGGGAGGTCTGCAGCCCTGGGAGGCCAGGCCGAGTTAGGGCCCAAGGGTTCCAGAGGTGCGGACAGTAACAACAGAAAAGGATCTGGCCCTCCTTACTCTCTATCAGAATTTCAAGATTTAAAAGTTTTCCTTGTGCCTTCACGGCACAGTCCAGGTCTATCGATCCTCTAGAAGGCCAAGACCGATCAGTACTGCACTCAGGGATGAAATGCGTTCAGGTGACCAGGAGAGAGTCCTACAGCTGTCACATTTGTCATCAACATCCGATGACCAGTAGGAGGAGCGTGGGATGTAGGGGAACAGGCTTAGCGGAGGCCTGGGGCCTGGAGATGGCAGGGGGTGCGGTGTGGGGGGAGGGGCGCAGGGCAGGAAGGAGAGGTCAGGGTGGAAGGGGCCCAAGCGGGGCAGCCAGGAAAGGGGGAACAGAGCTGGGGACTGGCTACACTTTGCAACAGTCCTGTCCAGATGAACTCAGCCCCTGACGACTGACCTGCCAAGGGTCTCACCCCTGCTCAGCCGAGCCCCCAGCCTCCCTCGTCTGGATTCGCTTTACTGGGCGATTTGACGGGATGCACGGACCACGGGCTTTGGGAGCAAGCGGATAGGACAGGAATGCTACTCTCTCCTGAGCGTGCGAGCCCTGGGACCTCTCCGTGTCTCCTCCAGGAGCGGCAGATGACTGAGACCTTCCCTCACCTCCTCAACGTCAACGAGGACCCACAGCTCACGGGCGTTCTCAAGTTCTTCATTCAGACTGGTACTCACCACCGCCTCCCCCCACCCCGACTCCCTCTGCACCTGCCTCTGCTTCTTGCTTCACGAGCACGTTTCTTTCCTTCGGAATCTCTCTTTTTGCGGTAAATACACGCAACACAGAGCTCCCCATGCTGACCGTTCTTAAGTAGTTCAGGGACATTGGTGCATTCACAGTGATCTGCATCTATTGCCCCCGACCGGTCTCCAGAACCTTTCCTCTCCCCAAACCGAAACACTGTCCCCAGTCAACAACTCTCAGCGCCCCTGCCCCAGCCCCTGCACTTATGACTACTCTAGGCCCCCCGTGTAATTGCAATTGTACCATCTCTGTCATTCTGTGACTGGTATGTCTCACTTAGCATAATGTCCTTGAGGTTCATTTTTTATTGTAGCAGGTGTCAGATCTCCTTCCCTCCCTTTTAAGGCTAATAGTCCATTATATGTGTAGACCACATTTTTTTTTTAATCTATTCAAACTTTGGAAAATGGCATCGGTTTCATAATAATGTCTGGCTTTCCACACCCTGGCCCTATGCGCACCCCAGGACAGGAGGGGGATCACGCAGGATGGAAGTGGGGGGCAGCCCCCCAGGAGGGTCAGAGTGGTGCTCTGGGCTCTGTCCAGGGGTCAGTGACAGGACAGAGACAGAATGTCACAGACCAGGACCTGGAAACCAGGCTTCAGCCCATCTCCCAAGGCCCAGACGCAATAGTTTCTTCCCCCAGAATTCCTACCAGTGAGGTGGAATTTGAAAAAAGTTAGGAATATCTCCCAAAAAGGGCAGAAGGTAAAACAATTATCCTAAGGCAGCATGGTGTGCAAGGACTTCTGACTGAAAATCCTAGTGGTAAAATCCCCTTGCACGATCCTCTAGGAGATGAAATGGCGTGGCCCAATGTGCGACACGATCCTCCATCAAGGTCAAATCCTAACACACCGACAGACCAATTATCCTCATTCTTTTCAAGGCTCATGTGACGCTGGTCGGGCTCCATCAAATGCCATCCTTCTTCAGGGCTTGGGGTAAGTCTACAAGAGCCATCTTTGCCCAGCAGGCAAGAGCTGTGACCAGTCAGCCCACAGGAGAGTCTCAATGTTGGTCTGGTCATCGCCGGGTCAGGCCACAGAGCCAGCCGGACCACCCCAAACAAGAAAGTGCCAGACTGTCCTTGGGATCCACTCCAGGGCTTCGGGAAGAAAGCCTCGTAAGGGCTTTCAAGCTCTCACTGAAATCCCTGCTGCTGCCCTCTGCTTGTCTCCTCAGTTCTGTTGTGGGGAGTTAAGAGGAAGACCTGTGGCCAGGCGCTGTATAAGAATTTTGCACGAGGGGACCCACGTAGATGATGCCCACCTCCAGTGGCTCACATCTTTTCTGGTCTTACCCACCAAAGCGACAGCACCCCAGATCCCTGTGCTCAGAGCCCTCACCAACTGGGCTGAGAGCAAGCCCAGCCTTTGAGGTGATCACCTCTAAAAAGGGAGGCCCCACTGTCCCCTATGGCAGTCCCTGTGGCCTGCCCTCTGTGGCCTACCCACGGATTTCCAGCCAGGAGGCTCCATCAGCTCTTACATACCTCAGCCCTCCCGAGCCAAAGTGCAGGGAGAGTAGGAGAGGGGGCCTGTGCAGACCCTGCCCCGCCAGCCTCCAGGTCCCTTTTCCTGACTCATCTGGGGGACCCCCCCGGCGGCCTTTGCAGGTCTATAAATGGCCAAACTCCAGATGATCTGAGGTTAGAACCTTTCCCACAGGACCCCTGGGCTCCGAGCAAACAAGAAATATGAATGTGCATGTGTCTCGACACCCAGAATGTTCCATGACAACAAAAGAGTCTAGGAGCATTCTAGAACAGTTAAGCTGGCCATTCACGGCACACAAATAATATCTTAGGGGCAGCCAGTCCGATACCTCTGACATTGTTCCCCAAGTCTTTAGCTGGGTTTGCATAATAAGACCCAGAAATGGATCTAAAGTTCTCTGGGGTATGTGAATTATTTTCAGTCATTATTAGTCACCTGCCCCAGCATCCCCTCAAAAACATCTTTGCCACCAGAGGTCTTACTGAAGCAGGAAAGAGGGCAAACAACCAGAAATGTTCGCTAAAGTCATCACTGTTGTGGCTCCTTTGACAAACTCTTGTCTTTTTAGAATTTCAGATAAACACGCTTCCTTCACCAATCTGGATGGGACAGTGATGGTCACACCACACGGCAAATGCAAAGTTGTCGTTAATGGGGTGCCCATCATGACCAAGACGAAGCTGCAGCACCTGGTAACCCTTCCTGCCTGGTCACAGAATTCCCTAAGTCCCACCTGCGAGCTAGGAGAGGAGGATCTCGACAGGTTCCTCCCCACTCCCGCTGTGGTGGGGCTGGGCACCAACCACCCCATGTCCTTCTGCTACAGTGTCATGATGGACGTGGTCATGGCTTGGGGTTGGGAGATCTGATAGTAACTCGCTGTGTGTTCTTGGGCAAATCACTTTGCTTCTCTGGACTTCATCTATAAAACAGAAAGGAGCGAACTAAAAGTTCATCAAGACGCTTCCCAGCTCTAACGTTTTATGACATCTTAGACTTCTTAAAAAACCTGCCACAGGGAGGGACTGCAGCACCTCACAGAGCCTGGGCCTTCCGTCTCCGCCCCATGCCTCAGCCGGAGTCCCCAGCACCACAGGGACCCTCTCCAGCCTCCCTGTGACCCAATCCCCTCTTCAACCCATTCCTCACACCGTAGCCACAGAGAACCTTCTAGACAAGCTATTGGACCACGCCATCCTGGAAATCCTCGGTGACCACACTTTCGGACACCTGTGTGAGCCGCCCCATCTCCCCGCCTCCTCCAGTCTCACTGCTCTGCACGAAGGTCACGCTGACCTTCTCTTGATTCTTTGGAACATCCCAGGCTCTGTTTGACAGCAGCCTTCCCTGCCTTGCTGAAACTTACCGCCCCTGACCTCTTAGCTTAAATAGTGCACCTTGGGAGAGGACCGCTCTGATCCCTGGTACATGGTAGGTCCCCTCGCCCTTCTGCAGAAGCACCCCCTTTCATTCAAGCCTCTTTCTCAGGCTGTTACACTATTCGTCTGTAAAGTCTTAGAGGGGAGGACCCAGCTCTGTTTGGTCCCCACTGGGATCCCCGGGTCAGAGCTGGGTGTGGGATACAGAAGTAATAAATGAAAGCACGCACACAAAACCGAGACGCCAACCTCTTCCTCCCCGTTCATGGGTCTCTTCACTCTCTGCGGAACTCGTGAAGGTCTTGTGATTTAACACAGCCAGACTGGGCTTGGGGCCTTGGCTTCCCCTGGAGCAGGCTGATCCCGCACCCCTGGTCTCCACCCTTCTCCCCCTGAGCCACATTTCTCCTCCCCAGGACCGCCTTATCTTGGGATCCAACAGCGCCTACCTCTACATTGGGTTTCCTTCAGAGCGAGGCAGTGAAGACTTGAGCAGGTTTGACTATGACTTCTTCCAGCTGGAGAGAGCGGCTGCAGAGGGAGTGAGTGTGGATAAGCTCGGTGAGCAACCCCGGGCCCTGCCTTCTAGCATCTTCCGTGCACTGATGGGAAAGCAACTGCTTTCCTATGCACTCTCCTGCCTCCCTTAATAATCATTTACTGTTTCAAAGTGCAATGTTTGGAACGTTCAAATAGGATTTCCATATACGTGCAGAAAGAGGGCATGTCTAATATTTAATTCGTTAAACTGCTTCTTTAATAAATGGAGTAGGGAGGAGACGGGTATATCCCACTGGCCCTTGAACAACATGAGTTTGGAAGGCATGGGCCCACATACATGTGGATTTTTTTTTTTTTAATGCAGCATAGTTCTGTAAATGTACTTTCTTCTTCTTTAGGATTTTCTTCTCTCTAGCATACTTTATTGTAAGAACACAGGATTGTTGTAAGAATACATAGAACAGACAAAATACATGTTAATCAACTGCTCACTGCTGAGTCTTCTGGCCAAAAATAGGCTACTAGTAGTACGTTTTGGGGGGGGGTCAAAAGTGGATTTTTTACTCTAAAGGGGGGTCAGGACCCCAATCAATAGTTCAGTGAATGGACACTGGGACATCCCCCTAGGGGACCAGAATCCCTACACAAGGCTCTGCTAGGACATTTAAAGGACAGTCATTCCTTTAGCCTTATTTCCGCGTTCCAGAGGTTTTTCTCCAGTTTCCCCTGCTTTCCCCCAAGCGCCGTGTGGCTCTCAGACACAATTCCCACTGTCTTGTGGCCAGTCCACCTGTCCTCAGCGGCTGGATGTGCTCTGCCCCCCTACCCTGGAGCCTCTTGCCTCAGCAGGGAAACTGTGTGGGAGATTCTCAATTTTGAAGCAATTTCTCGAGACATACAGAAAAATTTCAAGAGTTGTGTGTAGGACTCTCATACACCCCTGAGCTCCTGTGTCAAAATTTACTACACTTGCTTTATCATATATCTGTGTATGTGTGTATATACGTAAATAAGTGTGTGTGTATATATATATATCATCTTTAAATGTATATATAGATATGTTTTTTTCCAAATAATTTGAGATTAAGTTGCATTATGGACTTGACACATGTTTAACTAATTGTTTGTGTCAATAGTGTCCTTTATAACAACAACAAGTTCAAGACCAACATATAAGACCACATTCAGTGGTCATGTCTCTCTAGTCTCCTTAAACCTCGTAAAGGTCTTTGTCTTTCATGACCTTGACATTTTTAAAGAGTAAAGACCTGTTATTTCATATAATGCTCCTTAATTCATCTTTTTGGTGGCTGCCCAGTTTCTCCACTGTGAAGTTACTACCTTTTTTATTAATATTTTATGAGGAGAGGCTTTGAGATGTAGACACCCTACACCTTGTCATACCTTCCTCCACTAGTTTTATTGTCCTTTGGTCATTCTTGCTCAGATTATGATGATGATTTTTGTCAAATGGTGCATCTCTAGCTCCACACTTTCTTCTCCATTTATTTGAAAAAAATCTGCCACAGTCTCTCTTTGTTTATTCACTCATCTATGTCAATATGAACTCACAGAATCTAGTTTTACGCAATGGGTTTTATTCTGTTGCTTTCAGGGTCTGTTTTGATGAGCAAACCATCCTAGATATGGCCCTAAGCGGATTTCCATGTCTTCGTGACATGTCCCCATCCTTCTTTGAACACTAAAAATAGCCTCCTTTCTGGCAGAAGAACACGTTCCAGGTTCATCTGCAGACTCTCAGTCCCAGCATCCTGACTCCTTCTGGTTGAGAATAGCATTTATAAATCAAGATCTGGGGCCAGGTGTGCAGACCGCTGTATCGATAAATGAATATATCTCTATGGACAGACAGATGTACATCTCCTTCAGACATACAGATAGCTTGGTCTATACCCATAAAACCATGAGTTCCTAGTGATGAATTCCATCTTCAAATCCCCAGGGGTTAGTCTAGTTTTCCCTTGGTGCAGAAAACTTCTAATATAATATTTATGTCCCATTTTTCTCCATCTGTCCTCTGGATTCTATCCCCTGGAGCAGAGGGAGAGGGAGAAGCAGACTCCACAATGAGCAGGGAGCTCCACACGGGGCTCGATCTCAGCACCCTGAGATCATGACCAGAGCCAAAGGCAGATGCTTAACTAACTGAGCCACCCAGACACACCCCCACCCCAGCACCTTCTTAAGCATTTGTCCCTGCAGAGTCCCTTCCCCTGCACCATCAAATGCTCTCTGTGGGTCATTCCCATCACACAAACATGCTCCACTACCTTCCACCATAAAAATAAACAAAACCCTACCTTGACCCACATCCCCCTTTAGCTACCGCCATATTGTTTTTTGTTCCCTTCGATAGAAAACTAGTCAGCTATTTCCACTTTCTCATCTCCCATGCATGCCTTGGCCTCCTACAGGCTCGCCTCCATCCCGACCAATCCTAGACGCTGTGTACTCTGTGTTCTAGATCTGTAGGCACCTGTCCACACCTATCTCACTGTGGTCTTGGCAATGTTTTACACCATTGAGTATGCTCCCCTGTGAACTATTTTCCTCTTGGAACAATATGCCCTCTTCGTTTCCTTCCAGGCTGGTTCTTCCACATCCCCTTTCCTGGCTCCCCCTCATCTGAGCCATGTTGTGCTTGGACCTTGGGACTCTTCTCCAGATGGGTGCTCCCCAGGTCCTCATCCCGCCTCTAGCAGTGCTCAGCGCCATCTTATGGAAATGATCCTCAGCAGCTCTGCTCCTTGCTATCTACTCGCTCTCTCCTTGGTATCTTCATCCAGCTGCCTTCTCAATACCACCGCCTGCATGTCCCACGGACGTCTCAACCACTCACTGCACCTTATTTTCATACCCAGGATTTAACACATTGCGAATTGCTCAAGCCCCAAACCTAGGCCTCCTCCCTTCCCTCACTTCCCCAAAGTCTACCTTTCTTCCATCTGCTTGCGCTACCATTTCTTTGGGAGCTACCGACTTCTCTTGCCTGTTACTCTCAGGCTGAAAAATATTCATCAACTTCTCAGTGTAAGAATAAAATCCAAACTCCTTACCATGGCTTTGAAGGCCCTATATAGTCCACCACAACCTTATCTCAGACCACTCTCTCGTTACCTCGCTTTGAAACTCCCTGGTCTCTTTGCTGCTACCTGGAGGACACACCAAGCCCTGTTCTGCCTCAGGGCCTTTGCACTTGTTGTTTTGTTTTTCCTTGCTGCTTTGGCTCATTCTCAGCTTTCAACTCAGCTGAAATCTTACCTTTCAGATAGATCTTCCCCCTTTCTTGGTCTCATCTAGTTACTCTCTTACGTAACTCTATCTCCTTCCTAATATTTATCACATTTAAATTTTTACTTACTGCTTTACTTATCTATATATCCGTGTGAGACTCTCAGCTCTAACTGGGATTTTTTTCTCTTGTTCATCCATTCATTTGTATCTTCCTTCATTCAATAAATATTAGCTGAGCTCCTACTATGTGCTAGATGTGCTTCTTAGTCCTAGGGATCCTGTCCTGCTAGAGAAAACCCAGCCCTGGGTTTCTGAGTAAGATATTCCTTCTGCTCCCAACCTGCCTGCCACCCCCCAGCAATAATCTGGGATTCCGCGAAGTCAAGAGCATTCGAAGCTCTGATGGTGTACTTCCTTGTGTCAGGGAGGCTCCAGATCACCTTCCCGTCTCCCACACCCAGGCCCAGGGTGGCTTTGCTCAGGGCTCTCCTGGACCCTGGGCAAACTGGCCCTCCACGGAGGGCTTTGTGCTACGCTGGGCCCCCAGGCGGAGGAGCAGCTCATACATGCCAGGCCGACCCTTTCCTAGAGCACACAAGCTTGCCTGAAAACCACGGATGGGGGGCATAAAAGATGCACCGACATGCATGTCGGTCTCTCCCTTCTCCCTAAGCCAGAGTATATGCCTCTGAATTTTAGCAAAATAAACAGATGTGAGATTCACCTCCTTATCCTTTGCTGCTGCAGTTTCTGACCCGAGTGGACAAGGCTCTAGAGTACCAAGCCACGGACTCCGTTTACCCATGCCCAGCTGCCTCCCCAGCCCAGGGCCAGAGGCGCAACGGGGGGTGACAAGCCCCAGCCCCCAGTGGGAAGCACTCGGCCTCTGTGAAGGCTCTGGGTCCTCAACAAGGCAGCTCTGGGGAGGCAGACCTCAAGGCCGCCGCGGGCCACGGTGTGGACCCGTGGGCAGGAAATCCCTAAAGAGCTGAGAGTCGCTGACACAAGGCAGCGTCAGCCTGGGTGAGGCAGGGGGACCAGCCGTGTCCCCATCTCCAGCACCCCCGGCTGCAAGCCGCCCACAGAATGGAAGTAAGAACAGGTTACCTGTCGGGCCAGCTGCAGCTTCAAGAGGAATCCCCAGACCTTCACGGGGCCAAACCCGCTTTATGCTCCCTACCTGCCTCCTAGAACAATCTGAAGCCACTTTGGTCAAGGACCCTGAGACCACGAATGGGAACCAGAGGCGGGGAGATTCCTGTGGGATGCCCCCGAGATTCACGGGTTGAGATGAGTCGGCATTTAAGAGAGTCAGGTGGTGGTTCTTCTCCACACTTGGTTTTGTTTTGTTTTTAAAGATTTTGTTTATTTGAGAGAGAAAGAGAGAGTGTGCATGAGTGGGGAGAGGGGCAGAGGGAGAAGCAAACTCCCCGCTGAGCAGGGAGCCCGACGCAGGACTTGATCCCAGGACCCTGAGACCATGACCTGAGCCGAAAGCAGACGCTTCACCAACTGAGCCACCCAGGTGTCCCTGGTTTTGGTTTTGGTTTTTTTAAATTACATGCTTGTAATTTTAAAATGCAGACATTTGATGAACAATCAAATGAATGAGGAGCATATGAATTCCCTCGTGGCTGACAAGTGTCCCGCACTCAGGAGCACGTGCCATCCTCCTAGGGGCCGCGGGCCGCGGGGACGGGAACGCAGACGCCAGCGTGCTGGCTGTGTTCCAGGACTTCGTCAAACTGATGCCGCTGGTGGCGGAAGCAAATCAAATGGGCGAAGAGCTGGAGAAGGTAAGAGCTGGAGGACGGTCCAGCAACCGGTCCAGGAAGGGCCCCGGAGAACAGGGTCCACGGCCCCTCGCACCACCGCCACGGCCAGCTCCGTGGTGTGGACGGGGACATGGGGCCTGGAGAGGTCAGGACCCAGGACCCCACCATGAGCCATTGACAGAACCCAGGTCAATACCCAGAACTCTCCAGTCCCAGCTGCTAATGCCATTCCTTCTACCTCTGGCCACCGAGGCCGCCACAGCCACCAGGGCCCCAGAACTCAGGACCGCAGACCAATGCCTGCCTGCCGAACCACCCCATCCCAGATTGCCCTCCAGTAGGGTTTCTCTGGGTCCGGCATCCCGAAGCTTTCTATGCCAGAGAGGACCTACATGGGGGTTGGCTCCCTGGTGACACAGGACCCCAGTCCTCAGGAAACTTGCAAGAGACTCACTTCGGGAGGGTCAGAAAAAGGGAGAGACAGGGCAGGGATGGTGCGGAAACGCAGAGTGACTCAGGGCAAAGTGTTTCTCTTACTAGGAACTCAGAATGGAACTGAAGGTGAAGAATTTAGCATCTTCAGACTCCAGGGGCTACGAACTACAGAAAGAGGTCACGGTGAAGGTGACACACCAAAGGACTCATGAGGTGAGCACGCCTCTGGGGACGGGGTTTCGGAGGTACTTTCCCAGGGACAGAGGTCAATTTGACCCCTACAGCCTGTGGAGACCCAGAGAAGGGACACCACGTGTTCTGAGTGTGAGCTGGGACTCTGCAGACAGAGGACCCCTCCTCTGTGGTTCCCTCCTGGGCCTCTCCCAGACGGCATCAAGTCCTGAGACTGTCGCAACCACCAGCACTGAGCACTTTCTGTTGAATAGTTTTTCAATTTTTAATTTATTTGAGAAAGAGAGAGAGAGCACAAGCAAGGGGAGGGGCAGAGGGAGAGGGAGACGCAGACTCCCCGCTGAACAGAGAGACTGATGCGGGACTTGATCCCAGGACCCAAAGATCCTCATCTGAGCCGAAGGCAGATGCTTAACTGACTGAGCCACCCAAGAGCCCTATTTTTAACATGACTTGAAATCTTGAGTACCAGAAGGGAGCCCGAGAGTTTAGCCAGCTGATGGTCGTGTCTGTGTGTGAGCGAGTGAGACAGAGCGAGAGAAAGAGAGAGACAGAGAGGTGTGTCCATCTGGAGAAGTGAGAAAATCTGCATGCTGGTTAAGATTCCAGAAAAGGCCTGGCTGATCCTTTCCCATGGTTGCCTTTGCTCACTGCCAGGAGGGTCCCCTTCAGGTACCTAAGACCCCTTGCCTTTCTCTCTGCCCAACAGAAAAGACTGGGGTGCTCCGTCGGTGTCCATTACGTATTTCTGCCCTCGGAGCAACCCCAGGACCTCTGGCCCCAGCCCAACGCACTCTCCTCAGCCTGTCTCTCTAGACGAACCCCGAATGCTCCAGGGGCGTCTGGGTGGGCAGACAGACTTGGCAAACGTGCCACTGGCGGAAGGGACCAGCCATCACTGGGTGATCTGCTCTACCAAGCAATGAGCTTGTCCTTCTCTGAGTCTCATCCTTCTGCTCATTCCCCCAAAGTTGTCAAAATCTTCTTAAAATTGTGTAATGTCACAGGAAAAGAGTTTTAAATGGATACTCAGGGCCTATGAGTGTGTTTCCTGCTGGGCACCAGGGTCACAGAGTCTCAGCTCGACAGGGCCCAGGGAGCCAACCTGAGCCAGGCCAGACTGGAGCTGAACTTTTTTTTTTTTTTTTTTTTAAAGATTTTATTCCTTTATTTGACAGACAGAGATCACAAGTAGGCAGAGAGGCAGCCAGTGAGAGAGGAGGAAGCAGGCTCCCCGCAGAGCAGAGATCCTGATGCGGGGCTCCATCCCAGGACCCCGAGATCATGACCTGAGCCAAAGGCAGAGGCTTCAACCCACTGAGCCACCCAGGCCAGAGTCTGAACTTCTGAGACATTTTTCTGTTCTTTTCTGTGTCTGCCTCTGACCAACACTGCGGTGGCCTCCTCTGTACCCCCTGGGGTGAGGAGAGAAGGGAGACATGTCCCTGTCCCTTCACGTCACAAATCTCACAGCTCTGGAGGCTGGAAGCCCGAGATCGTGGCACAGGCGGATCTGGTATCTGGTGAAGGATGGCTTCATGGGTCAGAGCAGACACCTTCTCGCTGGGTCCTCACGTGGCATTTGGGGCCTGGGAGGGCTCTGGGGCCTGCTTCGTCAGGCGCTGATTCCATTTGTGAGGGGCCCACCCTCCTGGGCCAGTTGCCTCCCACAGGCTCCGCTTCCTCATCCTATCACACCCGGGCTTGGGTTTCAATGTATGGATGTGGGGGGACCTAACACTCAGTCCAGAGCAGCAGGCTGGACGCCGGCCCCTCGCACACCTCCAATGTAGCTTTCGGGGGTCCAACGCAGGGGCTGGCCAGGGCCATGGGGGGAGAGGGAAGTCTCCACTGGAAAGGCCAGCTGCACTCACTTTTCAGGAGCTCCCAGGCAAAAGCTTCCAGCCAGGGAGTCTGTGTCCACGGTCACCCCCACTAGTCCTGTAGAGCCTCACTGACGCTCGGAGGATGGGGCTGTTCCTCACTGCACTCGAGGCAGACAAGAAAAGAAAGAAATCTTTTAGGGTCTGGAAGATGTTCTTTCTTTTGAAGACACATTACACTCAGAGAACGATGTGTCTGTTGAGTTGTTTCCAAGCTGCTCAGACAAGGAGTTGCTCGGTTTACCCGGTAACCACTTCTGATGGGACATTTATGGTCCAGAACATTCCATCTCACTTGCATGCCCCCTCCCCGTTCTGCATCTTATGCTTCTGTCCTCTCAGCAGCCGTGTCCCTCACCCAGTGAGGAGATAGACAGTGGCAGGTTCTCTCAGGGGCATGAGCTCACACGTCTATCACCTTATTATTCTGTAGCCCAGACGCCCAGCCCAGGCCTCCCTGCATGAAAACCAAGGCGCTGGCGGGGCTATTTTGCTTTCTGGAGGCTTGAGGACAATCTGTTTCCTTGCTTCTTCAAGCTTCTAGAGGCCCCTCCTTTCCCAGGCTCATGGCCATCATGCTCCATTTCCAAAGTCAGCCGGGTGGCAGCTCCCTGACCCAGCTCCAGCCACCGTCTCTCCAACCGCGTCTTCTGCCTCCTCCTTCCACATTTAAGGTCCATGTGATTACACAGGGCCCACGTGGATAGCCCAAGCAAATCTCCCTATTTGAAGGTCAGCTGATAAATAAACTTGACTCCCCCTGCAATGACTCCCCTTTGCCACATGAGGTAACACACAGGCAGGTTCCCAAGACTGGGATGCGGACATCCTGGAGGGCCATTCTTCCGCGAACCTCAAACCTCCATTTCTCCTGGGAGGGCCTGTCGCCTCCACTCTTCGTCATCTCCTCGGAGTCGTTCAGTTCCAGCAACTCAAGGATGCTGAAGTAACGGGTCAGGAATGAATGTGGACAAAGTTTGTGGAGAGCGTGGTATGGTCCCGGGTACCCCAAGCGCAGGCCATGTGAGGGAGGTGAAGTCAGACACCGTTGACTCATCCATGTGCTTCCAGGTGTGGATCTGGTCGAAAGCCAAGTTTATCAATAGGAAATTCCTAATGGAGGAACTTTACCAGCGCTTTCTGGAGGGGGAAGACAGCCACGTGGCTCAGGAAGATGACCCTTTCTGGGATCCCGTCGAGGCTGTGCACCTGGGCTCGGCTCACGTGTGGCTCCAGCCCCTCGCCTACTGCATGAAGCTCGAGGAGCAGGTGGAGTTCCTCAACTGCGACGGGATGGAGGAGGCCATGCTGCACGTTCATGTGACGCCCTGCTCCCCGGGGGGACAGTGGGTGTCTCCTTCTTCCCTGGTCCTGGGTGTGCCCAGCAGAGAGCTCGCAGCATGCCTGAGCTCTCCCCGGAGGTGGTCAGCTCGGTGCCCTGAGGAGCTCACTCAGCCATGACTTGGCCAAGCCAAATCTAATTGGATTTTTGCCATGGCGGTCAAATCGGCTGACCTGAAATTTTCCAGAGCCTGGTGAGGAGGCCCTAGAGCCGGAAGGGAAAGCTGGTTTTCCAGGTCATCCCTTCTCCATCCAGGGTATAGGATCCAATCATTTTTTTGTTCGTTTTCTCAAGGTAGACACTGAGGTGCCTTTGTTCCCTAGCCTGGCCTCATTCTGGGTGGTTATTCGACCTTCTGTGGGGACAGACTTTGCTTTAACTCTGCTGTATTGTCTCTCCGCCTCTCTCTTTCTCTCTTCAGGCCAGAGGCAGTCCAGACAGTTTTCACAAAAGCCCAAGTCTCTTAGCAATCCTAAGAGGTGAGGCAGGCAGGCAGGGGCTCTGTTCTGGGAGCTTGGTCCCCTTGGGCACCCATGGCAGCTTTTTTGTCTTTCTGAAGAGGCAACAGGCTCTGGAAGGGGGCGAGAGGACTGCAAGGTCCTGTGACCCAGGCACTGAGCTGACCATCGACTGTCTTTCTTGCAACTCTATGACACTTTCTGGTCTCTGGGCTACCTCGGGCTTCTGGGCTGCTGGATGGTTCTGGGCTGCTGGGTTGCTCTCACGGCAAGTTAATAAAGCAGGATTCTAGTATCTAGGCTTTGGTCTTTGTGAGCTTGGTGGGAGAAATGGCCCTTGTTGGAAAGCAGTCCAAATTTGCAAACTTGTTGGCCTGGAGTTGGCTCTGGACTGTGAAGAGTCCACCAAGGAAAGTGGCACCTTGAGAGGCTACCTCTGGGTGGCCAGATGGCTTTCCCTGGGTAGCAGCCCCTTTCTCCCAGTGGGAACCTACCTAGGTCTCCAGGGTTAGCGCATTTATTGCATGAAGTGGATACATTCCTGTCTCCTCAAGAAGGCTGTGAACTCCTTGAGTGTCTCTTGAATGAACGAATTCCACAGCTGGTAACATCCCCTGTCTTTTCTTCAGAGACATGGGCCATCTCTTGAGGAGTCTCAGTGGTCCCCTTTGACCACACAATCCTAACAGGTTGGGCCCTGGCTAACCCGTGGTCCATGTTCTCCTTCTCTGTTTGCAGAGCACATGGTGACGAGGATGTGGTTATGGACCCTTTGGAGCTGCTGGGCAAGAGGATGGATTTCCAGATTGGCCTCGTGCGGTGTCTCGGCATCAAGTGGCTCAAGGAGGGCGCGGAGCGGGGCATCCAGATGGGGTACCGGCCTGCCCCGCGGAGCCGTGTGCACAAACTACCCCCTCGTGGGCCCTGGTGGGAGGGAGTCTTGCCTCAAGGGTCAAATACGAGTGTACCATGAAATTTTCTTCAGTTTCTCCTTGCCCAGCCCCAACATGAGTATTTGCTCGTCTGTTTAGTGGAAACCCCATTTCCTTCAAGGTTGTTGGACAGTAAGCCACATGTGCTGAGAAGAGTGATTGAAGCAGGAGTCACAGATTTTGTCTGAAAGAATATCCAGTAAAGCTGTTTTATCTATATGGGATAGTCTGGGTTTGGTGTTTTGTTTTGTTTTTATTTTTGTTTTTTTGAGTTGGAAACAAAAGGACTGTATTGCAATATGGCAGAAACACCAGATAGGCTTAATTAGGCTGAAAGGATTTTAAGTGATCAAGGGAAGCTTTGAAGGACAAAAACAAAACCACCACCTCACATGGAAAATGAACATTTTTATATTATAAATAGAAAGTATTTATCGAAGTGTTTATCCATTTCCTTTTTGTTAGACACGTAATGCCCTCCATGTAGCGGTACTTCTCATGGTAAGTAGTTGAGACTTTGGGGGCGGCACTCGTGACAGGCAGTTACTGGTCATCTTGGATCGACTGACCGATCCAGACCATCATTCTTGGGCTCATGTGATCCTTTTCTTTAGAAATGTATCCCTTCTGGTTTTAAATGGTGTTTTCTGTGCTTTCAGGTACAGAATTTATGATCTTTCAAGCACTTTCTACACCAAGCCTGTATGGAAAACTGTGAATCCCCAAATAGAAGAAACTGTCCAATTTACAGCCTTAAATGCGTCTCAGGAGTTTCTGAACTATTTACAAACAAATGCTCTCATTGTCGAATTATGGGGTCTTCAAGGTACCCCGTTTACTTCCTCTTTGGCGTGATGCAGCCTTCCATCAGCTATCACGTGTTTCTGGGGATACTGAGGGACGGAGAGAGAGGGTGGGCGTCAGGGTCTTAACAGCTAAGAGCCATCTTCTCCTGGGTCCCTGGGCTCTAGTTCACAGGTGATTATACAGTTTAAATCTCTTCGCGTGACACTGGGGACTGACAGCGGGGAGTTTCTTTGCTTGACAATATCTTCCCCACATTGCAGAAGGCTGTGCCCAACTGAACTCCTCTCAGCCAGATGTCATGGTCACAAGTGAAGGCCACATCATGGTGGACACCAAGAAAATTTCCACAATGATGGATACAAGCCAGGTGTGCACATTTAGGTGGCATTCAGATAGACAAAGCAGATGACAAAGAAATCCCAGGGGACAGCTGTTGAGGGATCATCAGAGTTCCTTCACTTAACAAGTGTTTTCTTGATTTCCTTCTGTGTTTGAGGGTCTTAAACCCTGCTCACCACCACCCCCGCCACCATCTAGTTGTCCCCTGGTAGTAAAAATTGCCAGTCCCAAAAGTGATGCAAATAATCCAGCCAAAGGCTAAATGGACATGTTTTTTGTAGACCACCTCAAATCAGATACCAGAACTTTATATGAAGTTGCTCAAGTTAGAACAGGAGACGGAACTGCTCAGAAACGTTAACAGAGCCTTGAGAGAGGAAAATGTGCTGCTCAAACGCTCACTCGAGAAAGCTGCTTCTGCCGAACCAGGTAAGAGACGACCCAAGTCCTGGCTGTTTACTTTCTAAACCTCTACCTCCGAGAGGTGTGTTTGTGTTTCTAAGAAATTCACTTAAAAAAAAAAAAAAAAGATTGTATTTATTTATTTGTCAGAGAGGGAGAGAGCACAAGTAGGCAGAGCAGCAGGCAGAGGCAGGGGAGAAGCAGACTCCTCACCGAGCAGGGAGCCCAATGTGGGGCTCGATCCCAGGACCCTGAGGTCATGACCTGAGCTGAAGGCAGAGGCTTAACTTACCCAGCCACCAGGTGCTGCTCTAAGAAATTTACTCTTTAATGAGTTGAACTAGATCTTGTTTCATTAAAAAATGCAGAACTGGGAACCTGGGTGGCTCAGTGGATTGAAGCCTCTGCCTTCGGCTCGGGTCATGATCCCGGGGTCCTGGGATCGAGCCCCACGATGTGTTCTCTGCTCAGCGGTGAGCCTGCTTCCCCCCTCTCACTCTGCCTGCCTCTCTGCCTACTTGTGATCTCTGTCTGTCAAATAAATAAATAAAATCTTAAAAAAAAAAAAATGCAGAACTTCCCCTCCCCCTCTTCTGCCGGGTAAGGTCTCTTTGGAGGGTCTCAGCGGTGCTGGGTAAATGCTGCTGGGGAATGCCGTAAAAACACAAGTGCAGGCACTTGGTGGAACAGACGATTAAACAAATACCGTCTTTTCTCACTACCTCAGCACGTAAGCCTTCAGACGCCCTGAAGGTCCCTCCAACGCCAGCACAGCTGCCCGCAGCTGGGGACAGTCCTCACGTGTCCGCCCAGCGACCCGGCTCGGACAGGGAGCTGGCCATGGCCCTGAAGGTCTTCTACCAAAGCATGAACGCGGCGAGAGGACAGTTTCTCAGACTGAGACATTATAAACCTCCTGTAAGTAACCAGAAGCCTGAGAGCAGAAGGACACTTTCTCCATTAAATTCAGGCATTTGAGGGAACTGCACTGCCTGAGCTTGGGGAGGAGGGGGTGGACGCGTGAACGGAGTGGCCACGGCTCTCCTGGGCAGCCGTCGAGGGACATCGTGGGACACGGGGCTACTTCCAATCCCAGCATTCTTTGACTTTGTGATTAGTAGAGCACTCCCGAAATGCAAATTCGTTTATTGTTATAAACCAAATAAGATACCGTGGCAGAAAAACCACGACTACTTCAATAGATTCAGAAAAAGCCTTTGATAAAATTCAGCATTTTATCATGGTAAAAAAGTCTTAGCATATTAGGAATAAAATGTGCTTTCCTGAATTTTATAAAGGCTATCTTAAACACAGAGCAAGCATGAGGCTGAGTGGCAAATCCTGAATGCTCTCCGTGTTACATCAGGAAGAAGTCCGAAATGCCACCAATCAGAAGTATCCGTTTCCCACTGGTCTTGAGGCTCTAGCCAGCACCGCAAGGCAAAAAATACATGGTAGAAAGATTGAAAAGGGGGAAAAAAAATCATAGGGACAATAGCACATATTTCTACAGTATTTACTAAGTGCTTTAGAGTTACTAACTCAATTCTACAACACCCCCTTGCAGTAGGAACCAGGATTATCCTTATTTTACAGTTCAGGGCCCTAAGGCACAAGAAGGGTTAAGTAACTTGTGTGAAGATACACAACTAGTTAAGTAGCAGGCCCAACCTCCAAACCCAGCCAGGGGCACTCCACAGTCTATATCCTTCCTATTACCTCAGGCTGCCTCTGTTTTTATTCCCAGATGACATGTTTCTGCAAATTAAAAATCCAGAAGACTCTAGAAATTAACTTTTGGAATTACAAAGTTGCTGGAAAGAAAAGCAATATTTAAAAATTAACTGCATTTGAATTTAACAGCATCAAACAGAACTACCTTGTATAAAAGATGCCATTTATAATTGTAGCAGATACATAAAGTACTCAGGCTTACAACTAACACAAAACTATGGACTTCCATGGAGAGCATTTTGAAACTTGCTTGAGAGATGTTAAAGATGTAAATAAAGGATGAAACATGCCGTGTCTGCATGGTTGGGCAGATTTGTTCTTGTAAATCTGTCACAGCTCCCTGAGAGTCCATGTAATCCCAATCAAATGTAATGGGGTCTGACAAGATGATTCTGCCATTTAGATGGAATCAAAAAAAGTGAAGAATGGCCAAGACCGAGACCCCAAAACATCGTAGGAAGACTGGCCCCACCTGACACCAAAGTCTGTTTTAATGCTACTGTAACAGATGGTAATATCTCGGCCCCGATCAGGTAAGGTGACCAGAGAAAAAGGACAGAAGACCCCGAAACAGATTCACTAAGGACTGGGGACTTGAGAGATGACGGATGAGACGCAGTGGTCGTGGAGAGGATGGATTTTTCAACAAACGGTGCTAGAATTAAAAATACATACAAGGGAAAACGAAACTGGAGCCTTACCGAAGAGGACACCCAGAGATCACTTTCAGGTGACAATTAAGGACCCAATCATGGAAGGTAAGAGCCTGGACACAACCATGAGCTCATGGTGACATGACAGGAAAAACAGTGATGGACACAACGACATTAATATGGTAAACTTGGGCCCAGATACCCAAACAAAGCCAAAAGAAGTTTGGAAGGGTTATTTATAACACATTTAACCTACAGCGAACTAATATCCACAGTCGGGAACTACACTCAAAAGGATACACAGCCCAGCAGGGGGAAAAAAAAAGTGGTCAAAAAACCTAAACAGGAACTTCACAAAACCAAAAAAGTCAATAAATACACAAAAAAGTGCTTAATGTCATTAGAAGTTTGGGAAACACTACCTGAAACCACAATGAAACTGTACCATAAACCCAACTATACGGGAAAAATTTAAAAATCTCAAAAGCCTGAGTTGTGGCGACAGTCTGGAAAGAATGGAAATCGGAATGGCCACTTAAAGCATTTTTTTGCCATTTACCCTATAAAAGTTGAAGCTGCACCGTCCCCAGAAACCTGCCACTGTCCTCCAGGGAGTTCGCTGGTCCTGCAGAGAATTCAGCCCCAGTGCCCTGAAGCAGAGGTTCTTGAAGTGTGGTCCCGGGCCAGCAGCTCCAGAATCATCAGGGGTCTTAGAAATACAAACCAAGGGCCCTGCCAGCCCTCCCGAACCAGACCCCTGGTGTGCAGCCCTGGGGTCTGCGCTTTAACCAGCCCTCCAGGTGGCTCTGCCTTGAAGTTTGAGAACCATCTCGCAAGACATTCAACATACGGAATGAATTCACTTCTCTCCTACGTGTCCAGAACAGTACTCGTTATATACACCATTCTTGAGAGAATTGAGAAAACAGTCACACAGATCATTTCCTATTCTGTGGTTCAGTGAGGAAGTGGCTGGAAACCCTACAGAAACCCGGGCCTACACACACTGGCTGTTCATACCATCTCCCTTCCACCCCAGAAGGAGCCCCAAACTGGAAACATCCCAGTGCACACCCTCCTCGCCGAGGAACACCATCCTGCTATGAAAACAAACTCCAGCCCCCGGCCACACGGGGCCACACGGGGCATCTCAGCCCCAACCAAGCTGACCTGTAAATCACAAAAGGCACCACCCAGTAGGATCCCATAAATGGCCAAGAAACAGGCAAAACAGACTGTTGAGGGCTGCATTCCAGGCGGCAAGTTAATGCTTACCACGCGTCAGGCTAGTGGTTGGGCCTGGTGGAGGGGGTGGGCGGGAGGGGGCTCGAGAGGCAGGTGCTTTCTGGGGCAGCTGTATTCACTCTAACACATTACAGGTACTCATTCGTGTGTTTATCTCATAATAAAAAAGAAAGAAAAGCTTTTAGGTGAAAAGCTAAAAAGAAGCCACAGCCTGTTTGTATTACTTCTCACTGCGAATATATAAACAACTACCTTCAAGAGAAAGTTGTGGTCGGAAAACACACTGGAGAAAATGGCCCAGGTACCTAGCAGGCGTTTCACAAGTGATCCTGGAGGCAGAAACTGAGAGGACGCTCGGGACGGGCTGGGTGCCCGCGCCCATCTCAGCACCGTCCCCCTCCAGCCCACCCGCACCCCTGCAGCCTCTTCTCAGGCACCTGCTTACCTGGGGTGGGGGACTCGGCAGCCCAGCCTCCCCCGCCCACGGGAGACCCGCCCGCTCCGCACGGTCCTTGGCCGACCAGTACGGGAGGAACACATCCTTCCAGCCTGAGAAAGCGGCGTCAGCGCAGCACGGCTCCCCGTTCGCAGCACCTTCCTGGGGCCAGGGTGCTCCTGGGGGACTCACGCGTGTCCGCCAGCAGCTCTCAGCCGCCGCGCTGGGAGAACGTCCACACGCATTTTCGCTCTCATCACGTGAGGCTACTGTCCTTTTTTCCCCCTTTATTTTCAGGATGACGATGGATTGCTCCGACCGTTTGTGCACCAACAGTCGCAACGGCTAAAGGACTTCGGGGAGCTGCTGGAATCCAGCTTGTGGAGACTGAAAAGCGATGTTGCTCGCATAGTGAGAGAGAAGAGAGCGGGCTTGCTGCACCCCGGCTAGCGCGGGCCGCTGACCCGGAGCCCCTGCGCTGCGCCTGCCCTCGCCGGGGCGGCCAGGGAGCCTCATGCACTCGGCCCTCCGCTGAGCTGGGCACTCAACATACCCAACCCATTTCTTGGACGGCTTCCGTCCTTCGGTTTGATTCCAAATCCTGTAAAAACGAACCCACATCCAGGGTGAAGGTGAGCTGGGGACGGGCCTGTCTCGGGCTGAATCCTGTTCAGTCACTTCCGCACTGCAGCTGGAGGCAAGTGCCTTCCCCTCGCTAAGCCTCTCGTTCCCTAATATAGACGAACGACAACAGTACTGACTGCTGATGCTTAACGAGCATGACAAATACAGGGGCGCCTGGGGGGCTCCGTTGGTCAGGCGTCTGCGTTCAGCTCAGGTCATGATCCCGGGGTCCTGGGATCGAGCCCCGGGTCTGGCTCCCCGCTGGGGGAGGGGGCTGCTTCTCCCTCTGCCCCTCCCTCTGCTTATGCCCTCTCCCTCTCTCTCTCAAGCAAATAAAATCTTTCGAACTATATAAAACACTATGAAGCGCTCAGAACAGGACTGGCACACTGAAGCATTGGTACCTTTACAGTAAACAGCTTGAAAGTTCAAATAAAGCTGTTTTGATCAACTTCTTGCTGTCAGACCTGGAGACAAATGGTGGTTTCAAACCCTCACTTCGCATCCTTGCTCTGGTTCTGCTAACTCGGCCTCGTTCAGTCGATCTGCGAACCATCCCTCAGGCCAACAGCTCAGCAGCTCGTGCCATGGGCCCGAGTGGGGCAGGGGGTGGGGCAGGGGCCGAGGCAGAGAGCGCTGTCTGCGGGGGATCAGTCAGGCCCAGGCGGTCTTGGCTCCACATGGAGCTGCCTGCCGGGCCCCACAGAGGGTCACCGGGCACAGGCGGCTCTGGGAAAGGCTGCAGAGAGCCCTGGCCTGGACGGCTGTTGTACTCACAGCGAGGCTCTGCGAGCGACCATGTGGCAGCTCCCGTCCTTCATTAGGTTTCCATGAGTTCGGCTCAGTTGTCTCCAGGTTGAGGCATGAAAGGATAAACAAACCAGGCCTGTCCAGGACTCGGGGGGGCGGGGCGGGTGCTGCCTCTGGAGAGGGCATTCCTGCAGCAGAATGGGGGAGAATGGGGGGACGGCTGATTCCCTTAAGAAACCAGGACAGAGGAAACAGGGGCAACAGGCCAAGTGTTTGCCCTGAAGTGTGATGTTAGGGGGATAAACAGGAGGTCACCGAAACTCCACTGGCAGGACAGGCTAGCTAGGAAGGCAGGGAATCTGGTGATTTCTGCTTAAGGATGGGGCCCAAAGGCTGCATCAGGGATGCTTGGGTTTTTCCTGCAGCTCAGGTGCGGGACTAGTACACACATCAGCTAAAAAACAACCTGCAAGCTTGCAGCCCGAGTGTGGAGCTCCACCTGGGGACAGCGGCGGGGCCTGGGGTCTGTAAGGCTGCATGGTGTCCCTAGGAGCCTGTCGGCGAGGCAGGCCAGCAGGGAGGCCCCAGGAACCAGGAAAGACTTCTACCCCTTGGACTGAGCCTCAAAGTTCTCTAACAATTTGCAGAAATAACTGCAGAAGGATGTGTACTTTCGGCAAAGGAGCAGCTAGAGAAGGCTTGCGGGTTACAAGGAACGTCTGGACGAGACACGCTTGTACACAGATGTATACATGCCAGTGTCCACCTTAGAGTGGCGCACACTGCCAAGCTGCAAAGAACATGATGCGGCCTGCAGCCGCATCCACTAATCCCCAAATGCACCTCAAACCATCCAGGCCTCGGCTCCAACCTGCAGATCTCCTGACCGCAGGCCGAGGAGCCCACTGTTGCATTAGGATTCGGCCCTGTGGCTAGTCGTGAGATCTGCTGCTCCTCCACACCTTCCTGATTTTAGAGAGGATAAGACCTTTCCTAAGGGCCCACCAATGAGGCCACAGCTGAGAGTAATTCCCAACCAGGCCGGGAAGAGGATGGGCGAGACCCCAACACCACCACAAACCTCCCTCTTGAAGCTAGCGCCCCGCTCAGAAGGGTCCCTCCACACGAATCAGGTTCCTGTCCATGTCGTGCTTCTCATTGAAGAGTAGAAATTTCATAAAGGCAGTGGCTGTCCTCTTTATGTCATGAATAGCACAGAAAACAATGTGTTTATTATATGCTTATTACAAAAAGGAAATTCCTTTGCCTTATTTTAGGGCTTGAGTGGAAAACCTAGTTAAAATACAAAAAATAGGGGTGCCTCGGTGGCTCAGTGGGTTAAGCCTCTGCCTTCAGCTCAGGTCATGATCCCGGGGTCCTGGGATCGAGCCCCACATCAGGCTCTCTGCTCAGCAGGGAACCTGCTTCACCCCCCGTCTGCCTACCTCTCTGCCTACTTGTGATCTCTGTCAAATAAGTAAATAAAATCTTGGGAAAAAAATAAAATACAAAAAATAAATTAGAGAACAATTCTGGTGAAGCAGTGCAAATCAAAAGAAACTGGCCAGCTAGATCTTTAAAACCAACACAGGTACAGAACTGTAGAAAAGAAATGACAGGCCTAATTACTAGCAGTACCCAGGTCAGAGCCCAACTCAAATACCTACGCAGGTCCAAACACAAAGCCACTGTTCCAGTGACAAGCGTTTATTATTCAACTTAGGTAACAGTCAAAAAGTCAGTCAGTGTCGATGGGTGAAAAACTAGGCTAAAATAGCAAAAACCACAGCTTCATTGGGCAAAGGCCCAAAGAGTATATAGAGAAACTCAGTAGGTGAGGTCCCGTTCAGCATCACAGCAGAAGGGAGAGTGGCACTCCCTGCCTCCTGTGACCGCCAGGCTGACCGCCTCATCTGGGACCTGTCAGCAGCACACAGAGAGACGCCCACCCCAGCCTCTGATCTGCCGGCTCATGTTTAAAAACTGACCCATGAATTCCTCAATGAAGAAGTCAAAGATTACTTCTCTCTCACAAGCAGTAAAACCACAAAATCGGCTAAGATTTGACATTTAGGGTAAGCTAGTACAATTTCCTGCTTTTAATGTGTACATATTTTAGATGTGACAAATCTTTTTCACGTACAGCCAGACAGGATATAGAGAATTTCAGATCTCAAATTAAAAAAAGCCGTGAATGCGTGCATTTTACGCCTTCAGGGAAGCCGCAGCTGCTCAGACTTCAGAGCTGCCGATAACACTAAATTCAAGGCCGCGCCGGTGGAGTCTGTCGATCAGCTTCGTTCTGGAGAAGGCTGCTCCGGGGGTGAAGACCCCACCCCTGTAAGACGAGAACAAGGTCAATCCGGGCACAAAGCAAGCTCTAGCCCTCTCCTCTGGGGGTGCGATTCGCTGGAGGCCCGGCCAGCAAGCCATGCAGAGAACTCTGGAAAACCTTCATTTCATACAGACCAGTTTGGGTTCCTTTCTTGAAATCAGCCAAATGAGCAAAGGAGCTATAAGCCATGAGGAAACTAGCAGCCAGCAAACCCATCCAGAAGGGCTCAGCTCCCGGGGGGATTGTCTCTGTGGACTGCCGAGTGTTTGAGGGGGACACTGGGGGTCATCAACCCAAGGGACCACTGCTGTCAGTAAAGGCAATCCTCAGATTCAGGGGGATGAAAAGGGACCTGAGTGAAATAAATTCAGGCAACATAAATAAGACTTAACGTAGAAGAAAAAAGTTTTTTTTTTTTTAATCTAATGACAATATTTATAAAGTGCTAAATATCTTCAAAGGGTATACAGCTGACTCAAACAACATGTGTTTGAACTGCATGGGTTCACTTATATGTTACTTTTTTACAGTACTATAAATGTATTTTTTCTTATGATTAAACGTTTTCATTTCTCTAGCTTACTTTAAGAATATAGCACATAATACCTATGCCAACAGTAAACTATTCGTTAAACTTGGGGGGAGTGAAACCTTACACATGCATTTTCAATTACGTAGGGATCAACTGTAGAATTACTTGGAAAAATTTAATTAGGCTTCCCTTTATACCATTTTTATGGTACTGAACATTGTTTCAGGTCATGGCTACATTTGTTTCTAAGCCTGCAAGCCTGGACTTATCTGTAAAGTTGGCCTACTTTTACAGTAACAGCTAAACGCGCTAGTAACTGAGTCCAGTTGATAATCATCTCGCCAAGATGCCATGCATCAGTTCCCACTGGCATCAGGGCTTCCCACTGCCGGCTGGGTGCCATCAGCGCTGGCAAGAGGCTCCTGACAAGACTATTTAACAACAGGAACCTTTTCTGGGTAGCTGACTCCCACCCTGCGCTATTTTTACAAGGAAAGAAAGCCAGCCTACATAACCCTGAAACTTCTCCTTTATTTATCTCTGCATTGTTCTCAGAGGCCAGTCAGAGATTTTTAATTTGCCCCTATCTCTGGGTCAGAGGTACTGTAAATGCGTATGTGCAGACCCAATGTCTGAAAACTGAAATAAGCTAAAATATAACATAGATGAAAATGACATCTTCCAATTAGAAGAAAACCAGACTCACGTCTTCGGAAGATCCGAGATATCATTCAGAAGAGTCATGGCTGCCTGGACCATGGCTATGGAGGTGGCCACATAGCCAGCCTCTGCAGAAGACAGGTGATCAAAGCAAACTATTAATGAAGTATGCATTCGACAACACCCAAAAATCAAACGGTCGATTTGATTGCTAACTCTAGGTATACAGAATTTTCTCAAAAACTCTGTTCACTTAAAACTAATAATATTCATATAGTAGTTACTAAGTTAGGATCTGTTAGTGCTTTAATTTTATTAACCACACTTCATTCTCCCAGCAATTACGTGACATTAATCCCATTTTTTTAATCCCCATTTTACAGGGGAGGACACTGAGGCACAGACTTAAATCAGCAGCGTCTGGGCCAGGAGCACACGGAACTGCCATGGTCCACAGCTCACGCTCCCTGCGTGGCCTCTGGGCAGCAACTGAAGCCAATGAGCCTAATTCCTTGTTTCTCTATTCACACACCAGGCTCCACTTAAAAAAAAAGATTCAATTTCTTTAAGAAAAACAACTGAGTAACAGAAGTCCAACTTAAGAAGTAGCTTTAAAAGAAGTCTAAAAGCAAACGGACCTTTAGCGTTTACAATTCTGCCAAATCATAAAAATATGGTGAATTTATCTTAAAAAGCCTGGTGGGAATCTGAGAAGGCAAGATACAAAGAACCTTTGCCACCTGGCTTAATTGAAACTGCAAAACAGACCCCTCTCATCTATCAGAGGTGATGGTAATTAAATGACAATTATACTGGAATTCACAAGTAGGACTGTCTCTGTAGAGTTCTGTAAAATTCACACCAAAAGTTCTTGAGCTTTTTTGGGCGACTGATCCTTTCAACTACCCATCAAAAGCCTTTATCTTCTCCAGAAAAATACACATGGATGCACACATTCTACAAACAATGTCAGTGTGTTCACTTGGCCCACAGCTTTATGTTAAAATTTCACTGCTTTAAAGTGACCCTTGAGTATGAGAATAAATGTCAACCAGCCCCTTTTCTTATTAATATTAAAATATGCCACTCAGAATTACTAATAAAATTAGACTGTAACAATTTCAATCCTTCCTTCAATGGAATAATTTATATATATACATATATACATATATATATATAAAAAGGGAATAAAAAATAAGACAAACTTCACATAACTGCTGGGAGAATTATTTAATAAATAATTAGATTATTAATGTATTGATTTAATTATTTAATAAAATAATTTGTGCAAGTTTATCTCTAAAACAATGAAGCTTTAAGAAAAAAAACCTCACAATACTGCTTTATGCCTTAAGACAATGTAAAACTCCGTAGCATTCTTAAGTCATATGTGAAATACCTGGTCCTTTCACCTGAGTACAAATTCTCATATTTGGTTTGTTCTTCTCGGGACTAAAGCCTTGGCCGTATCCTTGACCAAAGAACGTCAATGTAAATGACGCGGCATCAATCTGAGAAGGAAGCAAACACAGGCCTTACTTCATAAACATGCCACTTCCTCCCCGAACCTGGTAAAACCTATTATTCTACTTCACAGGAGACATTATCAATAGATGAAAACATCACTAATGGCCAGAATACCCTATCATGCTTTAAGCACCAGGCAAAAAATCAATCCACACCCGGCTGGTGCTGGGGGAGGCTGAGGAAGAAGGGTGAGCACGGACGGTTCTTAGCCTGGGGACTCCAGACAGACAGCACCTTGAAAACAGCAGTTCCAGAGGAACAGCTAGCCTGGCGGTGGCAGCAGAATGTGGTCATCTGGTTTCAGATTATCTGTTTGAGGAGACAGGACCAAACTAGCCAACAAGTAATGGAAACAGGCCAGACAGAATTGCTACACTTGGAGATGTAAAAACCTGATTCAAAACATTAAATTCTAGAAGACTTATCCAAGCATCTTTCACAAGTGCTAAACTAAGAAATAAGATGAATGAAGAATTCAGTTGTGGTCAACAAATTCTTATTAATGAGATGTCAGTAAAATACGTTTCCTGTCTTTTCTGGAGCTGAGAGCTTAGTGGGGGATACACATATATATGTTTATGTGTAAAAATACACAAGCAGATCTAATAACAATGTGGGACATGAATTAAAAGGTGCCAGACTAATTCAAAGGAGGGAATTATTAAATCTGTTGGGGAGAACGGGGCAAGGTTTTGAAATGTGTACACACACACACACACACACACACACACACAGGTTTTGAAATGTGTACACACACACACACACACACACACACACACACACTAAGGGATGTGTACTACACAGAAAAGTGGGGTGGGCACCAGAGGGGAGAAACCATCGTGGGAAGGCAAGAAGGGATGCAGTATCACGGTGGACCAAGGAACGGGGTGGCACTTGTGTATTAAAGGAGGTGCAGACAAGGTCAGACAAGGTCAGACACACATGCAGCACTTGTCCTCACCCGCCTGCGGCACACAGACTAGCTGAGCATAACCCTCTCAGGCTGGGCACATATTCAGCTTTAGAACAAATTTATTTTCTTTTTCCAAGATTTTATTTATTTATTTGAGTGACAGAGTGAGTGAGACAGAGAGAGAGAGGGAACACAAGCAGGGGTTAACGGCAGAGGGAGAAGGAGCACGGCTCGATCTCAGGACCCTGGGATCACGACCTGAGCCGAAGGCAGACAGTTAACTGACTGAGCCACCTGGGCACCCCCTAGAACAATTTTCAACACAGTCTCCAAGGCTGCTATGACTGAGTAACCAGAGTTGGCATGAACATGAAACCTACCCAGGACTGGATCATGCAAGACCTCGTTCCTCCAGAGGTAAGACTGCCAGCCAGTGGGCCTCTCAGGGTGGGAATCGAAATCACCCCCACCGGACTTGGAGCCCACCTGTCCACCAGAGGTGACAACCCTGGCAGCTCATTAACATAACCAGTTTTTAAAGAAAGCCCAACGTTCAGGTCACATCCAGACCAGCCACACTCGAATCTCTGGTCAGCAGTTCTAGGCTCTTTGTCAAAGCTGAGAACCACAGCTCCGTACTTCCAGGCCCTACCCCACACCTACTGCGTCAGGACATCCGGACACAGGGTCCGGACATGCATGCAGAAAAGCTCCGTGAGGCGTTCTGATACATAAACTCCCAGGTAAGAATCACTGCCCATACAGTGTGTCAGGGAACCAGGTTAACAAAGATGACGACCAGGTCAGATCTGTCTTCCATCTTGGACAGCGATGGGAAGAAATATTTGCAAATCATACACCTGATAAGGGATTAATATCCATACATAGAGAACTTCTAAAACTCAACAATGAAAACACAAACAACCGATTCAAAAATGGGAAAAGGACTTGTGTAGACATTCTCTAAAGAAGACCTACAAACAGCCGACAAGCGCAGGACGAGACGCCCCCAGCATGAGTCCCTGCGAAGTGCAGATCAAACCACAAGGAGATGCCACTTCACACCTGTGAGAATAAGTACGATAAAAAAACAGGCTGGGGGCGTCTGGGGGGCTCAGTCGTTGAGTGTCTGCCTTTGGCTCACTCAGGTCACAATCCTGGGGTCCTAGGATTGAGCCCCATGTCCAGCTCCCTGCTCGGCAGGAAGCCTGCCTCTCCCTCTCCCATTCCCCCTCCTTGTGTTCTGTCTCTCTCTGCGTCTCTCAGTCAAATAAATAAATAAAGTCTTTAAAAAACAAAACAAAAGAACAAGGTGCTCCTGGCTGGCTCTGTTGGTGACTTGATCTTGGGGTCATGGATCTGAGCCCCACCCTGGGTCTGGAGATTACTAAAAAATAAACTTTTAAAAAGGCCGGGATATGGAGCAATGGCCACACTCGTGCACTGCTGGTGGGACCATGACAGGTGGTGGGGTGTGGCACAGCGTGGAGCCGTGGAAGCAGCTGGTGGCTCCTCAAAAAATTACAAAGAGATTTCCCACCGGACCCAGTGGTGGCACTACAGGGTATTTACCCCAAGTAACTGACAGGAGGATCCTGCAGGTGTATCTGCACAGCCAAGTTCACAGCAGCACAGCTCAAGACAGCCGAAAGGGGGAAGAAACCCAAGCGTCCACGGATGGCTGGACGGAGATGGGGGACGTACGTATGGGAGGGGCGGGTGTCTGTGCATGTGCGGTGGGTGTGTATGAGTGTGTGAAAAGGAATTACTACTATTTAGCCTTAAAAAGGTATGAAGTCTGACACCTGCTACGAAATGGAGGAACCTTGAGGATGTCGTGCTCCATGACACACGCCAGTCACAGAAGGACAAATACTGTCTGAGCAGACACACTCACAGACAGGAGAATGATGGTGGCCGGGGGCTGGGGAAGGAGGGGAAAGGCGAGTTACTGTTTACTAGGGACAGAGTTTCAATGCCGTGAGGAACAGCTCTGCAGCCAGACGGCTGGGACGCCTGCACAGTAATGCAGCGCCGCAGACCCACGGGAGCTCGCGCAGGACCAGTGCCGTCACCGCGAGATGCGCGGATACCGCCGAATGCGCACAAGTGGCTAAGATGGCACATTTCATGTTGCGTGCGTTTTACCACAATTTCAGGAAGAGAGGGAAAAGAAGAGAGAGGGACAAGAGCCTCAGCTAAGGTGCGTATGATGGGTTTGGAGAAAAATCTAGAATGATGCCTACATTCGTGACTGGGCAGATGACAGCGCCACCAATCGAGATGGAAAACGAAGGAAGCGGAGAAAGAAGTCTCCGGGAAAGAAGTTCAGATTCATGATGTGTGCAATTTCAAGTGCCCGAGGGACATCTGGGTCAAGAGGTCCAGGAAAACAGGTGGACAACCAGCAGATCTAAGCGGGTCTGCTGAGAACACTGCGGAGATAGGGAGGGAAGCGGGGACAGCAGAGGAGGAGAGGAAGAGAGTGGACACTTGGAAGAGAAATGGTCTCAGAAGCCAAGGAAGCGAGTATTTCAAGGACGATAATGTCAGAGATAACAGACTGAATAGGGACCCACAGGATTCAAAGCACTTAGCAGTATGAAGACAAACATCGACTCTAACGAGGGAAAAACAGGGCAGAGGAGGGTCGAGGACTCCTCTCTGGGTTGGCATGTGCACAGACAAGGAGAGGTGGGGGGAGAATGGCAGGGGAGACCACGAGGAAGTCAGCAGGAAAGGTGAGGCTCAGGCGGGTATGGTCCTCGGGTCTACCGCATTAAAGCACACGAACTCGGGCAGGTTAACACCTGCTCTGCTGACTTCATAAGCTGGAGAAAGCGGCTAATACCTTCACGTATATGACCACGGCAGGACTAAATGCGATGTAAAGCACTTAGCTCCGTGCCTGCCACACAAGAAGGGCTCGATCTTTAAAGAGCACAGGTGGCGGGATTTGTCTTGTCCAGAGTCCTTCCCTGAGCAGCTGAGAAGGTGGAGACGAGAGCAGCGGCTATGGGTCGGAGAGCTCCGCGGGGTGCACCACCCACGTTCTCAACCCCATCAGTGAGGCAGGAGCTGAAACTGCGGGGGCGGGGTAGATGGTGAGGAAAGCCCATGAGGAGATGGAGAGATCGCTAATTAAAAGCGACAGTATCAGCAAATGGTGCTCAAGTTCCAAGTTCCAGTGAGAGGGGGAAGCAGGCATTCGCCTCACACCCATCCTCACTGTCAGGGGAGGGAGGGCAGCTCCTGGTGGTGCCTGGTGCGAGCAGACAGAGCTCATGACCCAGGCCTGACGGGGGTCTGTGAACCACATAGGGGGGGAAGGAGGGAGGAACCGGCGTCGGGGGAGGAGGCAACAGCGTGGGTGGAAGGGGAAGGGAACGCTGGGAAGGAGGAGGTATGGAGGAGAAAAACTAAGGCTAAACATTTCTGAGATCTCGGTGACCTCAGGAGGATAAGTTTGGAACCAGACAACTGGGTTCTCACCCTGGCTTGGCTAAGTACTTGCTGTAGGACTTTGGGCAAGTTACTTAGCCTCTGGGCCTCAGGCTCCTCTTCGGTCAAGAGGAGAGCCTACCCACTTCAAGACTGTTTGAAAAGACTGAGTCACCTAATTTATGTAAAGAACATAAAAGCACATCTGAAACACAGTAAGTGCTCCAAGTTTTACCTTCCAGTAAGTGTGCTGAGGAAAAGTAAAAATGAAATAAAGAAAATCATTTAAGAGCTGTATACAAAAAAAGGGTTACCTGTTTTTGCGTTGGACCTTGTTTTGAAAAATACCCAAAGGAGAACAGCCATGGGAACTAAAAAAAAAAAAAAATTTAAAAACCTTCAGTGATATTTTTTAAAAAATTCGTGGAAAATACTTCTAAAGATCTAGTTTCATAAAAATACCACTTACTTTTATGAGAAGCTGCCTCCCAATGCCAAACTTCACAAAGAATAAAAAGAAAAGTCCCGCAAACATCAGCTTAATGACAGAAGTGATGCCTCCCACTGTCACGTAGGCGGAGTACTGGACCTAGATGAGGACGTAAAGTCAGAATGTTACCCCCAACTTCTGCAGACGACGCAATACAAGAATGTAAGCTACTTATACCTTCTTCTGTGGCCATAAACAGTAAGCAAAAGCAGTTTATGTTCTAAAAGCTTGTTCAGAAACCAGACATTGGGAGCCCATTTTTTTTTTTTTTAATTTTTATTTATTATTTGACAGAGAGAGATCACAAGTAGACAGAGAGGCAGGCAGAGAGAGAGAGAGAGAGGGAAGCAGGCTCCCTGCTGAGCAGAGAGCCCGATGCGGGACTCGATCCCAGGACCCTGAGATCATGACCTGAGCCGAAGGCAGCGGCTTAACCCACTGAGCCACCCAGGCGCCCGGGAGCCCATTTTTTAAAGAAATTATTACAAGTGGTAATTAGCTTCCCTGACCTGAACACAAAAGTCCCCTTGATCCATACATAAAAAGCCCACAACAATGTACCTAAATGTAGTAATTATACATTATAAGATACAGATTCTAACTACAACCTCTTCTATGAGAAAATAATCTTTTAAATTGAGATACAGTTTCCTCTCTTTTCCCCCGTGGCATGCTTTAGCTTTGGTCCTTTTTTTTCCTTTCATTTTTTAATTTAAATTCAATGAATTAACATATAATATACTATTAGTTTCAGAGGTAGAAGTCAGTGATGCATCATCTTATATAATACTCAGGGCTCATTACAATATATACCCTCCTTAATGTCCACCACCAAGTTACCTCAGCCCCCCAACACCCTCCCTCCAGCAACCCTCATTTTGTCTCCCATGATTAAGAGTCCCTTATGGTGTATCTCCCTCTCTGGTTTCATCTTGTTTCATTTTTTTCCCTCCCTTCTCCCATGATCCTCTGTTTTGTTTCCACATACGAGATCATTATGATAGTTGTCTTTCTCTGACTGATTATTTCACTTAACATAATACCCTCTAGTTCCATCCATGTTGTTGCAAATGGCAAGATTTCATTCTTTTGATGGCTGCATAGTATTCCATTGTACATATATACCACATCTTCTTTATCTATTCATATGTCAATGGACATCTGGGCTTTTTCTATAGTTTGGCTATTGTGGACATTGCTGCTGTAAACATTGGGGTGAGGTGCCCCTTCAGATCACTACATTAGTAGCGCGATTCCTGGGTCGTAGAGTAGCTCTATTTTCAACTTTTTGAGGAACACAGTTTCCTCTTCAAGTCTCAGAAACGGGAGCAATTACTTCCCAGACCAAAAGGAGAAAGATGTTACTCCAGAGGTTGGAGGTCACAAGGAGGAGAACCCAGACATCTCACCAGCAACAGAGTATCCTAGCAGCCAAAACTCTCAGGAAGGGTTGTTGGGTGTTTAGGACACCAGCGTTCCCTGCACTAAATTTGCTGCTGTTGTTTCACCAACAAGGTATGCAGCTCCCAGACCTGAGTTATGGGGAAAGCTACCTCCTCCCCCATGAAATGCAAAATGCTTTACCCTACCGATTCTTACACTTTCAGAAACTGAACCTGCATTATTTAGCCTGCTCTTTTTTTGCTTTGCAAACATAAAAATCCTACGTTAAACAGGTATGGGAATGATAATGAACAGTACACTCTTCATTAAAAATTAAATCATATGCACTTACAGGTGACTGCTCCAAATTCTCGAACAAGTAGCGCTGAGTCCGCCTCACAACGGACACGTCTGATCCCAAGAAGGGAATGGAGTAGCTGTTCAGTTCTCTGCAGTAAGAAATCGGCCACCTGCAAGACAGACCCGCAGACCCAAGAATATGCTGCCTTTTCTTCACTTACAGTTAACTCCGCACATTTCTGAATAAAAAATGTAGCTTTTCTTGAGGCAGTAATGTCAACAAAGATGGCAGATCTGCTCTCAGTTACAATTATCTACGTGTCCTGTGTTCCCCACACCTACACCAAACAAATGAGTGGGACAGAGCAGAGTTCTCCACAGCAGGGGCTTGCAACAGGTATGTTTTACCCCATCAATCTCCCCAGACAGTACACTCATTTCAACAGCCAAACCCTAGTATGAGTTTAGAGTTCTCACATAAAAGTGCTATTAATAGATAATCTAGGGCGCCTGGGTGGCTCAAACATTAAGCATCTGCCTTCGGCTCAGGTCATGATCCCAAGGTCCTGGGATCGAGTTCCGCATTGGGGCTCCCCGCTCTACAAGAAGCCCACTTCTCCCTCTCCCACACTCCCTGCTGTGTTCACTCTCTCACTGTGTCTCTCTCTTTCAAATAAATAAAATCTTAAAAAAAAAAAAGATAATCTACATTAGATCATGACACTTATTAAAATGGTGGTTTTACTGCACAAAATTTAACTGATGTTTGATTTTGATAATGGTAGTAAAAAGGCATAAAATTCATTTTCTCCCAGAATGCAAATATATTATTATATATGAGGTACTTAAACTTAGAATAATGTATTAATCATATTATATTTAGCTAGGAAGACAATCCTGTATTCATTACAAAACAGTCTCAGGCTTTTCTAAGTGGCAGACTTTATTAATAAACACCAACAGCAATATACTTAGACCTGATATGCTAAAAAATGGATTTTGGGGTGCCTGAGTGTCTCAGTGGGTTGGGCATCTGCCTTCGGCTCAGGTCAGGATCTCAGGGTCCTGGGATCAAGTCCCAAGTCAGGCTCCTTGCTCAGTGGGGAGTCCGCTCCTCCCTCTCTCTTCTGCCTGCCCTTCCCCCTGCTCCTGTGCCTCCCCCCTCTCCTCTGCCCCTCCCCCTGCTCATGCTTTCTCATTCTCTCTCAAATAAATAAATAAAATCTTAAAATAAAAAAAGAATAGATTTTAAGTTAATATACCTTCTTTTCAATTTTGAACCAACAACTGGGACAGGTTTCAGATTTGACTCATTTCGCAGTTTTTTCAAATTACTCTGATCTGCAAAACCATAAACTGCAGACTTCCAGGTACCATCGTGAATGCACAACCCCTAATAAAAATTCAAAAAGTAAAGAAACGTGCCTTAAGGGATAATAACAAAACGTAAAACCAAGAAATTTACAAGTGTTTACAGAGAACAGAATTCCGCCTCTCTCTGAGCAAGGCAAAAATCCCTTACTTAATCTCGAGATGAATCTTCAGGCAGGACTCCCCGGCTTGGTCATATTCGATATTTACATCCATGTGTGGTCCTTCTTCTTCCTTCCTACCATCATTTATGCTCCTTTTAAATGCCACTGAGTTTTTTACCTTTGCATTTCCACTCAACTAACTGACCATATTCCTTCAAAATTAACCTAATTCCTCTCCCTATGCTGATTCCTCGAAGTTTCAAGACGTGTCCCTGGGCACATTTATGCACACGGACACAATGTACAGACCAATCCCGGCTCCGGCACAGCCGGGGTCCCACTGCCCCCAATGCCCCTTACTCCAGACTCAAGTTATACAAATGCCTCCCACATAAGTCTTGTTAAAATATATATTTTTTAGTTTTAAGGCTCATTAATATGATTTATGTTTTAATTTCTTCCCCTACTTCTTCAGTTTCTTTCTGGAACTGTAGGCAGCAGAGAATCCTTGCTTGATCTTGCCCAGACTCATTCGTTCCATTATTTCTCGTCCTCAGTGTTTTTCATTCTTCCAACATAATTACACCCTCTCCACAAACCTCACCTCCAACGCCCATTAGACGTGAGGGGCAGAAAGGAGAACACAGGCGAGGATATAACCTCGGGACTTGATGTCTTAGTGCTGACTCTTCTTTACCTCCTAACTTTCGGATGGGCCTTTTAATTCTCTGTTAATAAGTATTTTAAACTTCACTTATAATTCTGATTATACATAACCTTTCAGGTAGTTTACCTTGTTTGAATGAACAAAGCTATTTAGAAATATTCTAAACCAATTCTGTCACGAGATTTTTGAGAGAGGAGCATCAGTAAAGCTGATGTGAAGATACTGTTGCTTGTTAATAAGCAGAATAAGAGAAACAATAAACCATCAGAAGATGCAGGTGTTTGTATCAGAGCTTTGATGACACTGAAAGGCAGAGAGACACCAAACTTAATTCCCACTTTGATACGGATTCGTATCTTCTGTTGTGTTAAAACAAACAGAGCTAAAACTCTGAGGGGTTTCTATGTGAAGCTACTCTCAATCTGGACCCAGTCAATGTGACCTGTTTGCAAACATAAAGATTCCCAGGGGCACCCCGCTAGCTCTGTCGGTGAAGCACATGACTCTTGATCTCGGGTATACAAATTACTTAAAAGTAAAATCTTTAAATAAAAATTAAAAAATAAAAAATTTCCAAATACCAGGAGAAAACAGCTTTTTGGAAACCTAAGAATATCTTCTTATACAAATAAGCCATCAAAAAGGCACATATCAGTCCATTTTTTAAAACTGTTTACCTTATTGAAAAACATAAAGTACACAAAACATAAAGAGGCAATTTAATGAAATTATGAAACAAATATCCCTGTAGACAGAAGGCCCAACTTCTGTCCTGCTTTCACGGTAATAAAGACAAATACTTGCTTTTCCTTAGAGTTTTACCACCTAAGTATTCATTCCTTGTGAATTTTGCCTGTTCCTAAACTTTACAGAAATGGAAGCACACAGCCTATATTCCTCTGAGTTTGGCCTTTTATGCTCAAGACTGTGATATTAAGATTCATCATGTGTTAGAAATAGCTCCTACTTTGGAAATCAAAAATTACATGGAAACATATGAAAATGAAAACAGGACAGTCCAAAACCTTTGGGACAGAGCAAAAGCAGTTCTAAGAGGGAAGTTCACAGCAATACAGGCCCACCTCAAGAAGCAAGAAAAAACTCAAATACACAACTTAACCTTACTCCTGAAGGAGCTAGGAAAAGAACGAGACCCCAAACTAGCAAAAGGAAGGAAATAATAAAAATTAGAGCAGATACAAATGATACAGAAACTAAAAAGCAACAGAAGTGATCAATGAAACCAGGAGCGGTTTCTTTGAAAAGATCAGCAAAATTGATAAATCTCTAGCCAGAACCATAAACAGAGAGAGAGAGAAAGGACTCAAGGAAAATCACAAAAGAAAGGAGATAAATAATAACCAACACCACAGAAATACAAACAACTGTAGAGGACATCAGGAAAAATCTGGGACGCCTGGGTGGCTGTCGGTTAAGCATCTACTTTCAGCTCAGGTCCTGATCCCAGAGTCCTGGGACTGAATCCCACGTTGGGATCCTTGGCTCAGTGGGAAGCCTGCTGCTCCCCTTGCCAGGAAAATGCAAATCAGGGGGCACGTGGGTGGCTCAGTCAGTTAAGCAACTGCCTTTGGCACTGGTCATGAAGTCCCAGGATCGAGTCCTGCTCCGGGCTCCCTGCTCAGCAGGGAGTCTGCTTCTCCCTCTGACCCTCCCCACTCTCGTGCTCTCTCTCATCCTCTCTCTCTCAAATAAATAAAATCTTTAAAAAAAAAAAAAGGAAAATGCAAATTAAAACTACAATGAGAAATCATTTCACACCTGGAAGAAAGGCCAAAATCAACAACACAAGAAACAAGTGTTGGTGATGAGGGTGCGGAGAAAGGGGAACCCTCCTGCACTGTCGGTGGGAATGCAAGCTGGTGCAGCCACTTGAGAAAACAGCATGGAGGTTCCTCAAGAAGTTAAAAATAGAGCTACCCTATGATCCAGCAATCACACTACTGGGTATTTACCCAAAGAATATAAAACACTAATTCAAAGGGATATATGGACCCCAACGTTTATTGCAGCATTATCTATAATAGTCAGATTATGAAAGCAGCCCAAAGCAGTCCACTGACAGACGAATGGATAAAGAAGACACACACACACACACACACACACACACAGAAACACACTGGAGTACTACTCAGCCATAAAAAAGAATGAAATCTTGCCATTTGCAAGGACATGGATGGAGCTAAAGAGTCAGAGAAAGACAAATACCATATGGTTCACTCGCAGGTGGAATTTAAGAAAGAAAAATAAGCAAAGGAAAATAAAAGAGACAAACCAAGAAACAGACTCTTGAATTCCTATATTGTATTGAATCACCACACTGTACCCCTGAAACTGATATAACACTGTATGTTCACTATACTGGAATTAAAATAAAAAAAACTTAAAAAAAAGAAAGAACTGCTCTACAGCTGGCCTTTCCATTTTCTAAATGGTATCTTCTCATAAACAGACATTATCAATTTTAAATGTACACAAATTTATCACTTTTTCTTTATATCTAATGACTTCTATGTCTTTTTTAAGAAACCATTCCCTATACAGCCTGATGACTATAGTTAATACTGTATTCCCTATGTGAATGTTGCTAAGAGAAATCTTAAAAGTTTTCACCACAAGGGGCACCGGGTGGCTCAGCTGGTTAAGCATCAGACTCTTGGTTTCAGCTCAGGTGTTGATCTTGGGTCATGAGTTCAAGCCCCATGTTGGGCTCTAGGCTGCACATGGAGCCTACTTAAAAAAAAAAATTCATCACAAAAAAAATAAATTTGCAACTATGTATGGAAATGGATGTTAACTTATCATGATAACCATATCTGCAATATACTAGAGTATATATAACTATCAAATCAATATGTTGTACACCTGAAACTAATGTTGTATCAATTATACTTCATTAAAAAATAATAAAATATATGTCTGTCGGGGGGGGAGGAAGCCATTCCCAACCCTGAGGCCATGAAATGCACATCGTCTTCTAGAAGCTTCACTGTATTGCCTCTCATGGTGTAATCCACCTAAACTTGATTTTTTGTACACAGTGCAAAGTATGAATTTAATTTCATTTCTCTCCATCTGGATACCCAGTTGGCCCAGCATCACCTCCTAAAAAGCTCCTTACCCATAAATCAAGTGCTCACATACATGAACTACTCTGAGCTCTTTACTCTGTTCCAGGCCTACTGATGTCCCACTGCCAATGTAATGCACTGATTTAATAATGAGTCTTGATACCCAAGAGCACCTTTCTACCTTTTTCTCCTTCAAGAATGTCTTGGTTTTATTAGCCCTCTGCATTTCCATATATATTTTAGAATTAGCTGGCCAAGGGGCACCTGGGTGGCTCAGTGGGTTAAAGCCTCTGCCTTTGGCTCAGGTCATGATCTCAGGTCCTGTGATTGAGCCCCACATCGGGCTCTCTGCTCAGCAGGGAGCCTGCTTTCCCCTCTTTCTCTGCCTGCCTCTCTGCCTACTTGTGATCTTTGTCTGTCAAATAAATAAATAAAATCTTAAAAAAAAAAAAAGAATTAGCTTGCCAAGTTGCACACCAAAACAAAATCCCGTTTCAGATTTTGATTGGAATTATATGGGATTATAAATCAATTTGAGGAAAACTGACATCATAACAACAAAACTGAGTTCCCCAATCCATGAATATGGTGGATCCTTCCATTTATTTGTCTTCCTTAAGGTCTCCAATCATGTGTTATAGCTTTCTTCACAGAAATACTGCATATTTTTCTATTACTATCCTTAGGTACTTAATTTTTTCTATGCTATTAAAAATGGTCACTTTTTTAAAAAAATTCTATATAGCTTGTATATAGAAATGCAACTAATTTTTATATTAATTCTGTGTCCAGCAACAATAAAGAGTAGGATGGAAATAAATGAAACAGAGAATAGAAAAAGAGAAAAATCAATGAAAACCAAATTTCTCTCTTTGAAGAAATCAACCAAATTGACAAACTTTTAGCCAGACTGACAAAAAAAGTGAAAGAGAAAAAGTCAGAGAAAGCACTCAAGTTACTAAAACCAGGAATGAAAGAAGGAACATCACTACCAACCTTACAGAAGCAGAAAGGAGTATTAGGGAATACTCCGGACAACTGTACACCACACCAAATGAGACAACCTAGATGAAATGGACAAACTCCAAGAAAGACACCATTACGAATTGAACTGTGTCTCCCCAAATTCATAGGCTGAAGTCCTAACCGCTAATACCTTAAAATGTGACCTTATTTGAAAACAGGATTGTTGTAGACATAATTAATGAAGGGGAGGTCAAACTAGAGTGGGTAGACCCCCGTCCTTAACAGACCTGTGAGATGCGGACACAGCATCCCCACAGAGAGAAGGCCATGCAAAGGTGGAACAGAGATCAGAGCGCAGTATCTACACACCCCAAACGCCCAAGAGCCAGCAAACCACAAGAAGCCAGGAGAGAAATACTGAGCAGATTCTCCCTCAAAGCCTCCAAAGGAACCAACTCTACCAAAAACTTGATCTCCAACTTCTAACCTCCAGAACCGTGAGAATAATAAATTTGTTTTTTAAGCAACCCAGTTCTCGGCAGTTCGCTACGGCAGGCCTAGAAAACTAATGCCAGTGCAAACTACCAAAACTGATGTAAGAGGAAATAGAAAATCCTAATAAACCTGTAAGTAAAGAGATAATCAAAAAACTTCCCACAAAGAAAAGCCCACGCCCAGATGATATCATTGATGAATTCTACCAAACATTTCAAGAATTAATACCACTTCTTTGCAAACGTTTCCTAAAAGGTCAGTACCAATTACCCTGATACCAAAACCAGACAAAAAAAATCGTAAGAAAACTACAAACTAATATTCCTTATGAATATAGATGCAAAAATCATCAACAAAATGCTAGTAGAATAAATCCAGCAATATAAAAAGGATTATATACTATGACCAAGTGGGATTCACCCCAGCAATGTAAGATTGGTTCAACATACCAAAATCAATTTTAAGCATACAGTGGAAGAAGGGAAGAAAAAACAAAAACCACATGATCATCTCAACAGATTCAGAAAAAGCATTTGATAAAATATAACACCCTTCACATTAAAAACTCAACAAACTACTAGAAGGAAATTTCCTCAACCTGATGAGAGCATCCATAAAAACCCACAGCTAGACAAAGACATCAGTTCTCGCCACTTCTACTCCCCACTGTACTGGTGGGTCTAGCCAAGGAAATCAGGTAAGAAAAAATTTTTCTAGCAATCTATGAAACTCATTTACTCATTCTAAAAATATTGCCTATAGATTTCTTTGGAATTTCCTACATTTACAATTATATCATCTGCTGAAAATAGTTTTGTTTCTTCTTTTAAAAAAATTTTTATTTATTTATTTATTTATTTATTTGAGAGACAGAGATAGCAAGAGAGAGCATGAATGGGTAGGAGAAGGAGAAGCAGGGTCCCCACTGAGCAGGGAGCCCGACTCGGGGCATGATTCCAGGACCCTGAGATCATGACCTGAGCCAAAGGCAGATGCTTAACCGACTGAACCACCCAGGCGCCCCTTGTTTTCTCATTTCCAACCTATATACAGTTTTGTTCTTTTCTCCTGCATTACTGCTCTGGTTACAATCTGGCAGAAGTAATGGGCACCCAGGTCTCATTCCTGCGGTCAGAGCAAAAGTTTTCAATGTTAAATACAGATTTAACTTTATTACAGCTTTTAAAAAAAAGATAATCTCCCCTTCTACTCCTGGCTTGCTGTAAGTTTTTAATCATGAATAGAAAGTACATTTTACCACACTTTTTCTCTGCTTATCGAGATGATCATAAGACTGTCCTCCTTTAACCTGTTAGTGAGGTGGATTATAGTGATTATGTAATATGACACGTCCTATTCCTCTCTAAAACTAACTTGGTCAAAATATATTATTCTTATGTATTACTGCTTTTAATTTGCAAATATTTTACTTAGAATTTTTATATCTGTGTTCCTAGAACATGAAACTGGACTGGACTTTTGCATCCCAGAATTGTTCTTGTAGGGTTTCAGAATTAAGGTTAAGTTAGCCTTGTCCACTCAAGTCAGCCGACAAAAACACTTACTGAGCTCCTACTATGTGACCAGCACTGTTCTGGGTGCTTGGTGAACTAAAAAGACAAACATCCTTCTTTTTGTGGTGCTCACATTCCAGAGAGGGTTACAAACTCAATAAAAAATACAATACACAGGCTTTAGAAGGTGCAAAGTACTATAAGAAAAAAGAAAAAGAGTAAATATGATGAAGTGAAAATGATGGAATTAAGTTTGCAATTTTAAATGGGACTTCATCAGGAAAGTGACAATGGAGAAAAGACTTGAAGGAGAAGAGGGTGTCAGTCATGCAAACATCTCTGACAAGTATTTGCAGGAAAAGGAGAAAGCCAGGACAAAAGTGGAGGGCGGAAGTGTGCTGGCATGTTCCAGGGGGCACACGGGTCAGCGTAAATGAGGGAGAATGCCCAGGTGTGGGAGAGGAGGCTAGAGAGGGGACAAGGGCCACGTCACTTGGATTCTTGCACATGACCGGAAGGACATGGTCTGAGTGAGGTCTGAACAGGATCACCCCGGCTATATGTCGAGCATGACTCTACAAGAACAGGTGGTAGCAAGAATAAGGCGTGGGAGAAAGAAATGGTGAAGAGTGATCAGATTCTCACGTTTCGCAAAGGCAGAATCAACAGGATTTCCTAACTGACGGGATCTGAGGATCTGTCCTCAGAGGACAGAGAGCAATGACCCCACTGTCCGACCTGTGTGGAAAGACACGCCACTACCAACTGAAACAGACACAAAGGACCCGAGGTTGGAGTGCATTTGGAAACAAGAAACAGGAGGTCGGTTATGGTCAAGGCACAGTCTGAGAGAGCTATCAGGTGTGCAAGGGCAGATGTTAATTAGGTGATTAGATGTTTTAAGTCTGGAGTTTAGAAAAAAGGTCTGGGTTAATGATATAAATTTAAAATACATTTCATCATATGCAAATATACAGAGATTTCTCTGTATATTTGCATATGATGAAATGTATTTTAAATTTATATCATTATATCATGTTATCTCTTTAGTGATTTCTAGTACAACTAGTGATTTCTAGTGATTTCTAGTACAACTGTACTGTGGTCTACAACACACTCTAGGACAGGGGTTGGCAAACCATCTCTGAAAGGTCCAATCTGTAGGCCACAGATGGTCTCTATGACCTATTCTTTGTATTTCTATTGCAGCCCTTTAAAAATGTAAACAATCATCCTTAGCTTGTGGACCTATGAAAAAGGCCATGGGCTGGGGCAGCTGGGTGGCTCAGTTGGTTAAGCACCCAGCTCTTGGTTTCGGCTCAGCTTGTGATCGCAGGATCTCAGGGTCATGAGATGGAGTCCCATGCTGGGCTCCACGCTCAGCACAGAGTCTGCTCGAGATTCCCTTTCCCTCTCCCTCTGCCCCTCCCCCTGACACCTGCAACAGGCAAGTGGCTGACCTGTTCTAGAGCCCCAACAGCCACTGTGTAAGCCCCCACACAGCACACACAGAACATTTTCATCACGGCGGGAAGACCGACTGGACAGACAGGACAATTCTACACTATAATTTCAATCCTCTGAAATTTAAGCATGTGGTCTATGGTACAATTTTGTGTGTAAAATAAAAAACCTCCAGGGGAAAAGAAAGATAAGGAGGGACAGGACAGCTCAGTGACTGGGGATACACAGAACCTGTCCCATCCTTGTAAAACTCGGGCTGTGGATTTTGCTTTAGGGGGAATGAGAGAGGGAAATGCACTCCTACAGAGGCTTCAGCTCTCTTGTCCTGGGTCAAGCTCCAACTTTAAGTTCAAATAATATTAATAAAAATAATAATAACGTTTACTGGGCAATTTGCTAACTGCCAGCCTCTGTTCTGATTTAGAGTCACTGACTCAGTGACCACATGAAGCAGATACTATTATCATCTCCTTTTACAGATGAAGGAAGGGAGGCCCCGTGAGGACAGTGTGGTACTTGCCCAGGCTCATGTCACCCCTAAGTGGCAGAGCCAGAACTCAAGCCCAGGCAGTCCTGCTGCCCAATCTGGCTCGCCTCCCTGTGAACCACCAGGGGCTCGTCTACCCTCTAGTGAAGGGAAGACACCTTCATGACACCAGCTCTCTTTCCAACTGCATCTCCTGCTGCTCTTTCAAAAGCAGCCTCTTTTCTACTCTACCAATTTTCTCACGATCTCCCTGTTGTGACATCTGGGTTCTGTCATCCTGCAGCAACTCCCTGCAGTCCTCTAACTCATCTTCTGCTTATAAAACTCTCTTTCCTATCTGGAACGTGTTCCATGCTGGAGAGATGGAACTCTCTCTCTGGTGCCCCCTCCAGAGGCCTGTGACCCAGGCCGAGGCAATCTGACTACACCATTGCACCAGGTCATACTGATGGGCTCAAGAAAAGCCCAAAGGCCCCATACTTGACTGATCTTTCCTACGATGTGATACATCAACTCTGCTAGCTGTTCCCAGGAAATGAGGAACTTTAAGGACAATGTATCCCTGGGAATGCCAGCACCTTCCCTGCCACACTGAGAGCCACACAGAGGAACCCAGAGGAAAGGAATGTGACATCGGTAAATCCCACACTATCCCCTGCAGTCAGTTAGTTCCTCTTCGTGTTGCTGGTTTAAACCGGGTGGAGCTGGGTTTCTAGCCATGCCCCCCAGATTCATGCATGTATCTCACTCTTGCTTCCGAGCCTTGTTCAGGTGACTGCTTCTGACTTTCCAAATGCTATTTCCTTCTCGCAGCTAAACTCAGCAAGGCCTCTAGGAGGCCTTCCCCAGTTACTCGGGCCCACTATCACTTCCCTTTACTCTGACTCTGACTCTCCAGTGGGCATTCTCTGTCACCACGGATTTTAGCATGCGTGACACAGCTTTGTGTTTATTAACCTGATCCCACAATCTGGACGACTAGAACCATGAGTCTCACCCGCACACGCTCATACCATCCCGCAGCTGTGTCCTGAAGACACTGCTCCCTCTCCCTTAGCCCAGCTCCACGGCTCCCGCCTCTGACACTTGGCATGCGCCCAGCTCCTCCGGGCTGCTCTTACCTCTGGCCTCCCAGCAGGGTTGACTCTCCACCCTCAGAATCCTACAGTATTTCACCTGATCTCTTTAATGTCTCTCTCTCCTGTCAAGCCACATTATTCTCCCCTTCAGGACTGGCCTGCATCTTCTCCGTTTCTGGGTCACACCACCTTGTACTGCTATATATATCTGCACCACCACAGAGGACTTGCTGAACAAATGGATTTTAAAGAGAACCTCAAGCGCAGACCTGGACCTGGGTCAGACTGCCGGCAACAAAAGGCCTATCGTAAACATGGGCCTCGGGAATACGGCCACCTCAGGTCTCACGTTCCCCAACAGGCTGGACGGTCAGTGATGACATCACCATCTCTTTCTGGCCACGATGGCCTTAGCCCGTGAGGTGCACGACACGAGTGTACAGACTTCGACTGAACTGGTTGACAACAGTTATTACACAACGAGAGATATTTTGGTGCTGGGATCATGGGACCTCATTCTAATACACTGAACCGTGCAGCTGTTTGTAACAAAATTCTATTTTAAGTCTAGGTAATTCCCAGCAAGCCACCATCTTTACTCTTTAAAATCAAACATAGTGACTCTCACACCCTAAAAATTACAAATATGTATGAAATTTAACTCATCGAAATCTTTTTAGGAGGCATGTATCATTTCCAAAATGTTTTTGTTAACTTTAAAAAACACCTAAGAAACAGAAAAACCAACCTCAGGTCCGGAATGTAGAGTCAGGAAACTTTCCACAGCAGTCAGAGTGCCTACGAGAGCAGCAGAATGGTAGAGTCAAATCAAATAAAATCCACACAACTAAGACATGCAGAATGCATGATTCCTATTTTTAAAAGATTTTATTTACTTATTTGAGAGAGAGAGCACAAGCAAGGTGAAGGGCAGAGAGAGAAGCAGACTCCCCACTGAGCAGGAAGCCCAACGAGGGGTTCGATCCCAGATCCCGGGATCATGACCTGAGCCAAAGGGAGACGCTTAACTGAACTGCCCAGGCATCCCAAAATATAGCAATTTCTTAAAACTGGTCTTCCTAGTTTTAATTCCAAAGAAAACAAAATCGTGGGGCCTTGGAAAGCTGACCCTGAGAAAGAGAATGAACAACCTGGTCATCAACAATGATGAGAACCACAGTCATCTAAATGTTGCCTGGTGACCATCAATAAACACCTAGATCATGAAGTGTAATCCCCTGAGATGATTCTGAGGTTTGCTCCGAGAACGCTGCCTGAGTTTATGGCCCAATGATCTACCCTCACCACAGAAAACGTGGACCGCCTAAGGCGACACACAGTAACACGTGGACAACTTGTGCCAAACAATCAGTGGGGGCACTTGTTGAAATGCTCCCTCTTAGGGTTCGGTATCCAAACAAAGTTGTTGGGTTTTTTTTTTTAAGATTTTATTTACTTATTTGACAGAGAGAGAGAGAGAGAGAGAGAGAGATCACAAGTAGGCAGAGAGGCAGACAGAGAGAGAGGGAAGCAGGCTCCCCGCTGAGCAGAGAGCCCAATGCGGAGCTCGATCCCAGGACCCTGAGATCATGACCTGAGCCAAAGGCCGAGGCTTAACCCACTGAGCCACCCAGGCACCCCTGAAAACAAAGTTTTAAAACAAGGCTTAAAGTATTATTTCTCCCTTAAAAGAAAAAAGACCTTTCAAAAGAACAGAAACTATTAAATATTTAAAAACAACCTTAGTAAGAAATATGTAAAATTATCATGAAGAAAATGTCTTAACTTTAGAGACTTAAGTTGATAAATGGGGACCTACCAGATCCATGATTTTAAGATTAAGTGTTTTAAAGACATTCAGTTGGGGGGGCGCCTGGGAGGCTCAGTCAGTTAAATGACCCATCTTGATTTCAGTTTAGGTAGGATCGAGCCTGGGATCAAGTCCCACGTCAGGCTCCACACTGAGCATGGAGTTTGCTTGGGACTTTCTCTCCCTCTATCCCTCCCACCACCCAACACTCACTCACACTCTCTCTAAAATAAATAAATAACTTAAAAAGAGATGCTCGTGTTCTTTTTATTTGGAATGGTTCTAGCATTTCATCACTGAGTATGATATTGGCTATTGCCTTCTGACATTAATTCTGTTAACAAAGTATTCTATTCCTAAAAACCTGCAATCAATAAATGGCAGGAACTGTCAAATCATTTACTGAGATGGACATCTAGCTTTTCACCTTCAATATTCTGATGTGATGATGACATAACTTCCTAATAAGCCTTGGTTTTGATATATTATTCTCTTAAAATGCCATTGAAGATTCATTAAAAATTTAGCATTTTTTTGACTACTAATTTCACAAAGCAAGACTGATCTGTAGCTTTCTTTCTTCTTTGGGTGCTATCTATCAGGGACTTTGGTTTGAGTTATGCTAACTTTTTGCTATAAACTAGAACACTTTCCATCTTTTTAAGCTCTTAGGATAGTTTATATGACACTGGAGTTACCTGTTTCATGTCATTTTCTAAATGGACCCTTTTAAAATATGCATGACATTACTAATTTCCATTGTTTTACCACAATATTGATATATTTTTTTTTTTAGATTTTATTTATTCATTTGACAGATAGAGATCACAGGTAGAGTAGGTAGAGAGGCAGACAGAGAGAGAGGAGGAAGCAGGCTCCTGATTGAGCAGAGAGCCGGACATGGAGCTTGATCCCAGGACTCTGGGATCATGACCTGAGCCGAAGGCAGAGGCTTTAACCCACTGAGCCACCCAGGCGCCCCTTTCCATTTTTTTTAAGATAAAGGGTTTTTAGTTCTAAACTGGTATTATTCACATCAAAAAGCTCCCAAGGAGATCATAATAGGGTGTCTGGGTGGCTCAGTCAGTTAAGCATCTGCCTTTGGCTCAGGTCATGATCGCTGTGATCTCAGGGTCCTGGGATCGAGTCCAGCATCGGGCTCCCTGCTCATCAGGAGCCTGCCTCTTCCTCTCCATTTGCCTCCCCTCAGCTCATGCTCTCTCTCATTCTCTCTTGCTCTCTTTCTCTCAAATAAAATCTTTTTTAAAAAATTAAACTTTTAATTATAATAGTTACATCAATTGTATTTTTAAATGTGTTAATTCTTAAACCAACCAAGTTTGGATTATAATGGCTGTCAGAAATTCTTTTTCCAGAAATTTTGCAGCTTTAACCATAACTAAGTTGAGACAATGGACAATTCCTCACTTTGGAATACACACGGTACTAACTGCATCTTAAAAAATCGTGTCAAAACTAAGCAAGTGGGGTTTTTTTATTTTGAATTTTTTTAAAGATTTTATTTGACAGAGAGACAGGGGGAGAGCACTTACAAGCAGGGGGAACGGGAGAGGGAGAAGCTGGCTCCCCACTGATCAGGGAGCCCGATGCGGGCTCCAATCCCAGGACCCCAGCACCACGACCCGAGCCGAAGGCAGACGCCCAGCCAACTGAGCCACCCAGGTTCCCCTTAAATTTTTTTTATTTTTTAATTTTTTTTTTTTAGAGAAGGTGAGTGGGGGTCGGAGGAGCGAGAATCCCAAGCAGGCTCCACATCCAGTGCAGAGCCTGACACAGGGCTTGATCCCATAACCCTGAGATCACCACCCAGCCAAAATCAAGAGCTGGATGCCTAAACAACTGAGCCACCCAGGTGCCCCAAACAAATCATGCGTTTGAACATTACCCATTTATAGTTATTATCTCTCTTCCCAACTAGATTTTAGTTCATCACAGTTATAAACATGAAAATTTTCTATTATTAAATTCAATTACTGCTTAGTGATTGATAATTACCGTTCATCTTATTTCTGGTATATATTACCCCCAGATCTGCTGGAATGGAGTCAAAGCCACTGCTTCCAATGATATAAGATCCTTTTTCTGCAGCTTTCTCATGATACTTCCAATACATTAATTCCAAAAACTAAAAAATTCAGGACAAAAATCTCAATCAGAGCTATACAGAAACATGTACATCAGCATTAAATGACAGACCTTAAAAGACAAAGCAATTACATTGTGAAAATGCTAACCAATGTGGCTTTGTAGTGAAATATTAACTGTGGAAATGTTTTTCACTTTTTCAGCAAATATTTAGTGTACATCTATCACGTGGCAACTAGTGTGGGGCAAGGGCTGATCTGACTTAATGACACTATTAACTTTTTCAGAATGACTTCTAAATGCAAAAGTAATATTATGAAAAACTAAATTAATATGCAAAAAACCCACAAAGACAGCAAGAACACATCTCTAAATCGTATCACACAGAGGGGGCATCATTACGGACATGGGTCGGCACACACACATGGTTGGGATGAACAATGTGGAGGAGAGGAAGGGATGGAAGAGGAGAATAATGCCTGTTCAAATCCTCTGCCTGTTTTTACAAATTACTTTTAGAACAGTTCTAGATTCACAGAAAATCTGAGTAGTGGAGAGTTCCCATGTACTCCGACCCAGTTTCTCCTATTGTTAGAGTTTTCTGTTAACATTTGCTACAATTAACAAACCAACATTGATAACATTATCACTAAAGACCATACTTTATCCAGATTTCCCTAGTTTTCACCTAATGTCCTTTCTCTCCCCCAGGATCCCACATCACATTTATCTGTCATGTGTCCCGAGGCTCCTCTTGGCTGTGACAGTCTCCTCGGACTCTCAGGACCCTGACAGTTTTGAGGACTCTGAATCAGGTATTTTGTAGCATGCCCCCCATTGGAATTCTTCTCCTGACCAGTGTGGGCTTACAGCTTTTGGGAGGCAGGGGGAGACCACAGGGGTAAGGTGCATTTTGTGACATTCCATCAAGGGTATGTACTGTCACTGGGACTTACCAGTGTGGACGGTGGCCCTGAACGCTCAGCTGAGGTAGCGTTTGTCAGGTTTCACCACCACCAAGTTATTCTCTTCTTGCCTCCCTTCTGTACTGTTCTCTCGGGGAGGGAGTGACTCTGTGTGGCGCCCCTTGAGGAAGGGGTGGTGAGTCACGCTCCCCGCCTCGAGGGTGGAGTAGTTACACAAGCAATTTGGGATTCTTCCACAGAACGTGTCTCCACTCACCCCTTCGCCCATTTTTAATTAGGTGATTTGATTTGTATTATTGCCTCGTAAGAGTCCTTTATTCAGTCTGGATCTTTATTAGGCTTTGAGATCACTTTTACTGCAGTTTATAGGACACTTTAGGAAGGTTTCATCATTTTCTTTGCTGTGGGATTTTTTTTTTTTTTAATAAGACAGGAATGGGTTTGTTTCACTCAGGTTTCCTACCTCTTCTTGACTCGATTTTGGTAATTCACACTTTCCTAGCCTTTTCCAGTACGTTACTATATCGGCACATTGGTGAGGACAGTGGCAGAGTCCGCAGGGACAGACGAGGTGACAGTTCTCGAGGAGCTGGGGTGGCCTGGTGCTTGCGGACGTCCGCTTCCTGCGCGCAGGCAAACCCCAGCTGAGTCCTGCTTCTACTGAGTGGAGGCAGGACTCAGCGGCACAACTTAACCCCCCGCAGCTTCAGTTTCCTCATCCACAAAACAGGCCAGACAACACCGACTTAACAGGAACGTGGAACATTCAGATGACACAAAATGCTGGATTAGCAGAGTGTCGGGCGTGCGGTAAGCACTCGAGTGTCAGTATCTATAATGTTTATGTTTGGAGGATTTTACACTTCCTTTTCTGTAATGCTGTAAAGGTGTCTGATTACAAGAAGGGAATTCGTTATGAAAACGTTACAAAAGTGAGATTCTAAGAATTTACACACAGCGCACCATTTTAATTAAGCCCTCTCACAGCACGCGGAAGCTAGAGAAAGCAGCACATCCTACACACAAAACACCTGGAAGAAATGAGGTGGTAAGGCAGAAAAAAATTCAAGAGAACGAAAGACCTGACTCTCCTTCAAGCCGTCAGTGGAACCACACATCTCAGCACAAGGGTGGGGGTCCCTGACTTCTAAAACAGGTCTGCGGGGCGGCACTAAACAATCCCCCCTCTCACAGACAGCTGTGTTGTTAAGGCCCTTCTTTCTTCTTCATTTTACATACCTGAGGCTCTCCACAGATGTCAATACAGCTCGTTCCATTTTCGATACATGCTTTTACTACAGGTTCTCCGTAAAATCGATACTGGAGGGAATAAAGAAAACCAACCGTTTACTCTCACGTAGCAAGCCTGAAGATTGACTGACTGAGTGAGTGATTTGAGAAAGAGAGAGAGAGAGAGAGAGAATGTGTGTACATAACAGGGCAGGGTCAGAAGGAGAGAGACAATGTCAAGCAGAGTCTGGGCTGAGCACAGAGTCCGATCTGGGGCCCGATCCCACAACCCTGAGATCATGACCTAAGCCTAAATCCAGAGTCGGACACAGAACTAACGGAGCCACCCAGGCACCCCTTCTTTAGCAAGCTTAAATGAATGAAATGCCATTGAGTTTTGCAAGTAGAGTCTTAGTTATTAAGAATCAAATATTCATAAAGGAGCCGAAAAATCACGTAACTGCACCACACCACTTCTCACAGCGTGAATGAAGGCACGATGGAATTAGAGGAACGTGTGCTCACCTCTAACTGAAAACCAAACAGGAAGTTTTATAGACCAAGCGATTCATTCGAGTTGAATTCTGAAGAACAAGGATTTGCCAGCAAAAAGAAAAATCCAGATAAAGAGAAAAGTATACGTGAAGGTGTGAGAAAAGGTAAGGGTAGCTGAAGCTCAGAGTAGTTGACAGGGACGTGACAAGAGACGGGCCTGGAAGGAACACTGGGGCCAGGTCAGGACTACTAGGCTCTCCTGAAGAATCCTAAGTAGGACAGTGGTGTAAGGTTTACAGAAAACACACATCACTCTGCCCGACCCACTAGGAAACAACACCATGGCTGCTAAGAAATGACAAAGGGCGGAAGTAAGGAAGGGGACGGATACACCAAGGGTAAGACTGTTAAAGAGATAGAAGTGACTGGGCTTGCTGATTAGACAGACAAGGAGGCCAATGGCAGTGGGGGCGGGGGGGGGCTACTGGTCCTATTAATCAAAATACAGACCAACAGGAAGAGGAGAAAGTTCATTTGTTGCCATGATTGGCCTCGCTCTCCACAAAATTTGCAAGTGAGAAACCTAGAAGCCATTTTTTACTCCTCCTACCCGGGAAGTCACCAGGTTTTACGAATTAGTTCCCTGAAAAATCTCAAATCAGTTCCCTCCCCTCTACACATCCAAATCTGAGTTCATACCCTTACCACCTCTCATGCGATTTACTGTACTTCTCTGCAGCCAAGGTAGTCCCATGGCCAAAGAACACCAAATCATTATTCTAAAATAAGAATCTGATGTTATCTTTATTTCGTTGCGTACACACACGAACACACGCGCGCATGCACAGATACATATACATCTCTTAAAATCCTTTGCTAGCTCCACAGTGCCTATACCTACTACAGGAGAAAGTCCAAACTTCTTAGCATGTCACGAAAAGCATCAGGTCACACCACAACCCCTTCATCCCCATATTCCAACAGCTCTCAACTGCCTATCATCTCCTAATTGTGCTACTTCCTCGCCCTCCATTCCCTGGAGCCCCTCCCCTGTTCGTGGCTGCCCTAGGCTAGCTCCTGGCCCCTCCAGTCTCAGCCTTCTGGCCTTGGCTTACCTTCCCAGGTCTCAGAGAGTGAGCCACAGCCTGTTGGCTACTGGGTTTACCTACAAGTACTGGCAAGCGGCAGTAAAGCATTAATGAGCTTTCTGAAATAACAGCTCCTTCTGGAAACAGAATGCGCTCCCCTCTCTGCCACAATCCCCCCCCCAACCCCCACATCATATTCTGTCTTAACTGGCCCACCTTTCTCTCTTCTCCGGGCAATCTGAGGTTGAGACTTCAACACTAACATCCCTATATATATTTTTTTTTTGGTTTTTCTCTACTTTCTAACCTTGTGCTTTTATGAAATAAATGAACAAACTGTAACAATCCTTGATCTCAGAGGAGACATTTCTCCCCAGCGAAACCAATCAGCTTATAGGTCAAAACTGCAATCCTGTTCTCAGCATTCCACGTCCTAACGTGGCTGTCTCCCAGCCACGTAGGCAGGCTTGCCTCAAGGGGCCCACAGACCCATTCCCTCAGTTACGGAAATAAAGTCAGTATGTTTATTCATGCTTTTTTTTTTAAAGGAAACACAAAGGAAAAAATGAAGCCTCATTAACAGTTAATACATGAATTGACTTGGGCATGTTCCCTGGGCCACTTGACGTGGTCCGGTGTTGAATGGAAACTATACAAGGGGCCCTGAGGGCAGCCTGGGAGTGTCCCTCATGCAGAGGGGCCCACGGTGATGCCCTCATTCATTCATTTTCAGTATATTTCAACTGAATGCCTGTTTACACATGCCTAAGTAGTTTTACAGATATCCTGTTTTTTAACTAAATAAACCTTCACAAAATAGACAAAGAGGTAAAAACAAACAAACAAAAACCTGCAAAGAAACTGGTAACGACCCCAAACTCGCAAAGTGAAAATGCCAATCCCAGGAGAGCCCAGGAAGGAGCAGATTTGGGGCAAAAACCTAGGGACTCAGATGCCCATGAATCACCCAGGTGGAAACACCAAGAAGGCAGCCGCACCTCCCCATCTGGTTTCGGGGGCAGTCCTCACTGGAAGCTAACGTGGGCCAGCAGCATCCAGAGGGCATTCGAAACCTTTCGACCACAACCCACGTTGAGAAATCCACTTCATGTGGCAGCCAATATGTACAAATATACACAAATATACCGAACGGAAACACAAGTTTCATAAACCAGCACTTACCCATATTACATGTAATTCACCCTATTTTCTATTCTAGGCTACCTGATCATTTTTTTTTAATGCTGAGTCTCAATTTACTACACTACGCAGTTCAAAAATGCTGGCCCAAAATGGACAAGTAGGAAGCACCAAAGACCTCTCTTCAAAAAAAAAAAAAACAAACAAACCCACACAAATGAAAACCAATCTTCTGGGTTTCTGTCTGGGATGATGACAAGTTCTGGAGATAAGATGGTGAGGGTTACACAACATTGTCAATGGACCAAAGGCCACTGGTTTGTATACTGAGAAATGGCTAAAATGGTCATTATGGTTATCTGTGTTTTATTACAATATTAATAATAGATTTTTTTTTTTAAAAGTCTGGCTCAGAGAGTGCAAACAGAGAAGTTTGTAAGGCTCAAGCACTGAGCCTCTGGTACTTACAGGAAGATGAGAATATCCAACAGAAGGGAGGGGGACAGAGCTGGCAGAAAACCAGGGAAGAACCAGACCGCAGGAGCCAAACACAGGAGGAAGTGACCGAGGGGGGATAAATGCCAAGAGCCTGGATCCAGGTGAGTGTGGGGAGCTGGTGAGGGCTTAGCAGACCAGGCTCCCTGAAGCAGGGAGGTTTCCAGAGGTCGGGCAAGAGTGGCTTAGGATGGAGTGGGAGCTGAGAAAAGTGGATGTAGAAGGAGAGAGAACGCGTTCAAGGAATTTAGCTGCAAAGGGGGCAAAGAAACAGTCCAGAAGAAGGGCAGATGTGATTAAAATGTCAACATGGGGTCTTCAAATCCTCAAAACAGGGAAGGCAGAGTCAGGGTAATGCAGGTACGCAGGTGAAGAAATTCTCTTTCAACAGCTTCGACTGTCATAGCACAAAAAAAAAAAAAAAAAAAAAAAAAGGAAATAAAATCATCAGATCACCGAGGGAAGAGGGACAGGAGGTTAAAACATGAAGACAAAGAGGACACAAGCTGCTGCTTCAAACAGCAGGAGAGAGAACAGTCCAGGCAGGTGGGGTTAGGGTGGCTGGAGCTGCTGAGGCCCCACAGAGGTTTGTCACCACATACTTAAAGACGGACTGTCAGCAAGGGGACGCACTTTCTCCAGACACACAGAGCTACGGGATTACTGGCTGACAGGGGATGCAAGTTCAGGTAAGGTAAACGGGACTGGAATAAATGGAAAAAGTTTTGGTGATTCAAAGGGGCACCTGCACCCCAATGTTCATAGCAGCAATGTCCACAACAGCCAAACTGTGGAAAGAGCTTAGATGTCCACTGACAGATGGAGGGATAAAGAAGATGTGGTATATATATAATGGAATACTATTCAGCCATCAAAAGAAATGAAATCTTGCCATTTGCAATGACCTGGATGGAGGTAGAGTGTGTTAGGCCAAGCAAAAGTCAGAGAAAGAAAAATACCCTATGATTTCACTCACATGTGGAATTTAAGAAACAAACAGATGAACACAGGGGAAGGGAAGGAAAAATAAGATGAAAATTGAAAGGGAGGCAAACCATAAGAGACATTGAGTTCTAGGGAACAAACAGGGTTGCTGGAGGGGAGGTGGGTGGGGGGGATGGGGTAACTGGGTGCTGGACATTAAGGAAGGCATGTACGGTAACGAGCAGTGCGTGTTATATGCAACAATCTACCTCGGAAACTAATTTTTAAAATAAATAATAAATAGAACACACACACACACACACGCACACATACACAAACCAGCTTTGGGTTTTTCCAGAGTACTGGGGTAGGAAGGGCAAGGAGGTTGGCTGAGGATACACAGAAGAGAACGGTCGTAGCAAGAGAGCACAGAACCAAAACTAATTAGGAATGAGATTAATCTAAACAAATAATTTGAACACATTTTTACTGGATAATCAAAAAACCTTTCTGCTTTCATTTAAAACATGATTATCAGGGGCACCTGGGTGGTTCAGATGGTTAAGCAACCGCCTTTGGCTCAGGCCATGATCCTAGCGTCCTTGAGATCAGCCTCATGTTGGGCTCCTGGCTCAGCAGGGAGTCTGCTCCTCCCTCTTCCTCTGCCTCTCCCCCTGCTCATGCTCTCTCTCTCTGTATCTGTCTCAAATAAATAAATAAATAAATTCCTTTAAAAAATTGTTTAAAAAAAGTGATTACCAATCTCCTAGATGCTTAGTTTTCAAACATTCTGGCAACTGAGATGGCTTCCACAGACCAGTAAATATTACCAACATTCACCCTGGGACACAGGCCAGAAGTGTGTCCTCCATGTCCAGAATAACAACAGTGGATGGTTCGAATCTCTAAGCATCCTCTGACCCCAACCACTCTCAACACCTCTTCCACCCCCATCCTGTGCTCGGCTTGCCTGGGCTATTTCCCCTGTGGTTCCCCTATTACCCCTTTTTTCTCTCAGAAGACAAGGAACTACAAAACCGTACATGAGCTCATGCTCTGGCTTTCAACCGTTCAGACTCTGCACACTTCAAACCCTGACCTGGCCTGCCATACCTTCGGACCTAACTCCTGGGTTCCTCTCGGACGTGACCTCCCACCTCTGCCCTCTCTGGCATTCCTGTCCTGCAAAACCACGCTCATCTTGGACGTCTATAGCTGCCCTTCCCTGCAGCACCTTCTCAACTACTCCCACAGCTCCCCCGCTCACCTCACTCGGGGCTCGACACTAATGTCAGGTCCTGATGACCATCCACCTCACAGAGACTCATGTGCCAATCTCTCTGTCTCCTTATCCGCTTGATTTTTCTTCAAAGCACTAATCACTACCTACAATTATAACCTTAGTTTTCTGTCTCACCCACTGGATTGTAAGGTCCATGAGGGATTCTCAATTTTGTTCACCTTTATGTCCCAGGTACCCACACTAGAGCAGTATCCATGTAATAAACATTCAGTGAATATTTGTACTGAATAAATAATAGAGGAATATCATTTATCAGGAAATAAAAAAATATATTAGGAGCACATGCTCAAACATTTTTTTACTTAAGAAGCATGCAGTAAGGAAAAAAAAAAAAAAAAAAAAAAGCTGGCAATCAGAGCTGTAACCAATGAAGGAACCAGGAGCCAGTCCCTGAAGTAGTGCCACTGAGAGTCTGACTCTCTCTCAGGAAACCTGGGTCACATCCACTGGCTCCTCATAAGGAATGAAAACTCCCCCACACGGGCTTGAAGTCCTGAACCAACTCTTCTGTCCTCTGTCCTTATATTCCTCTGAAATATCAAATACCAGACTCTGCTGGAAATGAATACATCGCTTGTTCCGACACAAAACCGGGGGGATGACTTACTGGCCCCACACAGTTGAGGACAACTGCTGCCTGTTTAGCCATTTCATCTAGTGAGGCTGGATTCGTGACGTCACAAATTATTATTCCAACTTCGGATGGGAGTGTCGGTCTTCCTGAAATAAGAAATAAATCGTCTGAAGCAAATCCTGATACAGCATTAGATCTTCCAGATCGTCTTTTTATAGAAATCAGGGATAGCAGATTTACTAAATATACTAACAAGAGGTAAAAGTTTTTAAAACCAGATAATTAAAAAAAGAGAGAGAGAGAGAAAGTTATGAGGAATATGGAGTTACCACTACAGATTGCTAAAGAAAAAATCATTAAGCTTTAAAAAAAAAAATCTAACTTAAGCAACAAAGAATAACCATGTGTAAATGACAATTTCACCTTCATTTAGATACCGAGTAGATGACTGTCCTGATTTCTTCTCTGTTGCAAGAATTCCATTATAAAAGTTTCTCATCAACTACCAACCAATTATATATGACAAAATACTGGGGAGGAGGGCGGTAAAAAGATGTTGTTAACATCGACATGAGAAAAAAAAGGACTCTGAGGTAGAGAGCACAGTCTAGGTAAGAACACTCATTATAGGCTTATAATGAGTAAATTACTGTAATTAGCGGAATGCAGGTTTTGATGGATCAAGGTATTCCCCACAATGACTGAACCTGGGCATTACAATCTTGGCTACTTAGCTAGGCTGCACCTGTACAGTCTTGGTGGGAAGGAAGAGGAAATGGAAGACCATATTTCAACAGTGAAATTGTTTCTTCTGAAAAAGTAAAACAAACCAACAAAAAACACTAAAAAGCTCTTTGGTCAAGAGTGCCTATTGGTTGTGACAGCAAAAAGGATTCTGCACTGGGGGGCCCAGGGTGGAATCAGAAGTGAGATGAAGATGAAACAGAAAAATGCAGACGCATTTGTGTGTATGAGGTCCACTCGGGTGGGAAGGAGCCGCAGTTAAAGGCTCCTGAGACCTAAATGTGTGTGCTGTCTCGCTGTCCCATCCGTACCCCAGGCCTTAGGGCAGGACCCAGCACGGATAAGACCACGCAGCAAAACCCTGTGGAACGAATGCTAAAAGAAAAAGCCAACGCGACAGAGTAAGCCCGCTGGCGAATTCTCACAAGCAAAAAAGAAACTGAAAAGCGAAGTCCACGACGTCCCCGAAACCTGGAAAGCTGCCTCGCCCAACGCCAAAACCCAAGGCGAGGGGAGAGGACGAACGGTCGCGGGGAAACCAATGCCCTCCTCTCCCGTCCGACCTCACCATCGAGAACCCTCCAGCCCCACCAGCTCCCCCTCCACCCCGCTCTAGAGGGACACCGGGCCGGCCAGGGAAGAACCGAAGTCCTCGGCTGCTTGGCCTGCGGGGCCCGCCACGCCAACGGGGGGGTTCAACACAGGAGACACGCATTTACCGCTGGGCTTCACGTGGGGAGCGGCCCAAAGCCACGGCCCCCCACCCAGGCACCGCTCCGGACGTCCGGCCGGGGGAGCCCTGGGGAGCCTCCCCCACCCCCAGCCCCCGGAAGGACAAACGCTCGCTGCGGGCGACCCGAACCCCTGCCCGGAGCGGGAAGCCGCCCACCCCGCCTTTACCCAGCTTCAGGGCAGCCCTCTCCACCACTCGCTGCAGCTTCTCCCGGGAGCGGCCCGCCACGGCCCAGGGCAGGCGGGGACTCAGCCCCGGGATCGCCTGCTCCCGGGCCACTTCCTGGACCACGAACTGGCCGGTGAAGCCAGACGCGCCCAACACCACCAGGTGGAAGGGCCTCGCCTCGGTCGCCATGACGAGCCCACAGCAAGCCGAAGCCTGGGAAGGGTGGAGTCCTCCGCGCCTGCGCCTCACGCAGCGACCCCAGTACCGGGCGCAGCAACTGCCTCTTCCGCGGCCGCCGTCGCCGTCGCCGCAGCCAGCGCGCCGCGCTCCCGACGCCCCGCACGCGCCGCCGCGCAAGGGTCGCGCCCGCGCCCGCGCCTGGTGCGCCCGCGAGACCGTCGCACAGGGAAGGAGTTGGCCCCAATTCCTGATGTCTGCAGGGACCCCGCAGCGGGAGAACTGTTTTCTAAGCTCTAAGGCCAAGGAGTGTTCGCGAAGCCGGAGCAGAGCAGGTGGAGGGCGAATGGGTTCTGGGGCCCAAGGCCGCAGCGCCCTAGACTGCAAGCCCCTGACCCCACCACCCCTGGTGCCCCTCCGCCCAGGGACTTGGGGACCCCCTTCATGTTTGTCACTGCCCCGCGACTCCCTGAGGGAAACAACTCCCAGAGCTAGCCTGCCTTTGAGCAGGGAGGTTAGGGAGATCCTCCAAATGCAGAAGAAGTAAGTTTCTTGAGCTGTGCGATTCATATATCCAGAAGCATTTTAATACATTAAATGAATTAGTAAATGCATGGGGGAGAAGAGCCATCTCCGGGTCCAGAAGAATTCCAAATAATTGTGTAGTTACTACGTCCTCCCGGAGAGGAGCTTACCTCCATCCCCTTTGGCTATAGGATTTGCTTAGTGACTTGTGTTAACCTTAAAAAGAGCCCTGCCCCCTATTTCACCAGCAAAATCGGGTTTAACCAGAAATAGCAGAGAATTGCAATTCCGGAGAAATGAGCTATGGCAAAATCAGATGCAAGTCCCCAGAACAAAGGAGGGGAGCCCTTATTTATAGAAGAAAAGAGGAGCCGGGGAAGGATTTCATATACAAAAAGTCCATTGGAATAAACTGGGAGCTCAGATACTTAACCAATTGAACCACCCAGTTTCCCCCAGAGGACTTGTTTAATAAAGTTGGTATCATATCCATTCAATACCATCTATGCAAGTGGAGAAGAATGAGGGAGGCATACGTGTTGTGACACGGAAATTATCCAAGATACATTGTAAGTGAAAGGAGCAAGTTCACTAACAACATGAGAGCATAAATTCTCTATTTAAGATGAAAAGGATGTGTTCATTCCGATGAAACCTTGGGCAGAATACATGACAGGTCTTCCTAAAACAATCGCTGTAAAAGGCTTGGGAACATGCCCGACGCTTGGTAACTGCTCAGTGAGTGGAAACTGTTATCAGCAGTGTTAGTAGTTATTACTAGGAAGTGGATCTGTATGAATTAGGCGAGCAGAAAGGGACTTGCACATTAAAATTTTTACCTTTCTATATTGTTAAAACTTTTGAGCTTTCCAAACAAGTACACATTACTTTTATAATCATAATTTTTATTTTTTTAATATTTTATTTATTCATTTGACAGAGAGAGACAGTGAGAAAGGGAACACAAGCAAGGGGGTGTGAGAGAGAGAGAAGCAGGCTTCCCGCTGAGCAGGGAACCCAATGTGGGGCTCGATCCCAGGACCCTGGGATCATGACCTGAGCTGAAGCCAGACACTTAACGACTGAGCCACCCAGGCACCCCTATAATCATAATTTTTAAAAAGGAGCAGAAGCTGGCTTTGCAGAAGGGGCAGAGAAGCTGCTGTGGGAATCATGTCTTGTCATCTACAGTCCTACCCCTGAGGCCAGGTTCCTGTGTTCCCCCCAAGGCACATGTTTGGGTCCATTGTAACACACAACAATATGCATAAATCTCACAAACGCTCCTTTGAGCAGAGAAAATTCAGGAAAGAAAGAGTAAATCTGTACCAGTCCCTTTATTCAAACTCCAAAAAGCACATCTGATCTACGGTGACAGGCATCGTGGAAGAATTTGCTTTTGCATCGAGCAGTCCCAGAAGGTCAGGCTCTTCTTGAAGTAATCCTCCAAGGGATCCCTTCTCCCCAGGGGACCAGCATAGAGGGTCATTTCAGCTCTAAGGGTAGCACCAAAGAGAATGAGAGCCCCCTCATCCTACAAGAGAAGACGAGGTTAGCTTGGGGACAAGATCACTGGCCACCCTCTTGGTGAAGTCAGAGACCCAGCCCTCTGCGACCTGGGGCCTGAAAGGAGAGGAGAATTCCTGGACTGCCAGCTCTAGAGTTTGCCAGGTGACATGGCTTCTCTCCTGGAGCAAACTGCAGCAAAACCCCTCTGACCCCTCTCCTCAACGAGGCCTTGACCTTGGTCTCTACAGACTTGAACAAACACTGATACAGTTCATAACATCTCAAGGCCGCCTTCCAAGGACGATGCTGGCTTAAAGTGTCTGCCTGAGGGAACTCCAGGCTGCCAAAAGAATTCAGTGTTTGTTCCAACCAGCTCTGAAGATAGGGCCCCAGCTTCCCAGCCTCTGCAGGAGGGTAGTAAGCTCTAATTAGCAAGCCCCAATGCTTCACGTAGACCCACCACTTCTTCCCACTTTTTGTCATTCTTTTCTTCCTGGGTTCCCTCTTCCTTCACGGGCCGCCTTGGTTAAGTTCAGTTTCCCTAGTGCAATAATGTATTACTGATTAAAATCTACCTTTACCATTTCATCTGGTGTCTGGTTTGTTTCTTTTCTTTTCTTCCTTCCTTCCTTCCTTCCTTCCTTCCTTCCTTCCTTTCTTTCTTTTTCTTTTTGGAAATAGGCTCTACGCCCAATATGGGGCTTAAACTCAAGACCATGAGATCAAGAGTTGCACATTCTACCAACTGAGCGGACAGGGAGCCCCCTGATTTTGTGTATCTTTGACACAGCAAATCAGACAGAGAGAAATAAAGGAACACAGAAGTGGCTTTAAGGCTATTCCAGAAGAGAACTATACTTTGGGAGGCAGGGACTGTAGGAAGGAGGCAGAAAGTGGATGTAAGTAGGACCCACACTTAAGAATCATTATGGTAGTTACGGCTGAGTGTTAAGGGAAGAAGTAATGGAGAGTCACCTCTAAGTTGTCCTGATTGCCAGAGTCATTTGTTAATCTCCAGGGGATAATGCCACGCTTCCAAATGTAAACAGAAGACAGGCAAAGAAGTCAACACAATCAGAAAATCCCTCACGCGCGACCACATTTTAGAACAGGGGTTCTCAGCACACAAGAAGTTGCTGAGTAGTACAACACAGGCCCATCTCTCTATACTCATTGTTTCCACCAGCCTCTGCCCATCATGCTAAAAATGATTCAGTGAAAAGAAATTAGTCTGGGTTGATCTTTTAGGAAAACAACAGAAACTAAGTCCTTTTTTTTTTAATCAATTGGGTGCTACTACTTCTTCTTTCCCTTTCACATATCACTTTCTCTTTTTTTCCCTAGCTGAAAATCTGTTACTCAAAAGTTCTCTGTGCATATCCTCAGACATTTATACTTTATTATCATTAATGTTTTTTTAAAGATTTTATTTATTTATTTGACAGAGAAAGAGAGATCACAAGTAGGTGTGGCGGGGGGGCCAGGAAGCAGGCTCCCTGCTGAGCAGAGAGCCCAATGCGGGGCTCGATTCCAGGACCCTGAGATCATGACCTGAGCCGAAGGCAGAGGCTTAACCCACTGAGTCACCCAGGTGCCCCTTTAATGTTTTTATTTTTAATAAGCTGTGTATCCCATACCACCATGAGGCCATTCATACTGGCTCACAAGAGCCAAGGGTTCGATTTCCAGCAATTTTATGAGCCACTTGAAGTCACGGTGGCAACTTGAACTCCACCGTGGTGGGAGTATTTAGTGGCACAGACCTCGCAGGTGGAGGGCTCAGTCCACAAGACAGCGCCGCACTTCCGAGGCCAGTCACAAGCCCTGGGCCATCGGTACCTTTGCCGTGCCAGCCAAAACCCCCTCCTCAGGTTTGATCATTTGCTGGCGAGGCTCACAGACTACCAGGGAAACACTTCCCTTACTATTGCAGGTTTATTATCAAGGATATTAAAAAGTTCATTAAAAATGAACATCCAGATGGAGAGGGAGGTGGAATGAGGTCCAAAAGGGTCCCAAGCACAGAAGCTTCTATTCCTGTAGAGTTGGGGTGTCTCGTGCTCCCAGCATGTGGATACCTTCACCAACCTGCCTGGAAGCCTGATCGATATAATCATTGGCCATTGGTGGTGGAACCGAAAATTCCAACTCTCTGGCGACATCATTCTTTCTTCTGGGGTTGCAGGGTAGGGAGCAGACCCCACCCAGCAGCTCTCTAGGGACCCGCCAAGACTGGTCAATGGTTATGACCAGACCTAATGGTTCTGGTAATGAGCCAAGACTCAGCTCATTAGCATAAACTCAGGTACCCTTGAAAGGTGCTCATTACGAATAACAAAGGGTGCCCCTCTCATTTCTTTCACTTGGGAAATGACAGGAGTTTCAGGGTCCCTGTGCCAGGAACCAGGAAAGAAATAATTGTTTCTCATTATATCAGAAGATCACATGTCACAGGCACTCATAAAAGTGCCAAGGCCAGAACGCGGGGCCTCTCCGGGCTTTGAGTGCAAAATTTAAGGAGCCATCAAAAACAAAAACAAAAACAAAAAAACAAGAAAAAGGGGCACCTGGGTGGCTCAGTGGGTTAAGCCTCTGCCTTCAGCTCACGTCATGATCTCAGGGTCCTGGGATGGAGCCCCGCATCGGGCTCTCTGCTCAGCGGGGAGCCTGCTTCTTCCTCTCTCTCTGCCTGCCTCTCTGCCTACTTGTGATCTCTCTCTGTCAAATAAATAAATAAAATATTTTAAAAAATAACTTTAAAAGACAATGCAAAATATCCATGATGAACAAAATGTGAAAAGCTCAAAATAAGATAGGACCAAGGTTACTGATTTTTTTTTTTTAAAGATTTTATTTATTTGACACACAGAGAGAGAAATCACAAGCAAGCAGAGAGGCAGGCAGAGAGAGAGAGAGAGGAGGAAACAGGCTCCCTGCTCAACAGAGAGCCCGATGTGGGGCTCGATCCCAGGACCCTGAGATCATGACCTGAGCCGAAGGCAGAGGCTTTAACCCACTGAGCCACCCAGGCGCCCCTGATTTTTTTTTTAAGATTTTATTTATTTATCAGAGAGGAGAGGGAGAGAGAGCGAGCACAGGCAGAGAGAATGGCAGGCAGAGGCAGAGGGAGAAGCAGGCTCCCTGCCAAGCAAGGAGCCCGATGTGGGACTCGATCCCAGGACGCTGGGATCATGACCTGAGCCGAAGGCAGCTGCCCAACCAACTGAGCCACCCAGGCGTCCCCAAGGTTACTGATTTTTACTTTGACCTCAGACTCCAGTCAGCTCAGCACAGCTCTGTTGCCAACGCAGCATCCAAAACATGCCTGATGACCCAAGCGTCACCAGTTTGATCCCCCTACGGACATCAAGGGCTCCATTTTGGACATGATAAGTTTGGATGTCCAAGACATCCAAGTAGGAATTGTCAGGTAGGAAATTTGGTCTTCTCTTTGGGAGGTCGGTGGTAGGACCTGGATGGAGCTAAACATTTGCGGTTCTTCATAAACGGGCGGTAATTACAGCCACGTGGCTGGGTAATATTAACCAAGGGCATGAGTATGGGCAGAGAAAAGAAAAGATCCAAGGGTAATGACACTCCCGCCAGTGTTCACAGTTAACGTGCTCCTTCCCTGCTTGCTGATATAAGGTCCTTGATCCTTAACAGAACTAATTTCCTCTCTTTGAGATTAGCAGACCCCTGGCCTTGGGGAATAAGGGACCAGAACATTCCCAGGCCACAGAAGCCAGAGCCTGTGTGAAGTCACCTTGGCTTTCTGATGAGCCCAGCAATCTTTTAGCAAAGTGTTTTTCTTCTTTAAGGCCACACCAAGGACTTTATTAATCAACCTTTGCACAACCGTAGAACTTTCCCTCCTTTGCAGAAAGAATAGACTGCTCCTGCCCACCCAGGTGCCAAGGAATAAGATCTTCTTGGATAAACCCTCCCGGGCACCAAGAAATTAGAATTTCTTGCACAACCTCCAAGTCCCAAGATTATCCTGTAGCTGACATCATTGAGTCTGCGTGTAATCAAGAATGTCACAGACCGCAGCACTCCCTTCACTGATCAGTGCCCCTTACAGGTGCCTGGGTTGTCCAGTTGGTTAAACATCCAAAAAGAATCCATCTTGGTTTCCATTCAGATCATGATCTCACGGTCATGAGATTGAGCCCCACGCAGGACTCCACGCTCAGCAGGGAGTCTGCTGGGGATTCCCCCTTTCCCTCTGTCCCTCCCACTTGTGCCCCCTCTCTATGTCTCTCTCTTTCCCTCTCTCTCTCTAAAATAAATAAATAAATCTTTAAAATAAATAAATGAATAAAGACCTTTAAAAATGTCTGGGCCAGGCAGAAACCTCAGAGTTGGTCTTTGGACAAGGGTCCACCTTCTCCCTGGGTGGCCGACCTCCTGAATAAAACTCCTATTTCTTTCCAGTCAAAACTCTCTTGAGTCTTGGCCTTTGGAGAGCTATGGGTGGCCAAACTTGGATTTAAGTAACACAAGAACTGAGACCTGGGACACTCCCATATCTAGAGCTCCACTGCTCAGTCCAATAGTCTCTGGCCACATGGGGTTATTACAATTAAATTTTAAACTACATTAAATTTCAAATTCAGTTCCTCAAGCACATGAGCCACATTTTAGGTCGTTAACAGCCACACAGGCCTGCCATGCTGGAGAGTGCAGATACAGAACCTCTCCATAGTGCAGAAAGTTCCATCGGACCATGAGGAAGATGAGAGGAATCAGCAATGGAGAGGCACAAAGAACTAGAAAGTACAGTTGAAACCAAGGGAGTGTGGTATCTTGGAAGCCATCTGAAGAATAATATTTCTAAAAAAAATTTTTTTTAAAGAATATTTCTAGAAGACACTTCATGGGGCCAAACGTGCTGAGGACTGAGAATGGCTACTGTCTCAGCAACGCAGTGACTGCTGGGGTTCTCCACGTGGACAGAAGGGGAGGGAGCGAAAATCTCACAGTGAGCAAGCAGTTTTATTGTCAGGGGAAAAAGAGATCAAGGGGGCAAAAGCTGGAGGTGGGGAAGGGGATCCAGAGAAATTTTTTTTGGTTTTGTTTCTTCGGCTGGTTTGTTGGCTTGTAGAACAATCCAGTGGAAAGAAATTGATGATACGGGAGAGAAAGAGGAAGTATTAGGGAATGACCTTGAGTCAAAGGATGGAGGTTAGTGCACCCCCAAACATCCCAGACAGTATGTCAGAGATAGTAGGGGGGGATTATAGCATTGGGGCATAGACAGAGGTAAATGGATAGTGCATGAGCTTATGCAAATCCCCATCTGATTATGGGACTTTTTGCAGTGATGTCTGAAACCAAGTCTTCCCCTGGGAGTGAGGCTTGAGGAAATAGAAGCAGGAAATCATCTAGGAGGGAGGGGTGCTCCTACTGGTCTGGGGTAAGACAGCCTCCCTGGTGAGTGCTCACACATTTACATCAAGCATCATCCCCCCGCTGCTGCTCCTCTCAGCCAAGTTCAACTGCACAGGTGTGGTGCCGAGTCAGCCCAGCAATCCCACAGGACCGTGGCTCCAGCCTAGGGATTTGCTCATGCAACAGGCGATCTCTCAGGGCTCTGACCCCAAGCATGTGCTTGTCTTCTGCTCCACAAAAGCGGGTGAAGCTTTCTTTACTGCCTGTTGCTCCCAACGGTAGGTACAGAGAAATTTTATTTTTGTTTAGTTAGGAACCTGGCAAAACATCAAAATTTGCTTCAGTTTGAAATAACACTTCTGGGCAGAGGCTGATGATCATGTATTTGGAGAAAGAAATGTATATGAAAATAAAATAAGGAGACTAGGGCTCCAGCTCTTTAAAAAGAAAGACAGCAGGGCGCCTAGGTGGCTCCATCGGTTAGGGGTCTGACTCTTGTTTTTGGTTCCGGTCAAGATCTCTGTGTTGTTGCAACACTGGACTCCACGTTCAGCACGGAGTCTGCTTCTCCCTCACCAGCTGGCCCTCCCCCCATTGGTGGATTGCCCCCCCCAAAATAAATAAATAATAAAATCTTTAAAAAATAATCTCTCAGCATAGTTCTCCACCTGAAAGCCTAATGACTATCAACAGAAGGGATGCTATTTGAGGGGACATATTTGGAGACTAGAGGTTCTCCAACAGCAGGTGATCCAAATCACCAGAAGGTTCTGTTGAGGCACGACTGCTGGCCCAATCCACGGTTTCTGGTTGACTAGCTGGGGGCAGGGTCTGAGATTCTGCGTTCCCAGCAAGGTCGCCGGTGATGCCCCAGCTGTTCCAAGACCACAACTTTGAGGACCACTGGTAGAGAAGATTGCTTCAAGAGAAAAACAGGATCAGAGACTGTCTAGCCGGTGGGTGTCTGTAGTGCTCACCAGAACCCCTTGTGTGAAGGTGCTAAATTATGTCAGTAGATCATTTATTGAGCGTTGGACAGGTAGAAGCAGAAAGCCAGGTATATTAAAAATATCAATGCAAGGCCTGCCTTCTCCCCATGATTACCCCTCCTCACTTGACAGGGGAATCTAGACTGTTCTTTGATCCCCAGTGGGTGGACACCACTCTCCATAACCTGACCCCCAAGAACAATGCCACCCCTTCCTCCCTCAAACTTTATGATTTAATAATATCAAAATGTGGGGCACCTGGGTGGCTTGGTCAGTTAAGCATCTGCCTTCGGCTCAGGTCATGATCCCAGGGTCCTGGGATCCAGCCCTACATCAGGCTCCTTGCTCAGTGGGGAGCCTGCTTCTCCCCTGCTTGCCATGGCCCTGCTTGTTCTTGCTCTCTGTCTCTCTCTCTCTCACTCACTCTGTCAAATAAATAAATAAAATATTTAAAAATAACAATAATAATATCAAAATGCTTCCAGTTCCTAGGCTCACGAAGTTATTTCATGCCTTCATGATTACGTCCATATTCTTCCTTCTGAGAAAAAAGTCCCTTCTGTTGTTTCTTGCCTGAATAAAACTTAACTCAAAACCTAACTCAGGCTTCCTGGAACCACCGGGTTGGAACTCCCAGGTGCCCAACAACACCCTGTACCCACCTGGCTCCATGTCATCTGGGAAGCACATCTTTCCCATGCTCTGAAGCTTCTGTGTGGAGAGGACTCCCCAGAGCACCACTCCTGGCCTCCTTTCCCACCTCCCTCCCAGCAGAGAATGCTTACCTGACTGGTGAGTCAGGAGAAGGAACCGGTCTTCCCCCTCTCTTTTCAGATGTCCTCGTGCAGAGTTGATTCTGCTCTTCTCTCTGCCCCGTCTAACTGTGTCAGTGCCCGGATGGTAACACCCATCTAACTCGGGGTGAACGGTTAGCAAACCCACCGTGGCCACACATCCAGCCCTCAGCAGAGGGATGACGATTGCAACCTCCATCTGTCTGACTTCATGCCCGATCCCTCAATTAGATCCCAATTTGGGCTGGGAAGAGAAAGTTATTAATCAGGTTTCTCCATGGGGCACCTGGGTGGCTCAGTGGGTTAAGCCTCTGCCTTCGGCTCAGGTCATGATCTCAGGGTCCTGGGATCGAGTCCCGCATCGGGCTCTCTGCTCAGCGGGGAGCCTGCTTCCTTCTCTCTCTCTCTCTGCCTGCCTCTCTGCTTGCTCGTGATCTCTCTCTCCGTCAAGTAAATAAATAAAATCTTTAAAAAAAAATCAGGTTTCTCCAGCACCAACATACACTATCAGCCCATTATATATTCATCAAGCTCATTAAGACCAACATCTTACAATCCCTAATCCCTATAATACAATCCCTATCAAAATACCAACAACATTTTTCATAAAAGTTGAACAAATAATACTAAAATTTGTATGGAACCGCAGAAGACTCCAAATGGGTTTGGCGATCTTGAGAAAGAACAAAGCTGGAGGTGTCACAATTCTAGATTTCAAGATACAGTACAAAGCTGTGCTAACCAAAACAATATGGCGCCAGCACAAAAACAAACACACAGATCAATGGCACAGAATAGAGAACCCGGAAATAAACCCACGACTGTATTGTCAATTTATGACAAAGGAGGCAAGAATATACAAGGAGGAAAAGACCATCTCTTCAGTAAATGGTGTTGGGGAAACTGGACAGCCACATGCGAGTGAGTCTGGATTTCCTACACCATACCCAGAATAAACTCAAAATGGATTAAAAACCTAAATGTGAGATCCAGTAAGGGGTTAATATCCAAAATAGATAAAGAACATATACAACTCAAGGCCAAAAAATATATATGCAGCAATCCGATTAAAATGTGCAAAGACCTGAATAGGTAGTTCTTCAAAGAAGCCATCCAGATAGCCAACAAAAATACACGAAAAGATGCTTATCACTCACCATCAGGAACATGCAAATCAAAACCCCAGTGAGATATGATGTTGCAACTGTCAGAATAGCTAAAATCAATGACACCAGACCCAACAGGTACTGGCAAGGGTGCATAGACAAAGGAGTACTCATGCATTGTTGGCGGGAATGCAAATTGGTATAGCCTCTGTGGAAGACAGGATGGAGGTTTGTCAAAACATTAAAAATAGGGGGGCACCTGGGTGGCTCAGTCAGTTGAGCATCCGACTCTAGATTTTGGCTCAGGTCCTGATCTCCTGGGTCCTGTGATTGAGCGCTGCATCCAGCTCCGTGCTCAACAAGGAGTCTGCTTGAGATTCTCTCCCTCTGCCCCCCACAAATAAATGCATAAATAAAATCTTTAAAAAGGAAAAAAAGGACTATGTCTTGGGGTGTCCGGGTGGCTTAGTCGGTTAAGCATCTGCCTTCGGCTCAGGTTCTGATCTCAGGGTCCTGGGATGGAGCCTGCTCAGCGGGGAGTCAGCTTCTCCCTCTCTCTCCGCTTGCCCCTCCCCCTGCTTGCTAAATAAGACAAAATCTCTTAAAAATTAATTTAAAAAATAAGGAACTCTACATTTTTCTTCTTAACATTTTTGATGAGTATGTTTTCTGACTTCATATTATATTCAAATTTATGAAACTCCACACAATACTGATAGACATAACTTCAGTACAGTACCCCTCTGTAGATGTGCACTTAGACCGTTGTCATTTGTCACTATTATAAATAACCTCACTGCGCGCATCTATATAGATAAAACTTTTCTTTCTCTTGCATAATTTTATTACAGTAAATCTCCAAACCGAAGATTAAGGGGTCAAAAGCTCTTAATACATATTTTCTCTCTATGCTGTGTTTATCTAGGGTCCCTATTAGATGCAACTTGAACTTGTTTACACATATCAGTACTACCTGAACCTGAACTCTTTTTTATAGCCATTGCCAAGATATCTGCCCCAAAGCAAAATCTTGTTAAAGTCAAACAGTTTCAAGAAAAGGGAGAGGAGTATCTTTTTCGGCAAGTGAATTGTAGCAATGAGGAATTGGTTACATAGCCTTCCTAAGTGAAAAAAAAAAAAAGATTCTGACTCAACATCTTATGTGGCAGAAAAGGATTCCCACAAGACAAGCAGGCATTGTTTAAAAGGGCCCTCTTACCTGCCATTCTTTCCATGGAATCTCACTATGGAAAGAGTTATTTTCAATAAATCTTTTGGCAAGAGCCTAAAAAACATATTAAGAAATTTTTTACATTAAATTCTTCTCCCCTCAAATTTTTAAAAAATATTTTTATTTATTTGAGAGTGAGAGAGAGCACAAGCAGGGGGAGGGGCAGAGGGAGAAGCAGGCTCCCCGCTGAGCAGGGAGCACAATGCAGGGCTCGAATGCAGGACCCTGGGATCATGACCTGAGCTGGAGGCAGATGCCCAACTGACTGAGCCACTCAAGTGCCCAAACATTTATTTTTGAAACTGTTCAAACCTTCTGAAAAATAATAATGCAGTGAACACCCTTATATCTTCTTCATTCATAAACTGTTACTATTTGGCCACTTTACCATCTATCCTCATATGTACATATTCTTGCTGAATCATTTGGAAGTAAGTGACGAAAAGTCTCACAGGAGTTTTTAAAAATCTGGGATCCCATGGACAACCATGCATTGCATTTGGCTGTTGAATCTGTTTATCTCCTTGAATCTAGAAGGGTCCCCTCACCTTTTTTTAACCTTTCATGACATCGACTTCTTTGAAGAGTTCAAGCCAGTGGTCACATAGAATATCCCACGATCTGGACCTATCTGTTGATATACTCAGGACTGATTTGGGCTGGACATTTCTGGTGAGTTATACTACATTGGTGATTCTGGTGGGATCTCCCAGCTATCCATGCCCTGTGTAATTCCCTCCCTTCGAGTGTGAGCAGAATCTGTGACTATGATGAGCTATCCCTCCTGGGATTATGCTTTCTGATGCAGCAAGAGGGATTTTGTGATGTAATTAAGGTGCCAAATCACTGGTCTTTAAGAGAGATCATCCAAGGGGTCCTGACCTCATCACACGAGAGCTTTAAATCAGAAATGGGGGGACCCAAAGATTTGAATTTCTAGAGAGACTCCATGTGAGGTTGTTGGCTGAAGACAGAGGAGCTGAAAGGAGCTCCTGGCTCATGGCCAGCCAGGAAGCAGGGAGACCCCAGTCCTACAACCCTAAGGAACTGAATTCTGCCAACAACAAGAATGTGTTTAGAAGCAGATTTTCTGGGCGCCTGGGTGGCTCAGTGGGTTAAGCCGCTGCCTTCGGCTCAGGTCATGATCTCAGGGTCCTGGGATCGAGTCCCGTATCGGGTTCTCTGCTCGGCAGAGATCCTGCTTCCCTCTCTCTCTCTCTGCCTGCCTCTCCATCTACTTGTGATCTCTCTCTGTCAAATAAATAAATAAAATCTTTAAAAAAAAAAAAAAAAAAAAAAAAGAAGCAGATTTTCTCCAGAGGCACCAGACAAAAACTCAGCCTGGTTCATAGCTTGATTTTGGCCTTGTGATGTCCTGAACTGAAGCCAGACCTTCGAGTTCTGAGCTGACAGGTGGGTATTGTCTTAAGTGGCTAAATGTGTGGTGCTTGGTTACGCAGCCATCGAAAACCAGTCCAGCATTGTTGGACCCTTCTTTGGTGCTATTGCAATACCCCAAAAGGAGCACAATGTCAGCGTGTCTCATTGCTGGTGATATCTAGACTTCAGGATCTGAATGTCCTCGTTGTTATTGGGATATCACGGCTTCTAAGCCTTTTCAGTGGACAGAATCAGGGAACATCGAACTTACAGAAAAGCTGAAAGAACATCCATTGAAAATGATAGCTGACCTGATGTTGTGCCGCCCTAAATACTCGCGTACACCTAGTGTATACGTTATCAGTATCGGTCTGGACTCGTGCAATTTTACTCGATTCAGTGGTTTATAAGCTTTTACTATCATTATTTATGCTGATATTCGAATTGTTCCGTATTTAGCCAGTGGGAGACAGGATATCAATAAGGAATTTTTAAATCCTTTTTAAAAAAGATTTATTTGTTTGTTATTTGTTTGAGAGAGAGAGAGAGCACATGAGTGGGGGAGGGCCCGAGGGAGAGAATCTCAATCAGACTCCCCGCTGAGCTCAGAGTCCCATGCGGGGCTCAATCTCAGGACCCAGAGATTATGACCTGAGCCAAAATCGAGTCAGACACCCAGTGGACTGAGCTTCCCACGTGCCCCTTTTTTTAAAAAAATCTTAAGGCCTGGGGTACCTGGGTGGTTCAGTCAGTTAAGTGTCTGACTCTTGATCTGTGGGTCTTGAGTTTAAGCCCCTCGTTGGGCTCCACACTGGGCTGGAAGCCTACTTAAAAAAAAAAAAAAATCTTAAGCCCTAAAGTCTCACCACAATTAATATGAACAATAATTCCTTAACATAGTGTCATATCCAGTTCACGTTCAAGTTTCAGGATTGGCTTCACACTATCTTTTTATAGTTCCGTTTAAGTCAGCTTCCAAACAATATACACTATTTGTCGATAAATCTTGTAAGTCTCTTAGTCTATAATGAATCCTTTTATCCCCACTGATTTTTGTGCCATTTATTTGTTGATGAAATCATGTCTCCTGTCCTACGGAATCACGCACATTCTGGATTCGGTTGATTGCATCTTTAATATGTCATTTAACCCTTTCCTCTATTCCCCTGGTTTCCTGCACGTGAATAGGTAGACCTAGTTGCTTGATTACGTTCAGGGCAATCCCTTGCATGAGAACGCTTTGTGGCTGGGGCTCTGTGCTCCCCAGATCACACCATGGGGCACAGAGCATCAGACTCTCCCACATGTAGAGATTGAGGTTCATTTCGGTCACTGGGCTGAGGTGCGGTCAGGTCCTCCACTACAAAGTGGACTACGTCACCCTGATTGGCGGGCATCGATAATCCTTACTTCACTACCATTGCAAAGCAGCAAGGTTCGAATTCTATTGTGCCTCCTGCAATTATTATGCTGAGATTTGTCAACTAAGGAGTATTGTTGGTAAGGAAAAATGGAAGAGGGCACCTGGGTGCCTCAGTCAGTTGAGAATCTGACAGTTGGTTTCAGCTCAAGTCATGATCTCAGGGTCTTGAGCCCCGTGTCCTGCTCAGCCCTCAGTGGGGGTCATCTTGTCCCTCTCCTTCTGCTCTCTGCCCCGCATAAATAAAATCTTTTTTTAAAAAATGAAAGAAATGCTTGATTCTTTCCCTTCATCCATTTTCAGAATAATAACACAGTGATCGATGGATATTTTTAGAATTGCTATAAACGCATGGATTTTTATTTAATATGTTTCAACACATTGCGGTCAAAATTGTTTGGATGTTCAAACTGTCCCAGTTTTTAACAGACTCAGCGGGGAGCCTGCTTGAAAGTCCCTCTTTCTCTCCCTCTGCCCCGCTACCCCTCCTACCCTCCCTAAAAAAAGAAGGAAGAGAAAAAGTAAGAAAAAGAAAATGAAATCTTTGTGAACTCTAAATCTGTATGTTCTCATAAAACGTTATTGTTTCACCTGACACATTTTTGTCCATGATTCATCTTAAAATTTTTTTAGGGTGTCAAGATTCACTTTTTGTTCTCATGCAAATATCCAGTGATTCCATTAACACTTGTTGAAATAAATAGTTATATATTTTTTAAAGGTTTTATTTATTTACTTGACAGACAGAGATCACAAGTAGGCAGAGAGGCAGGCAGAGAGAGAGGAGGAAACAGGCTTCCTGTTGAGCAGAGAGCCCGATGTGGGGCTCGATCCCAGGACTCTGAGATCATGACCTGAGCCAAAGGCAGAGGCTTTAACCCACTGAGCCACCAGGCACCCATATATTTTAGACTCGCAAGGGCACCTGGCTGGTTCAGTCAGTGGAGCGTGTGACTCTTGATCCAAGGGAGGGTCATGGGTTGAAGCCCCATGTTGGGTATAGAGCCTACTTAAAAATATAAAATAAAATAAATAAGATAAAACAAAATGTGTGACAAACGCGACATCTGAACAAGTTGATGAGCCCAGTGGGGGAAATTCGAACACTGAATATTTGATGACATTCAGGTGTTAATGTTATTTTTCTTAAGTGTGATAATGGCATTGTTGCTAAATTTTTTAAATCCTTATTTTTTAGGGACATATATAGTGAGTTTTTTAACTGGCAAAATGGCATGACGTCTGGGATGGCTTCAAAATAATCCGGGATATATACTGACCTCGAAAGTGAAAACGTCTTTGCACCCCAACTATAACAGCTGTTTCTTCTAATCTGGATAAATTCATCATGAAAATTAAGATATCCTCAAGTTGGGTGAGGAAGGTTAGTGTGTTACATCTCATAACACATGCCTACTTAGCAGCGTGCTGATGCCGGTTGACTGCACACCCACGTGTCGCCGTCGGACACACTCTTGCTAAGGCTGCGTGCACACAAGGAGGGCCCACCTCCAAACAGGAGGTGATGCAGAGACATTGGGGTGCCGTGTTTGGTGGCTTGATGGTGCTTCTCAACTCTGTCTTCCAGAAGTATTGGTGGACACAGGAGGAATCGAGCTTTGGTCTCATCCAGACCCATGCTTGACTTTGTTCGGTGGGACATACATTCAGACCTAATATCTGTGAATATTCCAGAAGATGGTGGGTTGTGCTGATTTTTAGGCCTTGCTTTGTGTGATTCCTTGTATCTTTGGGCTTGCTCCCTCTCCCACACACACAGGCATTCAAACACCCGCATGAGCATAAACTTCACTTCCAACATAGTTCTTATCAATCTTTTCTGCATTTTACATTTTCTCTGAACCCAGTAATGTTGCTTTGTATAAGATTTTCGCTAAATTCTAGTGGGAAATCACCCACCCCCATGCGCAATTATATCTAACTGGAACATTTCAAATAATAAACATCCCATAATCACAAACGTGATACAACGTAGCAAACCAAGTGACCAAGACATTGGCCCATGGCTGGGATTCCCAAATTAATGAGGATGACTTAGTTGCCACTTTTGTTTTATGAACACAAAACATTTCATAGCCAAAAAAAAGAATGCCTCATGCAATTATCAAACAACGTTGTGCAGCAGATACTCTGACGTCTGTTTTACGCGTGTGGAAGGCACTGTCCTTTGGCACTCCCGTTTCGGACCCTCTATGAGAAGTGAGTCTTAATCTCTCCTCCAGGATTCGCCAGGAACAGGACCTGTAAGGGCCGCTAGGTGGCGCTCGTCCGCTCCTCTAGCCCAAAGGCTGCGGGTTTTGACAGGCTTGTGTGTTTCCCCTGAAAACACCCCTGGGCATTCTCATAATAACCCTTTCCACCGTTTTGGCTATAAATAGTGGCTCTTACACCGCTGGGGCCTGAGCCGAACCCTGTTTTAATCTTTATGGCCATCACTCAGGAGACAGTCCAAATCTGTGCTCCACTCTCTTCCCGAGACCATCCTTGTGCACATAAAAACGAATATTTTAATTTTTACTTTATTTTAAACTCTAGCTTATTTTTTTAAGATTTTATTTATTTGAGGGGCGCCTGGGTGGCTCACTGGGTTAAAGCCTCTGCCTTCAGCTCAGGTCATGATCACAGAGTCCTGGGATCGAGCCCCACATCAGGCTCTCTGCTCGGCAGGGAGCCTGCTTCCCTTCCTCTCTCTCTCTGTGCCTGCCTCTGCCTACTTGTGATCTTTGCCCGTCAAATAAATAAATAAAATCTTTTTTAAAAAAGATTTTATTTATCTGAGAGTGAGAGAGAAAGCAAAAACAAATTGGGAGGGTGGGAGAGGGAGAAGCAGGTTCCCCGCTGATCAGGGAGCCCCATGTGGGCCTAGATCCCAGGACCCTGAGACCAGGACATGGGCTAAAGGCAGACGCTTCACCAGCTCACCGGCCAAGCCACCCAGACACCCCAAAAATGCAAATTTTTAGACCAGTAGAAATACCTCCCAAACGTGAGTCTCACTCACTTTTGTCATGTTTTTAAGCACGTTTCCACATAAGGAAGGTTGACAGGATGGAGGAACACAGAGCGAGCACTGTTACATGGGCTTCTGTCATTCCATGTGCGTGTGGAAGGGGGAGCACAGGTGGCCTGCCCTGCCTTCACCCCAGTGGGGGCGGGGGTCTCCTAGCATCGGAAAACATCCCAAGAACACTTATTAATACTCAGCAATCAAGGTTAAAATGAAAGAGATTTGTCTTCTTGGCACTCATCTCGGAAGTACCCAGGGTGGGGGCAAGCAGGGAAGGGTCTTCCAGAATGGCTGGATTGCAGGAGGCCCTGCAAGGTGAAGCACGACGGGTAGAGGGAGACAGAGCAGGAAAGGAAGAGGGTGCCTCAGGGTACCCCCCCTCATGGTGGTCTGAGCACCTATGGGGTGGAAGGTCACGGAAGAATAACAGAAGTATTTGCACCATCGCACAGCCCTTGAGTGTGTCTTTGGTCCTCAGCGGGGAGGAACAAGCTCTGATGTCTTGCCAAGAGTAGAGGGACACAGTATTAGTGAGGGGATGACCGCCATTTTGCTGACACAATTTTCCCAGACCGGTTTCTTTCCAGTTCTTTCTCTCCCCAGCCACATGCCTCAGAATCAAGGCAGAGAAGCTGATGCTAGCGGCCAGATCTGGGTAAGCCACCATCCAACACCTCTGCTAGTTATCTTGAGATCCAGGTTGTCCAAATTAGACTGAAAACATCTGCCTGCTTATATAAAGTAAGTGAGAATAAAAGTAAATGAGGAAAAGGGTCAGCCTCAAGATGGAGACCAAGGTTGTTCATGACTTCAGTCCCACTCACAAGATGACCAACTAGCAACTAAGCATGGACAAGACATCATTAAAAATCCCAGAATATAGGGGTGAGGCCGAAGCAGCCCCTAGAACACAGAGCAAGGCCCATGTTTGAAGAGGAAGAGGAGGGGTTCCATTTTGATCACACCGTTCCTCCCCCTGGCCAACGCGGTACAGCATCGAGAGGGCCCCCTGGGCCCACCTTTTCTCCATTGGGAAAAGAGGGGCCTAAGGTGGACACCCAGTTCGCCAATGTTGTGGGATACTTTGGGGAAAGCCCACTGGGTCTTGCCTTACAGAGATCCAGGGGAACCCCTGGGGCTTGACCACCGGGGATCAGAGAGAGATGGACAAGGGGGCAGGGCTTACAGTAACCCGCGCTTAGATCCTGGAGGACCACATTCCTGCAGGCAGCAGTCCCCCAACCAGATACCAGCCAGCAGCTCAGCCCATTGGCAGAGCTAAACTGGTGACCCCTTCTGGCCACAGACCTCAGTTGCAGTCCTGCCTGACGTGGATCCCCAGTCCACCGGGCTGAACCCGATATGGAGCACATTCTACATTCCTGCCTGGGCAGGGAAGCAAAGTGACCATCCCACCAACTGCTCAGCATAGCCTCCAGTCTTGCCTATCTGGGAAGCATGGCCACAGATGTCCGGCAGCCTTGAAGGACATTCAATGGTGCTCTGGGGCAGGGAACCAAGCCAGCAGCCCTGCCCAACAGTTGAGTGTCGCCTCTGGATGCACTTGACCAGCAAGTGCAGACAGTGACCCCAGCTGACTGCTGAGCTTGGTCTCCAGCCCCACCCAACATGAATGTCGAGTCCCACCAGCAGCGGCCACTGGTCGGGGCACACGGTCTGGGACCCCACCCACCTGGGAGTTGCTGCAGAGCCTGGCCCACAGCCCTGACCTACGGTAATGTGGGTTGGTGGCACTACCACGCCCGTGACTCAGCCAGCCAAAGTTCACAGAGCCTCGGTGATGGCTCCACATGGCCCCGAGCCCAACCAGCGCCCCCAGGTGATTGGGCTGGGGAGCCCAACCCAGGGGCCCCACTCAAACACCCCTCAGAGCACAGGATAGAGGACCCTAACAGCAAGCCCCACCGGCCGTGAGTGCTTTCAGCTGACCCAACAGGGCACCACGTGGAGCCGACGGGCCCAGGTCTTCCCCTGCTGAGACACCTGTAAAGCTTGGACGAGGAGATGATGTGCTCGAAACAGACAGCAATGCAAGGACACGGAGATCAGGAAGAATCAGGTAAACTCAACACCACCAGAGAAAATGAATGAAGCTCCATTAATTGACGCTAAAGAAACGGAGATTGGGGTGCCAGGGGCGGGGCTCAGGCGGTTAAGTACCTGCCTTCGGCTCAGGTTATGATCCCAAGGTCCCAGGGTCCTGGGATCAAGTTCTGCATTGGGCTCCCAGCTCAGCGGGGAACCTGCTTCTCCCTCTCTCTCTGCTGCTCCCCCTGCTTGAGCTCTTGCTCTCTCTCTCTCTGATATAAATAAATAAAATCTTAAAAAAAAATTTAATAGAGAGGCTGGCCTGGGGGCTGGGTCAAAAAAGGACTTTCCCCGTGTAGCTTCTGGGCTCCTCAGGGTTCTTGGGAAGAAGGCGGCTTACTTCTGCTTGGCCAAGTCCTCACCTCCAATTTCCAGAGCCACTCCTGTGGTCCTTGAGTCCTCCCAACCCCCAGCCTGGGCTCCTCTTCTCTCATTCCCAGAGGAGGACGTGGAGCCCGGGAGGCCAGGCAGGTCCCCGGGCGAGGGCACCATTGCTGTAGATGGACCTGTTCTCATCTTGGACAGCTGTGGGGGGTTGTCTCAGTCTCATGCCATCAGCTAAAGAAAATGGGTCCAGAGCATGTCATCTGTTTCTCTAACAATTTCTTGGTGTGTAGTTGCCATTTGGAATTTTCACAGGATTCTTCACATTCCTCGTGGGTGTAGGAAAATCTCTGTTGTTCCCATGTCAGCGTTATTTTCCTCCTGGGAGGCTGGGCATCTCCGTAAAGTAGGTGGGGAAAACAGAAATAGATCTTGGGGCTCCAGAAGAGGTTGGCAAAGCGAGGGGCACTGCTCCCCAGTGGCTCTGGAGGGCGCCCCTGAGCCCAAACTGCTTAAGTTCTTGGAACCCAGGAGGGGGCGCTCCTGAGCACCAAGGCCCAAGCAGAGGCACCTCCTCTCTTCCAAGTACCCAGCACATCCCCACCAGGCTGGCTGTTAGTGTTCTGGAGTATTCCTTGATTTTTCCATCTCTTCAAGCAGACATTTGCTGAGTGCTACCCGGAGCCGAGCAATGGAAACTGATAATAGTTAACAGCTACCTGTTACCCAACCGCTCAGCAGCACTTTCTTGGTAGCTACTAGGCCCACAGGTGGAGCTGGGGTCAGGGAAGACCAGATCTTGAGGGATGAGTGGTTGGGTTTGTTTTGTTTTGTTTTTAAGATTTTATTGATTTGGGGCGCCTGGGTGGCTCAGTCATTAAAGGTTTGCCTTCGCCTCGGGTCGTGGTCCCAGGGTCTTAGGATCAAGCCCCACATCAGACTCTCTGCTCGTCGGGGAGCCTGCTTCTCCCTCTCCCACTCCCCTGGTTGTGTTCCGTCCTTCACTGTGTCTCTCTCTGTCAAATAAATAAATAAAATCTTTTGAAAAAGATTTTATTGGTTTATTGAGAGAGTCAGAAAGAGAGCGAGTACAAGCAGGAGCGAGGGAGGAGGAGAATCTCAAGCAGACTCTGCACTGGTTGGGGAGCCCCTCTTGGGGCTCGATCTCACGACCCCAACATCATGACCTGAGCTGCAACAAGACCAGGGAGCTCAGCCCAGTCACCCCGAGGAAAGAGGAGGTTTTATAGGCAGTGGGAATAGAGGGGCCTTGTGGTGAGGGGAAGCCGGGGCACAGGGTGGGACTGAGAGCGAGGACAGCGGCCTGCAATGAGCTTCTCTGGGCCTCAGGGTTATCTCCTCAGGAGGCCCAGTGGGCGCCTCACCAAATGGGGGCAGAAGCCAAGAAGCCCGATCCTTTGGACGTGTCACTCCCCATTGCCCTCCTCCGCTCTGAGACAGGCTGTCCAGGCGGCGAAGGGAGCACCTGAGACCATGAAGTATAGGGACCCGCAGGCACAGCCCAGCCTGGCCGGCTATTTCGGTGACCTTGGACAAGTCACTTGACCTCTCTGACCTCCAGCTTCCTCTTCCGGAGGATGGGGTTACTTTTACAGGAAGGAGATTTCCTGTGGGGCCTAAGAGCCAGGAGGCGTGGGTTCGAGTTTGGCTCAGCCACTTACTGGTCAGTGTGTCCTGGGGCAGTCACTGGCGCTCTCTGAGTCAGTTTCTTCACCTCTAGAATGGGGACATAAACGGCACCTCATAGGATGAGTGAGAACTTGAATAAGGCGATGCTTTAAATCCAAGGCCTAGAACAGAATGAGCGCTCACATAGCAGCACTTTTGCCAGAAGCACGGTTTGGCCTTCTATTGCTCCCAAAAGCCCTGTTTGCGGGCCTCGTCTCCACAACAAGATCTTACCCTTGGTAAGGTCGTAAATTACGTTGCCTAGCACCAGGCACACCAGTGAGCACAGAATAAACAAACCTCTGAGCCCCGGAGGAGCGCCAGGATACCAGACGCCAGCCCTTTCCTCGATCCCGCCAGTGTTCCCGGAGCTACTATGTTGGGGCTTGTAAATTCTGGAACTTTCCCTTTTAAGGACTTAAACTTTCTCCTTAACAGGGTTCTGCCGCGTGAGATGCTCCCAGGATCGCAGAGACGTTCTGGGGCCACTTCTAGTACCACTAACGAATTAACCTTTCTTGGACAATACACTTTCTAAATATCAGGTCATTTAATCCTAATAACAACTTTATGGGGCGATTTATTATTATTCCCATTTAGAAGGAAGGGACCCGAGGCAGGGGAAAGGTATGGCACAAGCTGAGGCCTACACAGCTAGCCAGTACGCGGGATAACCGGGGTCCAGGTCTTTCCAAGGACAGAGCTCATGCTGGTGGCTACTATGCCGACGGCCTCCCAGGGAATCTTGACATACAGGCCAACACCTCATGATACTCAGTACTCGGTACAGAGTACTCAGTACTCGGTACTCAGTAAAAGTTAGCTCTCTTCCTTCAATCAAGAAGTGTATATACTGGGGCACCTGGTGGGCGGGGCTCAGTCAGTGAAGCGTCTGTCTTCGGCTCAGGTCACGATCTCAGGGTCTCAGGATCGAGTCCCACGTCAGGCTCCACGGGGAGCCTGCTTCTCCCTCTGCCTGCTGCTCCCCCTGCTTGTGCTCCCTCTCCTTCTCGGACAAATAAATAAATAAATAAATAAAATTTAAAAATAAAAGAAGTGTAGCGATTGACTCCAGGTTGAAACAATTCCAGTGGTGACGAGGCTGGGTAGAAGATGTCACCTCTGGCCTCAGCTGATCCACTCTCAGTCCCAACTTGGAACGTGGTCCAGGAAAGTGTAGATACTCACGGATTTTCCAGCTGGGGCTGGAAGGGGGACGGGGTGTGAGAAGGGGCCACCGCAGGTCCTCATCCAAGCACACGGGGCCTTGTGCAGTGACGTCACCGTCAGGTACAACTTTCCCAGTGAGGTCGGCTTCCCAGGGGAGCACAGGGAAAGGCAAGCAGCAGGCAGGAGGGCCACGCAAGGATCTGGGAGCTGAACTTGGTGTTCCTGAGAAAGAGATGCCCGGGAGAAACGCTATTCCACACGGTCAGTATTTACAGATGATACCATCGCTCTTATTTCGGGCCCCCAGGCAGCGGTGAGCTCTGGCGGGGCCCCACGGGGAGGGAGCTCCAGAGCACACCAGCTTCCCCAGCCACAGGGTTCCCACCTCCCTTGAAACACCCACCTCCTCTCCGACAGACCCTTGGACCCATTGGCAGGGCATCTGCCGGTCCCAGTGTGGCTGGGACTATCCCTGTTCACAGCTACTGTCCTGTGATAATTACTGTTTTGTGTGATACGTGACACGTGATCCCATCCATCCTTCCTATCTGCGCTTCACGTTAAGCCTGCCCTCCCCTGGTCAGGGAGGCTCGTTACATATATCCCAGCCACTGCTGGCCCCGAAGGAGGCCCCTCTGGGGACCCCAAGCATGGAGGGGTAACATCTGAGGTCCCCCGCAGGGGTGGGAGGGACAAGAGGGGACAGAGTAATGTGCTGCCTTGAGAAATGGGGCTGGTGCCTACTTTCTAGGAAAAGAGATGAAAACTTTGTAAGTCTGTGACTGGGACTGTTCATCGGCCCAGAGAGGGCCAGGATGACACCCACTGGGGAAGCCAGAGCGTGCTACAAGGGTGAAACAGCCAGACTCCCATGCCCTGAGAAATTTCTAATTTAGTTGAGGCACAAAGATAAACAGTGTAAGATATAGTGTACCAGGTCCTGCAGTCGCTTGTTTATTGAATCGTTGCTCTTTCTTTCTTTTCTTTTTTAACAGAAAGCGTGAGAGCGGGGGAGGGGCAGAGGAAGAGGGAAAGGAGAGAGGGAGTCTTAAGCAGACCCCCCCACTGAGCACAGAGCCGGACTTGGGGCTCAATCTCATGACCCTGAGATCATGACCTGAGCCGAAATCAAGAGTCAGTTGCTTAACTAACTGAGCCACCCCGGTGGCCGGTGGATTGTTTACTCCATTCAACCAACATGAACTGAACTATCCCAGGCTAGGTGCTGGGATGTCCAGTCTAGGGCGATATACCCTCCAGATGGTAAGTGTCGTATACCAGAGCTGTGCTGGGCTTGCTGGGTCCCATTCCAAATTTGCCTTGCAAATCTCGTCCAAAACCCAGTTTATTTACTTTTATATCATGGTAGATAGCATTCAGCCCAATTTTCTGCATTGGAGAAGAATGACTGCTGGCTGGTTTGCCCTGGGCAAGGAGGTTCTAGGAGATGTGGTATGGGAGGGAGAAGAGATACAGCTGGAATAGGGAACTCATGTCCACACCATTGCTGGGTACATAATAATAATATCTGAGTAAATGTGTAAAGGAAAGAAAATCCTTTGAATGAATTAAATGAATGGATGAAAATGAAGAAATGAGGGGCCAGGAAGGAGGGTTTGCTCTAGATGCTAAGACGTTCTCAGGTCTTCCCCTGGGCATTTGCTGATCCTGGAGAGGAAGGACAGCCCCATCCACAGGCCAGTGTGGCAAAGTGGTGGCCCGTGTCTTTTAGGGACCAGAGCCACATTTTTGTCCTAACCCTGAACTCTGGCTGGGGCAGCGGTCACTGTCTCTGTGCTGAGCTGGACAGTGTGCGGGGCCCCGCTCTTGTGATGCCCAGCTTCAGGGGAAGGCACAGCTTAATGAGAAAGGACACCTCTTGAGGAAAAATTCAACTCCAATTGGTTGCAACAGAAATGACAACGAGTCTCTGTCCCATTAAAATGCCGATTAACGAGTCCCTGAGCCGACCCATGAGTGGAGACTATTTGAAGAACAAGGGTGCTCCCTGGGGAAGTGGCCTTTCTCCAGGGGGTACACTCAGATCACGAATTTGCACAACTAGGATTTGTGAGATTCTTGGGCCACCTCTGGTAGACTCCCCACGTTCAACCTCTTCTCTTCCCTACCATCTACCCCGTGGAGGAGATTGAGATCACCCCCAAATGCTCCCAGCCACCTCCCAACCTTTATTCTCCATCCTCTTGTCAAAGTTGATGCCTCCCCCTGGACCTTTGTCCCTTCCCCTCCACCTCCCCCCTCTCCCTTAACTCCAAGCCCTCCACCCCACCCACCTTCTCTCACCCCCACACTTTTCTGGACCCTGCTACTCCCTCCAGTCACCTCCTCTTTCTTGTCAATCCCCAACTCTATTTTTTTACTGTTTAAGAAGTATTACTTATTTGCTGGAAAAATTTGGATAAAACAGAAAGGTATCAAAAGGAAACAAATTACCTATTCCGCTACCAGTTTCAAAATCATTAATATGAATGCCTAAACTCCTGGGTGTGTACAACATATATCTTCATAAAATTGATGGTATATTGCATTTACTGTTTTATAATATAATTTTCCATTTAGTATATCGTGGACATTTTGTCATACCATGCTTCCAAAATGTATATTTTATTTTAAAAAGATTTTTATTTCTTTACTTATTTAAGAGAGAGAGAGAAAGAGAAGTGGGGGGAGCAGAGGGAGAGGGACAAGCAGACTCCCTGCTGAGCACAGAGGCCAACACGGGGTTCCATCCTACCACCCCAAGATCAGAATCCTGAGATCAGGACCCTACCTGAAACCAAGAGTCAGACACTCAACAGACTGAGCCACGCAGGCACCCTGCCAAAATGTATATTTTAATGACTGCGTAGTATTATCTCAAGATTATCTCAACCAATCATTATCAGATATTTAATGTTTCTTATTTTCCACTCTCGGAATTCTTTATAGGAATAAATTCCTAGAAATAGAATTACTAGGTTAGGGCTGTGTGACCATTTTTAAAGCTTGTGATCATTTATCAAATTATTAGCCAGAGAATTTGCACACATTTAACTTCTCCCAGTTGTGCGTGCATTTTCCTTCCCTGAGCACCCCCTCAGGACACCCCAGGCCAAACTGGATATGATTGTTTTTAAAAACACCTCTAATCTAGCTGGACCCCAGAAGCCAGACTACCTGCTGGGCACTCCCACAGCCATCTAGCGGGTTCCCCGATGTCAGCCTCCCCCAGTGAGCTGGAGTTCTGAACTGCTGGGGCAGATTCGAACACACCCCACATCGGGATGGATAAATGAATGACAAATCTGCGTCCTCTGCTCTCTCTCTGACTTTTCCTACACCTTCACCCTCAGTATCGCTGCTCTGACTACAGACACACCCTGTCCCCATTCCACACCCACCCGAGCACTCCCCTCCTCTGCCCCACTTGGGGGCTCCCATCTCTGGGGCTGACTCCCAAGCCCCCATGGCTAACCAGACACGCAAACCTGAGATCTGGGCCATTTCCATGTCTGCTGAGCATCCCCTTCCGGGTGCCTGGCCTCGTTGATTCTGTCTACAATTCTGACGTCAAATTCAAGGTTCCCCTGTTCCTCTGAGACCCTCTTTCTTATGTCTCTACTTCTGTTTATGGTTCAAGTGGCCATGACATATTTGACCCCGTTTCCCCTCTTGCTTTCTACCACCAGTCATCTGCCAAGCTCCACAGGAGGACATCTTTCTGGTGGGTTTCTTCATGGGCAGCCCTCCTGCCAGCCTCACGGTCACTGCCATAGGTCCTCATTGCTGTCCTCTGGACAGTTTCATCAGCTTCCTACTGGTCTCCTTCGCCTAACCTCTCCCTGCTGCCATTCAGCTCCCTTCCCAGTGATTCCTGAAGGCTGTCGGCTGAGCCATCTCCTGGAAGAACTTCCTTTAAAAAAAATTACTTATAAAACAAACTGAGGGTTAATGGGGGGAGGGGGGTTGGGGGGGTGGGATTATGGACACTGGGGAGGGTATGTGCTATGGTGAGTGCTGTGAAGTGTGTAAACCTGGCGATTCACAGACCTGTACCCCTGGGGATAAAAATATATTATATGTTTATAAAAAATAAAATTAAAAAAAATAATAAATAAATTTAAAAAAAATTACTTATTGGGCACCTGGGTGGCTCAATGGGTTAAAGCCTCTGCCTTCAGCTCAGGTCATGATCTCAGGGTCCTGGGATCGAGCCCCACATCGGGCTCTCTGCTCAGCGGGGAGCCTGCTTCCTCTTCTCTCTCTGCCTGCCTCTCTGCCTATTTGTGATCTCTGTCAAATAAATAAATAAAATCTTTTTTAAAAAATTACTTATTTGAGAGAGAAGACGTGTAGGAGTGGGGGGAGGGGCGAGGGAGAGGAAGAAGCAGGCTCCCCGCTGAGCAGGGAGCCCCACACAGGGCTTGATCCCAGGACCCCAACCCAGGACCTCAGGATCATGACCCGAGCCAAAGGCAGACACTTAACTGACTGAGCCACCCAGGCACCCCTCTTCAAAGCGCCTGATCATCTCACCTGTCACCTTGGACTTCTCAGCAGTTTCTCATTGAGTACTGATCCCAACCTCAGCCTCTCCAGACTAGAAGGACACTTTGGATTTTCGCACAATGTCCCCTCCTAGCCCTGATGCCCGCTGCACCCCAGCAAAGAGCCCACGTTCTCTCCCAGTGAGGGCACCTGCCTAGAGTAGAAACACACCTTCCTCTTCCTCATCTACATACCATCGTTTATGCCATTCTTTCCATTTGGATTTGCTATCCTTCAGGGACCACAACAAATCTTATCTCCTCCACAAAACTATCCCTCAGGGACCACAACAAATTTTATCTCCTCCGCAAAACTATTCCTCATTCTTCAAAAACTTCGAAGTGATCCTTTCTCCTCCTGGATCCTGGTGACACTTCCATGTAACCATCGTTTTGAATCCTTGTGGAAGTTTGTCTGGCCCTGGGGTCAGGGAGGGTGGGTGTCCTGAGATGGATGAGGGGAAATCCGGATGAAGCAGTCACCACACCCTAGTGGTACTTACCACAAAAGGCTTTAATAATGGCTAACATCTACCACCCAATTACATGAGAAAGCATCTTGCATGCATTACCTCATTTAATTTTCACAGCACAACAGGTAAATTAGTGCCTCAAAGATTTCAATCTGGGAGAGTCTCCAGGGCTGTCATCTTTTTTTTTTTTTTTTAAGATTTATTTATTTATTCTGGAGAGAAAGAGCAGGGGGAGGGGCAGAGAGAGAGAAGAGGGAAACTCTCTAGCAGATTCCCAGCTGAGTGCGGAGTCTAATGGGGGACTCGATCCCAGGACCCTGAGATCACGACCTGAGCCGAAATCAAGAGTCAGTGCCCAACCGACTGAGCCACCCAGCCCCTGGGCTGCCATCTCATTGAAGAGGAAGACACAAGTGCTAGGTAAAGGTGCTGGTTTTAGTTAGATTTCACACTTATTCAAGGTACTTTGGAGGACACTGGTGGCAATTATGGAGGATGGGCAAAAGCTTCCCGAGCTGGCACTTAGGGACCCCACAGATAAGGTGTTATTGTTCCTATCGTACAAATGAGGAGACTGAGGCTGAGAGAGGGTGAGTGACTTGCCCACGGTCACATAGAGGACATGGGAGGGAGCTGGGTCTTGAGCCCAATCCTTGTGATGACAAAGCCCATGCTTTATGGCATCATCATTATAGGATTTGGGTTTTTAGAAGGCTGTTTCTCCCAAATCCTTTAGCACATGATTTCATGTCGTTGGAACCCAATCAATATTGTTTGAATGGGTGAATAAATGAATATTGAGTGAATACAAGAGATGAAGCCATCGGGGCACCTGGGTGGCTGAGTCGGTTGAGTGACCGACTATTTTGGCTCAGGTCACGATCTTGGGGTCGTGAGATAGAGCCCCGAGCTGCACATCAGGCTCTGAGCTGGGTGTGGAGTCTCCTTAAGATTCTTTCTCTCAGCATTATATGTTGCGTACTCTGTTACTTCATGTCTCAGTTTTAATTGAACATTGGGGAGGGCAGTATTGTAACTCTGCCAGTATCTTCATTTAGAGGCCTGTGGCTGTTTTCATCTCTTACGAAATTTTTGTTACCAAGAAAGGCAGGATTGCATTTTTTTTCCTTTCAGATGGAGTTGGTGTAGTGGATTCTTGGTTATCGAGATACTCATAGTTTGGGGACTATGAAATGGTAAATATTCATGGTGTGTAAAAAAGCATGATACGTAACTATGCGATCTTAATTACATAAAAATGCTTACTTAAGTGGATACACACATGGGACCTAGAAATCAGACTGTAAACTGCTTGGGATTATGCATAACTTTGTTCTTTGCTTTGTGTGTTTTTCAGCTTCCTTTAATGCACATGTTAACTTTTAAAAATATTTTTTAACCTAAAAAAACATAAAAGATTCACTCACTTTCTTCTATAAAAACCCGTAGCTCTCTCTCCGGAAAAAAAAAAAAGAGAGAGAGAGAGAGAGAGAGAGAGATAAAGGCATCGTCATAGCCTTTTTCTTTCTGGACTCAGTTACTATTCCCAGAAAAATCCAGTTATCCCATTAGCTCTAGACATCTCCCTTGTTCCTTAGGTATGATGTCTGTGTTTGTGTGTGAACATACATCAGTGTAAACGTGTGTGTGTGTCTGTCTGTGTGGACTCTGGCTTCTCTGGCCAATATTCAGATTATCTGGATTTAAAAGGGCGGATATAATGATATTCGTAGCTACTAGACTTAGGAAGGTAGCATTGTTTTTAAAAGGCTACCAACTACGGGACGCCTGGGTGGCTCAGTTGGTTAAGCAGCTGCCTTCGGCTCAGGTCATGATCCCAGTGTCCTGGGATCGAGTCCCACATCGGGCTCCTTGCTCGTCAGGGAGCCTGCTTCTCCCTCTGCCTCTGCCTGCCATTCTGTCTGCCTGTGCTCGCTCTCTCTCCCTCTCTCTCTCTGACAAATAAATAAATAAAATCTTTAAAAAAAAAAAAAAAGGCTACCAACTAACTACTCATTTAGAAGCTAAAATTCTGTAACAGTAGGGATTTCTCTCAAACATGACTTTGTCCAACCCTGTCTCATGCAGTTAAATGCTGACTTTGGTCTTTTATCATAAGATAGGGCTGAATGCGTGCTAACAGCTATCTGGGATGCAATACGGCCTTGGGCCTGTTGTTAAGGCTGAATTGTGGCCCAATCCACATTCATGTGCTGAAGTTCCCAGTACCTGAGAAGATGACTGTATTTGGAAATAGGGCCTTGAAAGAGGTAATTAAGGTAAAGCAAGGTCCTGCAGCTGGGCCCCAACCCATTGTGATTGGTGTCCTCAGAGGAAGAGATTAGGACACAGACACAGAGGGAGGACTACCCGAAGACAGGAAGAACACAGCCAAGAAGAGAGGCCCCAGGCTTGCTAACAACTTGACAGTGGACTTCGAGCTTCCAGAACTGTGAGACGACATATTTCTGTTGTATCTTGTACCCTGTCTGCTGTATCTTGTTATGGCAGCTTTAGTGAACTGCTATATATATTAAGGTCTTTTTTTTTTTTAAAGGTTTTATTTAGGGGCGCCTGGGTGGCTCAGTGGGTTAAGCCTCTGCCTTCAGCTCAGGTCATGATCCCAGGGTCCTGGGATTGAGCCCCGCATCGGGCTCACTGCTCAGCAGGGACCCTGCCTCCACCTCTCTCTCTGCCTGCCTCTCTGCCTACTTGTGATTTCTGTCTGTCAAATAAATAAATAAAAACTTAAAAAAAAAGTTTTATTTATTTATTTGAGAGAGAGAGAGAGTGAGAGAGAACATGAGAAGGGAGAAGGTCAGAGGGAGAAGCAGACTCCCCATGGAGCTGGGAGCCTGATGTGGGACTCGATCCCAGGACTCCAGGATCATGACCTGAGCCAAAGGCAGGTGCTTAACCCACTGAGCCACCAGGTGCCCATGTATTAAGGTCTTGTTGTAGGGAGGGAGGTACTCTGGAGGACATCCAGTCTATCTGACCCTTAGTATGCTTTTTTTTTTTTTTTAAGATTTTATTTATTTGCTTGAGAAAGAGAGTGTGCCTATACATGCACAAGTGTGCACAAGTTGGGGGGTGGGGACAGAGAGGGACAAGCAGACTCCACATTGATCATTGAGCCCCACACCGGGCTTGATCTCATGACTCTGAGATCAGGACCTGACCCAAAACCAGGAGTCAGACACTTAGCTGATTCTTGACTTCCATACCTTCACCTAGCCCTCATCTTTCCATTCACGTTTTTCTCTGAACATCTGTCTCTCCTTTGAATGTCTCATCTTTATGGGATGCCTCTTTCATTTCAGGCAGCTTTGACTGGTAGAAAGCTTTGTAGATTGAGCAAAATCTTTGTCCAGATTCTGAAGGCAGCTCTTTACGTGTGAACAGAGCTGGCATGATGTTTTGTGGGCTGGGTTCCCCGGGACTCAGACTCTGGAATCCTGGTTAGCAGGCAGGCTGTTTATGAGAAGTATCCTTTGGATCAACACTGTGGAAGAAAGCGGACCAAAGCCGGAGTGGGCAGAAGAAGTGGAGCTCTGGTAAGGATGGCCCTGGTCAACCTACAGGGATCTCTGGAGCTCGAGGCTTTCCCGAGCTGTCCTGATTTGGGCTGAGGTGGCTTTGATCCATCACTGAATGTGGGCCACTTGAGTAGGTCTGTGGTCTTGGAGAGGCCGCTCTCGGAAGGCTGACGCAGTTCCTGAAGCATCTAACCAGTAGGCAGAAGAGTAAGTGCTCAGTCAAGACCCACCTAGTCTTGGCATTGTTTTTTGGTATTTAGACATTGTTTATTTATTTTAGAGAGAAAGGGAGAGCATGAGCAGGGGGAGGGACAGAGGGAGACAGACAGAATCTCAAGCAGATGCCCCATGGATTGTGGAGCCCGTGGTGGGGCTCCATCTCATGAGCTCATGAGATCACGGCCTGAGCTGAAATCAAGAGTCAGAAGTTCAACCGGCTGAGCCACCCAGGCACCCCTGGAATCTTTCATTGAGCAAAAAGGTGAGCTTGCCACAGAGCTAATTTCTGAAACAGATTCCTAGAGCTCTGGGGAGGGATCCTCCTTAGGAGTCATCACAGCCCAGATGGAGCTGGAGCCGGGTCACTGAGTTGTGTCACCTGAGCATCCCAGCCACAGAGGCAACATTGGGGCTTTCTGCCAAGGGCACTCTGGCAGCACATCCCTGTGTTCGCCATACAATCCTGGTTTTATTCAGGAAATGTTCATTAATGCAGCCTGAATCATGTCATTAGCTCATAGAGACATTATCACTATTGGCTTTTGATGACCATCAGTTAAACCTCTAATTCTTTTTCTCATGTGCAAATCTCTTCCTACACAGAAGTCCTGGAAACCAAAGCAGCTGTGTGACTTATTTTCTTAGAATAAACATTAAATTTTTAAATATTTTGTTTATTTCTCAGAGAGAAGGAGAGCACAAGCAGGGGGAGTGGCACTGGGAGAGGGAGAAATGGGCTCCCCACTGAACACGGAGCCTGATGAGGGACTCGAAACTCCAGAACCCTGGGATCATGACCTGAGCTGAAGACAGACACTTAACTGACTGAGCCTCCCTCCTGGGGTGTCCCTAAATTTTTCTTTATGTTTATAACCTATATACGAGTCTCTCCTTGTCCCCTTCAAGCTCCCTCAAAATTAAATTTCATTTGCACAAAAACATTAATTGGCAATAACTTGGGGCCTTTGAGTGGGGGATGGCACAAGCTTTTTTTTTTTAAATAGGTATTTTTATATCGACGGGAAATCAGCTGCGTTCACTGAACGGGAATAGCAACAATTTTCTTTACCTGCAATGTTAGGAGTCCCATGAACATCAGAGTTGAAGTGGCATGTTCTCGATTTATTCTTTTGGTTTTTTTAAGGGTTTTATTTATTTGACAGAGCACAAGCAGGGGGAGCAGCAGGCAGAGGGAGTGGGAGAAGCAGGCTCCCCGCTGAGCAGAGAGCCGGATTCGGGGCTCGATCCCATAACCCGGCGATCATGACCTGAGCTGAAGGCAGACGCTCCACCGACTGAGCCACCCAGGCGCCCCGTCAACTTATTCCTGTGCTGTTTTAGACCCTTATTGTGCAACGACATGGGCAGCTGTCCGGAGGGCTCTCCATTAATCTGGCTTTATGGGAGCAGGGGGAACCCGAAGGACAATGTTCCCGCAGCTGTTGGACTGCAGCCAGACCACACACTCCCAGACAGCATCAACCTCGGGGGCTGAAGGAGAAAACAAGGGGAACCGGGCAGTTGAACGTGCGGTCCAGATCGCAGCATCCTGAGGCGGCAAAGCTGGAGAACCCGGGGCCTCCTGAATCTGCAGGAAGGGAGGGGTGGTTTCCACCTGCCTCTCTCTCTCTCTCTCTCTCTCTCTCTCTCTTTCTCTCTCTCTCTCTCTCTCACCTTGCCCTTTGTTTTCCAGACTCACCAGGGATCTTTAAAAACAAATTTCTCCTCAATGTAAACCCTAAAGACAGCCCTGCTTGGTTCTGATTGGCGGCAGGGTGTGGGGGCCCAAGTCCTGATTGGTGGAGACGGGAGCCCCTGGCGCTGATTGGCAGGGACCCCTTCGGGACAACCAGGCTCTTTCCCGCCTGTGGGTGAGAATTCTCAGTGCCTGTCCCCAGCCTGTTCCCGGCTTGTCCCCGGCTCCCCAGCCCTTCAGCGCCGGGTGCACCTCGGAAGCCGTGTAGGTGCCCGTCCTTCCCCACCCCAGAGGGCACCTGCCGCCGTGTCAGCCCTCCCAGGGTTCCTTCACGTTTCTTCGTGTTCTGCCGGCTCTAAGACACCTGCACCAGCTCAAGGACAAGGGTCCCCCTCGCCCCCGGTGATTAGCCACAGGCACCCACGGCGGCTCAGGGACCAGGAAAGATGACCAGCATGAAGATGGCCCCTCAATAGTTCTGTTGACAACTCAAGAGAACACAGGAAAAATAAGGCACATCACTCCTCATCACCATCTCCAGATTTCAGAAACGTTGCCAAGGAGGGCAGAAAACCCACTCTCCAGGGCCAAGCTTCCCGTCGGCTTAACTGGCTTTTGGGAAATGCAGCGGTGGGTGTTGAAGACAGGCTCTGTGCCCTTCCATCCCTAGCTCCCAGCCCTCCTCCAGTCGGCCTTGTGCTTTCCAGGGGTCTTGGGCTCATCTCGGAGCACCCACAAAAATCCCTCCCTGTAACTGTGCCAGGCGAGAGCTGAGGTCTCAGAAAGGCACCCAAGAACTGAAAATCAGGTTTTCCCTCTTGTTAAGATCTCGGAAGGCATCTGACTTGTCTCAGTTTGTCCTTTTTGGAATAAGAAAATTTTTCATTTCATTTTTACCGTAGTAATCCACGGAAGAACTAAAAAATCTGAGTGAAAATCATGCAGGGAAAAAGCAATTCCATTACAAATGGGACCTGGAGTAGTTGAGGAGTGAAGGAGGAGAAAGGGCTCGCGTCCCACAGCCAGCGCAGCTAAGACACCACTGAGCCCATGAGGTCACAGAAGGGTTGCTGTGGAAAGTTCCCCAGGAGAACTGTCTCTGAGCCTCCCGGGAAGCAAGATGCGGGTGCTGGGCCAAGGGCTGTTGGCCATGCAAGCACTGTCCCTAGGAAGGCTTTTGCAGACAGATTTCCCTCATCTCCCCCAGACCCTGCCCTCCCTCAGGTCTGTGTTGTGTCGTTTTTCTACTGTAACCATTTCAGCATTTCTCATTAGCATTTACTGTTATTTAAATTATTGATCCCTTAAGGTTCATACCTTGCTAGACTGAGTAGTAATTAGCTAAATGGGGTGTGGGGGAGATTTACACACTCACACACACACACACAGGTACTCATCAATATGCATGATTTCTAAAATTCTATTATCTATTATTGTTTTCCCCTCTATTCCTACTTGTTTTATTCTCTGACAAATCCAGGATGGTTTGCAGACCGGTAGGCGAACATGGCATTTCCTGTGGCCTATATCAAAATCGGCAGTGGCCAAGGAGCTGGGGAGGGTACTTCCCAGGACAGAGAAAAGCTCACTCTGCTCGAGGAGCTTGACATCTGCGCACACAGGCTGTGTCCCTGCAGGGACCGGCCCAGCCTGCTCCCTGACCCTTCTCTTCCTGCCTTTCTGCCAATTTATCATTCTGAGCAGAAGGGGAGAGACCAGATGGATTCTGGCCAGAGTTAATACTAATGTACTTCTATTTGTGAGTAATCATTTTTAACAGAAAATGGGGTTTGCTATCCTGAAGGGAAGGTCAGACAGAGAAGGCTAAACGCCTTGTCATGAGAAGCTGGTCTCGCCGAGGGAAAACAAGAAGGCAGAGGGGCTGACAGTCGTTGGTGCAGAGCAGAGGAATCAAAAGCTAAGCCCAGGAATATACCAAATTAAAAAGCCATCTTTTTGCACAAGGGGAGGAAATGAATAATTTAGCTTCGGCTCGGTGCAGCCAGTAATCTTATATCTGGAACAGGGCCCAAGTAAGATCAAGATAACCCAAGAGCTAAAACTAAATGGAAACCATTGGCCTCTCCTCTCTGCCACCACGTTCTGGCCATTTGCTGCCCCTTTGCAGACACATTTATCCCACAGCTGTGCTGATGCTGTGTTTTCGGTTTACAGACCCACAACACCGCAGATGCCTCAGGAATCCAGAAAGGGCCGCTGAGAGCTGCTCCCCAGAGCTCCTCGTGTCTAGTCCCCTCTGCTTCTCTTGCCCCGATGAGCCTCTCCCTCCGGTCCTCGGCATTGGTATCACACTGTGGCCCTGATAGGATTGCCAGATTTAGCAAGGAAAAATATGAGCTGCCCAGTTAGATTTGAACTTCAGATACACAACAAGTCCTTTCTCAGTACATCTCATGCAATAACAGAGCATATGCTGTATTTATCTCACATCCAAGGGGGCTGCGGTAGCAATCCCAGGGAATAAGCCCTGTAGATATCCCCAGCTTCCTGTTTAGACACAGAAACTCTATCCTTCACTCTGCTGATCTTGACCGTAAGGAAGTCGCCGAAGCGGCTTGGATCCCGGTTTTGTTTCCGACACAAGAGAGCCGATTGGTCAGGGTTGACACAGCCAGGAAGTGCTCACACACGAGATCTATTGCAGAACTGGTCTCTGGATTCGCAGGGAATAGACCCCTTGGTGGGTCCCTTCATTTCAGGAGCATTTGTGATAAGGGATTGTCCCCGAGAACCAGCCTCCTGGACCTGTACTGTGTGCAGTGTAGGTCTTGGAGACTCTGTACTGTAGGGGCTGTTGTGGGACTCCAGCCTGAGTGCTCTCCCTAAGCCTGGTGGACGGCTGCTCCTCCCCATTGCCAGGACTGGACGTAGACGTTGTACCCCAAATTCAAGTGATCTGTTTTGAGCAGATACCATTTACTAAAACTCCTGATTCTGTGTTGGTTTGGAGACTCCACACTCTCCAAAGAACCCATTCCTGTCCAGTTCACGATCCTCCCTTATGTTCAGGTTCCCAGAAGAGCATCAGCCTAGGGCACCGTTGCCCCAATCCAATCAGCTGCGGCCAGGGCTCTATGGTGACAAAACACAAAACACAACAACTTGTTGAGAAGGAACCACCTGTGGTGGTCTCTTCCTCAGAAGGGGCTTTGGGCACAGTGGGAGCTTCCCAGTCTATGGGTCTATTCATTTATTCACCTCTTACTTTCATGGGCAGCTTCAAAGGACCCCCATCCAATCTCATCCAACTCTTGCAACCCAACAAATACAGACATCCACATTGTCTTTTCTCGGTGATGGAGAACAGAATGCTTTGGACATTTTAAAGCTTGATGTCATTTGAGAGATTACATAGGTAGGAAACTGATGTTCAGGTTGAACATCTAGCTACTGGACCCCATTCATCATCGCTCTAGGGACCACCTGCCTTCTTTGGCTCTTCTGAACCACCAAACAATCCTGTACCCTGAGTCTCTTCTCCAGGGTTGACCAAATTACTCTTCCTACTGCAACAATTTAGTTTTTCCAATGGAGAAAAAATTGAGATGGGGAAAAACACCAGACTGGAGACTTTATTTACAGTCACTTTTGGATCAAGTTCCTATCCACACCAGAAGCGTAGGCAAGGACACCTTTCTTCTTTGTTTAGTTTGCATGGAGTCTGTCCACCCCCAATCTTGTACTCAGATAATAACAACCAGGGGCTGTCATCATTCCAATAAATGATGTGAGCCTTCTCTACTCCCTGAAGGCATGTCTCCTTCCTGACCCTTGATCCGAGGCAATTAAGAAAAGCAATACAATCACAAAACCTCGCTTTTGATCAATGCATTCCGGCCAGAGGGAGGGAGAGCAGGCTGTCCTTACAGAATATCTATAATTAGATTAGGTTTGGAACTTGGACTGCTGCACTGAGAAGAGGACAAGCACAACTTAAATTGCCATCTCAATACTTCAGAAGGAGCCAGAGGGACCTAAAAGCTCTGAGCAGAACTGGGGATGAAATCAAGGCATTTTGAATGGGTGACCTTATTACAACACCCTATAAGTGGGCACGTGAGAAGTTGGGTCTTGTACAAGTGAGGGGTGGTACTTGGAGGTCATCCTTTTTCTGTAGCCTAATGAACTAAAAGCAGTGAAAAGGAACAAGGTATTCAGATAGACAGTATGGATTCCCTTGCCCCTGTAACACCCCCAGATGCCATGAAGCTACACACTGGAGTTTAAAAAAATTAACAACTCTATTGAGGTATAATTTATGTACATAACGGTATCTATGTAAATCGTATGACCCAATGCATTTGGAAAGACGTATGTATCCACGAACTTAGGACCGCAATCAAGATACAGAACATTTCCACCAATTCCAAAAGTAGCCCTGGGACCCCTGCCGCCCACCCTTCTGCCATCCTGTTCCCCTCCGTGAACCACTGATCTGTTTCTGCCACCGTGGATTACTTTGCATCATCTAAAATTTTATATGAATGGAAACATAAAACATGTACTCTCTTGTCACTGGCTTCTTTCACTCAGAATAAATACTTTGAGATTGATCCACATCACTTATATATTCACAAGTTTGTGTTTCTTATTGTTGACTAGTATTCTGTTAGTGATGGGCACTAGCGTGTTCTCACTTACTTGCTATTATAGATAAAGCTGCCATGAACACGCATGTGTGAGTTTTTGTGTGGACACCTTTTCCTGTCTCTTAAGCAAGAACCTAGATGTGGAATGGCTGGGTTATGCAGGAGAGGTGTGCTTAACTCTATAAGAATCTGCCAAGCTGTTCTCCAAAGTGGCGGTACTATTCCCTCTTCCTACTGGCTGTGTATGAGCATCTGGTTACTCCATATCTTCACCACCACTTTACAGTGTCAGTCTCCCTGTGTAACTTAATTTTTTTAAAGATTTCTTTATTTATTTGAGAGAGAGAGAGAGTGAGCAGGGGGGAGGGGCAGAGAGAGAGAGGGAGAGAGAAACTCAAGCAGACTCTGCACTGAGCGTGGGGCCCGACGCAGGGCTTGATCTCATGACCCTGAGATCACGACCTGAGCCGAAACCAAGAGTCAGATGTTAACTGACTGTACCACCTAGGTGCCCTATCTTTTGTGTAACTTAAAACTTGCCTTTTAAACTATCTTCAGGTGTAGAGTTCAGTCACAGTAAATGCATTACAGTGTTGTACAACCATCACCACTACTCTCTACTTTCAAAACTTCCTCAGCACCCAAACAGAAACACTGACAATTAAAAGATATCTCCATTTCCCCTTCCTTCTGCCCCTGGTAACCATTGTTTTACTTCTTGTCACTTTGAATTTGCCCACTATCCACATTTCATATAAATGGAATTACACAATATTTGCTCGTGCCTGGCTTGTTTCTCATAATGTAGTGTTGTTCATGTTTGCCCATGTTGTTGTAGACATTTCATTGATCTTATTGTGGTTTTGATTTGCATTTCTCTAATGACTAAAGATGTTGAGCATCTTTTCACATGTTTATGGGCCATTTGTATATCTTCTTTAGAAAAATGTGTATTCAAGTTCTTTGCCCATTTTTCATTGGATTTTTTTGTTGAATTGTAGAAGTTATGTGTAGATTCTGGATATTGAACCCTTTAGCAGGTATTTGATCTGCAAGAATTTCCACCCATCCTATGGCTTGTCTTTTTATTTTCTCCATAATTTCTTTTGATGCACAAAATCTTAAAGTATTTGTGACATCAAACTTACCTGTCTTTTGTTGCTTGTGCTTTTGATGTCATATCTAAGACTCAATTCCCAAATCCATAGTCATGAAGAGTCACCTTCTTGTTTTCTTCTAAGAGTTTTACAGAATTAGCTCATATATAGGCCACTGGTCATTTTGTACTAATTTTTGTATATGGTATGAGGCAGGGATCTAATCTCACTCTTGTTGTATGTGGAAATCCAGTTGTCCCAGAACAACCATCTGGGGAAGAGTATTCTTTCCCCCTTGAATGGACTTGACATCCTTGACATCAAAAATCAACTGACCAAAGATGTTTGGGCCTATTTTTCACCTCTCACTTTGATTCCTTTGGTCTATATATTTATCCTTATGCCAATGTCACAGTTTTGTTTTGTTTTGTTTTTTTAAGATTTTATTTATTTATTTGACAGACAGAGATCACAAGTAGGCAGAGAGGCTGGCAGAGAGAGAGGTGGAAGCAGGCTCTCCGCTGAGCAGAGAGCCCGATGCGGGGCTTGATCCCAGGACCCTGGGATCATAACCTGAGCCAAAGGCAGAGGCTTAACCCACTGAGCCACCCAGGTGCCCAATATCACAGTTTTTTGATTACTGTAGTTTTATATGTTTTGAACTTGGGAAATGTGAATCTTCCAGTTTTTTTTTTTTCAAGACTGTTTTAGCTATTGGTACCCCTTTGCAATGCCACATAAATTTGGTACTTAGCCTTTCCATTTCTGCTAAAAAAGATGGCCACTGGAATTTTGATTGTGATTACACTGGGTTTGTAGATTGCTTTCAATGTATTGACATCTTAATACATCCATGAACACAAGATAACATTTCACTTATTTAGATATTATTTAATTTCTTCCAGTGATGTTTCTTAATTTTCCGTATACAAGTCTCCTCTTCCTTGGCTAAATTCATTCATATGTATTTTATTCTTTTCGATTCTTCTTCTTATTATTATTATTCCTTTAGATTATATTATGAATGAAACTGCCTTCTTAATTGCCTTTTTGGAATTTTAATTGCTGGTATTTGAAAATGATTAATTTTGGTGCGCCTGGGTGGCTCAGTCGGTTAAGCATCTGCCTTCCACTCAGGTCATGTTCCCAGGGTCCTGGGATTGAGTCCCATGTCAGGCTCCCTGGTTAGTGGGGAGTCTACTTCTCCTTCTGCCTCTCCCCTCCCCCTGTTCATGTTACTCTCTCTCTCACAAATAAATAAAATCTTTTAAAAAATTGATTTTTGTGTGTTGATCTTGGACCCAGTAAACTTTGATGGGTCCATTTATTAGCTCTGGAGCTTTCTCGTGGATTCTTTGGGATTATATATATATAAAACGTATATAGTCACCTGCAAATAGTTTTACATCTTCTTTTTCAATTTGGATGCTTTTTTTGGGGAGGGGGATCTAATTCTGGCTAGAAATTCCGTACTGTGTTGAATAGCAATAGTGAAAGTAGAATCCTGATCTCAAGGAGAAAGCTCCCAGTCTTTCACCACATTAGCTGTGGGATTTTTGTTTGTTTGTTTGTTTGTTTTTGAAATTCTCTTTATCATGTTGAGGAAGTTCCCTTCTATTCCTAGGTTATTGAGAGATTTATGATGAAAGAATGTTGGATTTTTGTCAAATGCCTTTTCTGCCTCAGTTTAAATAATCATGTCCCTCCTCCCCTGCTTTGTTTCATTAATGGCATTATTACATTGATTTTCTTAAGCCAGACCACCCTTGCATTCCCAGGGTAGTGTCAGTCTTGGTAATTTTAATCATTCTAGCAGGTTTCTCATTGCTTCCATTTGCATTTTCTTGATGACTAATGATATTCAACATCTTTTTGTGCTCATTAGCCATTGGTGTATTTTCTTTTGTAAAGGGTGTGCAGAGATTTTTAACTGGATTGTTCATCATAATATTGAGTTGTACAATCTTCACATATTATGAATACAAGGTCTTTACCGGATAAATGTATTGTGAATATTTTTTCTTCTCTTCAGCCTGTTTTTTCATTTTCTTATGTAATTCAAGGAGTAAGAGTTTTTATTATTTATTTATTTATTTATTTAAGACTTTATTTTTAAGTAATCTCTACACCCAATGTGGGGCTCGAACTCACAACCCTGAGATCAAGAGTCACATGCTCTAACCATCTAAGCCAGCTAGGTGCCCCCAAGGAGTAAGAGTTTTTAAATTTCAGTAAATAGTTTTTCTTGTATGGTTTGTATATTTTGTTCTAAGAAACCTTTGCTTACCCAAAGTTTGCGAAGATTTTCTCATTTTCTTTTAGAAGTTTCATAGTTTTAGCATTTGCATTTGGATCCATTTATTTCTAGTTAATTTTTATGTGTGAGGTGAAGGTCGCAAATGGGACATGCGGTTGTTCCAGCCTTAGGTGTTGAAGATTTCCCTTTGCCCCACTGAATTACCTTGGAGCCTCTGTAGAGAATCTCCAGTGCCCATAAACACAGACACATCTGGACTGTCCTCGTACCACACCAGTTTGATTACCGTACCACTGAGTTTCAAAACCAAGAAGTACATGTCCTGCGATTTTGTTCTCAGGTTTCATTGGCTATCTTTTCTTTCTCTCTCTCTCTTTTTAAAGATTTATTTATTTATTTGAAATGTGGTGGGAGAACACTGGGAATAGGGGCAGAGGGGGAGGGAGAGAGAATCCCAGACCCTGCAGTGAGTGAAGAGTGGAGCCCAACCTGGGGCTCGATCTCATGATCCTGAGATCACGACCTGAGTGGAAACCAAGGTCTGACCCTCAACTGACTGTACCACCCAGGCGCCCCTCACTGGCTATCTTCTAAGTCACCTGCATCCCTGCATGAATTTTAATAGCCTGTCCACTTGTAGACACTGCTAGGACTTTGAGGTGGTACAGGTCTGCGGATCCATCTGGAGGGAACTGACATCGTCACAACATGGCGTCTTCTACTCCACGAGTAGACTGTGTCTCCTCATTTATTCAGGTCTCCTTCTTTCAGCAGTGGTTTATAGTTTCCATTGCACAGGTTTTGCGCACATTTTGTTAAATTTGAGAGTCTTATGTTTTTGGTCCTATTGTAAGTGAAAATGAATTTTGATTCATTTATTTGCAATTTTTAATTTCATGTTCCAATGGTTCATTGCTGGTACCCATAAATACTATTGATTTTTTGTGTATTGACCTTGCCTCCTGCGACTTCGCTAAACTCACTTATTCTAATAGCATTCTACAGATTCCTTAGGGTTTTCTTGATTAACAATCATGTCATTGGAAAAAGTTTTATTTTGTCCTTTCTAGTTGGTATGCCTTTTATTTCTTGCCTTTTCGTAGGTGACCCTGTACAACACTGAATACAAGTGGTCAGAATGACCATTTTTGCCTTGCTGCTGACCTGAGGAAGAAAAGCAAGTCTTTTTCACCTGGGTATTTGATATTAGCTGTGAGTTTTTCAGAAATGCCCTTGATCAAGTTAAGGAAGTCCTAGTTTTCTCAGAGTTTTTATCATGAATGGTGTATGAACTGTACACACTTATTGGTATGGTAATACGGTTTCCCTGTTTGTTAAAATGGTGAATTATATTGAGTGACTTTTTTTTTTTAAGATTTTATTTATTTGACAGACAGAGATCACAAGTAGGCAGAGAGTCAGGCAGAGAGAGAGGAGGAAGCAGGCTCCCTGCTGAGCAGAGAGCCCAATGTGGGGCTCGGTCCCAGGACCCTGGGATCATGACCTGAGCTGAAGGCAGAGACTTTAACCCACTGAGCCACCCAGGCGACCCATATTGAGTGATTTTTGAATGTGAAAACAACATGGTACTTCTGGGGTTAATCTCAATTGGTTGCGATGCTGTATTTTCTCGTGTATATTGTTAGATTGGATCGACTAGTATTTGTTAGGGATTTTGTGTCTAAGTTCACGAGTGATGTTGGTCTTTAACTACCTTTTCTTATTGTCTTGTCTGGTTTTGGTCTCAGAGTGATACTGGTCCCATGAAACAAACTGGCAAGTACACTCTCCTTTCTGAGGTGTTTTGTCAGATGGGTATGATTTCTCACTTAAATGACTGATAGAAATTACTGAAGAAGCATCTGGACCTGGAGTTTTGTGAGGTTTTCATTTGTGTTATTCAAGGCTATTTGGGGTTTCAATTTTGTTTTTGTTTTTAAAGGTTTTATTTGAAAGACAAAGAGTGAGCCAACGAGAGACAGAGCATGAGTGGGGAGAGGGGCAGTGGGAGAGGGAGAAGCAGATGCCCTGCTGAGCAGGGAGCCCAATGTGGGGCTCCATCCCAGGACCCTTAGATCACAACCTGAGCCAAAGGCAGATGCTTCACAGACTCAGCCACCCAGGCACCCTAGAATTTTACTTTTATTCTTTATAGTGCTGACACCTGGTCAGAGAGAATGAACTCGAATTTCTACTTCCACGGGTAGCAAGAACCTCAATTTCTTCATTTTGATGCCTCCTTCCCAAACTCATGTGCCTCACCCGACACTAACTTCTTTAAGCTGCTAGGATTTCTTGTTCCTGGAGCTCCAGCACCCAGCTCAGTCCTAGGCACGCGGCAGGCACACACACGTTTGTGGAGGTGCAAGGTGGCAACCGCCACTGCTCACGGTCTGCACCGATCTCAGGGCAACAGGCAGAAAGTTGAGTTCAGGAGTCCCTCTCATTAGAACCAGGGAGGAGAGATCCCTGTCTCTCAGCACCCTAAACACAGGAAGAGCTAAACTGACCTAGAATCCTTCAGGAAATTTTTAGCTTACCTAGCTTTTACAGGGCTAGTGCATGGGGCACGATAGATGTTGATCTCTGAGGTTCTTCAAACGGCAGATGGCACCAGAATTTGTGCCCAAGCCTTGATCAGCTCATTCTTTTCGAGGGTGGAGATAACGTGACAGGATGGAAAGCAGAGATGGGACTGGGGAGATACAAACCTGCAGGGAGGGATGTGTGTTTCCGGACGTAAGCATCACACGAATACAGGTGGAAACACCATACACACTGCGCGGGGAAGTATCCAGGGGTATATGAGTATTACTGAAACCCACAGAAATCCACGAGAGTTCGGCAGGTCATGTCAGTGGGAAGACAAAAATCAGTCTCTCTTTGAACTAGGGGATAAATGCCCACAAAGCCAGCTGCTCAGCAAGCGGGTTCACAGCCAAAGGGTTTCTCTGTTCTTTTCCGACCTTCCCTCACTCTCTTTCAATTCCTGCCCCCTCCGCACCCTGCCGCCCCAGCATGCCCCAGTTCACACCTGTCCTTTCAAAATAAGGCCTGCTTTCCAATTTCAAATCCTCTCAGCATAATACACAGATTCACAGCAGTGGATTTTGATTTTTAAATCCGAAGGAATGAGTTTTCAGAGTAAATTTCAGTTCCTGTGTCAGGCAGACAGGGGAACGGTTTAGAACCAAAAGAGCTTTCACGTAGAGACCTCTTAAACTTCCCAAAATAGAATGCCATCTGCTTGTGGGGCCAGACCAACCTCTCAAGGCATTTCACTGTTGCTTTAAAGCCATTTTTCTCAGTATCCCACGGCTCAAATAAACTCTCGGAGACGCGGTGTTGGTGTCATTTTAAATTACAAGCTTGATCTGTTACCCTCAAATACAGTTTTTTGGGGAAGATTAGTTACAAATAGTTGTCAGTACTTTCAAATGGCAGAAAAAATTACATTGTAGTAAAACCGGATGATTTTTTTATGCGTGAGATAACAATTTCTTCTTTTTTTTTTTAAATCACCAGATGGAATTACTCCAATTCATGCAATAAATGACTATTACATTTTTTTAAAAGTTGCCCTAAGTTTTTCTAGTTGAGATTTTGTGCTCATTTTAAGTCAAGATACCAAGACACTCCTGAGCTCACCTCACACTCCCTGGGAAGCGTGAGGACACACATGGTTTGTCTGACACCCAACTGGGCCCCTGAGAACCAGGTAGTCTGTCTCAGTCCTTGTGCCTCAGTGTGAGGTCTTCGGCTTCAGAAACGGGTGGCCCTGGTGGCCTTTAGGCAAATGTGATGCTACGGATTATTTAGGACTTTGATAGTGACCTAAAAGAGGTGAACAGGAGGGAAATTCTGATTTATCTTGACATAAAACTGGCAGAAATCCCCACCACCAAATTCCTGTAACTAGAAATCACGAGGGTTAAACAGAAGAGGTTTGTCTCTGATGGGGATGCCCCGCACGGCAGACTTGGGTGAATGTCTTTTCTAGAACCACGTGAGATAGTACCATCAACATTTTACATAGTTTACATACCATCTGAATACAAATTCTTAAAATTTATAATAGAACATTAAAATAATCCTCTAATAAAATCAGCCTTAAGTATAAGGAATCTAAATTTTAGTCTCTTGTACACTTCTAAATAAATATCTTTGATCTATAATCCTTGAAAATATTACAGTTTATGGTACATGATAGAGACAAGTCAAATGGTATTATAAGTGAAAATAAAACACCGACTTAAAAATGAACAAGCCTAAAAATACACTGAACTGAAATTGTAGAAAATCAAAACACTAAGTACATAGCAATTAAATCCATAGCATCGGGATAACTGAACGCATGCTCAACAACAGACTTCCAACTTATATAAAAAGCCCTTTAAAATTCATATAATCTAAATAAATAAGAGAAACACACAGGGAGGTACTGTACCAGCCAGTAACAACTAGAAAGTAATTTCTCCCTTTTTCTTTCAAGTGATCCTAGCAAAAAACATGAAATAATGGTCACTTGCTAAAAAACTAGAATTCATGTGTTCTGTTTCTGTTAAAAGGCTGCCTATGCTATAAAAAGCCAAAGTGAGGCTTTCTAAATGTTAGACCACTGTACCTTAGAAAAGGAAATGCCACCGAACTGACAGATTGAAACAAAAATCACTTACCTATTTAAGATATGATTGAATTTTCGCTTAATGATCCCGTAAGAGGTCTAAATCAAGCCCATGATATGAATGCAAATTCGAACATCTGAATGTGTGATTTGTTAATACTGAATTATATATCATGATTTAATTTCATTTGCCAAAGTAGGAGGTTATTTTACATAAGACCAGAATTAAAACATCTAGAGCAGGAACTAAAATCTTCTGGATCTTTGTATTCTGGGTCTTAGATTCTCAGAACCTAATAACAGGTGCTCACCTACTGAGAAGTGGGTCTAGCATTCCTCATTCCTCAGGAAGCACTAAACCCATGATGAAGCCGGGTGTCTGAGACTTAGAAGGAGCTCTTTAGTTTTTCCTCTTTACCTCTAGGCCTGTGATTAATTTCTGGCTAGCTAATCAAATTAATTGTCCCAGATCTATCACAGTGTCTGATTTTGGGCTGAGATTTCTACAACTCATCTGTTCCACAGTTAAGCCTTCCATCTGTGCCCACACATCTGTAGTCAGGTTCAAATGAAGATCATCTTTGTTATTCTATGTCAGGTATTTGCTTATGACAACCGTCTGAAACAGACATGCACGCATGTGCAAGCGCGCGCACACACTCACACACGATCTTCTCACAGATGAAGAATGGAATCTGGAAATAATGCACAAAGCCTAAATTACACAGCTCCCAAAGCTAACTAAAAAAAGACAATGAAACCGTAAGGTAACTCCTTTTGATTATACACAAACTTATTGCGTGATGGCTGGAAGCGATGTCTTTGGACCAACAAATGTAAACCAAGTGTCCTTTAACCATTAGCTTGACGAGGCAGCTAAAAATGGTGGGGCTCTACCAGCGCCCTTGAAGTTCTGCTGGGCGTAGCTCGCTACACTAGGAAGCAGCACGGAGCGGGTGGACGTGCTCTCCGAAGCCCATTCCTTCCATCCACGATGCTCGGATGGCCCTGTGCCTCAGGGTTGTTCTGAGAGTGCCTCTGGATCACCATTTAGAGCTGCCATTTCTGGAAGTCCAGGGCTCCTTGCTGCGGGGAGGGGATGCATGTTACAGAACTCTGAAAATAAAGTTTAGAAAGTTTCTCTCTTTGATTCTCACTGCCAGCATGCCTGTGCCTCTTGAGCGCCGCTAGGAGAGGTAGATCCAGTGTTTCAGTTCCGCCATTCCCTGCAGTAGCTTAGTGTAATAGAAGTCCACGTTGTCCGCAAACTCTGTACAAACGGGCGACTCCATGTCACCAAAAGTGCAGTACAACGCAGTTCCTCCGACACTCAGGAAAACCGTTGCTATGCACAGCAGGACCAGTAAAATACAGGAACCACCTCCAACTTCATCTGCGAACAGGAGAACAGAGTAAGGGTAAATTGGTGCAAAATGGAAATCCCGGTGTCTGCTGTCTTCTCGCTGATCATGGTAAGTAGACGTTTCTAGTTAACCTGAGTCCTCCAGGGGCACGAGTTGCTGACAGGAAGATAGTGCATGTGAGGACTGCATGGGACCCACCTGTCAGTCACCACAGACATACACCTGTCAGTCACCACACACACATACCCGTTAGTCACCACAGACACACACTTGTCAGTCACCACAGACACATACCCATCAGTCACCACAGATACACACCTGTCAGTCACCACATACACATACCCATCAGACACCACAGATACACACCTGTCAGTCACCACACACACCTGTCAGTCACCAGACACATACCTGTTAGTCACCACACACACACACCTGTCAGTCACCACACACACATACCCGTCAGTCACCACAGACACACACTTGTCACCACACACACACACCTGTCAATCACCACACACCTTTAAGTCACCACATACACCTGTTATCACAGACGCACACCTGTCAGTCACCACAGACACACACCTTTTAGTCACCAGACACATACTTGTTAGTTACTGGAGACACACACCTGTCACCACACACACCTGCTAGTCACCACAGACACATACCTGTTAGTCACCACAGACACACACATCTGTGGAGCCCGTCAATGTTAAAATGAAAACGAGTTCATTTACACAATGAGTATAATCGCCTCTATTAAAAAAGAAAAGAAGGACAGTTCTTTTCTGGTATGCTCATAGCCTTATTTTAGGGTACAAATTACAATCTCAATATTACAATATCTTTGGAGTTCACATCATGAGCTCACCTTAAAGCAAGGTCAATTTGATATTAAACAATAAAAAATTTTCTTTGGGTGGGATCACTTTTGCATTCTACTCACTTTTTAAAAAAAAAATGTTATTTATTTGAGAAAGAGAGAAAGCAAGCAAGAAGGGACAGCAGCAGACAGAGGGAGAAGCAGACTCCCCACTGAGCAAGGGGCCCGATATGGGACTTGATCCTCGGATGCTGAGATCATGACCTGAGCCGAAGGAAGACGCCTAACCCACGGAACCACCCAGATGCCATTGCTCAATTTTACTCTTATCTTTTAGTGGAACAGTGATGTTCTAGCTAGTACAGTGATTTCTTTTTATTTTGCTTAATAACGGGCAGGACTGTTTTTAATAAAAATGTCCATATCGGTCTCTCAATATTAAGAAAACAGCTATTCCGGGGCACCTGATTGGCTTAGTGGGTTAAAGCCTCTGCCTTCGGCTCAGGTCATGATCCCAGGGTCCTGGGATCAAGCCCCGCATTGGGCTCTCTGCTCAGCAGGGAGCCTGCTTCCCTTCCCTCTCTCTGCCTGCCTCTCTGCCTACTTGCAATCTGTCAAATAAATAAATAAAATCTTTCTAAAAAAAATAAATAAATAAAAATGTTTAAAAAAAAGATTTTATTTATTTACTTGACAGAGAGAGACAGCGAGAGAGGAACACAGGCAAGGGGAGTGGGAGAGGGAGAAGCAGGCTTCCCGCTGAGCAGGGAGCCTGATGCGGGGCTCGATTCTAGGACCCTGGGATCATGACCTGAGTCGAAGACAGACGCGTAACGACAGCCACCCATGCGCCCCTTCACAGTTTATTTTAAAACATTTGTCTTGTTTGTTTTATTGACAGGTGTTAACACTGTTTAGAGCTCCATGGCCAAACCTGGAGGCCGTGAGGCACAGGCGGCTGCCGGGCAGAAGCTAAGTGACCAGGCTAAGATGTGATGGCCACCAAGTATGTAGGAACGTCCTCTGAGAATCCAGGGCTCCTCTTGGTAAGCAACGATTCAGTGCCACTCGTGCAGAGAACCGAGCACTCTCTCTGGAGAAGCCTGGGTGCAGAGGTAAAAGGAGGGATGGGAACAATTGGTTTCCAAGGCTCCTTCATAACCGTAACTTAGAAGCTTCTACTGTAAAAATTTAAAGACCTCCACTGCTGTCACTTTGTGTACCTAGGAAGCATAGCTACGTGTTTACTCTGTTATTTTAGCAATGCCGTCGTTTTATAAACTTGAGAAGCCCCTTGAAAAGCTCGTACTGTATTTCTTCTCACCCTTACTGAGCTAAGCCTCGGGTAGCCCTAGCAACAAACGCACACACGGGGGCCTGGGGGGAGGGGGCAAAGGTGAGCATCTTCAGAGGCACTTTCTCCTGTAAAGTCATGTAGAAACCCCTGCAGTGTGATGCCTGAGTGGCTCAGTTGGTTAAGCAACTGCCTTTGGCTCAGGTCATTATCCTGGAGTCTTGAGATCCAGCCCTGCATTGGGCTTCCTGCTCAGCAGGGAGTCTGCTTCTCCCTCTACCTGCTGCTCCTCCTGTATGTGCGCATGTGCACTCTCTCTCTCGTTCTATCTCAAATAAATAAAATCTTTTTAAGAAATAAAAGCAAAAATACTTTAAAAAAAAAGAAAGAAATCACCAGAGAATATCCTTGTAATCCAGAAATATTTCTCAGATCTCCAAAGGAATATGAATGGCTACTTAAAAAAAAAAAAAAAAAAAGACAAGAGCAGGCTCACTTAAAAAAAAGGTATTAAACAGGAAATTGAATGAGCTCTAAGCAGACTGTCCATCGGTGAGACAGGGAGGCCAGGAGTTGAAGTTTATGACTTGCTCACTTATTTGAACCAAATGCTCAGGAATAACAGAATTGCTGATGATCATTTGATTCTATGTGTTTTACAGCATATACTAAAGCAACAGAGTACACATGCTCTTTTTACAAACCCCATTACCAAACATGCTCCCAAGTCGACCCAGAGAAGTAGCTCCGTGCTAGACTGGGGGGGCGGGGCTCCACCCCCGGGGGTGCTTTACCTTGATCCAAGTCATCATCGATCTCCTGGAACCTCACTCTTCGTTTTGATGGTTTCTGCTGCATCTGGGCAGGATGGTCTCCTACACCCTCATTCCTCTTCTTTAAGATAGAGACCAGTCCTTCCGCAGGGACTACCTGTCGGAGATGGTTCACAGGAACAGTAAAGAGGCCGATTCTACTCAACAGGCACTGGCATTTCTATTACAGGTTTACCCAACTCCTACAGAAAAAACCCCCATCACAATTAATTATCAGAATCGTTACAACAGAGTAATACTTTGACTTTATGGAGATGACCGCCAAATAACACAGATCTGAAACTCGAGCGGCTGTGCCCCGGCCCAGAGCCGGCTCCAGGGTCCGCAGTCTGATGCAGCGCGCAGGGACCGGAAACACGGTTCCCCGTTCCCACCCGGCTCTCGGTTCCACGTCCCCCGAGGGCCCCGGTAAAATGGTCACTCACGGCCCCACTCTGCTTAATCATGACGGCTGGTGTTTGCCGTATACCAGACGCTGATGCCCGCCACTTCTTCTTCCATTCACCAGCAATTTTTAAGAAACGAACATGTGAGATGTGAAATATACTTGATGCCATGAACTCAAGTACCCGAGATGGAGGGTCGCGTGTTACCGACTGAGCCAGCCAGGCGCCCCCAATGCCAACTCTTAACATCAAAACGGGTGGCAAGCTCAGGTCCTCTGAGACACTATGTATTTATGAAATTAGGCTCTACTGCTCAAAGTATTTTAAGGACTTCTCTTCTGGAATATCTCAGAGCCAGTTTCCTAGGGATATGTTGCTTTGTAATTCCCAGAGGTTGACAGACTATGGGCAGTAGGCCAAGGGCCCCTTGCCTACTTTTTGTAAATAACATTTAATTGGAACACAGCCAAGCCCATTCATCTACACACCCTGTGGGGCTGCTACAACAGCAGAAATGAGGAGCTCCAACAGACCCTAAAGCCTAAAATGTGTACTACTTGGCCCTTTGGAGAAAGAGCTGCCTAAAATCTCCTGTCCCCCACCTCTACCCCTTTCTATGCTGCCTCCGCCCCACACTTTCTTTAGGAACAAAGACAAAAACAAAAACCCTTGCCATTTAGGAGTTCAGAGACTCCACGGTGTAGGGAGAAGGGGATCAGCTGATGGAGCCACGCAGGAAGCAAAGTCCCCCCCTCCCCCACAACAAGCAGCAGGTTGATTCGAAGAAGTTAACCTGTGAGTTGGTCTGATGGCTAAGCTGCAGGTGATGACACAGGTGGGCATTGTGGGCCCAACATGCAGATGTCAGCGACTTGCTGGGAGCAGGTCACTGGAAGCTGAGGGCTCTGCTTGTGATGCCATCTGTCTGATCGATGGCATAAAATACTTAATGCGATTTCCAGCTCCAGCCAGCCATTGCTGATAATGTGCTATGCATAAATATTACTGATCCTGTTCATTCTTTTTATAACTCAAGGCTTTTAGGGCCAAATGACTCAATATAATCTTCTACTGGGCTTCCCTGAACATGGGTCTATAGAAACCATTATCTTAAAAAAAAAAAAAATCAATGTTAGCAATTTATTCTTTTTATAGGAAATGTGTATTTCAGATGATGTCCTTCTTTTGAGAAAACTAAAGCACTTTAGTGACATTAAAATGGAAAGTACAAATATGCAAAGGAACAGACTTTCAAATGTTTCTTTAGAAAGCGACAACATCAAACACCCCCTTTATCCAACATTAAAGAGCCCCTTTCTGCAGCAGCGAACGACTTCATGCACACCACACTGAAACGGAGAGGAAAAGAGTCCTAAGAAATCTCTGAAGAGCAAGAGATGGAAACTGGAAATGACTTCTAATGGCTATATTACTACCAATGATGTATCACTGATATTCTTTTTATTTTTTGTAAATGTAGGAAAAAAGGGGGGGTGAATTTTCATAGCCTCTCTATTTTCATGATCTATTTTCTCCATAAAATAAAGTCATACATTTACTTACAGTGAATTCACCTAACCATAAGTGTTTTCAAGTTGCTTTAAATACTAAGAAAAAAAATCCTATTAATAATTGGCAGTGGGGGAGAAGTGTGTGGATGAGCCCCAGAGTGGCATTACTGTTACCTTTACACCTCTGGAATATGACACTACACCAAAAACTAATGATGTACTGTATGGTGACTAACAACATGAAAAAAAAGACAGTGAATGTGAACAAAGGTATGTTGAAGGACTGAACGAACCTCTGAAGTCATCTGGAAAAACACTGATGTGCTCCCAAGACCCAGCCACCAGTCTTGGTGCACCAGCTGGTAGGTCCCTACCCTAGTCCCTGTTGGCCCCATCTGGGGCATCTGGCTCTGGAAGTCACGCAGTTAAGGACTATAAGCCTTCCCAAGTGGCCCCACCTTATTTACTGTGGGAGGCAATGAACTGTGACAAGTTTTTGAAAGAGGGGAGAAATTACAGTTGTGTGAGATGGGTCAACATTCTGTTTTGACCCCGCCCCCCCACCTAAGCCTTAATTCTTGGCTAGAAATCTAACCACACCTTATACTTTCTTTTTCTTTTCCTCTCCCACCAAAAATCGCTTGTTTCAGCAGATGCACCCCAGTATGAAGTGAGGGCATGTGCTCTTTTCTCTCCTTTGAGTCGGGTTCAGGGACCTCCTCTGGGGAGCTTTCCTTTCTCGTGGCCCTGAATTCCTAGGCTACAGACATGGAACAAGGGATGGTGGGTCCAAGTTTAGGCCCAGGAGATGAATGCCAAGGGGGAAACTCTTAGACTACAATAGGTGGGTGTGGTCCTTTAAGTTTTGGCAAGAGTTTTGGGCAGGAGGGCACCCGGTGGCTCAGTCAGTGAAGCGTCTGCCTTCGGATCAGGTCATGAGTTCTGGGATCGAGCCCTGCATCGGGCTCCCTGCTCAGTGGGGAGTCTGTTTCTCCCTCTGTGCCTCACACTGCTTGTGTTCTCTCGCTCAAATAAATAAATAAAATCTTTTAAAAAAAAGAGAGAGAAAGTAAAAAAAAGGTTTTTGGGCAGGGGTCTTAGAACCTACCCCTACCACAGAAATTCCACCTACCACACCAAGGCAGTCAAACATAAAGTTTAAGAAACAACTTTGGCAGAGTTTTCCTTGATTCTATGGTAGAAAGGCAAGTAAGCCAAAGCAAGGTCAGGGTCTTAGTTGAAGGTCTTATGCAAAAGACTGCCAAGTGTTTCTAAGTAGGTAGAGAAGATGATTTAGGACACACCAGAAGCGTGTCTTCTCCAAACGACCTCCTCACAAAGTTTCAATGTCCCCCCCCCTTTTTTTTTACCACAATGTCAGCATTAAAACGTAAATTTTTAAATCTCAAAACAATAAATCTTTTAAAAACCAAATTTAGCTGTCCACTTCAATTACCAAGTTTCTTTCCTATCTAAACAAAATATAACAGCCCTTCCACTGAGAACAACAACAAAAAAAAGTCTAAGCTGTAATTAATGTAATTGTTGCTGGTGGTACTCCATGAATAAGTGAAGAATTAAAAACAAAAGCAAAACAAAACATCCATCTGGCCTAGTCCCGTACATTTGCAAATAAATAGTTCTACTGTGCGGCCCCTCAAATGTCAATGATCGTCTTAAATAGCATTTTAAGAATTAACTGATCATAAAAAACAAAAATTATGTTGTAACTCCACTGGCACACAGTAAACCTTCTGTGACAAGGAAAATACTGAGAGGGCCTCGCTGTTAGAGCTGCCTGCACCCAAAATTAAAGGAGAAAGCAGACACCACATAAGATTCCTCTAATGACAGAGACTCGCTCAATCCAGAATTTCGAGGCTGGTGAATTTTGGACAGGAACACATGCTTTTTTGTTGTAATGTATTGGATGCTCTTATTAATGGGTTGTAATACTGTTTCTGAGAACTGTCTTGTGTTTCCAGCACTTGGAAGATGCCTTGAATATGTGAATTATAATGTTAAGTGACAGGATTTTGTGTTTTGACTCATCATTTCTCTGTTCTGCTTTTTTCCCACCTCCCCCAATCAAAAAATACTTTAAATTGTCTATTTTAATGCTTGGAAAGCTGTAGTAAACTTAGTCTCCCTGAATTGATAACAGATGATATACTTGAGGTCAGTTTATTGTTTGCCAAGACATTATTTGGGTCTTCAATTTCAAATGATAGAAATATGTTCCACGGGGACGCCTGGGTGGCTCAGTTGGTTAAGCAGCTGCCTTCGGCTCAGGTCATGATCCCAGTGTCCTGGGATCGAGTCCCACATCGGGCTCCTTGCTCAGCAGGGAGCCTGCTTCTCCCTCTGCCTCTGCCTGCCATTCTTGCTCTGTCTGCCTGTGCTTGCTCTCTCTCCCTCTCTCTCTCTCTCTCTGACAAATAAATAAATAAAATCTTTAAAAAAAAAAAATAAAAAAAAAAATAAAAAAGAAATATGTTCCACAGAAATGTTTAAAATGTAAATTATTTTAATTAGCTGGGAAAGGGTCATTCTATTAAATATTTGAATTAATATCAAAGTGAGATATTTAGTAAGATAAAGGAAACCACCTTTGTAGTCTGTCAGTTTCTCTTATAAAAAAAAAAAGTTTCTGACCACCTTGAGAATTAACATTCACAAATCACACTCGTATATTCTAAGTAGCTTACACGCTGGTGAGTTCACTCTAGAAAAATATGTCAAATTTACCGCCACTGTTCACTGAAGGAATGTGATGGTCCCTGCCAGCGCCTTTAGGTTTGGGCTCCATCATAAGACCTGTAATTTGGCCAGTCGGTACACACTTACACAACATGCCACACGTGATCTTCACAACTCTATCACTCAGGCATAATTAGTCCCATATTACAGAACAAGCCAAGCTCAGACACCTCATATAACTTGCTTATTACATTTGTCACACCAACTACCATCAGAGTTTGATACAAGCTTGTTAAACCTCTTGCCCTTTTCTTTATGGGAAGAGATCTTATTTTCTGTGACTATTAAAATTTTGCTTGGTGTCCTCTGTTAATGTTACAATTAAAGTGAGATAAACAGAATTTTCAAATAAGCCTAAGTGGTTTCTTTTGTCTTTCTGAAGTACTTTGTACCTCTAGCAACAAATCCTTACCTTATACACCATTAGCTAATGGCTAAATCCATTGATCTAGCAACGTGGGGGAGGAGATGGAGAGATGAAAGATCTTTTGTGTCATTCAATTAATCTGCAAGTAGATTAATGCCATGGCTCCTAAAACAGCAAATTAGTATTATAAGTGACAGCTGGAGCAAGAGGAGGCGTCTACGGGGAGGAAAGCCATCTTTCGGAAAAAACATGGTGGGGACCTGTGACCCCACAGTCATGCACCTTACAACACTGCAGGTCAGACAGAGCAAGAAGGCAGGAAAAACCAATAGTATCAAAGTCTGTCAATGCGAAAGTTGTTTTTTTTTTTTAAGATTTTATTTATTTATTTGACAGAGACATAGAGCACAAGTAGGCAGAGCAGCAGGCAGAGGGAGAGGGAGAGGGAGAAGCAGGCTCTCCATTGAGCAGGGAGCCCTATGTGGGACTCCATCCCAGGATCATGGGATCCTGACTTGAGCCGAAGGCAGCTGCTTAACCGACTGAGCCACCCAGGCGCCCCCAGTGTGGAAGTTTTAAAAGATGAGTTTAAAGAGGAAGAAGTTGTTTTTAAAAAAATAAAGAGTTTTATCATGTCTCTATTGTTTCCAGATTAGGCACTACCTCATGTTTTTTTGTAATTTGCTTAACAGAATTATTTCATAAGTACAAAACAGGAAAAGAAATAAGAATGTCAAGAACCACTCCACTTTTTAACCCCCAGTAAACTGTTTAAATAGGGAGACTCCAGAACAAACACTTGGTTTTCCTGCCCACATCCACTGCTAAGACCTGAACCCCACCCTCGCTGCTTCTCACCTCCACTGTGGAAATAACCTGATGGGTCTCCTTGCTTTGGCCCCGTCTCCATACCTTCTAGTCTCCACAGAGCAGCAGGAGGTCAGGTCACACCTCCTGTTCTAAACCACGGCTTTCCACCATGATTGAATGTGATTTTGGTTCCTTACTCTGGTCTGGAGGCCTTACAGGCACCGGCTTCACACTCCCTGTCTTCCTGAACTCTCTGCTCTTCTTCTCCTGTTCACTGTGCCCCAGCTGTGCTGGCTCTCCCAGTGCCTTCCCTCCCCCTGGATTTAAAAAAGAGCCCATTCCTCCACCCTGCCCATCAGCTCCATCTCTCTCGATCCCTCACCCTGCTGAGACTGGCACAGCACTTATACTAATATCTGAACCTACATTGTTGATTATTTTATTTTTTCAAGTAGGCTCCATGCCTCATGTGGAGCCCAATGTGGGGCTTGAACTCACAACCCTGAAATCAAGACCAGAGCTGAGATTGAGTCGGACTCAACAACTGAGCCACCCAGGAGCCCCTACATGGTTTATTTTATGTGACCTTATTTATCATGGGTCTCTCCCTCTAGAGAGTAAGCTTCACAAGAGGCTGACCTGAGTTCGCTGGTGTGTCCTCAGTTTCTAGAATACAGTAGGTGCTCAACAAATATGCCAAAGAGAAAATGAATACACAGACAACCAGTGTACATATAGACAGCACCTAGCTTACACTTATTTAGATAACATAGATTTCCCCCTTAACATAATCGAAACTAAATAGGTCTTCAAAGGTTATTCATTTTTCTGAGTACACTAGGTTTAAAAGCAAAACCAAAGCCTTACTCTGTCTAGGTTCTGTTATTGACAATAACGTGTTGGCTTTGTAGAGGACACTTTCCAGGAAGCCTCTTTAGGACTGGAAGATTGCATTTCCTCCACTTGCCCTGCTCCCCTGCACAGAAGACCACAGTCACTGTTTCTAAAACCCTCCTTTGTGCAGGATCCATAGACCAGGTACCTACAGGATTTCCTAAACTGCTGCTGAGCCCTGGCTGCCATCTTAACTCCGTGTGGAATCCCACAGTGGCTCGTCTTCACGTAACTTCCCCATCCTGGCAATCTAGCCCAGAGACAGAGCTGGAGACTGCACAGAGAGCAGAGAGGGACACAGCTTCTCTGATGATAAATCCAACAGCAACTCTGGGTTGTCAGCATTCTCCCCATCAGAAAGTTTAAGGTTTTGTTTCTTGGGACACAGGGAGATCTGAAGATACCTAAGTAAATGGGGCTGATACAGACAGAGCCAGGAACATGTCCTGCCCTCTTTCAGATTAAAAACGTTTTAGAGCACCAAGCTTTGGGGAAGCTTGGAGATTTGGAGATTTGGAGAAGCAAACTGGCTTCTTTCCCAACTACCAAATCCCTGCAAATAGATTACACGTGTACATATTAACGAAGAAAAATGAGTGGCTTATCTCCATGTGACGTATTATGCTCCTAAAATGTGCTCACAAAGGGGACCTTTTGAATTGTATACTATGATTATTTTCAGTGTGAAAAGACAGATTAATTTTCAAAAAATTTACCCAATACTCAATGTCACTCATTTAGAAAACTAAATAACTCCCCAACCCCCACTCCCTCATGGAACAATCTACTACAAGTGGAGTGGACTTTTATTAGCAGTATGCGATTGGATCAGGGCGCCACCTTGAATTTGAAGAAAATACTTCTCGTCTCAGGTTTGATGCTAGGAATAGCTGAAGAGTTTTGTAACTTTTGTTTTCTAAGATCTTATTTATTTATTTGACAGAGAGTGAGCACGTGCAGAAGTGGGGGGAGGGGCAGAGGGAGAGCGACAAGCAGACCCTGCACTGTGTGTGGAGCCTGTGGTGGGGCTTGATCCCACAACCCTGAGCCCATGTCCAGAGTCGGAAGCTCAACCAACTGAGCTTCCCAGGCGCCTTGGAATAGCTGAAGGGTTTTAAGAGAAGCTATCACAGCCCTCCCAGTTTCCAGTACCAAGCAAGTCAATGAATTTTGGCATTACCAGGCTCCTTGGGTAAGGGGAGTTTGAATTCCAACATTAAAATAATAATGTCAGAATATTATGGGCATTGCAATAAAATTTCATCTTTTCCCCAAAACCAGGATAGTTAAATTCACGCAACAGAGAACACCTGGAGTTGGACACCTGTTGGAAATGCAGGCTTTACACATGGAATGTCCCTGTCTGAATTTTTAGTCACTGCATCTGCGATGTCATGGTACACACAGAAGTTATGTAAAAATACTGAGAAGGGAACAAAAGAGTGAATCTCCCTACTTTGCTGATGCTGCACACGTAATAAACTTTTAAAAAAGATTTTATTTATTTATTTGACAGAGAGAGAATGAGCACAAGCAGGGGGGATGGGAGAGGGAGAAGCAGGCTTCCTGCTGAGCAGGGAGCCTAATGTGGGGCTCGATCCCAGAACCCTGGGATCTTGACCTGAGCTGAAGGCAGACACTTAACCAACTGAGCCACCCAGGCACCCTGTGATAAACTTCTTATATTAAAAACCTATGAGCTTAAATGTTTCTAATGCTTTTTAAAAACAGTGCTTGTTCTACTTCTGGTGAGAGCATGTCCTGCTCATTTTTACGTAAGAAAGAATATCAGGGCTCCAGACACTAAGCTATCATTTTACTTGGCAAAGTTATTCTGGATTTAAAAATGCTTCTCAAATCCAGAAAAGTTTCATTTACACATCTCTCTGCATCACTGAGTTAAATTAGTGTAGATGGTTTTAGTTCTCTCTGAGATGGTGCACGAACTGTTCCATCTGATGGGATGAACCTGGTTGTTTAAAGGACACTGGCCTGGCGGTTGTTGTCAAGGCCCAGGAGCGCAGCAGCCGGAGCCAAGGAATGCCCAAGAGGCAGGAGAATGAGGGCAGAGAGACCGGTAGAAAGGGAAAACCTGTCAGTGAAAGAACATTCCACCAAAAGCACAGAGGTCGGAAGAGTGGGGAGCACTGACGAAGGCGGTGAGGGGCAGAGTCACTCACAGGAAGGGCAGGGTGGGAAGAGACCAGAGGGCTGCCTAGGACGGGACAGCCATGTGGACGTTATGCTGTGTATCCCCTACTCACTCAAGTACGAAGCATGAAAAATATTCTAAAAACAATTTTAGTAAAATTACCCAAGTGAGCCCCCAAGAGATGAAATCAGAAGTTCATCTCATTCCTCACTGAATCCTCCGCACCTGACCGGAGATGGCCTTAGGAGAATTCTGCTGAGAGCATGTAACCCGGTTTGGATTAAAAAGGAGTCTGTGGGGCGCGTCGGGGGCTCAGTGGGTTCAGTGTCTGCCTTTGGATCTGGTCATGATCCCAGGGTCCTGGGATCGAGTCCTGCATTGGGCTCCCTGCTCAGCAGGCGCCTGCTTCTCCTTCTCCCTCTGCTGTTCCTCCTGCTTATGCTCTCTCACTCTCTCTCTGTCATATAAAAAAAAAAAAGAAGAAGTTTGCACTTACAAGCAAACCTACTATCACCTGGACATTTTACTTAGCTCAAAACTCTACTCTTACAGTATTAAGGAAATTAGTTTTGTTCGTAGTGGATCTTTTGAGGTTCTTAAAACAGCACAAATTAAAAGATAATAGAATTTTAGGAAAGGGAACCATCACGCATAAGAAATAACTTCAGTTATTGAATAACTTTGAATACTGTTCAAAGTTGAATATTGAAAATATTGAATAACTTTGAATAACTTCACAGTTATTCAGAGACACTTTAAAATGTAAACAGTTTCGGGGCGCCTGGGTGGCTCAGTGGGTTAAGCCTCTGTCTTAGGCTCAGGTCATGATCTCAGGGTCCTGGGATAGAGCTCTCTGCTCGGCAGGGAGCCTGCTTCCCCCTCTCTCTCTGCCTGCCTCTCTGCCTACTTGTGATCTCTGTCTGTCAAATAAATAAATAAAATCTTTAAAATGTAAATAGTTTCCACTGCCTGCTAGGTGTTATCTAGTAGGAAACACTGATGTTATGAGTTTGAGGAAGGAATGCTCCACTTGGTTCTAATACAAGTGAGTTCAACAGCACCCCACCCCCCGCCCCCGCACACCCCTCCAAAACAAGTGTTCTGCAAAGTAGGGAGGTGCAACAGGGGAGCTCTGACCCTTTTTCATCGTTTATACCTAAAAAGGTAAAACTAGACCTGTCTGTTCCCCAGAGGGTCAACTTAATTACTGGCTTGAAAAGCAGAGGTCAGAGAAGGGTGATCTTTTGGTATTAGAGCTAGATTTGAATACAGATGTAACTTCTGTTTTGATAGTTCCCTGTATCAGAGGCCTGATGAAGATAGACAAGGGAAGAATACTGGGTCCAGTGCTTTATTAATGGCTCTGTTTATTTTTTTTTGTAATGAAAACACTATTTATTTATTTATGATTTTATTTGTTTGAGAAAGAGCATGAGTGGGAGGGGAGAGGGAGAGGGAGAAGCAGGCTCCCCACTGAGCAGGGAGCCTGATGTGAAACTCGATCCCAGGACCCTGGGATCATGACCTGAGCCAAAGGCAGACACTTACCCGATGGAGCCACTCAGGCGCCCCAATACTTATTTTTTTAAAGATTTTTTAATCTAAATAATAGAAAAATTAATAATTAATAGTAGAAAGAACAAAAAGATTTTTTAATTTAAGTAATCTCTACACCAAAGGTGGGGCTCGAACTCACAACCCCAAGATCAAGAGTTGCATGCTCTACCAACAGAGCCAGCCAGGCTCCCCTGTACTTAATTTTTTTTTTTAACTTTAAGAAGAAATTGTGGTAAGATATGTCTAACATAGAATTGCAATTTTAACAAGTGAGTGGCATTAATTACATTCACAAATGTTGTGCTACCACTACCAGGAGCAACTTTTAAAATTTTCATCTGCCCAGGGGCACCTGGGTGGCTCAGTGGGTTAAAGCCTCTGCCTTCGGCTCCGGTCATGATCTCAGGGTCCTGGGATCGGGCCCCGCATCGGGCTTCCTGCTCGGTGGGGAGCCTGCTTCCTCTTCTCTCTCTGCCTGCCTCTCTGCCTACTTGTGATCTCTGTCTGTCAAATAAATAAATAAAATCTTAAAAAAAATTTTTTTTCATCTGCCCAAACAGAACCTCTGCACTCATTAAGCACTATGAAATGATTTCAAGAGGAAATTAGGAAGAAAAAAAAAAAAAAACCATAGTTCATAGAAGGCTGACTTGTAAGTGGTAATAAAAATCTGGTTAAAATAAACAAATGAATGAATACTGGATCTAGCGCTTTACTATTCTATCCAACCTTGGTCAAGAAAAAATGAAAACTAGTTTCTGGGGAGCTGACCAGAGGAGACAATGCAGGGAGCCAGTGACTTCACAGCCCCTGACCCGCACAAGCTCCCATGGGGCTCTACCTTCCCGGGAACTCTGGTGCCCACTTTAGCTCTGCTGCTTTTCCAGTTTCTACTTGAAGTTTACGTTTCCCTCCCCAAGTGATGATGCAGAATTAGAAAGCAATGGCTATCAATGGGACTTAAAAGCTTACTTGGAAAAAACTGTAAGATGAAAAACAGGAAGAGTAGCTAGTGTCCTAATTTTCAAGGGAGGAAACAGCAACATGGAGAGGTTAGTAGGAACTCTGTAGGGCTGCTAGCTGCTGGGTCTGTATGTGACCTCAGACAAAGACCTCTCTTTCCATTGTACGAGGCCAGCTTCTCAAGGGGCTACAGTTTGTATATGGCTTTTTTTCCCCCCCTTAACTTTTTTTAAAAGATTTTTGTTTATTTATTTGAGAGAAAGAGAGAGAGAGAGAGCACAAGCAGAGGGAGTGGCAGAGGGAGAGGGAGAAGCAGGCTCCCTGTTCAGGACTTGATCCCAAGACCCCGGGATCATGACCCGAGCTGAAGGCAGACACTCAACTGATGGAGCCACCCAGGCACCCCCTTTTTTCCCCTTAACTTTAAAAAACTGTATTATCAAAAAAAGGAGAATAGTCACCTTGATCCTGTCTACCATTTTTTGTTTGTTTTCTTTTGACCAGCTTCATTACTGTTTGGAGAAACTTTGGATTATGTATAATATTTTACTTAGTCAAGCAGTAAGTATGAAGTCTGTTCAAACCTACAGCTTATAAATTCATAGTACAAGAAAGAGAAAACTCACAATGTACAACTTAATGACTTAAAAATCCACCCAGGAGAGCCTGGGTGGCTTAGTGGGTTAAAGCCTCTGCCTTCGACTCAGGTCGTGATCCCAGGGTCCTGGGATCGAGCCCCACATCGGACTCCGCTCAGAGGGGAGCCTGCTTCCTCCACTCTCTCTGTCTGCCTCTCTGACTACTTGTGATCTCTGTTTGTCAAATAAATAAATAAAATCTTTAAAAAAAAATCCACCCAATATCTCCTTGTCTTACAGTATTTTAAAACGTTTCCTTTGTTCTGTTGTACTGTTTTAAAGAATTAAAAAATATATCAATAATCATAAGAGTATGTATTATGAGGGGGGAAAAAATGAGATTTCCTTACAAGAATGTAACTAATCTTGTCTTGATCATAATTTCCAGAACTGTCAAATAAGTCACAGCCGTATAAAAAACCATGTTCATAACACTTACCGTCCCCGGAGGCATGCAAAGTTCTTGAAGTATAAACATCATGATCAAATTCATCTTATTCAATCCATATAAAAAAACAAAACTACTAATTATTAAAAGTTTACATTAAGTAGATTTCCCCTCATGCTGGAAACAGGGAACATTTACAAAAACGAGGCACTACTTAGAGAGGTGCTCGCAAAATTTCATTGTACTTTTAATCGTCCTTCTGTTAAATCCCATACGTACCTCTGCAATCTCTATCCTTTTGGCGAGATCATCAAGGGAAAGACTGCTCTCGTCCGAAGGCAGATCCTCCTGCAGACTGTAGGAGGCTTCGTCAGGAGAAAGATCTGGAAGGAGGTCCAAGTCTTCCTCCTGGTTGTCTTCACATGACAGGGAGTCTTCAGCATCTTTTAAGCATCCTTCTAACAGGCTGTTCAAATAGTCTTCTGTCTCTTTATTGACTCGCTCGTCCTCACCCCCCCTCTCCTCGGGGGCCATACACACCTCCAGACCCCCTGCACTTAAGTCGGATTCTTGATTACTCTCTCCCAGCGCTCTCTCAGCGCGCTCTGCGTCCCGAGGCCCCCGCAGTGATTTTCCATCCCTGTCTGTGAGATCAAGTTGCTGCAGCTCATTGAATTCACTGTTCTCAAGTCGGCCCGGAGGCAACGCCTCCGAAGCATCCTTCAGCGGCAAGCGGAGTCCCTTTCTCTGAGCCTGGGAATACTGTCCCTCGGGGGCGGGCACAGGGGCTAAGAGGGCAGAGCCGGCTGAGATCAAGGGCTCGAGCATGGACTCGCCTGGGAGCGACGAGGTGGGGGCTGCGGCGGGGCCTCCTAGTGAGGCCACATCTCGGCCCGCCTGTGTCTGAGGCAGCTGCCGGCGGCTGTCATCCTCCCAGGCGTCCCCAGACCGGCTCCCCGCCGAGTCCCGGGGCTGGGCGTGGAGCTCCCGCGTGGCCTCGGCGCTGCAGACCGGCTCCTCCGTGTGGCCCATCCCTGCAGTTACCAGCAGGCTCGGGGGCTCGGCCTGCCTGTCCATCGGGTGACAGCAGGGGTTGCTCTCCTGGGTTCCCTCTGGATGCTGTCTTTCTTCCCTTGGCTCTGGGCCAAGACAACTTTCATTCTCTGAAGACGAAGGAAAACAAGTTGTTGTAAGGTTCAAGACAACACTTGTCACGGGGGTGGGGGGGGTGGGGGGGAGGACATGAGTGAATTAATACGTGTGACACAACAAAATTCGAGACCTCTCCAGTGGAGATGGCATCTGCTTGGATTAATGGTGTCTTCAGAGAGAGGAAATACTCTGTTCAGTCAATAACCCTTTACCTTTAGAAATTAACAGAGATTGTTCGGACCATGTTAAGAATATGAATATGTAATTTAGTCTTCGTTGTCATTGAAAGTCATTTTTTTAAAGGCTGGGGGATATTTTTCTGAACTTTATTGGCTTTCTGTATTTCTTTTTGTATTTACCCTCCACTGAAAACCAGATTTATACTGTTATTTTTATGGATTTTTCAGTTTTCAAGACTACCTACTGTGGACAAAGAGGATTCCTTCTCTCAGTTCTTTCTATTCCTTTCCTCCAATGATATATTATTTCCCCTCCTCGAGTTTCCCACTACAGTTCACACAATTCTGGGGCAAATCAATATTCACGTTTACCCTGCTATGGCTTTGTAACTATTATTCACAACTGACCTACACTGTGTAAGAGGATACATTTTCCTTTCTCATTTCCACTTTATTTTGTGTGCTATTGATGGCTGCCTCATTCCTTCATTTAAAAAAAAAAAATCCTTGCCAGGGCACCTGAGTGACTCTAGTCAGTTAAGCGTCTGACATCAGCTCAGGTCATGATCTCAGGGTCCTGGAATCGAGCCCTACATCCTCCCTGCTGAGCAGGGAGCCCGCTTCTCCCTCTGCCTCGGCCCTTCCCCCAGGTCATGCTCTCTCTCATTCTCTAATAAATGTTTAAAAGAAAAAAAAAATCCCTGCCTATGTATTTTCAAACTCTGACAGATTTACAACTATAGCATATGTCCCAACAGATAATCTACCAGTTTTAAAATGTATCCTTCTGGGGCGCCTGGGTGGCTCAGTGGGTTAAAGCCTCTGCCTTCGGCTCAGTTCAGGATCCCAGGATCCTGGGATCGAGCCCCGCATCGGGCTCTCTGCTCAGCAGGGAGCCTGCTTCCCCTTCTCTCTCTGCCTGCCTCTCTGCCTATTTGTGATCTCTTCTGTCAAATAAATAAATAAATAAAATATTTAAAAAACAAAAAAACAAAAAAAAGATGTATCCTTCTTGGGGCACCTGGCTGGCTCAGTCAGCAGAGCATGTGACTCTTGATTTCAGAGTTTTGAGTTTGAGCCCCCTGTTAGGTATAGAGATTACTTTAGAAAACAAACAAACAAACAAATCTTGAAAAACACAAACAACAATATCCCCTCAGCGGAGCTGCTCTCTCGGCGGGCTACACAGACCCTGTCCCGGCATTCCCTTCCTGTGATCCCTGCAATTCCCTCTCGTTCTGTGTTGGGAACATTGCTTCTGAATCCCAGGTCTTTCTCATTGTTTATTCTCTCTCGGATTTTTTTTAAGGTACATGGAAGGCAAACTTCGGATTGTTCAGATCTGAGTCTTTTCCTTCCTGCCTGACTAAAACTTTGGTTGGGTTGTTTTCTACGATGGAGGTAACTTCCTCTCACAGCCTGAAAGGCACTGCTGTACCGTGTCCTGCTTCCCTTAGGGCTGTAGAGTCTCTCAATCAATCCGAATACCAACCCCCATCACCTACATTTGCTTCCTAGAAGATATGGATTCTTTTCTTTATATCTGATGTCCTGAAGCTTTGTGAAGTTCTTCATTCTTCGTGTTGGGTACTTGGTGGGACTTTCAACCTGGAAACTCATGACCGTCAATTCTTGGAATTTGTAAATATTATTTCCCCTACTCATTTGTCCCTGTTGCTTTCTGTTCCATTCCTTCAGAATGCCTGTCTTCTGATTTGGGCCTCATAGACTGATGGTCTCTATGTTTTCTGCCACACTGTTCCTCTCCTAGCCTTTGGATTAACTTCCTGGGACACTGCCTCAATTTTATCCTTCGACTCTTCTAATTAATTTTTTTTTAAAGATTTTATTTGTTTATTTGAGAGAGAAATCAAAAGTAGATAAGAGTCAGGTGGGGGGGGGAGCTGGCTTCCCGCTGAGCATAGAGCCTGATGTGGGGCTCGATCCCAGGACCCTGAGATCATGACCTGAGCCGAAGGCAGAGGCTTAACCCACTGAACCACCCAGGTGCCCCTCTAATTAAGTTTTTAGTTTTATTTTTAGAGAGAGAGAGAGAACTCGAGTGAGGAGTGGAGGGGTAAGAGGGGGAGAGAGAGCGAATCTTAAGCAGGTTTCATGCTCAGCACGGAGCCTGACTTGGGACTCCATCTCATGATCCTGAGATTATTACCTGATCAGAAATCAAGAGCCAGAGGCTCAGCTGACTAAGCCACTCAAGCACCCCATAATTAATTTTTTATTGTGAACATCACACCTTTTATCTTCTAAGAATATTTTCTTTCTCTGAATGTTTTTCTTTTTTTAAATTTATTTATTCATTTGAGAGAGATACAGAGACAGACACAGAGAGAGCACAAACAGGGGGAGAGGGAGAAGCAGACTCCCTGTGAGCTGGGAGCCCAATGTGGGGCTCAATCCCAGGACCTGGAGATCAAGACCTAAGGAAAAGTCAGACACTTAACCATCTGAGCCACCTAGGCGCCCCTGTTTTCCTTTTCTTATTGTAAGAAAATAAGAAAAAAATAAGTTCCTTATTCTTTTCTTTTCTAAGATTTATTTGAGAGAGAAGGAGAGCAGAAAGAGAGAGCTGAGAAGGGAGCCTGATGTGGGGCTCGATCCCAAGATGCTGGGATCACGACCTGAGCTGAAGGCAGACACTTAACCAACTGAGCCACCCAGGCACCCAAAACTGCTCCTTATTCTTGTTTTCATATATTCAATATTCTCTCTAACCTACGACACTGTTCATTTTCTTAAAGTTTTCATCTGTTCTCTCCATTTTATTTCCTTTGAGCTTCTTTGGGTTGGACCGACTGGTCTGGTTTCCGGTCTTTCTATCTGGGGCTTTCTTCAGTGAGGCAGCAAGAAGCTCTGTGGTTAAAGGCAAATCTTCTCCAGGAGTGGTCAGTCCTCAGCGTGGGAGGAGAAGGCCTGGGCCATTCACGGCGAGGCCTTTAATATGAACATCTGGAGGTTTTATCTCCTGGACAAGTAGCCAGATTCCCGGAGAGGAAGCAAGAGACCAGCCGCCACAGTTCTACACGGAGCTGCAGAAAACCGCTTAAGGCTCTCCCCATTCAGGTGGTAGGATTTTCACGCAATCCTTATTTTCTATAGAAGACCTCTTCCTTGAGTTGTGCCTGATCCCACGTCCACATTTCCTCCAACTCAGGCGCTCTATGAAATAAATGTCAGCCTCCCGCTTGGCAAAAAGGGCTTATAAATGTCTAAGTGTTTCTTGTATAGTCTTTTGGCCGAACCTCCCCGCTGCCAGTCTGACTATGACGTCAGAGGCACCTCCATGCTTCCGATTCCCAAACCTTTCCAGGCAGGACTCAGCATTGTTCCCACAGACACTCAGCTTTCCGCCTTCTCTGGTGTAATAAGCCAATTGCCACCCATCCGTCTGCTTTCCAGCTTCTGGAACTTTCTGGATATTGCATCTGCTGCTGCTTCCTTGCCAATCCTGTGGCTGTGGGTTTCTGCCTTTAAGGATGCATTTCTGGGGGCGTCTGAGTGGCTCAGTCACTTAAGGGTCTAACTTCAGCTCAGGTCATGATTTAGGGGTCCTGGAATCAAGCCCCGCATCAGGCTCCCTGCTTATGGGGAGTCTGCTTCTCCTTCTCCCTCTGCCCCTCCCTCTGCTAATGTGCACTCTCTCTCTCTCATAAATAAAATCTTGAAAAACAAATAAAACCCATCAAAAAAAAAGAATGCCTTTCTGATATCTCAGTAGTATTCCAACAAAAAGTGAAGGTAAATGTCTGATCTACTCTGATTAATCTAAAATATTTTCTGAATTTTTGACAAGTATGCATTCTAGTATAAAACTTACGGTTAATGTTTATTAATATTAGCCTGAATTTCTGTTAATCGGTGCTCCTGAACCCAAAGATCCAGTGACAGAGTCTGTTACTCCCTACTGCATTCACTCACACCTACTAAGAAAAACTCTACTCTGATGAAAAAAAAAATGGAATAAGGGCTGAGTGCATGACCGATGCTTAATACACACTGAGTTAAAGGGGGAGTTCTAAAAGGAGCAGTTAGACACATAATCCACAGAAATGTCGCTGTCTCTCAGTTACTCTTTCCCATTCCCCCATGAGTTTTCTCTTTAAAGTTTTATTTTATTTTATTTTATTTAGTAATCTCTACACTCAATGAGGGGCTTAAACTCATAACCCCAAGATCGAGAGTCACATGCTCGTCCGACTGAGCCAGCTGGGTACCCCTCCCATGAGTTCTCCTTACAGTAAAAACCCCCACACAATTCATGATGTAAGACTAAATCATTCATGAGTTAACATGTCTTATACTTTCTGCATATCTCATTAACATTAAGTACAAACATTTGCGTGGTATCAGGACTGTAAGAAGACATTTTTACAGTACACTGAAAAAAAAATACTTTAAGTATAAAATGTTGATAATGTACAGCTGCTACAGAGGAGAATTCAGACCTAAAATTGTTCATACCCAGTCATCAGGGAAAAGTTAAAACCACAGTGATACTCGTGTCCCCTAAAATGACCACAGTAAAGACTGACACAGTAAATACCAGCCAGGATGTGGAGCGACGGGAAGCCTCATACACCGCAGAACGGCCTGGCAGTTCCTTGTAAAATTAAAAATGTACCTTCCCTATGTCCAGTAATTCCACCCTCAATTCTTTCCCCAAAAGAAATGAGAACATAGATCCACAGAAAGACTTCCCAGAAGGTCTATTCACCCCCTCCCCCACTCATGCTCTCTCTCCCTCTCTCAAATAAATAAAGTCTTGATTATTTATTTATTTATTTATTTATTTTTATTTAGAAGTTTTATCCATGATATCCCCAACCTGGAAACAACCCAAATGTCTGTCAACAGGTGAATGGATAAACAAATTGTGGTATAGTCAGAGTGGAACATCACCGAGCAATGAAAAGAAATGAATTAATCACACATGTAACAATATGGGTGATTCTGAAAAACAGTACACTGAGAAGTTCTATTTATATTAAATTCCAAAGCAGAGAAAACCCACCAACAGTAACAGGAAGCACTGGGTTGCCTGGGCCTGGAGGTGGGAGAACTGATTATAAAGAAACATTGGGAGGAAGATTTTGGCATGATGTGCTACCTCTTGATTGGAGTGATAGTTATGTGAGTGTATACAGTTGTCCAAACTCCTCAAATTACACACTTAAAATAGGTATATTTGGGGGCACCTGGTTGGCTCAGTGTGTTAAAGCCTCTCCCTTGGTTCAGGTCATGGTCTCAGGGTCCTGGGATTGAGGCCCGAATTGGGCTCTCTGCTCGGCGGGGAGCCTGCTTCCCCCTCTCTCTCTGCCTGCCTCTCTGCCTACTTGTGATCTCTGTGAAATAAATAAATAAAATCTTTAAACAAAAAATAGGTATATTTCATTGCATGGAAATTGTACCTCAACAAAGTTGATAAAAAAAATGGGAAAGGAGGGATGCCTGGGTGGCTCAGTCATTAAGCAGCTGCCTTCAGCTCAGGTCATGATCGCATGGTCCTGGGATCGAGTCCCACATCGGGCTCCTTGCTCATCAGGGAGCCTGCTTCTCCCTCTGCCTCTGCCTGCTTGTGCTCTCTCTCTCTCACAAATAAATAAATAAAATCTTAAAAAAAGGAAAATGCTGGGGCGCCTGGGTGGTCAGTGGGTTAAAGCCTCTGCCTTCGGCTCAGGTCATGATCCCAGGGTTCTGGGATCGAGCCCCGCATCAGGCTCTCTGCTCTGCAGGGAGCCTGCTTCCTCCCCTCTCTCTCTCTGCCTGCCTCTCTGCCTACTTGTGATCTCTCTCTCTGTCAAATAAATAAAAAAATCTTTAAAAAAAAAAAAAGGAAAATGCTGTGAAAATTACTTGGAAGAGTGTTAGTGGTAGGTTGATTATAAAAGTAGTAATGAACAATATACAGAGAACATTAACAGAACAGCGTTAGCAGGAGCAGCGATAGCATGGGGAGGAGGAGAGAAAGAGCAGTGAGCGTATGCCCAGTTCTTCCCTCCTGTCAGATACCATTCCAAACTCTTAACATGAAATGACTAACTTAATCCTCATAAGAATCTCATGAGGTAAGTACTATAAGTATCCACATTGGGGAGCTGAGGAAAGAGAGGCCCAGAGAAGTCTACAACTTGCCTAAGATCACACAGTTTTACATAGTGGAGACGGGATTCAAACCAGACCAGTCTGGCTTCAGAAACAATGTCTTTAACCACTATACAAAAAGTGTTAAGTTACATATTACGAAGGAGTTTAACACCAAGGAATCTGGAGAGAAAGAAAAGGGAAAGGAAAGTCTAGATCGAAATATATGCCAGATGTCGTTAAAAGTGAGGAATAGGAGGTAAAACAAGAACAATATATTTAATACCAATCATTTAAAGGATTATTTCCATATTTCTCTTTTTCTCACATTCTTACATTTCTATGCAACAGATTCAGATTAGTTATTTTACCAATCTGAGGAAACTAATTCTGGGAGAGTTGACATTCTTCTTTAAAAGATACTGTTTTACCAGACTTGGCAAGATTTCTTTCCCCAGAATTTACCTTCCTCATAACACGGTTGTCAGTGAGCTATCTGCATTGGGAAAGTCTTGATAATACACACAATTTACTCAGTAGAACGATGCTGCATTCATTTAGAAACCAGAAGACCCAGGTTCTAGTTGTGAATCAAAGCACAAGCGAGAGACTTAAGTGTGGTAGTTCAGTCTCCTCATCTGTTCCCTGTACCTCAGAGCAGAGGCCAAGCTAGAAAGTCAGAAGTAGCGCCAGGCCTGAGCCACACAGCAATCAGCACTGACAGTCAAACTAACCAGCCGGTAACAGCACCATTCCCAAAGTACAGCCATGCCCAAACGGGTAGCTAGTTTGTGAATTTCTCCCTCTTTAAGATCTTTATAAAGCTCATTTTACTAGGATTTACAATATAAAAATGACTGAAAAAGAAGAGACAGCTGCTGTGGTATATAGTCTAGAGGTTCCTCAGAGAATTAAAAAAGATTTACCAGTTGATCCAATAATTCCACTACTGAAAACATTAATGTGAAAAGATGGGAACTCCTATGTTTATCGCAGCATTATTTACAATATCCAAGATATGGAAGCAGCCCAGCTGTCCATCAGCAGAGGAACAGATAAAGAAGATGTGATAGATATACAATGGAATATTACTCGGCCATAAAAAAGAATGAAATCTTGCCTTTTGTAACAACATGGATGGACGTAGAGGGTATTATTCTAAGTGAAGTAAGTCAGCCTGAGAAAGACAAATACTATATGGTGTCACTCACATGTAGAATCTAAAAAAAAAAAAAACAAGTGAAGAAACAGACAAAACACAGAATTGGGCCCATAACAAAGAAAATGAACTGATGGTTGTCAAGAGAGGAGAGGGAATGGGGAGGATGGGCAAAATGGGTGAAGGGGAGTGGGAGATACAGGAGTGAAGAAGACAAAAGAATAAAAAGTGCAGCACAGGGAATATATAGTCAGTGATACTGTAATAGTATTATATGGTGAGGATGGTAGCTACACTTGTGGGGAGCCCAGCATAATGTTTAGACATGTCCAGTCGCTATGTTGTGCACTGAAACTCATGTAACATTGTGTTTCAACTATGCCAAAAAAAAAAAAAAATCAGAAACTTATTTGTACACTTTTTTAAATAGATTAGGGGTAAAATGTAGGAAGAGAAATTTGCATTTCAAAATGCAAAATATAAAATAAAATTTTATTTGGAGAAAAATCCAATTTCTTTTTAAAATTTTTATTTATTTGAGAGAGAGGGAAAGCACAGAGGGAGAGGGAAAGGGAGACACAGACTTGCTGCTGAGCAGAGAGCCTGACTCGGGGCTTAATCCCAGGACCCTGAGATCACGACCTGAGCCAAAGGCAGACACTTAACTGCCTGAGCCACCCAGGCACCCCAAAAAATCCAATTTCTTAAAAAAAAAAAAAAGTGAAGGAGAAGAAGAGACAGAACAGAGTATAGTAGGAGTGACTTAAGGCAATATCACAAATTTGCCTCACAGAAGAAAAGGGGATAAAGATGTGGGGCAGGGCTTTGTAAAGAGAAAAAAGGCAGATTAAATTGAAGCCATCATCATCACCATCATCTTATCTCTTTGCGCAACTCAGTCAAACAGCTGATTCCGTGTGTTTACTGCGCAGGCTCTCAGGCCCAGGGACATGAAGCCTCAGACTGTAAATCAGTAGTAAAACCATACATCAGAAAAAAACAAACACCCTAAGATGTATTTAGTTATCTTTATTTTTTAAAAAGTTTTTATAATGAAACCACATTAGCACTGTAGGAAAGAGTTTCTAAAGATCTTTGAACTTCTGGCATAAGATACAGAAGCGGTATAAAATATATCATAAATGTTTTAGAAATGTATACATGCAAATTAAAGTACACCGTAAGTCAGTTAACAAAAAGGGAAGAGAATAAATTGCCATAGATACGTTACCAAGAAACAGAGCTCTTAAGTATCTAGATTTACAGCACACATTTTGGTAAAGTCCGTATATAGTAACTGTTGGTTTTTAAACAAAAAAGGGCATCTGAACCTACACCAAAACCAATGCTGTTTCAGAGCATTTTTGTGCAGTTTTGTCATATTCTGTTAGATAGATATAACTATCTCCTGAAAACATGGAAATAACTGTATGTTTTCATAAGAAGTTAGATGTTATTAATTCCTACTACCAGTTTTCTAAAAATAGAGTTACACAAAATAAAAAGAATCTCAGTTTGCAATTTGTCTGGTAGGAAAGGTATATGCAAAAAAAAAAAAAAAAAAAGGTAAATGCACAAATTTAACATAATAATACTTGTAATTAATACTTGTAAATGTAACGCTTGTAAAATTGAAGAAGCAGACATCTCTTACATTCTTCTCTACGGTAAAAACATACCCGGTTCTTTGGCTGTGGCTCCTCTGTCCTTTGGGTCCTCAGAAACTATTAACTGCGTAAAGCATTTCCTTCCCAGAGGCTTTTCTATAGCTGTTATCTAAAAAGTAAAACAAAACAAAACAAGAAACACACTTTTTTGTTAAAAAGTTTTGGAAACTGTTGTGTTAAGTTAGAAAACTGAAAATACTCTGAGAAAGGTTTCGTTATTTCCTAAAACAGTCCATATAACAGACATGTGACTCTTAACATTTCTTCCCATAAAATACTTTCGAGGAGACAGGTCTCTTACCTTAGGTTTGGAGAAAAGAGGACTGTAGAAAAAAAGAGAAAAAAAAAGATTTTTAAAAAATTACAGGAGCAATATGCTTCCAAACAAATGTCACTGAAATGGCTGTAAAAATAAATTATAGCTTCTCTGGATTCTAATATTAGCACAGAATATTTCCAGTGCTGAAACATCGCCACTGGTTCACACAGTTCAAAGGGCAGCTCTCTCATGTTAGCTCCTTAGCTAGCCAATTACTACTGAAAACCCCCTTCTTTGGGATAAATGCTGAGATCCGGGAAAAGAAAATGTTAACATTTTGCTGATAATGTAAAGAGTATTTCACACACGTATTTTTAAAATTTCAGTTTATGTCTTTATAATCTGAAGTAGGTTATGATGGAAGATAATTTTATTGGCATTATCTGTGGGAACAGGTAACAAAAAAGGGAATTTTTAAATATTCTATGTTTTAGAGGAATATCAAAGATGACAGAATGCATATGTCCACAGAAAAGGTATGCACAAAAATATTTATAGCCACTTGATTCATAATACTGAAAAACCAGAAACAATCTGAATGTTGATTAACAATATCATGGACAAATAAATTGCTACACAGTCCTACAGTGAATCCATACAGGAAGGAATAAAACCGGGCAAATTACCAGTACATGTAACAACATGTAACAGAGACATAGCAAAATGATGGGCAAAAGCAGTTAATCCAGAAATCTCCATTCTGTATGATTAGGTTTCTAAGAATTACAGAACAGGCAAATACACTGTTACAGTACTTAGTGGTAATTTTGGGGGTGGGTGCTGAGGGAGCTTTCTGAGGGGCTGTGCTGTTATGTGTCTTGGTCAGAGTGGTAGTTACATAGACATTTATATGTATATAAAACCTTCACTGAGCTTCTATGCTTTAATGTATGTAGAATTCAAAATTATTTTTTATAGTAAAAAATTAAGGAATAATAATTTGGGGAGGATTATCCAAATTTGAAGCATAAAAATGCCATGTCGATATTATATTAAATAAATACTTGTTTTCAAATGATTAAAACATCTGCAACACATTAAAAAATTATTAATTCCATGGGAAAGGCAGGGAAAGTGTCTATATACTGAATATTTTGAAAGAACACAATGTTCCTTATCTATTGTAAAGCATTCCATGATTTTAAAACTCTGAGAAGTTTAAAGTTAATTTAACATGCTGAGAAATTAGGTTATAATGCAGAGTCCCTAAAAACATTGTTTCCAAGGTTCAAATCAACAGCAGAAAACTGTCAATCATGAGAGGTGAACGAACATCATTTCTGAATCTACAAAGGTTCTTCAAAGGCTGGTCTCCAAAATAATCAGAGCCTAATACAACTGTCCACTACGTGGGTCTTTTTCATTACGGACAAGTAAGAGTTTTCGTTTACTCTTTGTGATTCCGGAGGAAAAGGAGAAAAAGTTATCCACAGGATGGAATCTTGCAGTGTCCGTATCAAGGATTCTTGTACATTTCAGAAATCTCATTTAAACATCACTAGTTTAAACACTATTCGTGTAACCTCACCTGCAGATTTCTGAGTCTTAGAATAATGGATTAAAAAAATATATTTATGTGCTTTATTATTACTATGACTTAGTTTTAAAAATCCCAATCTTTGATACAAATCAAGCAATTTAAAATAATCTGGTAAATGTAAAAAAAATTTTATCTGGTAAAAGTACCTTTCCTTCTACAGTATTTTGGTTAAATATTTCACTGTTTCTGCTTCCCACCATTAGACAAGTCTTACAGATGTGTTTTGGCTACAACATACAAACACTGGCAAACAACTACCAAAAAAATTCTAATACACAATTTTTTTCCCATTTTGATCACCTAATCTCTCAACCAAAAAGAGATCAAAATTAAAAGTTGTATTTTAAAATATCTGATTAGAAGGTGTTTTGAACTTACATAAAGTTGAACTTTTACTGAGTTCTCAGAAACTATGATAAAAGCCAATCAGATAAACACTAATCACTTTATCTGTTTTAATATCTCCCACCGAAAACATTAACAAATAAAAAATGGATCATGAATTTCAAATATTCAGTGCTTCTTCAATACTCTACTTCAACTCATTCTACACAAATACTGATGTACTTACTCTTGGTGTGTTGTGCAAAACTTAGTAAGTTGTTCAAAATCTTCACCATTAAATCCTTTTTCTGAATTCCTTAGAGTTGTATGTGGTTGTACAGTTTTCCATTTTGTTTCTAAATTTAAAATATTTGTTAATTACTGGATATTATGAAACATATTTAGGAGGGCAAAAGTAGTTAATTGGCACCACCAGTCAAAATCCCCAGGCAAAGTTATCTTCACATACAGCCCAAGTTAACACAGTGAAAAAAGGCTAAGTGATTACTTTTCAATAGGAGTAAATATTATCCCAGGGACGAAATCAGCCAGTAGGGCATGCCAAGGGATTGGAAGAAATGCAAACAGTTATAAGTGTGTTCTTTTCTTGGCATTGATACAAAGAGCAAAATACAGAGAGAAATTTTCTCACAAGGACATAGACTCCTGGTAAAATTGCTACTTCTTTGCAACATTAACTTAACTGTTGAGGCATCTCTTTCCTGACTTATAAAACCAGGTCAAATAAGTTAAATTTCTAGATAGGAAGGTGTTAGATTACTGATAATTGCACAGCCCTTGTAAGTAGGTACTTACCCCACTCTTCTTGAATGGCAGAGAGATTTGCGAGCAATTTCTCGTGATACAGTCGTTCAAGCTGAATGAATTTCATTGCTTTCTCATCTGAACAGAAAAACTGAGGAAAATAGAAATCCAGACTCTTTACATTCAGCCTCATATTGGAAGAATGTCCTCTTGAAATTGGGAAACTTGGAGTTTACCAAATATTAAATTAAATATTTAATATTTTTAAATTAGGGTTTCTTGGTTTGGAGTAGGTAAGTTTTGATGCCATAGCTACTCGGGTTCCATTCTGTCAGCAAACAGAAACTAAAACAGGGTTTTAATGCTCAAGGAATGCCTACTTGCCAGTGTATCTCTAGCAGAATCAATTAAGAGGAATTTAGTTGCAAACAGGATCCACCTGGAATCCTGGAATCTAAATGTTTCCCATATTTTCCCTCTCCTTACATTACTTTCTGTCAAGCAACTACATTACCCTCTAGTCAAGTCAAGTGTGTGCTCCTGATTTCGACTCACCGTGACTCTCTACTTTTTTCGCACTGAATGCTTTTCTCTCACAAGATAAAGGTTTGCCAGCCAAAACAAGGACAGAGCACAACATTATATGGATCTTTGGTAAAAAATTAATTAACTGGCCAGAGTGGTTTTTGTAATTATGTGAGTCTCCTCTTCTGTAGATTTCCCTATAAGGTTCTACTTCTCCATCTGTATCACACAGTTAACAGCATACGAGGTCGTGGTCAGTTGCCCAACTGTCTGCCTTCCTTTGGGCCATGTTCTAAATGCTGACCCAGAAAGAGGGGAAGAGAAGAAAACGCGGGTTAGCTTTCTGCCCTTCCCATGATCACTTGGACACTCAGCTCTCTCTCGCATCTGTAGTCTTCAAACTATGCCAGGGATCATAAACTAGGCCAGGGAGAAGTGGGGGCAATTCCACTTTCCTCTGCCCGTGACATAAGTATACTGAAGTTTCTCAAACTTTACTGAACAAAAAGTGATCTGAAAAACTTGCTAAAAATGTACATTCCTAGGTCTGATCTCTAGAAGCTCTGATTCTGAGACCCATGGGTGTGCACACTATGAAGCCCCCATCTCCACTGCCGGAAGTGGATGCTGGTCTACACTACACTACACTGTGCTCACTATTTGGTTAGAAAAAGAGTTCTAGCTTCCCTTCCACCAGAATTAGATCTCCTGCGTACTTAGTCATGAGCTGCCACCATCTGAGGTGGTTACCACTGTCGATCTGACAGGGGTTGGGATAATGACTGCATTTCCCTCAATCTCTTTGGAGATGAAGAACAAAGTCAACAAGGTAAGAATGGAGTTGAAATCACACAAGTGGGGAAACACAGGAGGTGAGGGCACATTCTTCTAGAGAGTCTATATGGGGCCATCCCTGGAGAAGAGAAGTGATTTTTACAAAGGGCAATTGGAAAACTGAGGGAAGAAATGTTTCCTATATAAAAGCTAATATGCAGTCTCACTTGACAGCATTTGATCTGTTTAGCTCAAGTGAAGAATTCAGTCTTCCTTTTGCAGCTAAAAGCTAGACGCTCACAAGATCTACTATGTGTAACGTGCTCCCCAGGCTCTACCACACAAATATCACTTGACTTATGCTTCTGTTTTAATTCAAAAGAAAGAAAACCCAATAGATTTTCAAATTATATTTTCTAGCAATGTGCTTTTTTCTGCCCCTCATAAACACACCAATATTTAGATTGGGGTAAAATTGGGGATTTTTCATGGAAGGCCAAATTTGGGTGGTTCTAGAGAATTTTCTGGAGTGGAAGAAATTGTCTACACCTTGCTTTCTGAGGTGGATACATGGGTGCACAAAGCTGTGTGCATCACTGAAACACCCATTGAAAACAACAGATATATATATGTTATTGTATGTAAACTCAATTTTTAAAAAATGGGCAGTTCTCCATGAGTCCTATGAACTTCTTCCTGTAATTAAGAAAAGGATACAGTCCTCCTCCCGGAAATAGGACTCTGCTATCTGTTAAAAACAAACAAACAAAGACAGGAAGTTAGATTAACATTTGGATAAAAAGGCAAATACAGAACAAATCAAGACCTGCACACTCTCCAAGTCTTTGACATCAGACTAAGAAAACTCTGAACTACACACACCAGCTGAGAAGAAATCTGAAAGCACAGGACACATTTCTGAAGTCACTGATCGCAGGCAAAGCAAATGGACACATTCTTTGGTCTTTGTAACAACCCCTCTCTCCCTGCTCTATTTCAAATTCAAGTCAACTTCACCAAGTCATTAGAATTTAGAAGCAAAAACTCTAGAGAATGAGGAAAATACTACGGGGCCTTACAACAGCGTAACAGGGTGAAAGAGTGACTCCGTCTCATAAATCAAAAAGTAAAAATGTGTGAAGTCACATGAGACTCATTTGCGTTTCACCAAGTACTTCACGGGACATTGACTTTTGGTTCTCTTTCGATATTTCAGAAAATTCAGGGCCAAGTGCTAAGAGTTGAGCAATGATGCTTGGAATACACACGACATGCTGCACAGGGTAAAGGGCACTGGAGGGGTGGGGGGCAGTCCAGAGACTGGGGATCTGGCCCCAGTCGAGGCTTATCAGTTACCAGCTTCATTTTCCAAGGCATATTTAAATTGAAAAATTATTTGATTCTGAACATTTTGGGATCTTTCACTTATATTTTTATTTAGATACAGCATTTATAAATAGAACAACAGCAAAACTGAAAGCATTCACTGGAAAATTTCACTGAGAAATACTTGCAGAGACTGTGGTCATATTTAGAATATTTCATACAAATAATTCACACTTTTAAAACAGTTTCACTCTTACTAAGTCTCTAGTAAGAGAGGTGCTCCATCTATAGATCCCTGCCTCCGTTTTCCAGCTAGCTGCTGATGTGAAGAGTAATACGGTACTTGTCAAGCCTATAATCTAGCAAAAAGAAGGTTTTTCATAGAAAACTCTTAAATCATAGGAAACAAACTGAGGGCTGCTGGAGGGAAGGGGGTGAGGGGATGAGGTAACTGGGGCACAAATTTAAATTTTAAAACAAAGGAATGGTTTTTCCCAAATCCCACAGTGGAAACAGCATAATTTTAAAGGAAAATACTTATCTAGCTTAAAGTTTACATTTTAACTCCAACATTTTTCAATAAGCAATAAATACAAGTGGACTCAATCACCTCTTTCTAAAGTTTTAGTTTAACCTAAAGCTTGGGGCACCTGGGTGGCTCAGTAGATTAAGCCTCTGCCCTCAGCTCACGTCATGATCTCCGGGTCCTGGGATCGAGGCCGCATCGGGCTCTGGGCTCAGCAGGGAGCCTGCTTCCTCCCCCCACCCCACCCCTGCCTGACTCTCTGCCTACTTATGGTCTCTCTCTCTCTCTGTCAAATAAATAAATAAAATCTTAAAAAAAAATACTTTAAACTAAAGCTTGAGTCCATACATACTTACTTTCTATTCTGAGGACTTTGCAAAGGATAAACTGATTTTCAACATTCTGCTTGTCTTTCATCAGCTCATCCATCTAACAGTACCAACTGGAATCAAATTGTCAATATTTAATCACTTTTTTTACTTACAAAACAAGAATTCCACGTACTATGACCAGTAGTGTGCTGACACATGCCTGACACCTGGCTCTCGAGTACTGGGGAGAGTCCTGACTTGTAGTGTTCACTCATTGCTGCGTTGTCAAGGCTTCCATCACAGCCAATTTCAAGCGACCAACAGGAAGGACCTCACTGAGTATGGTTCTCATGAACTATAGCAGTGCGCTCCAGCACACTGCTGGGTCACATCTAATAGAAATCACTAACTTCATTTATCAACTTCCAGGGAAAAGTCTACGGCATGGCAACGAGTTCTCTATTATACATCACATCGAATATAGTCTCTAGTTGCCCATTAAGATTAAATGTCTGGCTCTTCAAAGCCATTCTTGTTGCCTTTTTGCATCCGTGTACCATTGGCACACGCTTATTTATAAAAAGCTTCACGCTCTTATAAACCAGACTTTCTCGCACTACAGAAATACACATTTCAATTAGCTTTCAGATTTCTGTGACGGTTCCAATACCATAAAAGCAACTATAAAGGTAGGGTCACGAGACCCAAGGCCTCAAAAGCAACAGGCATTTCCAGGTGAAAGGGCAGCTGGGGAAAATAAATTCGTGCCCCTGGGCAGTCTAGCAGGGCAAGAGCAGACGGGATTTTCTTTGATGTCCCATACGTCTAAATCTGGGAGGAAGCCTGGTAGAGCAGAAACGAAAGTAAGGTGTGGAGGTGACTAACCGGACTGCATTCTGGTCCCAGCTTTGCCACTGCTGGCCATGTGACCTTGGACATGTCCTTTTACGTCTCAAGTCTCAGTTTCCTTATCTGTACAATAGGGACAGTGGTACCTGGGACTCTACGAGACGAGGCTGCTGTCAGGATTAAGAGAGGGAGTGCTCGGGGTACCTGGGTGGCTCAGTGGGTTAAAGCCTCTGCCTTCGGCTCAGGTCAGGATCCCAGGATTCTGGGATCGAGCCCCGCATTGGGCTCTCTGCTCAGCAGGGAGCCTGCTTCCTCCTCTCTCTCTCTGCCTGCCTCTCTGCCTACTTATGATCTCTGTCAAATAAATAAATAAAATCTTAAAAAAAAAGAGAGAGAGAGAGAGGAAGTGCGAATCTAGCGTGGGGGCCAGCACGGAGCAGCAGATGCTGAAAATGGTTTGAGTCTGAGTCTGAACCGCAAGGGCGCGACTCAGAGTAGGACCATGTGGAGAAGTAAGTTGAAGATCACTCTGGGAGGGCAACAGTGTGAAGGTTTCAAGTTTCCAGGTTATTCTGGTTCTAGGTTTCTTTTACTTACCAGGAACCAGAGAAGGGAAGTAGGAAGGTCTCATTTTTGGCCACAGTCACGGAGACTGGCTTCAAGGAGCCCAGGGGGTCCACTGCCTGCCTGAGTCTGACACCAGTTTCCAGTACAAATGCACTGAGCACAGAGTATCATGCTTGAGGTTTTTCTTCCCACTTCTATATGAAAAGCTTCCAAGTTTATGACTTCAGTCATATACTTAGATCTAACCTGCAGTCGTATTAACTAAGTGTGTGAAAGATGATTCATACCGAGAGCAAGAATTTCTAAATGGAATCTTCAAGAGTTTCAAGAGCTAAAAATACAAGTCCATATCTGATGTAACTGCAGTCATGTTTCCAACAGCCTTTAGCACATATTCACTGATGGAATATCACTTCAAAAATAACAACTGTCCCCGAAGGGACTCTCCCTCTTCAATTCCTTATTTCTGTTCATGGAACTGCCACTCGCCCAGCCTGGATCTCCTGGCCATCTCAGACTTCTCTCGTTCCCTTTCTCTTACCACTCCAAGTCCTAGGGATTCTTCCTTCAAAGGGACTGTAATCCATCCCTCTCTGTGGCCACCACCACCATTGTAACCAGCATGCTTTTCTCACCTTATCCTTGATTTATCACTATCTCCTTTCAGTTCTTATTTTCACTAAAATTGTGTAAGCATGTGGTTTAAGGAGTCCAACAGTCCTATGATACATGTTCACCAAGCCCTGCCCTCTTGGCTTTCTCTCCATTCTTCAGGAGCAAGCACTCAGAGATCTGGTTTCCCTCTCTTTTAACCTGTGTATCCCTAAACATAATGCCTGTTTTGGCCATTTCTGGATTTTTGGGTTTTATTAGATGAGGACTGAGCCTTTTGCTCCCCTGGCCCCAACTCTACAAACACACAGCGCACACACATCCTCCCACACTCACCTACTCCATATGGTTATACTGTAACAATGGGTAGGTAACATTTAATGTTTGCCTTACTGTAAGCCAAGCCATATAGTAAACTGTTAATTTTCCTTTCCTGAAAACTTTTTGTTTTCCCTGGAGTTACTTTTTCCTTTCCTTTCTCCCCACTTTTTTTGGGGGGGGGGGCACAGTTTTCCATGCACTTGCCACCTATACAACTCCAAGCACGCCACCAAGAGTCTATATCTTCCCTCAATACATTCAGAAACAGCAAATACTCAGAAATAGGAAAATGATATAGAACTTTCTCCCCAGACTACTCTGGTCTCCTCCAAACAGAACTGGAGCCTCTCTCCTTGATACAGAGCTGTCATCTTAGAACACTCCTGCACCTCCAGACTCTCTTCACCTCTCTCCTGGGTAGCATCCTGATTTCTGGTGTCTCACACCCTCCTGCTCCCAGGTTTACCTCTCTGCTTTGGAGCAGCCTCTAGAGGCTTCCTCAGAAAGGGGTGAAAGAAGACAGCAAAGGCCCTGGGGTAGGAGCATCCTTGTATATCTGAGGAACTGCCAGGAGGCAAGTGGACCTGGGAAGCAGTGAGTAAGATGGAGCATTTCGGAATTAAAGTCTAGGAGGTAACAGCCCAGATCGTGCAGGGTCTCACAGGCACTGTAAGGATTTTAGTTTTTTTTTTTTTTTTTTAAGATTTTTATTTATTTATTTGACAGGGAGAGAGAGAGATCACAAGTAGGCAGAGAGGCAGGCAGAGAGAGAGAGAGGGAAGCAGGCTCCCCACTGAGCAGAAGCCCAATGTGGGGCTCGATCCCAGGATCCTGAGATCATGACCTGAGCTGAAGGCAGAGGCTTAACCCACTGAGCCACCAGGTGCCCCAGGATTTTAGTTTTAATTCTGACTAACAAGAGAAGCCACCAGAGGGCTCTGAGTGGAGGACTGACAGGATCTGACTTACGTTTTCTCTGGGTCACGAAATGACTGCCGTGTAGAAGACAAAGACAAAGGGGAGAGGGAGAGTTAGGGTGGGGATTTCTAAAGTGATGAGTTCCCTGCAAGAATCCAGGTGAGGTCTGAGTCCTGCACCAGGGCAGAGGCAATGAGGGAGGCAAGAAGGGGTCAGATTCTGGGTACCCGTGCACACGGAGGTGCAGCACGCACTCACTGCACTGGATGTGGGAGGAAAGAAAGGAAAGGTGACTTCAAAGCATTTGGTCTCAGCAACTAAAGGGATGGAGCTGCTGTTTAACAAAAGGGGGGAAACTAGGGCTGCAGAAGATTTGGGAGAAAAAGCAAAGTTTGATTTCAGATATCTTAAGTTTGAAGTGCTCTTCAGACACCTCAGGAGGCTGCCTATTGAAGCCTAGAGTTCAGAACTGCATACAGGAGAGCTCTGATGTGTAAAGATTAGTAAAATATATGGGGTGCGTCAGGGGCTCAGTGGCTTAAGCGTCTGGCTTCAGCTCTGGTCATGATCCCAGCATCCTGGGATCGAGTCCCACATCGGACTCCCTACTCAGCAGGTAGCATGCTTTGCTCTCTCCCTCTGCTTGTGCTCTCTCTCTCTCTCTCTTAAATAGACAAAACAAAATAAGAAAAAAAACCTTTAAAAAATTAGTAAAAAATTAGTAAAATATGGAGGCAGATAAAGCATGCCAAGAAGGGAGGGTCCCAAAGGCAAATAAAGAAAGTGCTTCAAAATGGACTATAAGTTCAACTTGTCAAAGCTCCTCCTACCAACAGCAGGACGAAAACTGAGCACTGACCACTGAATGGGCATGAACATGTGACATGGAGGCCACTTACGACCTTCAGAACGTAATTTTCATGGCGTGTGGGGCAAAAGCCAGACTGGAGTGAGTTCAAGAGAGAATCAGGCATGGAATGTTACCAAAGCAGAATCCTTGTCCAAAGTGTTTTAGTCTGAATCAAATCATGAAGGAACAACCAGACAAATCCTAATTATGGGGCATTCCACAATAATTCTTGGTTCTTCTTAAGTGTCAAAGTAAGTTTAAAAGAAAAAGAAAAAAAGAAAAGGCAGGGACTGTTTGGGATTACAGAAGACTAAAGAATCCTGATGACCGAATGCAATGTGTGCTCCTTCACGGGATCCTGGATTAGGGGGGACTAGTCATGTTTGTGGAACAACGTGAGGGAGACGGAACTACAGGCTGTCCGTGGAATAATACTGATACCAGCGTCTCATTTCCTGGGGTTGATACCAGCATTGCAGGTAATGTCGGGGAGTACCCACGGTGTTGGGGACACATGCACATATGTTGAGGGGTGATGCTACAGTGCACCTGAGAATCACCTGCAGTCCTTGAATTAGTGACAGTGAGGGTGCCATCATAATGCTTATTATTTATTTGGCTCTTACTGTGTACCAAGCACTATGTTAAATGCTTCCGCACATATTACTCCATTTGGTCCTCCACGTTACAGAACACACTGAAAACCACTTAGATTGTTTGTGGTGGAGCCCAAACCCCCGCTTTTAAACCCTCACCATACTCTCTAAGCCACTCTGTAAGGGGAGGACAGATGGCCGAGATATTTAAGAAGCAGGACCTACAGGACTTAGCAAACTGATATGTTTCTGGGGGGTGGGGAGGGTGGAGGGTGCCTGGGGAGGGTGGGCAGAATTTTACTTTGAGACAATAAGGGGGAGCCTGGCTGGGTCACCAGAAGAGCACATGACTCTTGATCCCGAAGGCTGTGAGTTTGAGCCCATGTGGGGGGTAGAGGTTACAAAAAAGAAACATTAATAAATAAATAAACTGAAAAAAATTTAAACAATCTTCAGGCCTAGATGTACTAGAACTGCTTTGGCTGTAGGATCGTACACCAGTAGAAAATAGCATTCCTCTTACCTTTCTCAAGCAACAACAGCCCAGTGACATAAACTCCTTGAAAAGATCTGACTACATCTGCTATTTCCATCTTTACTCCAAATGTCCTTTTCCTCAACTTTTTATCGAAATTCTATAGAAGAGTCCAAAGAAGAGTAAAATCATCAGCCATTTACCTTTCACCTAGATCTGTCAATTGTTGACATTTTGCCAAATCTGCTTTCTCTCTCGGTCTTTTCCTCTCTTATGTACTTTTTCCTGCTAAAGTATCATAAGTAACGATAAGTAAAAATATCATAATACCCTTCACTATATGTCACTTCACTCCCAAATATGTGGGCACGTCTCTCTCAAGAACAAGGACACTGTCCTATAAAACCTCTAATTCTGTTACCAATCTCAGGGAATTAGGGCAATAATATTATTTAATATAGAGCCTATATTCAAATTTCTCCCACGATGTTCCAAAAACAGATGCACTGAATGGAAGAAACAAATTCTGGCTCCAGGACTGTAAGGAAATTGCTTGGTTGGTGTCTCTGTTTCTCCATTAGTTCATTATTTTCATTTTGAAGGAAAAATTAAATGCAGTTCATACATATCTTATTTTTCTGAATTAGCTGTTGTGTAAAAACTCTGCCTCACCACCATCCAGAAGGCCCCCTGGTGTTCAGAATCCCCATCTCCTAATTTACCCTCCCAGTCATCAGCAGAGTTATTTTTCTAAAATTCACATTCGATTTGGCATTCCCACCATTAAAAACTCCCAGTCCCAAAAGGAGGGCTGTGATTGCTGCCCCAGCCATCCAATGTCAAGTCCCACCTCTTCCCCATCTTAATCTCCAACACCATCTCAGCCATGCCTTTGCGGGGGCTGATCTCTCCTCCCGTACCAGCTCACTCCATTCATCTAGTAAGCGCCTACACACCCCACAAAACCCAGCTCAGTCATCCTTTATTCCCCTGATGCCCACAGAACAGAGCTAATCACACATTTTATGCTTTTGCCGAACCTTAAATATCTGTCAACACTTAGTACAGACTTCTCCCGTTATTTATCTCTACAAGTGTTTCTCCTTTTTCGCAGTGGCTCTCTTACACACATGCTCTGTTACGTAATCTTTGTTTCCCCAGTGTCTAGCAGAGTTTTTGGCATCTCGGTGGTACTTACTAAGCGCTTGCTACACTGACTCTTAACTTGTACACAGCGTATTCACTACATAAATCAAGTCAGTGATTGTCTGAACTACAAATGGATTATTGAAGGCCAATGTGTGGCCACCAGTAGCCATACGCTAAATCTCCCACCAGCCATTGACCCAGGATCACATCCTGGGCTCTCTCTCCAGTGACAGGTTGGGGGGAATCGATTACAGAGAATTGTCTTTCCGATGATTCCAAGCCCCAAGCCCAGGACTGTGGGGAGGCAGGACATGGAGGGTTTGTTGGGAGTACCTGGTGCAGGCAGAGGGGGAGTGCCCTGGAATCCAACTGCTCAACCTCCCCTCGTATAAGTGAGAACAGATACTGCAGAACTTGCTTCGGGGCCTCGGGTTGATCGTTAGCGCTTACTTCTGCAGACTCTTCATCACTCACAGCGGGTGTGGACGCAATGAGTGTATTTTCTTGCATCAAAGCTGTGGCATCTCCTGAAGAAAGTCCTTTAAGAAGTAAATAAAATGCCTACGTTAGGATGAAGTATCATCCTGAGAGAATACCTTAAAATAATTATGTCTGTTAACATAAAATTGCATAAAAACATAAAAAACATAAAAATATGCATAAAATTTGCAAATAAAGCTAATCAAATGGGGGTGGGGAGCTCAGAACCACAGATTTTTGTCGTCATTAAACTGTGCCGTCATCTGACTGCTTCTGTTAGCACACACGTAAACCATTTTTGCAGAATTTTAATTAAGAGTATTAATAAAAAGAGATCCAACGGAAAGTATGCAGGTTAAAACCTGTCCACAAACTTGAGTCAACAAAGGAAAAAACGGATTAGCTATAACTGAAAGTCCTGGCTTGCTCAAAATACAACAATTAAACAGCAAAGTAAATGCACTTATCCTCTAAAACAGGTAAAGAAGTTAAACCCTTCTCTTTAAACTCTGGTCTGATAACTGTAGCACTACTTCTGGATCCCAAGAGAGCAGCAGGAATTCAGATGCCAGAGCTAATGGCCATGGAAAATTTTTTCATAATAAGAAGCTACCTAACATAAATGTCAATAAATAAGTAAATAATCCATGAATAAATGCTTGGTCTGGAGCTCCTGATGTGATGTACCAAGTTTTGAAATTTTAATCACTACATGTTTGAACTTCACCCTTCGTGGAAATCTCAGCATCTGCTCTAATTTCCTATTCACCTTGAACAGACTGTCTGCATCTGTACATCCATTTAGGGGATCAGCCTCAGAACGGCTCTTTCTCAGTAATGCAGTATATGTCCCACGTTTGAAGATGCCTCCTGTGAGCTCTCTGGAGTGGGCCCGGAACTCTGTCTTTACTGCCTTCTAAATAAATCCACTGCTCTAGCCAGAAAGTCAGCTCTTCATCTCCCTAGTAAAACATTCTGCAACTTGAGTGACTACAGATTCTAACAAGATATTTTTTTTCCCATCTATGCCTATTTGTGTTTTACCCTAACAAAATCCATGCATTTCTGTATAACAGAAATGGGGCCTAGGTAAACTTATTGTCCTCTGAACACTGTAGAGAGCCTGCAGGATGCTGGATTATATCACGGTGATGGCTGAAAGGTTTTGTCTTCATTAGGTTGGAACTCCTGCATCCACAGGGATTCACTTATGGGCTATGGTTATTGTAACTGTAACCAGCAGTGTCTTCAGCATGAAAACTCCAAGTGCTGTCATTTCTAAAATCAATCACCTATAGTGATTCCTTATATTTTAGAAAATTCCCTTCTATGAATTTCATATCATTTGGGATCTGGAAATACAGGGCTTAGTGATGGCCTGCCATCTTGCAGGGAGAGTATTTTTGAAAACATGGATTATTCTTCTGCTATCTACTTTTCTAACCAAGTGGTAGTAGTGCCAGTATGGGAAGAGACGCTTTCCATAGAGAACTACAAAGAAACTAAGAGAATTACTGTTTCTTTCTCTTTTCCCCAGCCACACTACTATGTCCAAGACATTTAATCTCCCACAGACTGTGATAGAGCCAGCCTCCCAAATTCTATACTTCTCTTGATTAGATTCTTCCCACATAGTTATCAAATAGTACTCCATGCTTCTTCCTTGAAAACATGTAGGAATTATGTAATGGTCATTTTCAACAAAGGGGAGTTAAAGATAACCCTTGTAGAATATTACCAAAGGATAAGATTCTCAAACATAAAGAAAAATGACAGACCTTATGACTTTCTTATCTAAAGGAGGTCAGAACAGGGTCCCAAATAATGGAACTGGAAACACGGATTGTGATTATCTGTTAGACAGTGTAGACCCATAATGGCCATGGTTCTTGCTAGATCCATTTTCAAGTTACTTTAATAATTAATATTATGGATACATACAATTTATAAACATGTGATATATTGGTACATAAAATTATGGAGCCAACAAAAGAAACTGTAACAAAAAGAAGAATATTAGAACAAAACCAACAGAAGTTTGAAAAGCATATACACAAGTCTAAAGATCCCAAGAGCAATGGAAGGCCAATATAAACAGAAAGAATATAGTAGTCTAATCGCCGAGTGTAGGGAGGGAACGGAAAATATGAACTAGGCTCACATGGGTCATTCCAAATGGGTTAAGAGGTCAGGGAAACTTGAAAGACTCATATCACAAAAGGATTATTTATTGGGGTTGAAGATCATGAGCTTCAGAGACAACTTAATTACAAAACTCACCTCTTAAGATACTATTACTTGCTGGGACAGAGTAGTATAAATAAAAAACCACTGGAATAGACCAGGAGACATCAGTTCTGTCATTATTTTTCTGCTGTTCCATTATTTTTGGATTACACATTTTATTTTCTATATTGTTGTTCCTCATCTTTAAAATGAAGGGATTGGCCAAATGAGAACTCAGATTCCTCCTAAATCTGACCATCTCAAACATTCAGTCTCCACAGTGATTTAAGAAATGTAACCAGGCTGGCCACTATGACCCCAGCCTCTAGACCAGCTCCCATGGACCCAGGCTCCAGGATCATCCCAGCCCCAAGCAACCATCCAGCTGACTCAGGTTCCAGGCTGGGTCCTATGGATACAGGCTTTCAGCCAACATCAGAGCCAGGCTGGCTCGCATGGACTAAGCTGTCAGGCCCACCACCCTAGTGGTCCCTGGTACATCATCCATCACCAAGGACTCAGGATCTAAGGCCCACCCACATGGACTCAGCAACAGGCCCACCCCAGTAGACCCAAGCAGCAGGCTGACCCCTGTGCACCAAATCACTAGGCCTGTCCATCTGCGGACCCAGGCAATAAATTTGCCTACCTGTGGACTCCAGCACTAAGCCTACCCATGGTCATCACCAATGGGCTCACCGAGAATCTCCAGACAGGCTGACTACTGAAGGATTTCTCTGTTGAAGCCACTCTGTAAAGACTGGTTCTTTAGGTGTGCAGACACTAATACAAGTCCACAAGGATCACAATTAATCAAGAAACATGACACCATTAGAGGAAACTAATAAAGACTCAATAAAAGACCCTATAAAACTGGAGAATCTATGAACCACTTGTCAAGGAATTCAAAATACTCCTCTTAAAGAAATTTAGTAAACAATAAGAAAACACAGATAGACAAACAAAATTGGGAAAATAATGTAGGAACAAAATGAGAACTTCAACAAAGAAATAGAAACCATCATAAAAATCAAACAGAAATACACTGAATACATTGAGTTGAAAAGCTGAATAGAGTTGAGTATACTAAAATGAGAAATTCAACAGAGAGCACCAACAGCAGACTCAACCGAGCACAAGAAGGAATCAGTGAACTTAAAGATACTTCATTTGAGGTAGGCCTGGGTGGCTCAGTTGGTTAAGTGTCTGCCTCTGGCTTGGGTCATGATCCTGGGGTTCTAGGACGGCATCCCCCATCAGGGTCCTTGCTCAGTGGGGAGCCTGCTTCTCCCTCTGCCTGCCGCTCCCCCTGCTTATGCTCTCTCTTTCTCTGACAAATAAATGATTAAAATTAAAAAAAAAAAGATATGTCATTTGAAATTATCTGGTCAGAAGAGCAAAAAGAAAAAAGAGTAAAAAAGAATGAAGAGGGGCGCCTGGGTGGCTCAGTGGATTAAGCCTCTGCCTTCGGCTCAGGTCATGATCTCAGGGTCCTGGGATTGAGCCCCCACATCAGGCTTTCTGCTCAGCAGGAAGCCTGCTTCCCCCGCTCTCTCTGCCTGCCTCTCTGCCTACTTGTGATCTCTGTCAAATAAATAAATAAAACCTTAAAAAAAAAAAACCTACAGGAATTCTTAAAAAAAAAAAAAAAAAGAATGAAGAAAACTTACCTGAATTGTGTGGTACCGTGAAGAGAAACAATCTATTCATTACTGGAGTCCCAGAAGGAGAAGAGAGGGAAAAGACGGCAGAAAACTAACTTAAAGAAATAATGACTATGAAATCTCCAAATATGGAGAAAGATTTGGACATCGAAGTTCATGAAGCTTATAGGTTCCCCAAAAGTACCAACCAAAAAGATCTTCTCTAAGACACATTCTAATAAAACTATCTAAAATCAAAGAAACAGAGTATTTTTAAAACAGCAAGAAGGGGTGCCTGGCTAAGCTCAGTCAGAAGAGTGTGCAACTCTTGATCTTGGGGTCATGAGTTTGAGCCCCATATTGGGCATATAGGCTACTAAAATAAAAGTTTCAGGGGAAGGTTTCAGCTCCCAGTGCTCCTGTAATAATACTGATAAACTGTAGCAAATACAAAATAACAGAAATTTTTAAGAAGATGCAAAAAGAAAAAAAATCCTTCACAGACCAGGGATCCCCTAGAAAGGTATTTGTGGATTTTTTGGGCAGAAAGATTGCAGGCCCAGAGATAATGGGATAATGTAGTAAACATGTTGGATTTTAAAATAATTTTGATGTCACATGAACTTACAAAAGTTTTCTTTTGTGTAACAATACATCACAATTAGTACAAAAATTCCTTCTGATACATAAAAATTTTCTGGTAAAGACATTTAGAGTTAAGAAGGAAAGCCAAATAAAAACACACTGTAGGGGGCGCCTGGGTGGCTCAGTGGGTTAAAGCCTCTGCCTTCAGCTCAGGTCTTGATCCCAGGGTCCTGGGATCGAGCCCCACATCGGACTCTCTGCTCAGCAGGGAGCCTGCTTCCTCCTCTCTCTCTGCCTACCTGTGATCTCTGTCACATAAATAAATAAAATCTTTAAAAAAAATTAAAAAAAAAAGATTTAAAAAAATTAAAAAAAACATACACTGTACATCATGTAATTTCACCTTTGCTACAAAGCCTTATTTAATTTAATTGAAACTTTTTTTCCCCCAGATATGAATCTATACAGGAACATAAAATTCTACTTACTTTCATCTGTGAAAGTCAAATGAGTTATAGTTAGAACTCCACGTTAAGCAATTTGGTGGTACTATTTATATGCAGATGTGACAAATTCATAGGCCCCTAAGTTAACACCTGTCAACTTCACCAAGCTCTAATCAACATCAGTGTTAACTTACACCTATTGAGGTTTTATTTATTTATTTATTTTTTTATTTTTTTAGTATTTGATTTATTTATTTGACAGAGAGAGAGAGAGAGAGAGCACAAGAAGGCAGAGAGGCACTGGCGGGGCGGGGTGGGAAGCAGGCTCCCCACTGAGCAGAGAGCCTGATGCCGGGCTCGATCCCAGGACCCTGAGATCATGACCTGAGCCAAAGGCAGAGGCCCAACCCACTGAGCCACCCAGGTGCCCCTTGAGGTTTTATTTTTAAAAATTATTTGTAACTACCTTCTTTCAGAAAAGAATTGCCTTGATTAATTTTATTCAATGCATCATACCACCTGAATTCTGTCCATTTTGACACATTTTTTTTTTTCAGAGAGAGAGAGTGTGAGTGGGAGTGTGGGAAGTGTGGAGGGAGAGGGGAAGAGAGAATCCCAAGCAGGGTCCATGCCCAGCACAGAGCCAAGCGTGGGGCTTGATCTCACAACCCTAAGATCAAGACCTGAGCTGAAATCAAGAGTCAGACACTGAACATACTGAGCCACCCTGATGCCCCTTGACACACAATTATTTATTTTAATTCCAGTATAATTAACATACAGTGTCATATTAGTTTCAAGTGTACAATATAGTGATTCAGCAACTCACTACATTACTCAGTGTTCATCAAGATAAGTGTATTCCTAATCTTCTTCACCTATTCCCCCCAGTCCCCAAACCCTCCCCTATGCTGACTACCACTTTGTTCTCTATAATTAAGAGGCTCTTTTTTAAAAAAGATTTATTTATTTATTTATCTGACACAGGGAGAGACACAGCGAGAGAGGAACACAAACAGGGAGAGTGGGAACAGGCTTCTCACTGAGCAGGCAGCCTGATGCAGGGTTTGATCCCAGGACCCTGGGACTACGACCTAAACCAAAGGCAGATGCTTAACGACTGAGCCACCCAGGCGCCCAAGAGTCTATTTTTCTGTTTGCTCCTTTTTTTCTCTTTGTTCATTTGCTTTGTTTCTGAAATTCCAGGTACGAGTGAAATCGTAGGGTATTTGTCTTTTGACATGTGATTTTTTTTTTATTCAACTTGGAATCTGCCTCTGGTAGTGGTTAAGAGACATATTGTGGGAGAATACAGCAGTATCCTTTACCTGAAAACATTTGGAATGTCCCCTGACATTATTCACATTCTTCTCCATTACTTAATCTACTATCGGTCTGTCATCTGTAAATACACCCCTGTGTGACATGGAGAACGAGGAGCTTAGGTAAAGGCACAACCTCACACTTGGTACCTTAGGTGGTAATTACTCAGGAGAGTGAAAACTTCTCAGGGACAAAATGGGAATTAGCAGGACACTACGCAAAAGACATGGAGGCTGAGGTAAAGGTCGCAGCAGTGATGATGCTTAGGATAAAATGTTCATAGTGACGACGTAAGCTAAGCTGGGGACATTTTGGGACAGGAGAAGGGTTATTTAAAGGCCTAATACATTTTAAATTCTATACACTCCAACTCAGAGTATAAGGACACTATCTTATATGCAGGATGGTGTGGTTTTAAGAGAACAAGCTGCTCTGTTCACGCTGCTCCCTCTGCCTGTGCTGTCAGCTTTTAGAGAGCAGGTGCCCATGAGGCAGGTGCGCGTGGGGCAGGCGTACACTACAGCGCCGTGACCTCAGCCCTGAGCACAGTGCTGATGCAGAGCAGGTACTCAAACACTTCTGGGAAAAAAGTTGACCAAATGTTAGTGCCTCTCATGGAGTATATTATAAGCCCATATACACTTGATTCTCACAGCAGCATTATAAAGTGGGTATTAGAAATTGTAGATGAAGGGGCACCTTGGTGGCTCAGTCAGTTAAGCGTCTGCCTTCAGCTCAGATCATGATCCCAGGGTCCTGGGATTGAGCCCCACATCAGGCTCCCTGCTCAGCAGGGAGTCTGCTTCTCCCTCTCCCACTCTCCCCGCTTGCGTTCCCTCTCTCACTGTCTGTCTCTGCCGAGTAAAAATCAACACCATCATCATCATCATCATCATCATCATCATCTTAAGGAAAAAAAAATTGTAGATGAACTTCCTCAATAAAATAAAGGCTATATAGGAAAAACCCACAACAAACATCATATTCAAGTGAAAGATTTTTCCCCTAAGATCAGGAATAAGATATGGATGACCACCTTTGCGACGTCCATTCAACGTAATATTGTAAGTTTTTGCCAGAGTAATTGAGGAACAAAAAGGAATAAAAGGCATTCAAGGTGTAAAGGAAGAAGTAAAACTATCTCTGCAAATGACATGATCTCACATCTAGAAAACCCTCAAAAATCTGCAGATAAAGAATTTTTAGATCTAATAAATCGATTCAACAAAGTTGCAGCATAAAAAACCAATATGCAAAAATCAGTTGTATTTTTATACACTAGCAATGAACAACTGGAAGAGGAAATTAAGAAAATAATTCCATTTGCAACAGCATCAAGAAGAATAAAATACCTAGGAATAAATTTGGCCATGGGGAAGCGAGACTTGTATACTGAGAAATACAAAACAATACTGAAAGAAATTAAAGAAGATAAAAATAATGGAGAGACATTCCCTGTTCATGGACTGTAAGACTTAATGTTGTCAGGGTGACAATTCCACCCAAACAATCTGCAGATTCAGTGCAATCCCAATCAAAACCCCAATAGTTTCCCTCTCTCTCTCTTTCTCTCTCTGCCTGCCTCTCCGTCTACTTGTGATCTCTCTCTGTCAAATAAATAAATAAAATCTTTAAAAAAAACAAAAACAAAAACAAAAACAAAAACAAACCCAATAGTGTTTTCTGCTAAAATAGAAGAACCCAATCCTAAAATTCATATGAAATTTCAATACATTTTAATACATTTTACACATTTAATACATTTTAATACATTCCCCCTCTCTCTCTGCCTGCCTCTCTGCCTACTTGTGATCTCTGTCTGTCAAATAAATAACTAAAATCCTTAAAGAAAATAAAATGCATAGACTACGTTACATTTAAAAAAATATATTTTATTTGTTGGGTGCCTGGGTGGCTCAGTGGGTTAAGCCTCTACCTTTGGCTCAGGTCATGATCTCAGGGTCCTGGGATCGAGCCCCGCATCGGGCTCTCTGCTCAGCAGGGAGCCTGCTTCCCCCTCTCTCTCTGCCTCTCTGCCTACTTGTGATCTCTCTCTGTCAAATAAATAAATAAAATCTTTAAAAAATATATTTTATTTATTTGTCAGAGAGAGCACAAGCAAGAGGAGCAAGGCAGAGGGAGAAGCAGGCTTCCCACCGAGCAAGAAGCCCCATGCAGGACCCGATCCCAGTACTTTGGGATCATGACCCGAGCTGAAGGCAGACACTTAACTGACCAAGCCACCCAGGCATCCCTGGACATTGTTTTCAACAAACAGTGTTGGGGTAACTGGATATCTTCATGTAAAGGAATGAAGTTGACCCTTACCTTATATATACCATGTACAAAAAGGAACTCAAAATGGATCAAAGACAGGGTGCCTGAGTGGCTCAGTTGGTTAAGGAACCAACTTGATTTTGGCTCAGGTCATGATCTCAGGGTTGTAAGACTGAGCCTTGCATCCACAGGCTCCACACTGATTATGGAGCCTGTTTAATATTCTCTCTCCTTCTGCCCCTCTCCCCACTCACTTGTGTGCTCTCTCAAAAAAAAAAAAAAAAAAAAAAAGGATCAAAGAGCTAAAACTATAAAACTCTTAGAAGAAAACAATGGGGAGTTATCTTCTTCACATTGGATTTGCCAATGATTTCTTGGAAACAGCACGAAAAGCATAGCAAATAAAAGAAAAAAACTAGTTAAACTGGACTCTATCTAAATTAAAAATATTCTGCATCATAGGACACTATGATGTAAGTGAAAAGACAATCCACAGAATGGAATATCTTCTAATCATAAATCTGATAAGGGATTAATATCTAGAATACATAAAGAACTCCTATAACTGAACAATAATGAAACAAAGAACCCAACTCAAAAATGAGCAAAGGAACTGAACTGACATATCACTAAAGAAGATATAAAAATGGCCAATAAGGGACGCCTGGGTGGCTCAGTTGGTTAAGTGGCTGCCTTCGGCTCGGGTCATGATCCCAGCGTCCTGGGATCGAGTCCCACATCGGGCTCCTTGCTTGGTGGGGAGCCTGCTTCTCCCTCTGCCTCTGCCTGCCATTCTGTCTGCCTGTGCTCGTGCATGCTCTCTCTCTCTCTCTCTAAAAAATAAATAAATAAAATCTTTTAAAAAAATGGCCAATAAGCACATGAAAAGATGCTGAACATCACCAGCCATTAGGGAAATGCACATCAAATCTACAATGAGATACCAGTTTATACCCATTATTATGGCTATAGTGTAAGCCTGACCATTTGTTTTTTGACTATAATGTAAGTGCTGGTCTGGAATAAATATGCTACCAGCGACACAACCAGAGGAAGGGCCAGGCCATCCCACCCATGTAGTTCCCCTTTTCATAAAAAGCCCTGGCTGACCTAGATAATTCACCATTTGACCAACCCCTTCTCCCTTTCTGTGCTTTATTTTCTGCTTTTCTGTTTTAAATTCACCCACAAAGTCCGAGATGCTCCACTCTCGACCCAATAAAGACAGAACCCCAGTCTGCTCTCCTCTTTTTCTTACAGGTGATCTTGCTGTGTGGCCTTGGGCATGCAATGTACCCTCTAGAACTTGTAAATTATAAACCTTGTTTTTTCCAAGTTCACTTATGGTTGTTACTGAGGTGTGTCTTGTAATCATAAGAACCACAAGGGCCTGTCCAGCCACAACATTGGCTCTGGTCAGGGAAATGTCTATGGGGGTCGCCTCAAGTAATACAGGCTCAGGTAAGTGGCCTCTGGCATTTCTAGCCCACAGCGTCGCTATCAATAGGCTGAGATGGACAAAGGACAATAGCAATCATCAGACAAACGGACAGTAAGCGATGATGTGGAGAAGCTGGACCTGCTCCCCGCCCCCGCCGCCGCTGTGCATCCCTGATAGGAATGTACAATGGTGCAGCTGTGGGGGACAGTTCGGCAATTCCTCAAAACATTAAATGTGAATTATGATCCAGTAGTTCCATTTCTACATATATACCTAAAATAGGCATATTTCTAGGTATACAGGCACTCGAACAGATATATGTATGCCAATGCTCACAGCAGCATTATTCACATTTCTATTTTTTTATTTTTTTTAAAGATTTTATTTATTTATTTAACAGACATAGATCACAAGCAGGCAGAGAGAGGCAGGCAGAGAGAGAGAGAGAGGTAAGCAGACTCCCTGCTGAGGAGAGAGCCCGATGTGGGGCTCGATAACAGGACCCTGGGATCATGACTTGAGCCGAAGGCAGAGGCTTAACTCACTGAGCCACCCAGGCGCCCCTATTCACATTTCTAAAAAGATTATTTATTTATTTGTTTTAGAGCTAGAGTGAGCGAACAAGTGGGGGGTGGGAAAACCGAGGGAGAGGGACAAGCAGACTCCTTCCTGAGTGCAGGGCAAGATCATGACCTGAGCTGAAATCAAGAGTCGGACACTCCACTGAGACACCCAGGCGCCCAGCAGCATTATTCCCATCAGCCAGAAGTTGAAGGGATATTCATCACAGATGAACGGATATACAAAACGTGGTACATTCATGCCGCAACATGGGTGAGCTTGAAAATATCATGCTAAGTGAAAGAAGCCAGTCACAAAAAAGCAAATGATTATATGACTCTACTGAGATGAATTATCTACAACAGGAAAATTCATACAGACAGAAAGCAGAACTGAGCTTACCAGGGGCTGGGGGAGGAAGGACTCAGGGACATTCCTTAATGTTTACAGTCTCTGCTTGGATTGAAGTTTGGAAACAGTGGTGATGGTTACACAACATTATGAATGTAATTAATGGCCCTGAACTGTACACTTAAAATAGCAAATTTATGTTATACATGTTTTACTGCAATGTTAAAATAATAAAAGGGAAAAAAAGCCTTCATTTATGATTATGTTATGATTCTTGGAGCCATTACATAACTGAATTCCTCAAACCACTTGACTTGTTTATGCTGATCCATACCTTGGCCATAATTTTGGAAGATGGCTCAGAAGTAATTTTTAGGGGGCGCCTGGGTGGCTCAGTTGGTTGATCGAGGGACTCTTGGTTTCAGCTCTGGTGATGATCTCAGGGTCATGAGATCGAGCCCCCAGGTCAGGTTCCCCACTCAGCCCCCAGGTCAGGTTCTCTCCTTCTCCTTCTGCCCCTCCCCACAGCTCATACACACTGTCTCTCTAAAATCAATCTATCAATCAATCAGTCTTTAAAAAAGAAATCATCTTTTTTTTTTTTTAAGATTTTATTTATTTATTTGACAGAGATCACAAGTAGGCAGAGAGGCAGGCAGAGAGAGAGGAAGAAGGGAAGCAGGCTCCCCACCGAGCAGAGAGTCCGATGCGGAGCTCGATCCTAGGACCCCGGGATCATGACCTGAGCCGAAGGCACAGGCTTTAACCCACTGAGCCACCCAGGCGCCCCTAAAAAAGAAATCATCTTTGATAATGGTTTATGTAGCTCCGATGGCAGACTCTCTGTGCTTCGCTCTTTTCTCCTCCCACATTTCCTTGCTGCAAGGTTCTGGTGAGAGCCGTAAACGTGGAGAGGAGCGCGTTCATATTTATTTACTTATTTATTTTATTATTATTATTTTTTTAGATTTTATTTATTTATTTGATAGAAAGAGAGAGAGAGAGATCACAAGTAGGCAGAGAGGCAGGCAGAGAGAGGGGGAAGCAGGCTCCCCACTGAGCAGAGAGCCCGATGCGGGGCTCGATCCCAAGACCCTGGGATCATGACCTGAGCCAAAGGCAGAGGCTTTAACCCACTGAGCCATCCAGGTGCCCCTAGCACTCATATTTAAATATCTCTAATCGCTGGCTAAGCACATTTAAGTGGTAAAAGGGAAGTATTCGTTCCTTTTCCTCAAGCTAGGCCCTAGTGTTTTGAGTGAGATAAATCTGAAAATGAGCCAACTTCCTTGCGACCTGACCTGCGGTCAAAGGGACACCTTATGTAATGCCGGCACAATTACCAACCGCCCGCCCAGCACATTCCTCTGCCTTCAGAGGGAGCCACGCAGGGCTGTGGTTGGGAGCTGGGGCAGCCATCAAGCTGCCCCGGCCACCTAAGGGCCGTGACCCGACTCCTCATCAATGCATGGCTAAGGATGGCATCCAGTTACACACAACAGTCACCCAGGGCCTAGAAAGTGGCAGCGCCGGTCTCTCGACTGTCTGGCAGGTGACTACAGCATCGATACAGGGATGGGACTGCGGGACTTTATTTTAGGTAGCGTCTTGAAAATCACTTAATGTTTCGGGAGTGCTGGGAGGGGCAGAACTCAACCGAGGCTGAAGGTGCACTCCTCGCATTTGCTAAGTCACCGTTCTCCAGGCTTCAGTGGCCATGTGCCATCGCAGACTCCAAAGGCCAGCGCCACGTAACCTTCAAAAGAACATTCTTACTTCCCTTTCTGGTAGATGCCACGAAGGACGCGCCTGCTGAGTGGAAGGAGCAGCTCCTTTTACAGCTTGTGTGCCTCGCTGAGCTCGTAAAGAAGCAGAGCACTAATTACTCATTAGAAATTTTAATGAGCCCTTCTGAGGTCTAGATCAACAAGCCCAACTCCAGATTCACGCGCTGCTGCCTCCAGCCAGACAGCCTTGAGCAAAGACCATGATTTCTTCTCTCCTTTCATAGAACAGGCTCAGTTACTTAGGATACAAACTGAGTATCCTGAACTCAATATTCAGATTTTTTAAAAGATTTTTATTTATTTATCTGACACAGAGAGACAGCAAGGGGATACAAACAGAGGGAGTGGGAGAGGGAGAAGCAGGCTTCCCTTTGAGCAGGGAGCCCGATGGGGGGCATGATCCCAGGGCCCTGGGGTCATGACCTGAGTCAAAGGCAGACGCCCAACAACTGAGCCATCCAGGCACCCCTCAATATTTAGATTTTTACAAATACACAATGGATCTGAAGAAGCATTTCAGGGAACTCAAGTGGACTGTAACAGACTCATGCCCAGGGTGCTCCCATGGGCTGTGAAAGGCCAATCTCCATGTCCACTGACTCTTGTAAAAGCAGGTGATGCCATGAGCACATAAGTTGCATCCTTCCTATCACAGCTGTTTCCTCAAGTTCCACCACTTTCTAGAATTTGCTCCAGGCTGTTTTTAATTCATATCCAAGACACAATTAGCACACATAAATACTGCTGGGATTTAGACTCTAAATTATGTGTAATATGTCAACTAGCTGGATTGGATTCCCAATTTTCTTCTTAGAAGTCTGCTTAGACATTTTATACTTTAACTCATTTTATTAAAAACTAAAAATATGAAGAGATTCCCCTAAGCATACATTTAATTATGCTAATTTTCAGACTTTTCATCCAGGTCTATAGACAAGCACTAAAGTCTTTTTGTTGTTGTTGTTTTTAAGCACCACCAAAGTTTAAATGCAATTAATATATTGTTTTTCCTTTAGAAGTGCACTGCTAATCTCAAAATGGCCAAATTTTACCATATTTTTCAGTTCATTCCAAGTACATTAAATTCACCAGATGCCGGGGTGCCTGGGTGGCTCAGTGGGTTAAAAGCCTCTGCCTTCAGCTCCAGTCATGATCTCAGGGTCCTGGGATTGAGCCCCACATTGGGCTCCTTCTCCACGGGAAGCCTCCTTCTCCCTCTCCCGCTTCCCCTGCTTGTATTCCCTCTCTTACTGTCTCTCTCTGTCAAATAAATAAAATCTTTAAAAAAATTTTTTTTTAATAAATAAATAAATAAATAAATAAATTCACCAGTTGCCAAATATAAAATATTCCTTGGTTCTCTAGGATAAATAAAACTATCAAATTTGATGTGGCCTCTAAGAAACATGATCTTCTTATAAACTGAAGTTACACATACTTTATTTCTCTAACAAATGTAAAGGTATACACTTAAATTCAAAACTTAAAAATAGTGCCTATTTGTGGAAGAAGAGGGACAATCTAAATACCCAAAGGAAACCAGATTGTTAAATTTTCCTTTAAGCCTCCCTCCCCCCTTAATATTCCATAATTCTCTAAAAGCTACTGACATCAGAGATTCTCTTTGCATTAGTGGAATTCTATGAGAAAGAAAAATTTGGAAAACCAGGAGTCAACTCAGAACCTTCAAGAGTCAAAAGAAAAACACAGAGAAACACGCTGAATTCATTGCAGTTTACAAAAGAAAATCATGTTATGTCACATTCTGTTACGCCAGTAGTCTTTAAATTTTGCGGAGACAAACGACTAAATCCCAACTGTATCTTCACATCACCAAACAAACGACCACTATTGTTTTAAAAACTGTTTCACTGAGCTATAGTTCACATAAAATACAATTCACCCACTTTCAGTGACCATACAGTTCAATGGCTTTAGTAGACTCAGTGTTGGGTAACCAACCCCACAATCAATTTTACAAAGTTTTCATTACCCAAAAAAGAAAACCTGTCCTGCTTAGCACCCATGCTCTTTATTTCCCCCAACGTCCCCAGCCCTGTCTCTATGGAATTGCATATTCGGGACATTTCATATTAAATGGAATCTTATAACATGTAGTCTTTTGTGACTGGCTTCTTTCACTTAGCATAAGGTTTTTTCATGTTGTATTACATGTTACTACTTTATTCTTTTTTTTAGAGAGAGAGAGTGTGCATGCGGGAGGAGGGGAAAGGGGCAGAGGGAAAGGGAGAGAGAGAATCCTAACAGATTCCATGCCCAGCGCAGAGCCGGACATGGGGCTTGATCTCAGGACCCTGAGATCATGACAGGAGCTGAAATCAGGAATCTGACGCTTAACCAACTGAGCTACCCAGGCGCCCCAGCACTTTATTTTTTGCCAAATAATATTCTATTGTTTGGCAATACCCTCTACTGCTTTTCATCTGATGACTACATTTTTCAAATGCCAACTTGCATGCTTTTTTCAAAATTGGAGAGCCAGATGAATGTAACAACTTTGTTAAAAATACAACAAAGCAATGAGAAAAAAGCCCTTTTAATTAAGTACAGTGTTGACTCTGTGAGTGGTGTTTAGAAAGTATTATTTTAAATAAATAAAGGTAAGAAGACATCTACTCTTTGTAGGGATTATGAGCAAACAACAGCTGGGAGTGAAAAAAAACCCAAAAAAACAAAAGGAGACTACACAGAAAATTATTTACCTTTGGAAAGTCTGACTTTAATAGTAGAAAACTGAGAAGCTAAGTCCCTAAACATCCTACCTGAATTTAGGCTTCCATTAAGCGGAGTTCTGTGAAATCAGTAACAAAATATTCTGAGAAAAATAAAGACAAAAGTCCTCATTACATATGTATCAATATATATGTGTAACTGCACAGAAACACTCACATACATTTTGGATGTGCAAATTTCTCAATTTATCTTTATATAAAAATATCACATTATAGACACTTGACGGAGAATACTAGTTTCTGTACAGAATGTGAAAGGCTGGACCGATGGAATCCCCTTCTTTTTCACCTTCTTTCTAGATAGCTATAAGGGCATGACTGAAATCACAAAAAATAACTAGATAAGAAGGAGAAAGTTGTCTGACTGGCAGAGAGAGCGTATCCTCAAGCAGACTCCGGGCTAAGAGGGGAGTTGGAAGTGGGGCTTGACCTCACAACCCCAAGATCATGACCTGAGCCAAAACTAAGAGTTGGACACTTAACCGACTGAGCCACCCAGCTGCACCAGAATGTCACTTTTTAAATTATATTGTAGAAAAAGAGTGGCTTCTGAGAAGATCTGGCTGGGTCAGTCAGTGGAGCTTGCGTGTGGCTCCTGATCTAGGGTTGTGAATTCAGGGCCCATACTGGGTGTAGACTTTACTTAAAATGTGGCTTCTAACTGGGGTGCTCTGTCTTGGACTGCTACCCTGGGGGGAAGCCAGCTGTCATGGTCTAAGGTAGGAAGTGAGGTACTGGGAAGTAAGCCACACAGGGAGGGACGGAGGCCAGCTACATACCATCTGAGTGAGCTTGAAAACACATTCTCCAGCCCAAGTCCAAGCCTTGACATGCCTGCAGGCCTGGCCAGTAGCTTTACCGAAATCTCATGAGAGACTTAAGCCAGAGGCACCAAGTTAAGCCACAACCAGCTTCCTGACCCACAGAAACCATGGAATAATAATTATTAGTTGTTTTTAGCTACTACATTTTATGAGAATTTGTTATGCAGCAACAGATAACACACAGACTACAAAACATTCTTCAACTTTGTGCTTTTTTATTATATTCGTGGTCCCTTCCTATGTTTTCAGTTGCAACAAATCCCATTCCCAATGCTCCTGGAAATGGCACCGTCTATTGGAAGAGCTAGAGGACAGCAGAGCACACATTTCTACACTTCTAGCTATCAGGTTAGGATCATCTTTAGAAGTAGGTGACACGGGTGGCTCAGTTGGTTAAGTGTCTGCCTTCAGCTCAGGTCACGATCCCAGGGTCCCAGGATTAAGTTCCACACTGGGCTTTCTGCTCAGCAGGCAGCCTGCTTCTCCTTCTCCCTCTGCATGCCACTCTGCCTACTTGCATTCTCTCTTTCAAAAATAAAGAATAAAATCTTAAAAAAAAAAAACAGAAGTAGGTGACATGTTCCCCCAAACTATCAACCCCTGCCTGAGTTGTCTACAAAAGCTTTCCACTGTTTCTTTCCTTTTTTTTAGATTTTATTTATTTACTTGACAGAGACAGAGACAGCGAGAGAGGGAACACAAGCAGGGGGAGTGGGAGAGGGAGAAGCAGACTCCCTGCTCAGCAGGGAGCCCAATACGGGGCTTGATCCCAGGACCCTGGGATCATGACCTGAGCGGAAGGCAGACGGTTAATGACTGAGCCACCCAGGCACCTCTGACTGTTTCATTAGTGGTCAGAATACCCAGATCTAACTTGAAGCTGTGCCCACCATCCTCCAAACTGCTCTCTCCATTCCACACACCATGCACCCTTGCGACAACTGTATTATTTAACTTAACGCCTGCTTTGCCACTAAACTCCAGGAGGAATCCATGAGGGTTAGAGCAAGATCTGTCTTGTCATCACTGTATTTCTACTGCCTGGGAAATAGTCACATAGTAGAAAGTTAAGAAAAGTTGGTGAAACACCATCATTATTATTAATTCTACTGGGAGAAGCTCACTGTTGAGCAGGACAAGGGGAACTCTAGTACAGAGGAAACACATCTGGCTCATCAGCAGCCCCTGGGTTCACATCCTCCTTCTCCCCCCGTCTCCTGCCGAGGCGGACAAAGCACTTCATAGATTAAACCTGAATCTCCTCATTTATAAAAATTAAGGGGTGTCGCTTCTGGGTTGGTGAACATGCTGGGACATGGGAGAGCACTGCGCCTGGAGAGGGAGTGGAAAGCTCCCCCCATTCTTTCCCCAGACCTTGCCTTATGCATCCCTTTCCTCTGGCTGTTCCTGAGTCATATCCTTTTATGACAAACCGGTGATCTGGTAAGTAAACATCAATCAATAAAATAAAAATAAAAATAAATCAAAAAATAAATTAAAAAAATAAAAAGGGGTTAGAGTAGGCCATTTTCAAGATCCTTTCTGGCTTTCTGAAAGCAACATTGTTAGCCAAGTTCACGGTCCCAAGATCTAGACAAACTCCCTGTCCAACATGTCCACTTGGATGTCTAAGGGACCCCAAACACCTTACCCCAAACTGCCACACTGTCTTCTGCCCTCTTCCCCCACGACGTGCTCCTTGTCTCTCTATACTCCCACCCTCTGGCAGCGGCATCACCGTACATCTGGTGCTTAAACCACACAATGGGCTAATCCTGGACTCTTCCCACACCTGATCTATGACCCGGTCCAGTCAATTCCTCCCCCTCAATAACTCCCAGTCCACTTCTCTCCAGTCCCACAGCTAATCCCTCAGGAAGGAGCACCAGCAGTGCCCCCACCTAGATTATTACTAAAGCCCCAACCAGCTGCACCGTCTCTAATCTTGTACGATTCTTTTTTTTTTTTTTTAAGATTTTATTTATTTATTTGACAGACAGAGATCACAAGTAGGCAGAGAGGCAGGCAGAGAGAGGAGGAAGCAGGCTCCCTGCAGAGTAGAGAGCCCAATGTGGGGCTCGATCCCAGGACCCTGAGATCATGACCTGAGTCGAAGGCAGAGGCTTTAACCCACTGAGCCACCCAGGCGCCCCTAATCTTGCACTATTCTAACCCATTCTCCACACTGTCAGTTGAGCGATCTTTCTAATAAAAACTGCATGTCCTAGCACATTGCTGCTGTTCAAACCTGCTGGGAAGGCCCGAACTGGTTATTACAAACAATAATCCTTTATAACCTGGACCTTGTTGATCTTTCAAGCTTCAATGTCTCCACTGTTGTACTTTCTATTATTCCCCTAGATTCATTCTTCCCTTCTAGTCTGCTCCAAACAAACTAAGTATCGACAGTCCCTGACACGTGGGATGCTTCCCTCTCAGAATCCTCTGGGCTTCAGTCTGTGCTGTGCCACCTCACGTCCTGCCTTTGCTCTCTCTCCCCATCTCCTTCCTGTAGCTGGCACGCATTTGACCCTGTCTCAGCTTCGATGTCCGATCTCATCAGCTCCTCCAGGAAGGCTCCCACAGCCCTTCTAGAACACCATCTCCACAGCAATGTGCTTACTTAGTACCACCCATGCCTCCCCTCCTGCTAGACTGAAAGTGTTAGTCACTTGGCTCCCGTAGTCAAGCCCAAAACTCAAAGGCAGATTCACCAAAAGTGTTATAGCGCCTGGCATACACACAGAGCTCAGTAAATGTCTGCTAAGTAACCCTGTATGGTTATACAAAATAATGTAAAAAAAAATTTATGAGGGGAAGAATTCTTCTGTGTTATAAATTCATCCTCTAGTTTACCTTAAGATATTTTTGTGGCAGGGGTGCCTGGGTGGCTCAGTCAGGTAAGTCTCCGACTCTCGGTTTCAGCTCAGGTCCTGGTCTCAGGATCCTGGGATCAAGCCCCATGTCTACTCCCTGCCCAGTGGGGAGTCTCCTTCTCCACCTCTCTCTGCCCAACTCCAGCACCCAGGGATGCTCACTCACTCTCTTAAACAAATAAAAATAAGTAGTTTTAAAAAATGGTTTTTGGGTGCCTGGGTGGTGAGTCTTTAAGCATCTGCCTTTGGCTCAGGTCATGATCCAGGATCCTGGAATCGAGCCCTGCATCAGGTTCCCTGCTCGTCAGGAAGTCTGCTTCTCCCTCTCTCACTCCCCCTGCTTGTGTTCCCTCTCTCTGTCAAATAGATAAATAAAATCTCTTAAAAAAAATGTTTCTGTGGTGAATAGAATCCATGTTCTAATCCCCATAAATACGTTACATTACAGTCACAAAGGGGAATTGGGCTGCAGATGAGATTAGGTACTTAGCTGACCTTCAAAAAGGCAGATTATCCTAAATTATCTGGCTGGGCCCAGTGTAATCACAAAGGTCTTTACACGTGGAGGGACTTGGCCGGAAATTGTTGGCTTTGATAATGTAGGAAGAGCAACCACAAGCTGAAAAATGTGGCCTCTAGAAGCTGGAAAGGCAGGGAAGCTGAATTTTCTCTGGAACCTCAGGAAAAGAATGCTGACACCTTGAGACCCTGTGTCAGACTCCTGACCTACCGAACTGTACAGTAATAAATTTGTGTCAGTTTTCAGCCACCAAGGTTGTAGCAATTTGTTATGGCAGCAATAGAAAACTAATACAATTTTAATATTGGGGCTTTTTTTTTAAATAAAGGGAATTTTGGCTAGGAATCTTAAAGTCCCTTCTGAGTCTACAATCATTTGACTCTATGTAAATCAGGAACACTTTTATTCTACTGTTACCTAGGAAACAGCTACCTTTCAGAGGAGATATGATCTGTCTTCTTTGATCAATCCCTCACTGAGGGAAGATTAAAAGAGAGGTTACTGTTTCTGCAGGTCACTTTCCAAAGATATTTTAGTTTAAAGGGGCTGGAGCAGAGATTAGGTAAACCAGGACTTCAGAATTTTCAAAGTTTAATGTATAGTCTGTAGGAGAGTTAAATTGCTCATTTACCCACCTAGTGAACAAAATGGGTTACAATCCCCAAATATCAATACCAGAATCTATCAATCTTAGATGGGTTTGGCAAGGCTTTTCCAGTTTTTAATTAGGATTCTCTTAGGTAGGTATGCACGGTCTTTTCATATCAAAGTCCTCATCAGTCCCAGGATATCACTCCTGGCTCAACTACAGCATGTAGACATCACTCAGCTGCCTCCACTAGGCATTCAGGTTTGGGGGCCAACTCTAGAGGTTCTACTACGGTTGAAGCCAGCTGGGTAAAATTCAAATCTGGCCTTTGCATTATCAGTTATTTTTATGGTTAGCAGTTATTGCTTTAGACGTCAGTTAAGCTGCCAGCAGGGGCATGATACCTAACATTAAGCTAGGGAGACACTGGAAATAGGTTTTTCAGAATATACCTTAGGGTATATTCAGGTAAGCCTGAAAAGAGAGTATTAAAAAGATCTCAGGAGATAAGAAAGACACTGACAAAAGAGGTTACATGGACTTAAATTAAACCAGTTTCTTAATTTCCTTGAATGTTGCTCCTGGTCACGCCACTCAGAAATCATCCCGAGACACACTCAAAGACTACGGGTACCATTTAGAAGCACCTGTCTTCGGCTAGGTACTTGATAAAGTGCTTTATCTACAAGATCACTCATTCTAAGGACAATCTTGCAGAAGTGGCATAGGATCAGCCGTCCCACAGATAAAAAGGAACAGGCTCAGGGAAATGAGTTAAAGGTCACATGGCCAGGAATAGGCAGAGCCAAAGTCTTTGCTCTTTCCACTTTGCAAGCCTGACTCCAGCCACAGATGTGTTTCCAAGATTTGTTTTTCTCTAGCTTTCACGCCCTCCCTGTCCCCGCTGAGCTGGAGGCCGCCAGTGGAACAAGTCAGGGCACTGAATATGAGCAGCAAGTCAATCTGGAAGTTCTTCCTTTCTCAATTTCCATGTGCTGCCTATCTCTGGCTTCCTGCCATTTGTTGAACTGTTTTGTTAAACGCTTAGATACGGGGTGACTGAGTAAATAAAGCATGTTCTATGGCAACCCTCAAACACTTAATCTGAACTTGCCTTTTACAGCCACACAAAATTTATGGGTTAATGGTTGCCAGGGACTGGGGGTGTGGGGGTGGGGGAGACATGGAAACGGGGAGTGACTGTTAACCGATACAAGATTTCTGTAGAGGAGGATAAAATGTTCTAGAATTAGATACTAGTGATGGTTGTATAACTATGTGAATATACTAGAACCAGAAGGTTGTACACTTCATGAAGGTGAATTTCAGGGCATGTAAGTTACATCTGAATAAAAGAAACTATAGCTAAAATCAAAGGATCAGATATTAACAAGGGTTAGCGAAGATGTGGAAAAATTATACCCCCATATATCGCTGGTATAGCCACTTTGGAAGGTAGTTTAGCAGGTCCTCAGAAGTTGAAGGAAGTATCGATTATGATACAGCAATTCTACTCCTATGCATGCATAACCAAAAGAGGGAAAATCTATGTTCATATGAAAACCTGTATGCTATCAGAGGAACACTATTCAGTATAGCCAAAAAGTAGAAACAGTCCAAATGCCCATCAGCGGACAAACAGATAAATGAAATGTGATATAGTTATTGCAGTGTTATTTTAATAGACAACAGAAAGAAAAATGTACTGACATGTGCAGGTACAACATGGATGGATTTTTAAAAAATTACACTAAGTGAAAGGAGTCGGCATAAAAGACCATATATTGTACGATTCCATTTATGTGAAATATCCTGAGGAGACAAATCTATAAAGAAAGTGGATTAGTGGTTGCCTGGGGCTGGCATGGCTCAGTGGAAAATGGGGTGTGACCGCTAATAGGTATGGGTTTCTTTGTATGATGAATGATGAAAACGTTCTAAAATTGACTGTGGTAATGACTATGCAGCTCTGGGAATGTACTAAAAATCAGTGAATTGTACATATTAAGTAGGTGAAGTATATGGTATGTGAATATCTCAATAAAGCTCTTAAAAAAATTAGTGGGGGAGAGGAAGGGCCAAGGGAGTGGGTGAGAGGGAATCTCCAGCCCGCTCCATACCCAGCGGGAAGCCTGACACAGGCTTGATCTCAAGACCCTGAGATCATGACCTGTGCCAAAATCAAGTGTCAGATGCTTAACTGACTAAGCCATCCAGGAGCCCAAGGGGTTAAAAATATATAGCTAATTTTCATTCCTTTTTAGGATATTTACTTAAAGCTATGACAGATTCAACTATAGTGAAAACCTGATGTAATGCAGCTTGAAACCCTGCTTAGCTGACTATATTACAGGGATTCAACTCTCTACAGGAAACAAAGTCTCATAATAATGACAACTGGACTTCTGTGAGGCGGAGTTCAAGGTTTTAGCAGGTTTAGAGAAGTGCTGCCTCCAGAAAGCCTGTAAATAATGACAGGTCTCCTAATACTATTCTTCTACTTCTTTTTCCAGCACCAGCTTTTGGATACACAAAAAATTATTACAAATTAAACTAGGTAAAGAGGCATAAGAGTAAATAAATTCACCTTAATAGGGGTACCCGGGTGGCTCAGCGGTTTGAGCCTCTGCCTTCAACTCGGGTCATGGTCTCAGGGTCCTGAGATCGAGCCCTGGTTCAGGCTCCCTGCTCAGCAGGGAGTCTTCTTCCCCGTCCCTCTCTGCCTGCCTCTCTGCCTACTTGTGATCTCTCTCTGTTAAATAAATAAATAAAATCTTCAAAAAAAATTCACCTTAATATATATTTTTAAAAAGTGTTGAGAGAGCACCTATCTATAAAAAACTTATTTCTAGGCTGGAATTGAGTATCACACTTTATATATCATTTCACATTTGAAAAGCTATTCCATTATTAGAAAAGTACCCACCTGTAAAATTTTGGAACTTCATTTACTTAGGATCTTAGAATTTTACAGTAATGAAAGAGCTACCACGCCCACGTCTAGACACCTATGCATGGACTCTCTGTGCTGTTTGTTTGGACACAGGGAATGGATTCGGGAGTGGCAAGATGAAGACATCTTTAGGCAGCTTTCCTCCAGCTAAAGAAGATGACATTGAACTGTGGCAGTGGAGATGGAGAGAAATAGACTAGCCAGAGTGATCTCAGGGAGATTCGATCACTCAGACCTGGTGATGGGGTGTGTACTGAGGACAGGCTTTAGCCATCTCTCAGGGTACAGTGCGAAGAGCTCCTAGGCCATCCTAAAGCCTCCCATTCCAAGCCCTTTCACGTCCAGAGAGAAGTAATTCTGCTCTCCTGGGAATCCTTCTACCCAGCTTAAAAATCTTCTGCCCACCCACACTTTCCTTCTTTTAATTTAACAATAGAACTCAAAGTACAAATAAAAATGTACCTCTTACAAAAAAACAAAACAAAACTATATAGATACAGAGGTGAATCACCAAGTTTTAACCAAGTTTAGACTATCCCATCTCTGTTCAGAAATCTAAGGAATTCATACCTCAGAAAGGAATTTCATAGACATATTTGGATGAACATCACCAACATTATACAGTCTAGAAAACTAAAGTACAGAATAGTTAAGTCTCACCAAGTTACCAAAAACACAAGTAAGAGTTGAACATAGGTTCTGCAATTCCTAATTCAGTTTTCTCACACTATCATTTTATTTAAGATATAGAATTGAAAAGCTAATCTATATATATAGATTATATATATATATATAATCTATATAAAGACTATCCCTAAGTTTTAGAAATCACATATTTCAAATGCATTAGGGGATAGTAATTCTACACATACCTACTTACTAGATAATAAATATAGAAAAACTTCAAATAATATAATCACGCCTAGGGAAAATGAAATAAGGCCATGGAAGGAAGGAATAAAAGGAGCTACGACTGACCCATATACATATGCAACTGGGTTTCAGTTCCTCAAAACATCAAAAGAACACATTAGAGAGGCACAGTCAAATTGCTCTTGAATTATAGTCATTGGATAAATCAATTTATGTACAAATAGCACTACATACATCATCTGTTTATCTTAGATCTTTTGAGAAAAGGCTCTCATATCTCTTTTCAAAATTTATTTTAATTTCCTTTAAGAAAACTAAGGAAAAGCAAAGATGAAAAGATCAGTTAACTGGAAAACCTAATTATGAACTACATTAAAAAGTTATCAAGTCACTTTATCGAATAAAGAAGGATAAATTTGTATGAACTATAAGCTTTCATCTTTAACTCCAAATTTAAAATAAATAAATAAATAAACAGGGTATGGAGAGATCAACTGTATCTCTAAGCAGCCAAAGAAGCAGAAGATGAGGAGACACTCCCCTTCATTCTCTTAAGCCTTGCACAGAGACTGCTGGCTTAGGTAAGCTGGTGTTACACTACAGAGTCCCGGCCTTGGACGTGCTGGAATAATCCAGTCCCACATGTTCCTGATGGAAAATAACCAGAGATGGTCTTTTTCTGATGGGTGCCCTATGATTCAGGGGAAAAAAGTCTATAGCTCCAAACTTTAACTGCCAAACAATATACCAAATGAGAAATACTCTGCAAAAAAAGGAAAAGGAAAAGAAAAATAAAATACTCCGAATTAGTTTGTAACCAAAGTGATAGAGACAATAAAAGCTAGATGTCTTATTCAACACTGATATAAAATGTCTATCAATATATGTTAACACCTATTATTCACTTACTAAGTGAGTTGGAAAGATCCTGTAAAGAATTTAAAACTGTACCAGCACCTCATGCTCTCTCTCTCTCTCAAAACAAAGAAAAAGTTACGAGATCAAGCCCTGTATCAGGCTCCATGCTGAGAGTGGAGTCTGCTTGAGATTCTCTCTCTCCCTCTTCCTCTGCCCTTCCCCTCGCTCTCTCTTTCTCAAATAAAAAGTAAAATAAAATAACAACTATATCAGCACAAAAACTCACAGATGAGAGATCAAAGCCACGGTGATGACAGAAGGAAATTTTTAGGGCTGATACTGGTAGAAAATGGTCTGATTTATAAAGGAAGAAGACTTATATACTTAAAATACCTCGTGTGAAAACATGTACAAATAACTTCAATTTCAGCGTGTTTATTTTGGCAAATTACTGGGAATCACCATAAAGAAGCGGCTGCATAAATCACGCACACCCGAGTGGGGGCACTGGAAAGCCGTCATGTGTGTCACACGACACACGGCTGATCTTCACATGCTGGAGAAGCGGCTCCCGAGTATAGCAAGAGACATGAAGCAAGATGCAGGACAGTACGGCATATGGGACGAGAAGACAGTGTATTTTTAGGTAAAGAATAGTATGCAAAATAATTTTTAAAAATACCTTGCGGTATCTTCTTCATTGGGCCTCTTTTGGTTCTTGGGCTTCTTTTTCCAGGTGCTTTTTTGTCCTTTCCCACGAGGGCCTGCCCATCCCTGGGGCTTTCCCCAGGAGCGTTCTCCGAGCTCTCGAACGCAGCCACCTCATTGCTGGGGGGGCAGTTGTCGTTATTGTTGAGACTGTCCTGGGCGAGCACGTCAGGTCTGCCCATGGCGCTGGCAGCACTGCTCAGACGCTCCTGCCCGTCCCCATCCAGTTGATTTTCATTTTCATCCGATGCAGAAGGCAAGCGTGTCACTATGCTTCCCCTGCCGTCACCAGGATGATACCCATCTTGTGACTCTATCTGCAGATTATCTGTAGGCGTTCCGCTGTCATCCATCAGAGCATCTTCTGTGGGACCATTTACATTTCAGTCAAGTCCTTCCATGTCTACAAAGACAGAAAGAAAAAAGCTACTTCACCTCTGGATCCTCGGTGATCTTTAGATTTCCTTTTCTCTTGGGTTGTCTTACTGTAATTAGGGAAAGGATGGAAATGACTGATGCTCATTCCTTCTATTTCTTCCCCACTCACAAGCCCACCCAACCTCACCGGGTTCTGGCTTGAATACAACGGTGCTCAACCCTCGCTGTGTGTTTATTACCTGGAGAGCCTGTCCAGCACAGAGCCCTGCTACCTGTTTTTTTTTTTAAGTTCTTTAAGTTATTTTACTGTGTACCATGGAACCATGGCCTTAATGAAAGAAATTACTCATTAATCAGGCTATCTGGTAAAATCAACCACTCTTTTTATTGCTGGACACTTACCAGACAAATGAAAGTTGTATAAGTCCTTTGGCTGAACAGCAGCAATATTTGCAAACAAACACATTTACAGACATTTTAAAAATAAATGGAAAGATAGGCGCCTGGGTGGCTCAGCTGGTTAAGCAACTGCCTTCAGCTCAGGTCATGATCCTGGAGTCCCGGGATCAAGTCCCGCATCGGGCTCCCAGCTCCATGGGGAATCTGCTTCTCCCTCTGACCTTCTCCCCTCTCATACTCTCTCTTTCATCCTCTCAATCTCTCTCCCTCTATCTCTCAAATAAATAAATAAAATCTTTAAAAGAAATAAATGGAAAGAAGGCATGTGGAAAATTCAGGTAGTAAATGGTAATATTCTATTCTCATTATATCATTTACTTCCTAAAAATAAACCCTGGAAAGTACCTTAGAATTGTCAGCAAATTCTTTTTATAAAATTAAAAAAAAAACAACAACAACAGGGCCATGATTAACTCTATACACTAGTTTAGACTTGGAAAATCTAAATCTGCTCCAAGGATCCTTCTAACATAATAAAAATAGAGAAAATAGATTCTAAGCCTTTTATCAGACATGTTTTGTCCCCTCTTATCATCCAAAAGTATATTACTTTTAAGGGAAATGATGTCAGCAAGATCTTGAAATTTTCTGTTTGCCAATTATAATTTGGGGTTTGAATCAAACATACTATTTCAGTAATCTGAGAAAAATTTTAGTGACTTTCTAAATTCTTCAAATTAATAGAAATGCTTATTTGGTGTTTAGAAACATGTAAATAAAGTATAATTCTTTTAAAACATGAAAACGAAGTACAAAATAAAACATTAGCTCTGCACTGGTTGTATCATATGTTTTTAACGTATTTTACAACTGGAATATTTTATTTGATTCAGACCTAAATGTACTGGTTGGCAGCCTGGGTGGCTCAGTCGTTTAAGCATCTGCCTTCAGCTCAGGTCAGGATACCAGGGTCCTAGGCTCTAGCCCCACATCAGACTCCCTGCTTGGCAGGAAGCCTGCTTCTCCCTTTTCCCTCTCCCACTCCCCATGCTTATGTTCCCTGTCTTGCTGTGTCTCTCCCTGTCAAATAAATAAGTAAAATCTTAAAAAAAAAAAAAGTACTGGTTGGCAAACATAAAAATATCTAAATTTGGATGGCATCAAATTCCTTTTACCACATATATATATTAACTTGGGTTTAGCCCTAATATAAAATCTAAATAGAATATAATTTTTAATTTAAAAAGTTATTATTTTAATGAAGGGTTTTTGAGATTACTATCACGAGAGAACACAAGCTCACATGACTTATAAAATGTATGCAGCTAAAATAGACAAAGATCAATAGAACAGGATAGGGAGCCCAGAAACAAACCCACAGTGATATGGTCAATTGATCTATGACAAAGGAGGCCAGAATATACAGTGTGGAGAAGGCAACCTCTTCAATAAGCAGTGGGGAAAACCAGTCACATATTAAAGAAACTACACCACTTTCTCATATCAAATATACAGAAAAATAAACTCTAAGTGGATTAAAAAGACCTCAATGTGAGACCTTAAAGCATAAAACTCCTAGAAGAAAACATCACCAGTGTATTCTTGGACACTGGCCTTAGCATCACCTTTCTAGATATATCTCCACAGATGAGGGAAACAAAAGCAAAATAAACTGTTGGGTCTACATCAAAATAAAAAGCTTTTGCAAGTGAAGGAAGCCAACTAAATAACATGGCAACCTACAGAATAGGAGAGGATATCAGCAGATGCTATACCCAATAAGGGATTAGTATCCAAAATATATAGAGAACTTACACAACTCAAGACCCAAACCCCCAAAAATTTGATTTAAAAATGGGCAGAGTACCCGAATAGACATTCTGCCAAAAACAAACAAAACAAAAAACAAAAATCACACAGATGGCCAACAAAACATGAAAGGATGCTCAATCTCACTCATCATCAGGGGATGCAAATCAAAACCACAATGAGATATCACTTCACACCAGTCAGAATGTCTAGGATCAGAGAGACAAGAAGTAACAAGTGTTAGCAAGAATGTGGAGGAAAGGGGAGCCCTTGTGCATTGCTGGTGGGAATGCAAACTGGTACAGCCACTCTGGAAAACAGTATGGAGGTTCCTCCAAAAATTAAAAACAAAAATACCAGATGATCTAGCAATTCCACTGCTAAGTATTTACCTAAGAAAACAAAAACACTAACTTGAAAAGATAAATACACTGCCAATATCACAGCATTGTTTACAGTAGCCAAGTGTGGAAGCAACCTAAGAATCCACTGATCGACAAATGGATAAAGAGCATGTAGTAATATATACATGTAATAATACTTAGCCACTAAAAAGAATGAAATCTTCCATTAGGGACAGCATGGGTGGACAGAGTATCATGCTAAGTACAATGAGTCAGAGAAAGATCAACATATGATTTGACTTATACGTGGAGTCTAAAAACCAAACCAACCAACCAATCAGCAACAACAAAAAACCAGAATCATAAATACGGAGAACAAATTGTTGGTTGCTGGAAGGGAGGGTTTGGGGGTAGGGGTGAAAATGGTACAGGTGATTAAGAGGTGCAAACTTTCAGTTTAAATGACTGACAGGGATGAAAAGTGCAGCGTATGGAATATAGTGAATAATATTGTAAAAACCTTGTGGTGACAGATGGTAATTACAGTCCAGCAATAACAAATAGAACTGTAGACCATTACATTGTATACATGAAACTAATGTAACATTTTATGTCAACTATACTTCAATAAATCAATAACCAAGTAAACAAATAAAGAGCATATAGCTAATATGGTGGAAACTACACAAATGTCCACTAACAGATGAGTAGATAAACAAATGCAGTATATTCATACCAGGGAAGCTCGGGAAGTTCAGGAAGGAAGTTCTGATACATGCAAAAAATACGGAAGAACCTTGGCAGCATCATAGGTAGTGAAATTAGCCTGACACAAGAGGATGAAAACAGTATGATTCCACTTGCACAAAATTTCAATAGGCAGATTCATGGAGACAGAAAACAGACCGGAGGGGCAGAGGGCAGGAGATAAAAGGAAGTTCCTGCGTAATGGTTGCATTGTTTTTTGCTCAGGGTGATGGAAAAGGTTTGGAAATGCAGTGGTGATGGGTACACAGCAGCATTGGTGTCAGTAATACCACCGCATCATACAGTGAAAAACAGTTAAAATGGCATATGGTATGTATTCTTGATCACAGCAGTGAAAAGAAATTGATGTGGCTATGCAGGGAAAAAGTCAGTCTTAAAACTAGGAACAGCCTCGGCTGTCTTTTATGAACAATCAAGTTATATTCTTTTTATTTTTTTTAACATTTTATTCATTTATTTGAGAGTGTGTGTGCACATGTGCACATGCACTATGAGGGGAGGGGCAGAGGGAGAGGGAGAAGGAGAAGGGAGAGGGAGAAGAAGAAGCAGGTCCCCTGCTAAGCAGGTTCCCTGCTGAGCAGGGAGCCTGATGTGGGGCTCCATCCCAGGACCCTGGGATCATAACCTGAGCTGAAGACAGATGCTTAACCTACTGAGCCACCCAGGCATCCTTATTCAAGTTATATGCTGACATGCATCTGAAAGTACGAAGTGTACCTGAGAGATACACGGGTCACATGCCACGGAGGAAGTGGGAGGCAGAGAGCCCCAAACAATTACACTTCACTCTTGCTGAATCTTCATTGCGCAGTAGGAACTGTGACAGGCACTTCACATATCTCATATCTAACCCTCCAAGCAAGCCCTACATGGGAGGTACCCACACTGTGTTTCAGATGGAGAATCTCAGGCTTGGAGAGGCAAAAATACCTTGTTTAGGCTCATCTTTCTGGGAGGAAATGGAATTGGGTCTGAAACCAGGTCCCCTCTCCTTTGACTCCTGGGCAGCACAGCATAGAGGCTGAGAACCCAGGCTAACAAGGCTCGGATTCTGGCGCTGTCATCTAACAAACGATGTGTGCAACCTTAGGGCAAGCTGCCTACATCTCCAAGCTTCTGTTTTCTCATCTGTAAGTGGAGAACTAATGCACCCACCTCGAAAAGTCATTTGTGAGGCTCAGACAACATGGCAGGTGACACACTTGGGAGAGTGCTTGGCCTATACTGAATGCTCGGTGAAAGTCAGCCACCACTGCTTCCTAAGAAACTTCACTGGTTGGTATTAAGCACCAGTAGGTTTTTTCGAGTAGGTCCAGAGCCTTACTGCAGTCTCAGAAACAGAGCATTTCCAGATTTCCCAGAAATGTTAGGTTCCTGATAATAAACTAATGTTAACCAGCATCGTTTGAAAATGCTGAAATTTAATTAATTTATAATGGGGGATATTTCATTTGGTTACTAGAATGCTTAAGCATCTGTTCTGGGTATCCTGTTTCAGATGATTAAGATACCTACAAACTAGTAATTAAGGCTTCTTGGTGAGTATAAAATTACAAATCACATTTCACAGTTTTGTTGAGTGTCATGTACCAGGCTCTGTGTTAGACTTTTCAGACCAAAGCTCTTACTGAATTTTCATAATTACCCTAGGCAGATAGGCAATTTTTAGTCCCATCATACTAACAAAGAAACCAAGTTTCCTATCTCATGAAGAGTCATTCAGCTAGTAAGTTTCTAAACTTCCCTCCTACCACTTCTAAATGGAGTACGGACCCGCTATGATTCTGAGGCCATACTCCTCATCGTTATGCTCTAGGGACAATGGGGGAAAAGTAACTGAAAGAGTATTTCACTCCAGCTGTGGTACACCTCAATGAAGAAACTCCACCTAGAGCAGAGGACACATGTCTAATGACCAAGAAGTTCAAATTCCTGGAAGTACTTCTCTCTTTCCCAAGATCCACACAAAATACCATTTCCTACATGGCCCACCTTCTTCTGTTGAGAACTCTTTTGGGCCCCAAGACATTTTGTCTCTCACCATTTTGTGATGATGATATATATAGTTTAATTCTCAAAAGGTCACTTTGTAAAGTACTTTCTGATACTAACTCTTACTCTAACATTTAATTTTTTCAAGGTGTGAATGTCCTGCAAGTATTCGTAGAGTATACCTACCCATTAGTCAAGGTCTGGCTCCAAAGCCATTCCAGTGGGGCTCCCTGAGGTCTCTATCCCAAGACGGGGGCATAATGTCCTGCTCATTAGCATTCTGTACCACCACTGTCCTTCCCCAATACTGCTCTGTACTGTGTATTTTTGCACATGTGTCCTATGATATTTAAGCCACAGAGAATTTTTATTCTTCGCCACATCTAGCCCCGGGCCTTGTACTTAAGAGCTACACTGACCGCACAGCTCTGACTCTGGCATATTTTGGTTTTTTTAAAAGCACGGTAGTGAGTGCTGTTCAAGTTTCCAGCCTCTCATGTGAAAACAGCATTCCAAATATGTACACTGTGCAGAAGTTATTTGACAAGTTGACTCTGTACAGTTGAGAATTTCAAGCAAACACATCTAAGCCAGGCTTAGTCAAAACTTAAAAAATAACAAAGCCCTGGAAGAAGCTTTAAATAAACCAATAATTTAGAGTAACAGACTAACAAAAAGAAATCTACATTTTGTCAAAAACATTCTCCTTTCCAGGTAAAATTAGAATTCATCTTTTGAAACATCTTAATGGATAACTGCTGAGATTAAACATCAGGTGTCACTCAAACAAAAAACTTAATCCATAGGTATTACTCAATTATTTTATTAAAATCCTTTAAGGAGGGGCGCCTGGGTGACTCAGTTGGTTAAGCATCAGACTTTTTTATTTTATTTTTTTGAGATTTTTATTTATTTATTTGACAGACAGAGATCACAAGTAGGCGGAGAGGCAGGCAGAGGGGGGCGGGGGGGAAGCAGGCTCCCTGCTGAGCCACCCAGGCGCCCCAGCATCAGACTCTTGATTTCGGCTCCGGTCTTGATCTCAGGGTCCTGGGATCAAGCACCACGTCAGGCTTGCACTGGGTGTGCAGCCTGCTTAAGATTCTCTCTCCCTTTTCCTCTACCCCTGTCCCAGCTCAAATTAAAAAAAAAAAAAAAAAAAAAAATCCTTTAAGGATTTTTAAAATCCTTCAAGGAGATTTTGAGTGACATTTTTTAATAATCTATACAAATTAGGCTAAATACATACTTTCACTTAAAAAAAAAGTTATCTCTACACCTAATGTGGGTTTTGAACTCACCACCCTGAGATCAAGAGTCTCACATTTCACTGACTCAGCCAGCCAGCCTCTCCCATACTTTAACTTTTGAAAGAGCCAAGATTTTTAAGAATTAAGATGCAACCCCAAGTTGAAATTCAATGACTTCAGAGTTAAACCAAAAAATTTTTTTTATTATTTTTTAAAAAATATTTTACTTATTTGACAGACAGAGATCACAAGTAGGCAGAGAGGCAGGCAGAGAGAGAGGAGGAAGCAGGCTCCCTGCTGAGCGGAGAGCCTGATGCGGGGCTCGATCCCAGGACCCTGGGATCATGACCTGAGCCAAAGGCAGAGGCCTTAACCCACTGAGCCACCCAGGCGCCCCGAGTTAAACCAAAATTTAAAGGAAGACATTTACCAAACCAACAAAGTATTCTATTAATCCCAAATTCAAATTTGGCTACTCCTGGTCAGCTCAGGATTGAGGACGAAAGTCATCATACCCATATGTTGTGTTTATTATGGGGATTACATATCTCACTTCACATTTTACCACTTTACTCATTACACATTTGAAAACATTTCTATCTCATTGCTAAATCCAAGATTTTCCATGGTTAATGCTTTGTTTAGACATGTGTACCTGTCAGCAATGTTCAGTATATCAGCAATCACAAGTATGCCTCGGAGGAATGATTCTCAAAACTTTTGCAACCCAGAATAAGAAATTCATTTTTCATTGAGATCCTGTACACACAAAATATGTAGATGTAACTGAAACATGGATTTTTATTTATACAGAGAAAGCAGTGTTCAAATAGAAGAAATTAACTGAAATCATGTGACTCTTAAGACCAAAACCACCCTGGGGCAGCTAAGCTGACTAAAGAAAGCCTAATTTGTTTCATCTTCCCCAGTCCTCCCGTCCTTAATGGGGCTCATTTCAACACAGCTGACACATCTATGGGGCCTTTGAGTTCAAAACCCATTACATACATGCAGGGACAACGGGGTAGCTTAAGGTTAAGCTTCTGCCTTGGGTCATGATCCCAAGGTTCTGGGATCAAGTCCCTCCTCGGGCTCCCTGCTCAGGGAGGGAATCGGCTTCTCCCTGTGCTCCTCCCTGTCGCTCCCCACCCCTACTTGTCCTCATGTTCACGCCCTCTCTCTCTCTCAAATAAATAAAATCTTTCAAAAACCCCAAACCCATTACGTATATGGAAATGACAGGTCAAGAGCCTCACTGTGGGTATAGCCAAGCAGTGCAGACAGTCACCACACTCCTCTTTGCCCTCCTTCTTGGACATATACAAGTCTTACTTAAAGAAAAAAAAAAAAAAATAGAAGCAAATCTCTAAACAGTATTAGCTCACTCTGCCTGCCTGTCTACCTACTTGTGATCTCTGTCTGTCAAATAAATAAATAAAATCTTTAAAAAAAAATGAAATAAATAAAAGTAAAATCTTTAAAATATATATATATTTTACACATAAAACTACACATTTTGTTCTAAAAAGATAATTTGTCCTAATATAGTGGCAAGAGCAAAGAGTTCATTACAATCTTCCCTTAAGAGGCCTGACCAAGGGGCACCTGGGTGGCTCAGTGGGTTGGAGCCTCTGCCTTCGGCTCAGGTTATGGTCCCAGGGTCCTGGGATCGAGCCCCGCATCGGGCTCTCTGCTCAGCAGGGAGCCTGCTTCCTCCTCTCTCTCTGCCTGCTTCTCTGCCTGGTTGTGATCTCTGTCTCTTAAATAAATAAATAAAATCTTAAAAAAAAAAAAAAAAAAGAAGCCTGACCAAATAGCATTATCTGAATAAAAATGCTGATTATTAACAGTAATCAACAGTTATTGAATATTCACTAAGTTTCAGGAGGTATATCAGTCAAATATTTATATATATATATATATATATATATATATATATATAATTTAATCCTCACACAGATCCTTCAAAGTACTTCTATAATTATATCCGTATTATAGAGAAGAAAACAGCAACAGAAAGATTAAATAAATAGGTCAAGGTCATATAGCTAGTACGTGGCAAAGTCAGGATTCAAACTCAAAGGTCCTGACTCCAGAGCCCATAACCTTAATTACTATCATCATTTTTATATCAATTTTAAAAATCAACTATTCTCAGAAGTATTTTTTGTAAACAACAAATTGCTGGCTTAAAGGAGACAGCAATACAAACAAGTTCTAGAATCTTGAAATGTTTCTCAGATATATAAAGTTTAGAAAATAGGTTAAGGCAAAATAAAATAAAACCCACCAGTAAGACTACTTACTTGCTGTCTTCCTTAAATAGGACGAATTCTTTTCTTTAGGGTTATACGTTTATCTCTGTTAATCCCTGTTAGAGATCATCATCGAGAATCTGACATGTACCCCTGTACATAATGAATAATTTCTACAAGACAGATGACAGATACCCGCTAAGCCAACATCACAGCTAAAGAAGAAATAAAGGACAAGTCTCCAAACTTTGAAAGTGCACCCCTAACGAGAAGAGAAATGCCACACATGTTTGCCCATGGTGTATGGGCTTGTTTTTAACTTACATGGACATATACTGGGCTAATCTGTACGTATATATCCACTTTTAAATACACACGGAAATAAACACGCAGAAAGGACTGTGGAGTTCTACCTCTGGCAAGGGCTGCCAAGCTCATTTCAGACAAACCGCCCTGCTGATAACAACCAGGAGCGCTGGCAGGAAGTTTCAATCTCGAGGCCAAAAGAGTGGAGCAGAGCTTTTAACAGACTTACAGACCTGGAGGAAAAACTCAAGTTCAAGGGCTTGCCAAGGAAACGGGAGCCTCCGGCTTTCAACTGGGACCTAAAGGGGCTCCTTGCTAGAAGAAAAGGTGAGGCTGAGATGGAGCAGCCTTCACAGGGACGAAAGCCCAACAGAGGCATCATCGTTTCTGCTTGAATCAGGCTGACCTGCCCCAACATGGCTGCCTGCCAGCAACATTAGTTAAGTCCCCTCTGGAAGACGGAATCCAACAAAGGCTCAAATGACCTCCACACATTTTCAACCATAAGGCTCAGGATATAACCTAAAATAACCAGGCATATAAGAGATTAAGATTTGACCAAAAAACTGGGAAAAAAGCAGTTAACAGAAAAAGATTCGTAGGAGATCCATGCGTTGGGAGTTAATGTACATGAACTTCAAGTATTATGAAATGTTGAAGGACTTAAATGGGAAAGAGAGAAAATTTCAGAAGAGAATTAGAATCGGTAATATAGTAGCAAAAGCAAATAGTTTAGTTTGCTAAAAAGCAAGTTAATCACAACAAATCACTAGATTTGATTTTTTAAAAGTCAAATATTCTATTAGATACTAGATCAGATATTCTAGATCTTAAGGACACAGTAACGGAAATTATTCCAGGTATGGAACTCAAGGGCATTTTGAGCCTTTAATCTTTATTAATTTCTAAAAGACTTCAGAATGAAAAAAGAGAGAAGTGTGTGACAACTTCTGAATTCATTCAAAAATGGTATCTAATAACTTCTTAATTCCAGAAAATTTTTATTTAAATGTGTTAAGGGGAATTTAAAAAAGAGTAACTTTGCCACCTTCTATTTCCTGTTGTTTAAATACAGTCACTGATATGCACGAGGCCTGGCTAGGCACACTGTACTATCACGAACAAAACTTTCCCTTTCAAATCAGCTTCTTGCCTTAAACTGATTTATGCATATTTCAGAATAGTTGACCATATGTGAACTCACATTCCTAAACTTCGAAATTATAAGTACATTAACACGCATGTAAGATAACCAAATCCTGTCTTTTCCACAAGCGCACCAACTATGTATGTGTCTGTGCCACCATCAAGCAACCTCGGTGGCGGAGGAGCTGATATGTTGCCAAAAGGCCCAGCTGCCTTTTTTGCTTGTTTCAAGTGTCCTCAATCTTCAGTAAATAAGTGTTATTTTTGAGTCCCAAGGTTTACTTTGCAGATCCTAAGACAACAGACAGAACTAGGGCTGAATTCAATGATAGCCATGGATAACACAGAATTACATTAAAAATATCTGCAATTAACTTCTAACAAATGAATAAATGCTGTGCTTTACTTTGCAGGGAGAGACAGCAAGACAAGAAGAACCTGGCAAATATCTAGAATAAAACCATTGCTCCAAATCCTTGAGCATTAGTTGGAAATCATTAAATCATTAAATGGTAGGGATCCATGGCAAAATTTGTAATTGGAGGAGGGACATGATCAGGTTTACATATGAGAGAAATCACTCATGTTGATCTTAAATAATATGAGCTTTCCTCTCTTTTAACAGGGTGAGACATGTATGGGCTGCTGATAGGACAGAAAGGGCCAGCTGAGAGGGAGCGGTTAAGGAGAACAGGAGAGACAGCACAGACTGGGAGGTGGGATGGCATCCGGGACACAGGTGGGGCAAGTGCCCTTAAGGAGATGGGCCATGTTTCCCGTTGTCAGGGGAGAACAGTGGGGGTCGAGGGAGTGGTTTACACTGGAGTTAAGTGAGAGACATTTGTAGTCCATAATGGATCTGTCTCAGGGAAATAGGGAGTAAAATATCTGAAGGGGGAAACACAGAAAAGTTTAAAACAGCCCCTTGAAGACCGTGGGGCTGCTGCTGCGAGCCCACTGAAATTCACTCCACTACAAAGCCAGTCCCCAGTTGGCTGCCTTCCAGTCACGGCGCAAGCCAGCCCCAGAAGAGCAGCTAAAAGGAGAGTCTCTTAACCGAACCTTCCACACAAGTGCAAAAGTATCAGTAGAAATGCTGGCATGTTCTCACTACAACAGAAACACACAGATTTCTTCAGTCTCTCTCAACACCAATTTCATGAATGATTCTCGTTTTTCTATTCCGCACCACTCTGCCATTGTTCTTCCTGCCTTTTTATATGGATAAGAAAATGCAGTTTATAAAATCCTTGCCTCTGGCTGATTTCACTTAAAGCAAATGAATTCTTCAAATCCTGGTCTATATTGTGACTGTGCACAGACCAGTACCTCATCTCACCCCGTCCCTTAGAGCTCACAGATGGTATTCACTACACTTCCGTGTTTGGCACCGTTTAGAGACACCAGAGTTCTAAAATGCCACCTCTTTTGATGAAGTCAGTTTCAAATTTCATCTTATTTCTTTGCAATTTCAGACTTTTCTGACACAGATACAAGAGGAAATTCTTGGAAGACGGTCAACATACTGATTTAGTGAATCAGCATACTTGAGTTCTCATACTAGCTCTTTTCCTAGGATTTAAAGTTTCCTCTAAGATTCTTCCAAACTCCAACAACTGATGATTCTAGTTATTAGTTCCCAAGTCCTCTGTTACTTGTTTTTTACTGCTTCAAGTCTAAAACAAATATCTCTTTCTGGGTCATTATTCTGTGAGCTATGATCACTAGTTAGCTACCTAAAAATTACAGCTCCGGGTAAACTTTCACATTTTCTTCTGCCACCTTCATTGCCTATGTTTCCTTATCTTGAAAAACAGTGATGTAAGGTTGCCCTCTGAATGGGAATATGACACCCCTGACCCACATCAGGAGAATACTGGTTCTGGACTGTTTACGCAACACACCTACTAACTCTTTGTTTTTATACACAGTGCTCTCTGTACCCAAAAGCACATTTGGCTGCCGCTGACATTTTAGTAGGAGGACACAAAACAAAAAGCAAATAAATCTCCACATGGAGACTGAAGCTTGACCTCAGAAGTAGAGTGGTTTAACTGAGCTAGCCTGATGTTAATGTAATAGTAATTGTCTCTATGAATAAGATACACTTACAAAAAAAAAAAAAGATACACTTACTAGATACAGTGGGGAAAGACAGAGACAGATGAGATAGCATCGGGGAAGAGTTTATAATCTAAGGTTAGTACCCAAAATATAACAAGAACTCATACAACTCAATAGTAAAAATAAAATAAAATAAAACAAAACAAATATAATCTGATTTTAAAATGGACAGAAGAGAGGCACCTGGGTAGCAAAGTCAGTTAAGCATCTGACTCTTGGTTTTGGCTCAGGTCATGATCTCAAGTTCCTTAGACTGAGCCCCTTGTCAGGCTCTGTGCTCAGCCTGGAGCCTGCTTGAGTTTTTCTCTCTCCATCTGCCCCTCCCCCAGCTTAGTCTCAAATAAATAAATAAATAAATAAAATCTTAAAAAAACACACACAAAGATTTATGAAAGGCCAACAGGTACATAAAAAGATGTGTAACATCAGTAGTCATCACGGAACCGCAAATCAAAACCACCACTAGATACCATCTCATATCTGTTAGAATGGCCCTCATCAAAAAGACAAAAGATAACAAATGCTCATGAGGATGCGAAGAAAGGGGAACCCTCCTGCACTCTTGGTGGGAATGCAAACTGGACAGAAAAGAGTACGGAGAATCCTCAAATAGTTAAAAACAGAACTACCATATGATTTAGCAGTTCCTCATCTGGGGATATATCCAAAGGAAATGCAAAACACTAACTTGAAATATATCTGCACCTTCATATTCATAGCAGCATTTTTTATAATGGCTAAGATATGGAAACAACCTAAGTGTCCATCTATGGATGAATGGATAAAGAAACTATAGACACACGCACACACACACACACACACACACACGCACGCACGCACACACACAATGTCACATAATTCACCCTTAAAAACAAAAGGAAGGGGTGCCTGGGTCGCTCAGTGGGTTAAGCCTCTGCCTTCGGCTCAGGTCATGATCTCAGGGTCCTGGGATCAAGCCCCGCATCGGGCTCTCTACTCAGCGGGGAGCCTGCTTACCCCTCCCTCTCTGCCTGCCTCTCTGCCTACTTGTGATCTCTCTCTCTCTGTCAAATAAATAAATAAAATCTTTTAAACAAATAAAAAAATGTATATCAAAGAACAGTTTATCAAATAACACAACTAAAGGCCAAATTTATTAATATTATTTTGTGAAAGTATGTAAGAAATGTAAAACATAAAACCTGCTGTACTCTTGAGAGTACAACAGAAAAAACAGTTCTTGAAACTGAGAGAATTGGTAAAAGGTGAAGTGCTATTTTATGAGCACTTTCCGAGGGAAATCCTAATACAGTCAGTTTTTAAGCACTGTTATTAATTTTTTTTTGGAGAGGGGAGGGGGCAGAAGGAGAGAGGGAATCTTAAGTAGGCTCCACGCCCAGCATAGAGCCCTACACAGGGCCCGATCTGAAGACCCTGAGATCATGTCCTGAGCTGAAATCAAGAGTCAGATGCTTAACAAACTGAGCTACTCAGGCGCCCCCATTATTTTTCATTTAGTCCTTCCATATCTCTGTCTTTCAGGCTCTTTCCATTTTATGTGCTTTTTTCCCCCGAACAGGTTTTTCAGTAATTTACAATTCTACCACGTACAAAAATAGTATTTAAAATCTGTTTCATGATCTGCCTCAACAAAATCTAAAATGGATTTATTCATGTTATTCACACTATCTCTTGTTTGATAACAAATTTCTATCAAAACAAAATCATCATGATTCCAGATTATTTCTATTATTCTTTCCCCTATCCTATTTCTCTAGCCTGTCTTTTCTCTCACCATTATCTTTATTATTCTATTGGTGGGTAAGTTCCGAATTTTCTAACCTCAAAAAGGTTAGAGAAAAATACATTGTAAGATAGTGAACTGTTATCGACACTATGACCCAAAACCTCAGTCTCAGCACGAGACACTAGTTATGGCCGACACTCTGTCTACAACTAATCTCCAAAGGGAAAAAAAGGAAAAAAAAAAACAACAACTACGTATTTACTATGGGCTATGAAGAAGAAAGATATTTTGATATGGAAAGAGAATTCAACAAAACAGAAAAGAACACGCCACATATACCATTGAACCTTGAACAACACGGACTGGAACTGCATGGGTCCAATTATATGTAGATTTTTTTGATAACTAAATACAGTATAGTACTGTAAATCTATTTTCTCTTCCTTACGATTTTCTTCATAACATTATCTTTTTCCTGGTATACTTTACTGTAAGAATACAGTACATAATATATATCACATATGAAATATGTTAATTAATTAAGTTATTGGTATGGCTTCCTATCAATAGTAGACTATTAGCAAAAGTTCTTGGGGGAGTTAAAAGTTACACTCAAATTTTTCTGACTGTGCAGGGGTTGGCTTGAGGTATTTCACACTTAGTACCTTCAGTGGCTAATCTGTACCACTTAGCTAAATAATACTAACAGCTAACACTTATTAGGCAATTAGCATCCAATCAGAAACTGCATTTTAATTTTTTTAAGATTTATTTATTCGAGAGAGGGCTCGAGCAGGAGGCGGAGGGGGAAAGGGAGAGAGAGAGAGAGAGAATCTCAAGCAGGTTCTGCTGAGCATGGAGCCTGATGTGGGGCTTGATATACTAACCCTGAGATCCTGATTTGAGCTGAAACCAAGAGTTTGACGCTTAACCCACTGAGCCACTCAGGCGTCCCAGGCTTTGCATTTTATACACTAAGCACTGTACTTTATCTATTAGCTCATTTAATCCTCAGAATTGCCCAAGAAAAACGGAAAAATTACCCACTTTGCAGATGTAGAAATGGAAACAAAGAAGCTTAAGTAACTTGATCAAGGTCACAGAGCAAGTGACCAAGGCAGGAGGCAAACCCAGATTTCACATCTCACACTTTACATCTCTAAGCTACAGCCTTCAAACAGAAGTTGTGCAGGGATAGTACATTGTAGAGGGGTGTGTGTCCTGGATGAATTAAAAATTCATTACCTTATAAATGAAGCAAAGTAGTAAAGAAATTCATTAATTATTATCATGGGTAAGTGATAATACCATAACTTTTTTGGCTCTGATTTGCATTTAAGGATAGCCTGAATTTGTGACTAAGTATAGAATGAAAAGTTAGAAATACTCTTCAACCGTATCCCTCCACCATCTGTGCACATTAAATAATCATTTGACAAACTCAACAGATAGCTTTTCCTTTTATAATTTCAATTTGCATCAAAAGATCACTCAGCTATTACATTTGGGGTGTGTGTGTGTGAGAGTGTGTGTGTGTGTAATGGAATATTATTCAGCCATAAAAAGGATGAAATCTTGCCATTTACAATGACATGGATGGAGCTAAAATATAATCCTAAAGGAAAAAGGTCAGTCAGAAAAAGAGAAATATCATACGATTTTACTCATATGTGGGATTTAAGAAAGAAAACAAGTGAGCAAAAGGGAAAAAAGAAAAGAGAGAGAAAGGCAGACCAAGAAATAGACTCTGAACTATAGAGACCACACCAACAATCACCAGCGGGAGGTTGGTGAGAGACAGGTGAACTAGGTGATGGGGATTAAGGAACGCACTTGCGATGAGCACTGTGTACTGTATGGAAGTGCTGAATCACTATATTATTCACTTGAAACTAATATAACGCTGTATGCTAACTAACTGGAATTTGAATAAAAAAGTTTAAAAAATCATTCAACTATTACAATTCTAAAAAATTAAAGCAATTAAATTAAACTCATTACCAATAATTAAAGCACTATTTTTATATATGATCTTCAATAATTTAAATAAAGACACAGTTATAATTAGTATAATTAGTTGGAAAGAAGCCCAACAAACCCTCCATAATGATGGAGACTAGAATAAATCTTGTGATCTTGGATTGGAATTAGTGAGATCACATGAACTCATGGTTTTCAAGATGAGATACAGAAATAAATATATATATATAAATAATATTGCCTAGTTTTGTGCACTGAAAAAATCTAGAACCAATGACTCAGTGCCACTGAATATACATAGCTCCCAGATCTGTTTTGTTGTTGTTTTATTTTATTTTATTTTATTTATTTGACAGAGAGAGATCACAAGTAAGCACAGAGGCAGGCAGAGAGGGGGAAGCAGGCTCCCCGCTGAGCAGAGAGCCCAATGTGGGGCTTGATCCTAGGACCCTGAGATCATGACCTGAACTGAAGGCAGAGACTTAACCCACTGAGCAACCCAGGCACCCCCCAGATCTTGGGTTTTAAAGACCATCCTCAGGGCGCCTGGGTGGCTCAGTTGGTTAAGCATCTGCCTTCAGCTCAGGTCATGATCTCACAGTCCTGGGGCCAAGCCCTGCATCAGGCTCCGTGCTCAGCAGGAAGCCTGCTTCTCCCTCTCCCACTCCCCCTGCTTGTGTTCCCTCTCTTGCTGTCACTCTCTGTCAAATAAATAAAATCTTTAAAAATAATAATAATTAAAAAAAATAAAGCTCACCTCCACCAAAAGGAACCATTGATCTTTTAAGAAACAGCTGATTCCAAGACTGGGGAAAAAGGAAAGTACAAGCTAAACTTGGAATACTTTGTGGAGCCAGAAAGTCAGTAAATCCAGAAAGATGGGGAAATGTCAAAAGGATGAAGGAAGCATCTTTAAGGGGCTCCCAACTGGCAAAATGCGGCAGAATTTGAGCATCAAGATAATAGATTATAATCTACTAGTAAGACAGGAATCCAAGTGCTTATAGGTTATATAGATAGATAGATAGATAGATAGATAGATACATAAGAACAGACTACTCTTTCTTCAGTAGAATACCAATTAATAAATGTAGAAAGGATAATGGTTATAAAAAAAATTGCTTCTTTCCAACCATCACAGTATAACTAATTCAGTCAAGAATCATTAATGGATGTCAAAATGAGTGGGTACAAGTTCCATCTGACAAACTTCATCTTGAACAAGTGATTAAAGTTAAGATCACCAAAAATACGACAAACTGATACGCTCCTGATGGGATTCGCGAAAAAGGGCATAATTCCATTTCTGTGGTGTTCTTGACAAAGATGCATAGCCTAAATCAATCATTTGGTGACATTCTTCAAAATAACTGCCCTGTCCTCAAAAATGTCAAGATCAATAAAGAAGAAAGACTGAGAATAGTCCATTTAAAGGAAGCTAAGAAAACACAGTAACTAGGGGCGCCTGGGTGGCTCAGTGGGTTAAAGCCTCTGCCTTTGGCTCGGGTCATGATCCCAGGGTCCTGGGATCAAGCCCCAAATCGGGCTCTCTGCTCAGCGGGGAGCCTGCTTACTCCTCTCTCTCTCTCTCTCTCTGCCTACTTGTGATCTCTGTCAAATAAATAAATTTAAAAATCTTTAAAAAAAAAGAAAAGAAAACACAGTAACTAAATGCAATGTGTGATGTGTGGGATTCTGGACTGGAAAAAAAAAGCTACAAAATGTATTATTAAGACAACTGTCAAAATTTGAATATGGACTACAGAATAGATAACAGTATGACATCAACACTGCATTTCCAGACTTTGATAACCATGCCATGGTTATGTAAGAGAATGTCCTTATTCTTAGAAAATTTACCTTCCAATATATTTAGAACCAAAAGATATATCTGCATTGTACTCTGAAATGGTTCAGAAGAAAGTCTGTGTAACACAAACATATACACATACATTTACTTATACACACAGAGTGCATAGAACACAATGATAAAGCAAACAGGCAAACCTGAAACAATCAGTGAATCTGTGTGAAGGAAATGGGAATTCTTTACACTATTCTTGCAACTTCTCTATAAGCTTGAAACCATCTTAAAACATTATCCCCCAGTCATTAAGCGTCTGGCTTCGGCTCAGGTTATGACCCTGGGGTTGTGGGAGTGAGTCCCACATTGGGCTTCCTGCTTGCCAAGGAGCCTGCTACTCCCTCTCCCTCTACCCTCCCCTGGCTCATGCTCTCTTCTCTCTCTCTCTCTCTCTCTCTGTGACAAAAAAATAAATAATAAAAAATCTTAAAAAAAAAAAAAAAAAGGTTATCTCCCCAAAACCTCATCTTTCTCTAATTTCTTATTTTTTCTGGCTACCTTTAAAAAAGGATTCTTTTATTTTTCACATATTTTATTTCAGATCAGTTAGTGGCAAAGTCTGATTCATCATCTCCAACATTAATAATGCATTTTGAACTGTATCTTACATCTTTTCCTAAAGTATGTAAGAATGAACTATCTTTTCTAAGAATACTCAATTTGTTGTTAATTGGCAGTATTTTGGAATAAATTATTTCTCAAGTGCACTCCCTGAACATAGCTATAGCTAAATTAACTCTAATTTTAAAAAATTTTTATCTTCCCACACAACTCCTTTTTAAGTATATTCCACTCAGAAAATTCTATTTCCAGAAGAAACTTCAGAAAAGTATTAACACAGTACAGCCACCCTCACTATACAAAATCTTCCTTGAATTATTTCCATATATATAAAAAAAAATCTTCACAGGATCTGGCAGAAATCTGGAAAAAGAAACTGAGTTTTAAAACAGTGTGTGTGGCACGTTCTGTGGGGGAGGTTATCATTAGGAAAAAAAGGTACAGACACACAGGATGTATGAGGAAAACGGGTGGTCTCGGGGAGCTTTCTACCCTCTGATTCTGCATCTCGATGTCGGTCAAAGTTGTTTATAGTCATGATGGAGTACATCTGCACAACCACATACTTGACAAGGACCCAGGACGGGACTCAGAGAAATTGCGATGGGAATATGATATGGAGATACCGATGAAGATCTAGTCAGTGTGGTTGTTACCATATCTGTGGGCGGAATTGGTTGAGGAAGAAAAGTGTATAATTACAAAGACCAAATAGGACAGAAATAGCACCTGGAAGCAAATTACTCAGGGAAGGAAGCATGAGGGATGTAAATGGATGTTTTGAACTAAAAGTTTTTTTAATGCTATGAAGAAACCTTCAGAAAGACACCAATGTTCTCAAATTTAAATCCATATATAATGTGCCCAATTTTTAGAAAACAGTAATTCAATTAGCAACAGTAGAAAAGGGACAAAAACAATAGCTCCTTTTGGTATGGCGTCAGTCAAATATCTAAAGATCTTTTATGTGCAAAGTACTGTAACAGTTAATAGAATCCATTTAGGAAGATAGAGGAATATGTCTGAAAATTGGGCATTGGGGCCTCTTGAATTAGTCTTCGCAAGTCAGAGAACACCTTGACCACTGCTCTTACTTTTCTCTCTGTCCTTTTAAACTAAGGTATGTAGAAAACGCATGTTGGTAAATGGCAAAAGTCCTGTCTTCCTGGGGTGAAAAAATGTTCAGGGATTAATTTTAGTTTACTCAAAAACAGATTTCAATATTTTTTAAGATTGATTTGAGAGAAGGAGGGAGAAAGTGTGCACCCTCGTACCCACACACCTGGTCGGGGGGCAGAGGAAGGGAGAAACAGAGTCCCAAGCAGACTCACACTGAGTACAGGGCCCCAAGGGGCCCCGTCTAATGCAACGGAGACCACGACCAAAGTGGAAGTCGACTGGATGCTTAACCAACTGCACCGCCCAGGTGCTCACATATTTCAATATTTTTATGCATTCATTTCTTTTCTGATGAATATACTTTAAATGTTACAAAAGTCTTACTATTTCCATGTCAAGAATGAAATCCACATTTAAGCCTCAAAAGAAGATGGCCAGGGGCTCCTGGGTGGCTCAGTGGGTTAGGCCGCTGCCTTCTGCTCAGGTCATGATCTCAGAGTCCTGGAATCGAGCCCCACATCGGGCTCTCTGCTTGCCGGGGAAGCCTGCTTCTCCCTCTCTCTCTGCCTGCCTCTCTGCCTACTTGTGATCTTGCTCTCTGTCAAAAGAAAAAAAAAAAAAGAAAAAGAAGAAGAAGAAGATGGTCATTTTTAAGATCTTATCTATCTATTTGAGAGAGCGTACATGAGCCAGTGGGGGAGGGATACAGGCAGAGGGAGAAACAGACTCTCCACCCAGCACAGACTCCAAAACCGGGCTGGATCTCAAAACCCTGAGATCATGACCTCAACCAAAACCAAGAGTGGAAGCTCAACTGAGGGAACCACCTAGACACCCCTGACCAATTGGGTTTTTTGTTTTGTTTTAAGATTTTATTTATTTATTTGACAGAGAGAGAGATCAAAAGTAGGTGGAGAGGCAGGCAGAGGGTGGGGAGGAAGCAGGCCCCTTGCTTAGCAGAAAGCCCGATGTGGGGCTGGATCCCAGGACCTGAGATCACAACCTGAGCTGAAGGCAGAGGCTTAAGCCACTGAGCCACCCAGGCGCCCCAAAGGTTTTTGTTTTTTTTTTTTTAATGCAAGGAAAGCATCACTAAACAGGCAACTACTAATGTTAAATCTTAATTAAAAACGCAGAAACTCAGTACAGTTTATTACTGTATTCAAGAATATAATTCCCCATCATTCCTAAGTACCAGAAGTTCCACCTCAAAGCATGAAGCGAACACTAGAGGCAGAATGGAACAAAACAAAGCAATGTTCTGATTTTGGACTTGTTCCCTCTTCCATTTGAAAACAGGTGCCTGTACTTATTAGCTGGGTAATTGTCCCCAAATTAGTTTAGCTGTAGGAGCCTTGATTTCTTTGTTGTAAGAATGAGATGAGGTGACGTATAGGAGACTACTAAGGTCATCCATAAAGATATATTAAGACCGCTCTGGAAAATAGTCGCAATCATAAAATCCCGTTCTAAATGGAAATCTAGTTGTATTTACTTTGCTTAGGACTCTGTGTGATTTCCAAATCTGAGAGTTTGTGTTTTATCAATTTTGGTAAACCATTAGTATATCCTTAAAGATAACCTCTCCCCCACTAATGTTACTCTCCTCCTCTAACTTCTGCTGGATGTACATTAATTAGGTTTTCTTCCTATATCAACTATATCAGTCAACCTCTTTTACAATTTCTCTTTAGATTTCTGTACTGTAATCAGGGGCTTGAATTCATAATCAAAATTCACAACATCCTGGAACAACTGGGAGGCTTGATTGGTTGAGCAAGAGATTCTTGATTTTGGCTCAGGTTGTGACCCCACGGGCCTGGGACTGAGCCCCTCGTTGGGTTCCTTCTCAGTAGGGAGTCTGCTTCTAACTCTCCCTTTGCCCCTCCCCACTCTCACTCTCTCAAACAAATAAATCTTTAAAAGAATACTCACAATGTCCAGTGGAAGTATTTCTTTCTTTACCTGTGTATAATTTAATACTTAATTTGTCCATTCAGCTTATTTCTGTGACTATCTTTTAGTTCCAGAAGGCACATAGAGTACTATCTAAAATGTCTCTAATTTTTTCATACAGTCTTTTTCCATGTTTCTTATCCCACATTTTTAAAGTCAGAAAATGCTCATTCTTGGGCACCTGGGTGGCTCAGTTTGTTAAGCAACTGCCTTCGGCTCAGGTCATGATCCCAGAGTCCTGGGATCAAGCCCCACATCGGGTTCACTTCACTACTCAGTGGGGAGCCTGCTTCTCCCTCTCCCTCTGCCTGCTGCTCCCCCTACTTGTACTCTCTCTCTCTCTCTGTCAAATAAATAAAAATCTTAAAAAAAGAAAAAATGTTCATTCTTTTAAATTTTGGGGAATCTAAATGTGTTGTTTGTTGTTTCTGTCGACTCTTACCCATGGTGGATTATTTTAAATTTTGAGATTTCATCATTTTTTGTAATTTTTTAATTCTGAGCCTCTGCAGTGAGGGGCTCCATTGGTGGGAGTTTCGTGTAGGCTGATTTAGGGTCACTCATTCCAGACTGCTTTAGCTTTTTCCAGGCCTCCCAGGTTGTGTTACCAGCCAGGGCCAGGTTTTTTTTGTTTGTTTGGTTTTGTTTTGTTTTTAAAGGAACTTTTTTTTTTTCTTTATTTGACAGAGAGAGAGCACAAGCAGGCAGAGAGGCAGGCAGAGAGATGGGGGAAGCAGGCTCCCCATTGAGCAGAGGGCCCAATGTGGGGCTCTATACCAGGACCCTGAGATCATGACCTAAGCCGAAGGCAGAGGCTTTAACCCACTGAGCCACCCAGGTGCCCCCAGGGCCAGTTTTTATATTAATTCTCAGCTGAGGAAAGCACTCATATGAACCCGAAACCTCAGGGTTAATAGACTTATGGTTACAATGTCTCAGGGAAACTGCTCCTTTCAATATAATGTCAAGGCAGAAACAGAAAAACTTTCCCCTTTCTTATCAGGCAGATTACTACCCCTACCCCCCAGTCCATCAAGGGTCCTGGCTATATGTGGAGCTCTCAGCACCAATGCCCTATTTGGGTTCCTTGGCTCAGTCTTGACAGATTCCTTTTCCGTCCCCATGTGACAGTTAAAGCTCAAGCCCATTGCGGGCACCTGGGTGGCTCAGTCGGCTAAGCATCCAACTTGATTTCAGCTCAGGTCTTAATCTCAGGGTCATGAGTTCAAGCCCCAAATTCAGCTCTATGCTGTGGGTAGAGACGACTTAAAAAAAAAAAAAAAAAAAAAGGAAAATCAAGACCATTAGATAGCTGCCCCCACCCTATCCTCCTCAAAGAACTCTTGATAATATGTAATATTTATTGGACATTTAATGAATACTAGGTACTGTGTTCACACTTTACACCTTATTTCACTTCATTCTCATAGAAACTTTACTATTTTTCTCCTGTTATAGATGAGGAAACAAAGACATAAGTAACTGGCTCTAGTTTACGTAGCAAGTAAGTAGCAGAACGGAGATCTGAACCCAGATCTATGTGAATTTGGAGTGTGCACTGTTAATTACCATACACTGCCACTTTTTTCTTCCTAGTGCCTAAGCCAGTGCTAAATGCAGGACAGTCCGTCAAGGACTGTCTGCTGAATGAACACATTCTCCTTCAGCATGTAAGTCTGTTTTGGGAAAGCCTGAGAATAATCAAGTATTGGCAGATTACTAAGAGCAGATAAAATGCTGAATGGCACTTTCAGTCATTCTTTATACTCTAACTGCAATATTAAAATGCCTGTCTTGTTGACTTCTTGCGCAAATGAATTTTTTAGTGACAGCAAGCCACATGACATCATGTTCAGTAATTGTTATAACTGTCACCATCACCAACAGGACAGAACCCCTCTCGGAGAAGAACCTACAAGCTAGTGGAGAGCACACATACAAGACCTGGTAGGCAGCAAGACATGATTGATGAATATTTAATAGAAAGAAGAAAAAGGAAAGAATAAAAGCTGACTGAGGCTCTGCAAAGTCAAACGATGATAAATGTGCCCTTTTTGGTAACACCAATCCACTCCCAAAATCAGGGGTGGGAGGAAAGGCAGATGCTATCTTTTGTTAAAACAGATGTTATAGGGGTGCCCAGGTGGCTCAGTTGGTTAAGCGTCTGCCTTTGGCTCAGGTCATGATCCCAGGGTCCTAGGATTGAGCCCCACATCCGGCTCCCTGTCCAGCAGGAAGCCTGCTTCTCCCTCTCCCACTCCCCCTGCTTGTGTTCCCTCTCTCACTGTGTCTCTGTCAAATGAATACATAAAATCTTTAAACAACAACAGCAACAAAACAGATATTCTAGAGCAGACTTTAAAAACCCCACAAAACTAAAAAAAAAAAAAAAAATCTTTAGGTTCAAATACATGACATCAAAGAATGTTTGCTGTCAGGAGTCAGCATCAGTGTCATGACAGAGCAGGAGAATAAATGCAGACGTTTACACGGGGCTCACCCTGCATCACACGTACATTACCTCACATCCTCACGGTGTTTCTGTCGGGCGGTCACTATTAGCACCTCCAGCTTATGGGGAACAAACCCAGGCATGAATAGGTTAAACAACTCATCCGAGGCCAAATGGCAGTGGGAATTAGGGCTCGAACCTAGGCTAAGGGGCTCAAGAGCGCGTGCGGCCTCCCAGGGCCACGCAGATGGTGGAACCGGAGCAAGGCGCTGAGGACGAGGCCTTGGGACAAGTCAGGAGAAGGAGAGGAAATTGTGAGTCTTTATTATCCGGGCTGAGAAAAGTCCAGAGGTAGTTTGAGATACTCGGTGACATAAATTCTACATACACATCTTCAAAAACTTCTTTAAATGAAATAAGCACTGTAGTTTAAAAAGTATCTAGTAGATACGGTCTTGTGTTGGCTTATTTATTGCTTCGGGATTTTCCATGAGTTATTTCACGCATGAAGATTATTCCCCGAGTGGAATTCAAGGGTCTGAAGCAAGAGAATGTGTTACTTCTTGGGCCCTCCACAGAGACTGAGGCGACCCACAAGTATTTATAAACCCTTGCTCAGCTGGACCAAAATACTAATGTCTCTCTTTTATCACCTCTTACCTAAGGAAAAAAAATGCTCACATCACTTAAGATGATGTTTAGAATCTATTTAACAACAAAAAAAAAACCAGAAATAGGGGCGCCTGGGTGGCTCAGTGGATTAAGCCGCTGCCTTCGGCTCAGGTCATGATCTCAGTGTCCTGGGATCGAGCCCCGCATCGGGCTCTTTGCTCAGCAGGGAGCCTGCTTCTCTCTCTCTCTCTGTCGGACTCTCTGACTACTTGTGATCTCTCTGTCAAATAAATAAATAAAATCTTAAAAAAAAAAAAACAAATATTATCTGGTAGGAAACAGACATGGAGGAGAAACTCCAAACAGAGAGTATTTTTGTCTCTTAAGGATGAAATATGATAAGAACAAGTCAGCAAATTCCAAAAAAGCAGCATGAATTAGTAAAAACAACAGCAACAAAAGGCAACAAAATTCAAGGGGCTACTGTACTTTCTGACCCAGAAAAGTTGTGAGCCTGTAATTATAAACCCATGCTGCTCACGTTACGCAAATTAAAGAAGAAAGGTTAAATATTCAAAGAAAACACAGAACTGTTAATTTTTTTTCCGAAGACAGAAATGAGACAGATGGAACCAGACCAACATCAAATTTATTTTAAAGCTTGTCTGTTTTTTCCCTCTTCAACTACAATTTTACTAGAAAGGTTCACCTTCTTACATTCTTGACTGGCTTTCTCCATGAGGGAAAAAACATAAAGAGCATTCCATGCCCACTTAAAAGGCAAAATGAGGGGCTCCTGGGTGGCTCAGTCATTGGGCATCTGCCTTCGTCTCAGGTAATGGTCCCAGGGTCCTGGGACTGAGACCCGCGTCGGGCTCCCTGCTTAGCAGGAAGCCCGCTTCTCCCTCTTGCACTCCCCCGGCTTGTGTTCCCTCTCTCACGGTCTCTTTCTGTCAGATAAATGAAAAAAAAAAAAAAGCTTAGATAAATAAATGGCAAAATGAAAATCTTTGAAACAAATGGAATAAAACTGGTTCCAAGAAGAATCATGACTGGCCATACTGAAATTAAGACATCATTTTATTAATAGGACTGTCCTGAAATTTTAAAAGTAAAAGACTATAAAATAATAAGAGTAACCTCAGAGATTCAAGTCAAAGTGGAGATATGCATATGAGGATTTGCATAATGAGGATAAAGTAGTGGATGGAGGGGAGCCTGGCTGGCTCAGTGGGTTAAGCCTCTGCCTTCCACTCAGGTCATGATCCCAGGGTCCTGGGATCAAGGGCCTCATCGGGGAAATCTCTGCTCAGCAGGGAGCCTGCTTCCCCCCTCCTTCTCAGCCTGCCTCTCTGCCTACTTGTGATCTCTCTCTGTCAAATAAATAAATAAATCTTAAAAAAAAAAAATAGTGGATGGAGTACAGGATATCACCAAGACTACTGAGGTTGGAAGTAACCTGACCCCACAGTTAGCTCAAAAATGACCCGAAGAAGGGTCAGAGGGTCTACAAAAAGAATTAGCAGGAGATAAAAGCAGGAGACAGAAAGAAGGAATGTGGTGGGAGAAAAACTACAAAGTCATAAGAACAGTATGGCAGGATTTCCTTGTGCTACTTAAGTCTTTATTTCATATGAATTGCCGATTTTGAAAAGGTTTTAACCACAAAAACATTTGCACCTTAATTATTTCCTTAGGACATGCTTTTTTCTCTACTGAAAGGGCAATGTCCACTTTAGCAACCTTCAGAGAAAGCATTAACTTGGCAGTGTCCCATCAAAAAAGAGAGGGCAGGCTATTTTCTAAAAAGGTAAAAACCAAAATCAATCTTTTAAGGTTTTTAAAGTAAAAAAGTTACTTTACTTGTTTCTTATTAGAACAAGACTTCCAGGGGTGCCTGGGTGGCTCAGTGGGTTAGGCCTCTGCCTTTGGCTCAGGTCATGATCTCAGGGTCCTGGGATCAAGCCCTGCATCGGGCTCTCTGCTTGGCAGAGAGCCTGCTTCCCCCCACCCCTGCCTACTTGTGATCTCTCTCTATATCAGATAAATAAGTAAAATCTTTAAAAAAAAGAACAAGACTTCCAAATGTTTTCATGCTGGTGCTCCTTTGAATTCTGAAGACCATGTTTTCATGGCTTCCTAAAGGCAAAGTTAACGTCTTTTATGAACATAGTTTACTGAGTGCCTACGAAGTACAAACCGTCAGGCAGAAGGGGAAAAGGGAACGGGATAAAAAAGGGTTAAAAAGAAAACCACAGGCCCAAAACGGCTTCACTTAGGCCAAGTTTCCAAACTGGGGCTTCATAACCTCACCTGCCTGCAGTTCCAACCTTCCCTAGAAATGCAGTCTTAACTGGTCTTCAGGAATGTTCTGGTCAGTGCTAAGAAGGCAATCTATCTCCCAAAGGAATTTGAGGTAATCCACTAATAAGAGCCTTACATGTAAAAAAAAAAAAAGACTTATGTCCCCCCCAAAAGGTGACCTCATCTGAAATAATCCTTTCTTCTGTGTATGACCTCCTTGTCCTGCTTTTTAAAGCCTTTCCCATCTGCGGAGCTTCCCTCGACTTGCTAGGTGCGGTGGTGCCTGATTCATGAGTCAGGTTATAAAGCCGATTAGATTTTCAAATTTACTAGATTGAATTTTTTTAATCAAAGAATTAAGAAGTGTAATCTCCAGGACTACTCACTCTATTTGAGGAGACAGAGCACATGTACATGGAACAACGGTAAAAGACAAGCTGTTAGTAGCGACTGGGAGTCGGGGAAAAGAAGAAAGTGATAAAGCAGAAATAACATGGGGGTTGCAAGTAGTAAAATCTGCATTCTAATCCAAGTCCTGTTCACAGCTTGTTTGAAAAGCTTGGGCAAGACATCTCTCTGAGTCTTAATTTGCTCAGCAATAAAAACATGGGCCCTTTCAACTGTAACTATTTATGCCATAATTTTCTTGAATGGTTTCACTTAAAAAACATAATAATAATAATTATGATGGTCCTTAAGCACTGACATGACATCTTATTTTTACTTATAATCCCAAATATGTAAAGACAGAATGTTTATGTGCTTATAACTCCAATATGACTATTAAACCAAAACAAATTTAAAAATTAATTTAAAAAACAATAAAATTAAAATTGCATCAATTTAATATGATGTTCACTGCTCTGTAAAAATTCGATTTCTGATCGCAACTTGAAAATGGTATTAACTGTGATTACTTAGCAAAAACTAAGGGGAATAAGCTCATCTTATTTTCTTGCAGCTCATCAAAATGAACATTCTAATAAGTTCACTTTATTCCTTTTTGCACTTCTCTGTATTTTATACATCTTATGTGATAAACATGCATTTTTTTCCCAACTGAGTTTTTAAAAATCATAGCTTTATTGAGATATAACTCACATTCCTGTATAATTTACACATTTAAAATGTACAATTCAACTGTTTTTTGGTATATTCACAAAGGTGTGCAACTCTGTCACAAGAAATTTTAGAATATTTCCTCATCATTCCAGAAAGGATCTCCCCACTCTCTCATACACATACGCCTAATAAGAGTCACTTTACAAGGACGCTTGGGTGGCTCAGTGGGTTAAAGCCTCTACCTTCGGCTCAGGTCATGATCCCAGGGTCCTGGAATCGAACCCCGCATCAGGCTCTCTGCTCGGCAGAAAGCGGGCTTCCCTTCCTCTCTCTCTCTCTCTCTCTCTGCCTGCCTCTCTGCCTACTTGTGATCTCTGTCTGTCAAGTGAATAAATAATTAAAAATCTTAAAAAAAAAAAAAAGAGTCACTTTACATTCTCTCAGCTCCCTCTCCCCCCAACCCCAGTCACCCATTGAACCACAAATCTACTTTGTCTTCATGGATTTGCCTATTCTAAATATTTCATATAAACGGAAACATACAGTATGTGGTTTGGGCCTGGCTTATTTTGTTTGGCATAATGTTTTCAAGATATATCCATGTGGCAACATATTTTCAATACCTCATTTCTTTTATTGCCAAAACATATTCCATTGTATCAACATAGCACATTTTATCCACTCCTCAGCTGACGGACATTTGAGTTGTTTCTATTTTTTGGCTATTGTGAATAATACTGATATAATCATTCCCATACAAGACTTTTTCTTTCTTGAACACCTGTTTTCAATTCTTTTCAGTATATACCTAGAAGTGGAACTGCTGGGTCATATGCTAAGTTGATGTTTAAGTTACTGAGAAACCACATTTTTCACAGTTGTCACATCATTTTATATTCCTACCAGCAATGTGTAAGGGTTCCAATTTCTTCATCTCAAGTACAAAGAGTTATCTCATTGTGGTTTTTATTTGCATTTCCCTGATGGCTAGTGAGCATCTTTTCGTGTGTTTACTGGCCATGTGCATATTTTTTTTGGAGAAAGGTCTATTCAGATACTTTGCCCATTTTTAAACTGCATTACTTGTCTTTTCATGGAATTGTAAGTTGTATTATTTTTATACTCAGAAAACATGTAGGGGCGCCTGGCTGGCTCAGCTGGTACAGCATGTAACTCTTGACCTTGGAGTTGTAAGTTCAAGCCCTATGTTAGGTGTAGAGATTACTTAAAAATAAAATCTCTTAGGGCGCCTGGGTGGCTCAGTGGGTTGAAGCCGCTGCCTTCGGCTCAGGTCCTGACTCCAGGGTCCTGGGATTGAGCCCCAAATCAGGCTCTCTGATCAGCGGGGAGCCTGCTTCCCCCTCTTTCTCTGCCTGCCTCTCTGCCTACTTGTGATCTCTGCCTGTCAAATAAATAAATAAAATCTTTTTTAAAAATAAATAAATAAAATAAAATCTCTTAGGGTGCCTGGGTGGCTCAGTTGGTTAAGCAACTGCCTTCAGCTTGGGTCATGATCCTGGGGGTCCCAGGATCGAGTCCCGCATCAGGCTCCAGTCCCACACTGGGCTCCCTGCTGAGCAGGAAGTCTGCTTCTCCCTCTGACTTTCCCCCTCTTGTGCTCTCTCTCTCTCATTCTCTCTCTCTCAAATAAATAAATAAAATCTTTTTTTAAAATCTTTCAAAAAAAGAAAGAAAGAAAACTTTAAAAAGCCTTGAACATATGCTAATTTTTTTTTCTTTTTAATCACTAGGAATGTGACAGTTAATACAAAAAATGAGGTTGTGTTAGTAAAGAAACCTTCCCCATTCCTGATAGACTCCTTTACTCACCTCTGGGGAGGTATACTGATTTATATGTTTGGTAAATTTGGTAATTACTAAACTTGGTGGGCTCAGTCACCTTCTTTCTTCCTCAAGTGAGCCTGCCGGCCGAGAACACTCCACTGTGCTCTGTTGTTTTAGCCGGGCAGGCGCCTGGACAGGAAAAGACATGGAGGAGATGAAGAATGAATCAAAATATTAGATAGATGGACAAGAAGGACAGGTGGGATAGAACAGGCACTTCAATACAGGTACAAAGGGGGCACGTGGGTGGCTCAGTGGATTGAAGCCTCTGCCTTTGGCTCAGGTCGTGATCCCAGGGTCCTGGGATCGAGCCCCGCATCGGGCTCTCTGCTTGGCAGGAAGCCTGCTTACCTTCCTCTCTCTGCCTGCCTCTATGCCTACTTGTGGTCTCTGTCTGTCAAAGAAATAAATAAAATCTTTAAAAAAAAAAAATACAGGTACAAAGACCAGGAGTTTTTAGAGAAAACTGACTGGCTGGCTGGGGAAGGCAAGAGGAGTAGCAGGAGGCCTCCTGAACTCATTACTGCCTGTATTTTAGCTCAAATCCCAACTCCCAAGCCTTGTTACCAGTCTCTCAGCCACCTAGTGCTCTTTATTCCATACTAGTCTTTTATAAAACGTCTTCCCTGACTACAATGGGCAACTTATTACCTCTAAAATGTACATGGATTTTTTTTTAAAGATTTTTATTTATTTATTTGACAGACAGAGATCACAAGTAGGCAGAGGCAGGCACAGAGTGAGAGGGAAGCAGGCTCCCCACTGGGCAGAGAGCCCAATGAAGGGCTCAATCCCAGGACCCCGAGATCATGACCTGAGCCGAGGGCAAAGGCTTTAACCCACTGAGCCATCCAGGTTCCCTAAAATGTACATGGATTTTTAAAAACAAGGGACGCCTGGGTGGCTCAGTTGGTTGAACGACTGCCTTCGGCTCAGGTCATGATCCTGGAGTCCCGGGATCGAGTCCCGCATCGGGCTCCCGGCTCCGCGGGGAGTCTGCTTCTCTCTCTGACCTTCTACTCGCTTATGCTCTCTCTCACTGTCTCTCTCTCAAATAAATAAATAAAATCTTAAAAAAATAATAAAAAAATAAAAACAAGATATGTAGTATTGGTAAGGGTTCAATGAAATACACATTGAAACAGGCCCCTCAGTCTGAATGTAAATTGGCACAATGTATCAGAAAATAACTTTACAATATGTAGCAAGAATATCAAAACAGTTAAGACCTAGTAGTTTTATTTCTGAAGATTGATGGGAAAGAAATACTCTGAATATCAACAAAAAAAAGAAGAAGGGGGGAGGGATCTTCTATGCAAAAAGCTGGACGTGGAGGCATCCTTTTAAAGGCTTATTTTGTTCCAGGAACTGCTCTGCATAATTCCATGCACATTACTTCAGTTAATCTTTGTAACTCCAATGAAGTATCATTTCCCCCATCTACACATGCAAAAACTAAGGGGAAAAGTGGTTCGATAGTTTGTGTAAGGTCTCTGTGGCAGTCAGTGACAAACGGGAAACAACCTAAATGTTCAATGACAGAGGAGCAACTCCCTCAGCAGCTTATACTCCAAGTGTTACAAAGTCACAAAATATGTACATTATGAATCTACTATACAATGAGTGAAGTAGAATCTGAAACACATCACAGGATCTCAACTGTTTTCACACACTGCAGAGACTGAAAGTAAATACACAAAACTGTTACCAGTTCCTTTTCTTGGTCAATGGGAGTACAAGTGATTTTTTTTTTCTTTTTTGGCACTTTTCTATATTTTGCATATTTAAAGATATGTTTTAACTTTTTTTTTTTCCCCTATTTGACAGACAGAGAGAGAGAGAGAGATCACAAGTAGGCAGAGCAGCAGGCAGAGAGGGGGCAGGAAGCAGGCTCCCTGCTGAGCAGAGAGCCTGACTCGGGGCTCTATCCTAGGATCCTGAGATCATGACTTAAGCTGAAGGCAGAGGCTTAACCCACTGAGCCACCCAGGCGCCCTAAATATATATTTTTATACTCAAAATTTTTTTTAAAGTTGAATCACGAGGTGCCTGAGTGGCTCAGTCAGTGAAGTATCTGACTCTTGGTTTCAGCTCAGGTCATGATCTCAGGGTTCTGGTATGAAGTCCTGCATAGGCTCCACACTCACTGGGGAGTCCGTTTGAGATCCTCTCACTCCCTCTCCCTCTGCCCCTCCCCCTGGCTCTACCTCATGTGCGTTCTCTCTCTCTCTCTCTCTCAAATAAATAAAATCTTGAGATGCCTGGGTGGCTCAATGGGTTAAGCCTCTGCCTTCAGCTCAGGTCAGGGTCTCAGGGTCCTGGGAACGAGCCCTGCATCAGGTTCTCTGCTCAGCAGGGAGCCTGTTTCCCCCTCTCCCTGCCTCTCTGCCTACTTATGATCTCTCTCTCTCTCTCCCTGTCAAATAAATTTTTAAAGAATCTTTAAAATAAATAAAATATTAAAAAAGTAGAATCAAGAGCATATTTTTAAAAAATCACTAATAATGCTACCATTAATCTAAATACTAATACTGTTCACCTCTTTAAAAAGAAAATAATACAAGTAAATACAAGGTTTATCATAAAAGTTTAGCAAATTTAAAACAAAACACACCATTTACTAAGTGCTTTCTGTATGCTACACCCCATGGAAGGTAATCACTTTGACACACATTATCTCATATTGAGGGTTTTCTTCCTTTTGGGATGTGTGTTTATTCACCATTTCAGAAGACAGCCATTGCTTTTTTTGTTCTATTTTAGAACCATCAAAGAGTTGCCTGAAATATCTGCCAATAACCTAGAGAAACAGGAGTTCCTACAAAGCCATTTTTCAAGGGCACAAAGTATAGACCTCTACTGGGGAACATTACAGATCTTAGAAATGAACTCATCTCAACTGTTACAGAATCCATCCCTGTACATTCACTAAATCCTAAGTCAAAAAGGTGGCATTTGAAATTCTAATAAAATAAAAAAATAAAATTCTATACAATATTTACTGAACTTTTATAAATTATACTAAACAACAAAGTTTTTCATGTATTTTTCTTTCCCTTTCTAGAAAACTAAAACAAATCTATATACAGCTGTTCATGACATTAAGAAATAAAATTATGGGGGCGCCTGGGTGGCTCAGTGGGTTAAGCTTCTACCTTCGGCTCAGGTCATGATCTCAGGGTCCTGGGATTGAGCCCCACATCGGGCTCTCTGCTCAGCAGGGAGCCTGCTCCCCCTCTCTCTCTGCCTGCCTCTCTGCCTACCTGTGATCTCTCTGTGTCAAATAAATATATAAAATCTTTTAAAAAAATAAAATTATGTAAATATACTTATGATGTGGATATTTCATCAAATATTTAGGTGAAAACTGATTTCCACTGCTTTTCTCACAGTATTTAGTATGATATCATTCACCTATGGGCTCAAACATTAGCCATTAACCTGACAGGACCTAATGCTAGGTTTGGATTTATTCACAAGCCACCATATTTCAAAATTATTCACCAAAATGTGTATGAATGTTGCAATGTGTACACGCGCATGTACACTGTAGTGTGTACACGCGCGTGTACACTGTAGTGTGTACATGCGCGTGTACACTGTAGTGTGTACACGCATGTGTATACTGTAACGTGTAGGTTAATATGGATTATCAGTAACATTAAGTAATGAACTCAACTAGGATAAAGAACATAATCCATACAGCATCAAACACAATTTTTTTAAAAGATTTTTTTATTCATTTGACAGAGATCACAAGTAGGCAGAGAGGCAGGCAGAGAGAGAGGAGGAAGCAGACTCCCCGCAGAGCAGAGAGCTCAATGTGGGGCTCGATCCCAGAACCCCAGGACCATGACCTGAGCCGAAGGCAGAGCTGAAGGCCCCAAACCACTGAGCCACCCGGGCACCCCTCTTTCTTTCTTTTAAAGATTTTATTTATTTATTTGACAGACAGCGATCATGAGCAGGCAGAGAGGCAGGCGGGGGCGGGGGGGAAGGCTCCCCACTGAGCAGAGAGCCCAATGTGAGGCTCGATCCCAGGACCCTGGGATCATGACCTGAGCTGAAAGCAGAGGCTTTAACCCACTGAGTCACCCAGGCGCCCCCTCACATAGCCCTTTCAATCCATCCTGCATATCAGAGGCAGATTTCTCTGCTGAAAATGAGTACTTGGTGTTTTACAATAAAAACAGTGACTTGATACGTTTGTGGAATAAGTATTTCTTCAAGTCTCAATGATCTCTGGTGACATCATACTGTCTGGCCAGTGCAGCCAGTATCACCAATTTTATGTTGTTACTGGCACCAAAGCAATCTCTGCACCTCAGATGAGCCCCCTACATCTCCACAGGCCACTCCCAGCACCCCATGATCTGGCCCTCAATTTCTACTCCTCTGTACTGTCAATTGCTTTCTGCCGCCACCCCTCCCACCATTAGCCAGTTCAAGCACATCAAGAACTCCAGACTTGTGCATTTTTGTCTGGTTAATAGTGACATGTTGACTTATATCTAGAGCACACTGAAAATTGACAGAGAGTCAGGAAAAAAGACAGGTGTAAAAGTGAATATGCTTTCGGGGTGCCTTTGATGGCTCAGTTGGTTAAGGTTAAGTGTCTGCCTTCAGCGCAGGTCATGATCTCAGAGTTCTGGGATAGAGTCCCGCATTGGGCTCCCTACTCAGGGGGGAGTCTGCCTCTCCCTCTTCCTCTGCCCTTCCCCCCTGCTCTAGCTCTTTTGCTTGCTTGCTCTCCCCCAGATAAATAAAATCTTTAAAAAAAAAAAAAAAAAGGGAATATGCTTTCTTTTAGTTATTCAAGAGAATGTATTTTGATGGGGTTTTAGGAAAAGAAAGAATGCCAGGGCAAGGCAGTTTACTCTAGGTTACAAATTCTAAAAAGATAAACCAATAGAGAAAAAAAATTGTCCTGGAGAAGGATACTTTAGGGTGCTTTAAAAGATTATTGGTAAAAAAATAAATTAATTAATAAAAGATTATTGGTAGAATACGATTTTCCCCAAAGATGTTTTATTTCAGTGGTGAATAGTCCCTGAAGAAAACATACATGATAAAAAGAAATACTATTAAATACACTCTAGTATGGCCTATGTCTGTGTACTCAAAGTATACTTGTACTCACTTTCTTCCTGACAAATCCATCTGACATCTTAAGTAGCATGAGAGACCAATGGATTCTGACTCTAAATTAAAGGTTCTTATTAACTTCAACTACAGAAAAAATACTAATTTTTGAATAACCATGTTTTCCTCAAGTTAAAATTTATCTACATTTTCTCTTTGGAGCATGATTACTTTTGTAATAGAGAAGGAAGGAGAGGAAAGAGGGAAGGAGTAGGGTTTATACTCCTCCCCGACTTCGTCTCTAATAAACCATGACCTGTTCTGACTTTTGAATTTTCCATAGAAGAACAGAAACCAAAAGGTGAGGTAAGGCAGAATAAGTTTTGGGGCATTCTGGGTATCTTTTCACATATTCTGAGGAGCTAGAACAGAATGGAAACTGTACAGCAAAGGTTAGACAAAATACACAGTACTATACAAGTGTATGGAAGCTTTAGTTATAAGACAGACATTCTTAGAATATTTGTTTTCTCAGCCTCCATAAGTGTTCTTGGAACAGAATTTTTGCTCATGTTTTGCACGCATAGGAATATACTCTTTGAAGCTGTCAGGGAAGGCAAGCCATTTTAACAAAGGTCAAAGCCGTGTTGGGGTTCATTAGGGAATCCCTACATTTTCCCCAGGTAACAGCTGAAAAAGGACATAAAGCCAGTAGGCATCAAAATCCACAAAATTATAATTAAAAAAGAGGCCACTTGATAGAATTAAAAACTATCTCCCGAATTAAATGTTCTTTTACTTTAGGTGAATGTTAAACATCTTTCTCTGGCTTGTGAAAATATGAGCTTTGGTGGATATTAGACCTAGGAGATCAATTTTTAAGCTGGAGTTCAGATCTAAGACTAAGAAGAGAAACCGTTTTTTTACTCTCCTCATTCACAAAACCTGTATTCTAGGATTAAAATAAGGAAGTCAGATGACCTTGTCGCTAATTTTAGCAATGCTACAGGCATAGCTCTAACTGGGATGGTAAAGAACTCCACAACATTACAACAAATTTTTTTAACTACTGGAGCAAAAGGAAGTGATTACTTTGTAAGGTGTTGAAGAAAATAAAGCCTGGTGACTGAATTTGGATTAAGAAGTCACAAATGAGTATAAAGCCTTTTCCAGGAAAAAAAATTATGAAAAATTTCATAATTTACTAATCAGCATAGTTTCCACGAACTTTCACTCTTTTCTGAGTTGAACTTGAGGGAGGAAATCACAACTACTTTGGTATGAACCCTTTTAAGACCTGAGTTAACTAAACCATCTTCATGCTCCACAAGCAGGGGAAAAAGAAAAACTGAAGGAAGTAATCTGGTACAAAAGAAATAACTCCACTAGGTTCCAATAAATAAAATACATTTTCACAAAAATAAGTGCTAATAGGGGCGCCTGGGTGGCTCAGTCATTAAGCGTCTGCCTTTGGCTCAGGTCATGATTCCAGGGTCCTGGGATGGAGCCCAGCATGAGCCCCACACTGGGCCCCGTTCAGCAAGGGGTCTCCTTCTCCCTCTCCCACTCCTTCTGCTTGTGTTCCCTCTCTCCCTGTCTCTCTGTCAAGAAAATAAATAAAATCTTTAAAAAAAAAAAAAAGTTCTCATTGAAAAATCTTAAGCAATGTTTTTCAGTTCCTCTAAAAACTTTTTTGAGATATAGTTGTACAGTTTTATTACCTGCAAAAAATTAAAGTAGCAAGAAAAGCAATGTATGCATAAAAGTAAAATGTAAGTGGTATGCTCCGAAATACTCAGAAACAACAGCATTCTGTATCTTATAAAGTTCACATATTTTAAGGAAATTATTTCAAAGTCTCTAGCATAAAAGATGCTTTAAAGTGTTAGTTTGCCTTCGTTCTAATTAGAAAACCACAACCACTGAATGCACTGAGTTTTCTAGATGTATTTAACAGAGGAAAAAAAACCAGTAATTATTCAGCTAGGTAGCAGTCTTCCAGGAAAAACAGGCTAAGTATTCTCATAAGAGAATTTAGCAGATACAACAATTAGAAAATATTGCTAATTCCTAAAATCGCCTAAGTACTGTCATTTAAAATGTCAAAAGACCAAATGTCAATAAAGGTGACAGTATTTGTTGCTTACTGCTTCAGCATTCTTCCTACAGTCAAACGGAAAAATAAACTTAATTTGTCAGTATTTTGACAGACACATTACTATCTTTCCTTTCCACATGGCTAATGATGACAGAAAAAGAGGAAGTTCTAAGAGAGGGCAGGGAGGAGCAGGGTGTTACTACTAAGTTTCTATCTCCAAATAGTTTAGACAGCAGAATCTCACAACAGCGATTGAACAATTTAAGAAATCTCAAGTTATTATAAGATTCAGAAAAGTTTTACATGACGTTATCATGTTCAGACATGATTTTCCTTTCTCTTTTATTGAGGTATAATTGGCTAGTGATGTACTTCTTTAAAAATATTACAAATAAATTATTTCAAATGCGTGAAAAACAAAAGTATTCCCTGGTTAAAAGAAAATATAATTTCCCCCAAGGGAGTGATTCCTAAATAAACAAAAAAGCCTGTGTGGATCTTCAGGGCCTCAGAGAGCATGCTCCACAACAGTAAAAAGACACAGACACAGTTGAGTATGTGAGTAGAATTTCTCAACAAAAATAAAATCCATGGAGAGGCCACTTAAATCATTTAAGATCTTCTTTAAAAATTGAGAACTGCTGGTCAGTTGGTTAAGCGGCTGCCTTCGGCTCAGGTCATGATCCCGGCATCCTGGGACTGAGTCCCACATTGGGCTCCTTGCTCAGCGGGGAGCCTGCTTCTCCCTCTGCCTCTGCCTGCCATTCTGTCTGCCTGTGCTCACTCTCTCTCTCTGACAAATGAGTGAAATCTTTGGGGAAAAAAAAAAAAAAACTGAGAACTGCTGGGGCACCTGGGTGGCTCAGTCAGTTAAGCGTCTGCCTTCGGCTCAGGTCATGATCCCAGAGTTCTGGGATCAAGCCCCATATGGGCTTTCTGCTCTGCGGGGAGCCTGCTTCTTCTCCCTTTCCAGCTCCCCTGTGCTTGTGTTCCCTCTCTCGCTATCTTTGTGTCATAAATAAATAAAAATCTTTAAAAAAAAATAAATAAAAATAAAAATTGAGAACTGCCAAACTCTCAATTACTCTTCCTCAAATTTAAAAAAAAAAAATTGCCAAGACTAATTTGTAGGAACAAAATATATTATCTTTCTTATTCGATTAAAATGGTGTCAATGGACAGTCATCTAGATTTAAATACAAATAAAAACACCACATTCTCCTACTATAATGTGCATGTATGTCTCACCAAACAAGCACCATCCAATCACTTCTCCTTCACCAAGTCTATCTCTGATCCTTTAATATATGCCAGATCTACAATGACCAGACTTTACAAAGGAATTTTGTTTACTGACCACGTAATTTAAGATTTCTTTATGCCATAAAGGTTGGGGAGGGAGCATTTCTCTTAGATTATATTAAATATTAAATCTTTCAGGTGAATTTTGCCACAGAATTTTAATATTCAATGTAGATGTAAACAGTGCAAATAAAGTTTTATTTAGGGAAGTTTAATAGGATATACAAGTCTAGGGGCACCTGGGTGGCTCAGTCAGTTAAGCACGTGACTTCTGAGTTCAGTTCAGGTCATGATCTTGAGGTCCTGAAATGGTGTCCCATGTCTGGCTCCAAGCTGGCCATGGCACCTGCTTGGGATTCTCTTACCCTCTGGCCCTCCCCTTGCTCTTGCTCTCTCTAAAAAATTTTTTTTAAAAATTAAAAAAAAAAAAAAAAAGAATATACAAGTCAAGATAGGAATAATGATGGGTCCCATTGATCCCACTGAAGTCAGTTAGCTGCAGGATTAGTTTTCCAACAGAGTAATCTTTCAGTTTTAACAATGCTGAATAAGAGATGGTTCCATGCCAATCACCCCATTGCAAAAACAACCTAAAGCACATACCTAGCCAGCATGTCATTAGTTTTCTATAAAAAGTGCAATATATTTCCCTCAGGTCATGATCCCCCAATCCTGGAATTGAGCCTTGCCTTGGGCTCCCTGCTTAGTGGAGAGTCCACTTCTCCTCCCTTCTCTCCCCAGTTCTCTCTCTCTCTCTCGCGAATATATAAAATCTTTTTTTGTTTTTAAATTGTGCCATATTTCCTTTTAAATTTATCTAAACCACCACACACGCGTGGTTTGCTAGTAATCAGGCTCCCAGCCTTTTAGAGCCAAAAAGTAAACACTTTCTTTCTGAATTTTGCTGATAAGATCTTCTCTTTCCTTTGACAAGCAATGCCATCATAGAGAGGAGCACATTTACAAAATTCTAAGCCACATCTGAAACTCATTCAGAAAATAAGTCTACAAAAGCAGGAACTCTACCTGTTCACAGTAAAGGTCAGTCTTCCTGCAGGTCTTCAAGTTCTCCCTCCTTCACAGCCGCAAGTAAAGGAAACAGAGACTCACACAGGCCTTGACACTGCTGACGTGCAGACCTCAGTAACTGTAACAATGACAGCCCAGGAAACGACTGAGCATTCTAATCATCTTACAACCCTCAGGAAGCATGCACCTGTTCATCCTCCTCAGTGTGATACAGTCAACACTAAGAGGAAGAGACTTCTTGGAACCTTCTTCCTGCCATACAAACTTCTCAGTTCGAATATCACAGCACCTTAGGAAATGGAGTTTTAAACTTACCCCCTAGATTTACTCCAGACTCTCAGAGTAGGAAGACATCTTAAAAATTACACAGTTGGGGTGCCTGGGTGGCTCAGTGGGTTAAGACTCTGCCTTCGGCTCAAGCCATGGTCTCAGGGTCCTGGGATCAAGCCCCACATGGGGCTCTCTGCTCAGCAAGGAGCCTGCTTCCCCCTTTCTCTCTGCCTGCCTCTCTGCCTACTTGTGATCTCTGTCTGTCAAATAAATAAATAAAATCTTTCTTAAAGGGGCACCTGGGTGGCTCAGTGGGTTGAGCCTCTGCCTTCAGCTCAGGTCATGATCCCAGGATCCTGGGATCGAGCCCCGCACTGAGCTCTCTGCTCGGCGGGGAGCCTGCCTTCCCCTCTCCCTCTCTGCCTGCCTCTCTGCCTACTTGTGATCTCTGTCAAATAAATAAATAAAATCCTTCTCTAAAAAAATCTTTAAAAAAAAATTATACCGTTACCCTATTGCTATGTGCTGCCCAGTAAGGTCCTAGCCATTTGCTATGTACATGTAGTTACTGAGCACTTGAAATGTGGCTGGTCTGAATTCAAATGCACTCTAAGTATGAAAACCAGATTTTGTAGATGAAGCATGAGAGAATGCAAAATATCTCATTATTACCAAATCGATTACATCTAAAACTGTATGGGTTAAATAAAATATATTATTAATTTCACTTTTCTAAAAGATTATTTATTTATTTATTTGACAGACAGAGATCACAAGCAGGCAGAGAGACAGGAAGGGAAGCAGGCTCCCTGCCAAGCAAAGAGCCCAATGCGGGGCTCGATCCCAGAACCCTGGGATCATGACCTGAGCCGAAGGCAGAGGCTTTAACCCACTGAGCCACCCAGGCGCCCCTTAATTTCACTTTTTAATTTGTCATTTTTTATTTAGGAGACTTTACATTGCTCACATGGCTTGCATTACAGTTGGATTGTTACAGACCTACAGTCTCTATAGCAATGCTTATAGACTCACACCTTTAGTTCTGATAGCAAACATGAGCTATCACTTGACATTTCCCAATCATGACTGCCATTTAAAAGCCAAAAGAAGGGGCGCCTTAGTGGCTCAGTTGGTTAAGTAACTGCCTTTGGCTCAGGTCATGATCCTGGAGTCCCGGATCGAGTACTGCATGGGGCTCCCTGCTCAGCAGGCAGTCTGCTTCTCCCTCTGACCCTCTTTCATGCTCACTCGCTCTCTCTCTCTCAAATAAATAAGTAAAATCTGAAAAATAAGTAAATAGGGCGCCTGGGTGGCTCAGTTGGTTGGGCGGCTGCCTTCAGCTCAGGTCAGGACTCTGGAGTTCCAGGATCGAGTCCCGCATCAGGTGCCCAGCCCCACAGGGAGTCTGCTTCTCCCTCAGACCCTCTCCTCGCTAATGCTCTTTCTCACTGTCTCTCTCTCAAATATATAAGATCTTTAAATAAATAAAAGCCAAAAGAAGGTGCCTGGGTGGCTTGTCAGCTGGGCTCCAAATTTTATTTTTGGTTCAGGTCATAATCTTGGAGTTGTGAGGGTAGAGACCCATGTGGGGCTCCCTGCTCTGCGGGGAGTCCACTTCTTTTCCTGTCTCTCTCCCTGTGCTCTACCTCCCATGCACCCTCTAAAATAAATAATCTTTGAATAAATAATAAAAATAAAAGCCAAAAGAAAAAGCAGCATTTTCTTTTCTGGATCCATTGATATTAAAATAAAAATAACTTAAGAACAATGTAAAAATAGAATCACTTTGCCCTAATACCATTTTAAAGAAAGATTACTTGACTTCGAAAAGGCAAAAATAGCACAGGATGCAGAAATTACATCTCTTAAAAAAATAAGGTGGGAAATACACAAACCAAGTGTTTCTAATAAAGTAGATCAGAATGTTGATCACATCTTTAAAGTGAAATTAACATTTCTTTCATTTCCAGTACCTAGGGCCCCAGAAAGCTATATAAGATCTTATCTTTATTATTCAAGCACCCTCAACCACAACCAACCACTAACATTATAAAAAGGAAATACTTACAACTTAATTCTCTTGTCCAAAACTAAGGGAGGAAAAAAGGAGAAGAAGAAAGAAAGGAAAGAAAAAAAAAACAGCTCAAAATCAAAATAAGAAACAATTTCTCTAGGGCTAGATGGGCTACCTTTAGTCCACAAACCATATGGAATAAGAAAACATATTTAAAAATAAATACCTTGCACCATGATTTTTTAGAAGAGTATTTTATTTTATTATTTTTTTAAAAGATTATTTATTTATTTATTTGACAGACAGAGATCACAAGTAGGCAGAGAGACAGGCAGAGAGAGAGGAAGAGAAGCAGGCTCTCTGCTGAGCAGAAAGCCAGATGCGGGGCTCGATCCCAGGACCCTGGGATCATGACCTGAGCCGAAGGCAGAGGCTTTAACCCACTGAGCCACCCAGGCGCCCCTAGAAGAGTATTTTAAACGTGAGAAACAACACATTTCTAGAAGCAAACCCTTTATTCTTCTAGCATAAGACACATTTCTTCTTTTATTTGATTTAAAAGTACTCATGCCTCCAGGGCTTTCGAGGAAAAAAAATTACTGTATTTCTGAACCTATAAAAATATTTTTTTAAAGGGTGGAGGAGAGAGCTCTTTAAAGAATGGAGGGGGTGGAGAGACTGGGTGGCTCAGTGGGTTAAGCCTCTGCCTTAGGCTCAGGGTTTTGGGATCTCAGGGTCCTCAGATGAGCCCAGCATCTGCTCTCTGCTCAGCCGGGAGCTGCTTCCCCCTTTCTCTCTGCCTGCCTCTCTGTCTGCTTATGATCTCTCTCTCTGTCAAATAAATAAATAAAATCTTTAAAAGAAAGAAAGAAAGAAAGGAGAGGAAAAGCTTTCTCAGGTGTCCAGAGGATCCAAGAGTCACTTCTAGAAAACTATCAATGGGGAAACCGTATAAAAAAAGAATTTGAGGGACGCCTGGGTGGCTCAGTTGGTTAAGCAGCTGCCTTCGGCTCAGGTCATGATTCCAGCGTCCTGGGATCGAGTCCCACATCGGGCTCCTTGCTCGTCAGGGAGCCTGCTTCTCCCTCTGCCTCTGCCTGCCATTCTGTCTGCCTGTGCTCGCTCTCTCTCCCTCTCTCTCTCTGACAAATAAATAAATAAAATCTTTAAAAAAAAAAAAAAGAATTTGAGGAAATTTGGACCAAGGAGTCCCCAAGGCTTCCACAACAGTTGCTGAAATACTTTCTAAGGTGTCCTAGCAAATTTATAATCCCCAAAAGGCCACACATATTTGCCTGTCAATTTCTTTATCCATTTTGAGATTCATCAGCTGAGTATAATCTTCAGACTTCAATTTGCCAGGTGATACATTCCTTAGAAACCTTTTCCTCGTGCATATAAATACCAAGCTCAATTACGCTCCCAGTCGAGTAAGCAGAAAGGATTGCACATATTTTAATGGGGGTGTTGATTGGCTGCAGCTTCCTGCCCTGCTGTAAAGAGTAATGGGTAAATCTCTTTCTGAGTATAATCCCTAAACCCCGGAATCACTCTCAACGAATCGAGTCTCCTAACATTGCCCAATCGGTAAAAAGATTGCCAAAATTTCCATTAGAGCGTCCTATTTTTAGAGGCTTTGGAATGGGTCTTCAAAACTGCACGCCACAGTACGCCTGTGAGTAAGTTTACACAGGGATCAAAATAAGCATCCTGAGGTCGCAACCCTTCTAAGCTTACGAAGGGATTTAAAGCTTTTAAACCTTAATTTTTAAAAGCCTTAACTTTAAATCTGTTCAACCCGCAAATTAAAAATAAAGATTAAGGTAGATCCCGGCCCAGAGGGAGGTACGGATAGGAGACCCGGGGCGGTTCTCGGGGGGTGGCGGAGGGGACAGGTATGAAGGCAAACAAGGACGGTCCCGGGGGTGGGGAGCCGGGGCAGCGGCGGGGGGCGAGCGCCGCACAGACAGCGGGCTGCAGCAACCGGAGGCGCGCGGGCAAACGCGGAGGGCACCGGGCAGCCCCGCACCGGGAGTGCAGCAGCTGCGCGGGGCGCCGGGGGAGGAGCGACGGGGTACCGGGGGGTTTCCCGCGGCTGCCGCCAGCCGGCCGGCGCCCCGCATCCCGCTCTTCCTCTCCTCACCTGAGTGTCGGAGGCGAACGCAGGGCTACGGCTGGACGCCGGGTCTGTTTCCAGCCCCGCTCGCTGACATGGCGGCCGTAGAGCTGTCACAGAGCCTGCTCGGGTCTCCCGCCGCTCGGGTGGAGGAAACACCTCTTGCCTTCCCGCCCCGCCTCCCTCCGCGCACCCTTCCCCGCTGGCCGGCTGGCGGCGGGCGGCCCGCGACCGCGGAGCATAGAGCTCGAGCGGCTAGAGAGGAAGCGTAGGGGGACGGACAACCATAGAGTACCAGCCCAGACACAACCCGGATGGTCCGTCTCTCTCTTCATCCGTCCACTCACAGTCCCCGGGAGGCTCACCCGGACGGAAACGGAAGTGAGAGAAATGGCAAGAAGAAGGGACCGTTCGCATGCGCAGTTTGTAGTGTCTTGCACCGCCCGGCCTAGTCTGGTTTTGGGGAGATGTTACACGTGGAGTGCTCTGTACGGAGCCGGCTGGCGGTGTGACCCTCTCCGGTGACGTTGGGACAGACCGTAGAGGCTGAAGATGTCGGTCCCGGTGGCAGGGCTCCCCCGGCGGCTGGCGCTCTCAGCCTTGGCCGGTGCTGGTCGCTTTTGCGCGTTGGGGTCTGGAGGGACGAAGTGGAGGGGCGTCCCCGCGGGGCACCGCCGGGGCTTAGCTGACCTCCACCCGAAGCTGGTGCCCCGTCAGGGCTTCAAAGACTCAAACTCGTGGTTGCCCAAATACCGCTCAGAGCGCAAGAGTTACATAACCAATCCGAACCTGGCCACGACCTTGGTGCGGATCCTGAAGGAAGAAGCGAAAAGCCCTGACCAGCTTTTCCTGGAGTGCAATCCAGGTGAGTCGGCCGGGGACTACCTTTCCTCGGAGTTCATCGCTCATGCCACCTTCCCTCGACCGCCCGTGGGGGCCCGTTTAAGACATGACCCCTTGAAGCAGCTTGGATGGTCGGTCCCGGTTAGGACACCAGGAAATATTTCCGCAGCAGTTTGCACTTCACGCAGCATTTGATAAAACGTGCTCCTAGATTTTACTGTCTCCTCAAAATACTTGCATGTCTCTCCCCAAAGAACTTTTATCTTTCACATACTCCTCCTAGAGACCGTAGCAGGATGCCTAGAACATAAGATGTGTAGACTTTCTGAAAGGTGCTTTTTTTTTTTTTTGTAAAGATTTTATTTTATTTCTTACGTAATCTTTATATCCACCGTGGGGCTCAAACTTACGACCAGGAGATCTAGAGTGGCGTGCTCCACCAGCTGAGCCAGCCGGCCACCCCTGCAAAAAATACTTTTTTTTTTTTTTTTTTAAAGGAGCACGACTTGTCCTGAGTCAGTTCTGTTTAGGTTTGACAGTATCTTTTCCTGGTTAGAGTCCATGAATAAGTGGTATGCTAAAGGCAACTTTGTTTTTCCTGGGACAGTAAAACATTGTGATTAAGAGGCTTTGGCTTTGACAGAATAGATTCAAAGCCAAGCAGTATCATCAGTTTTGATGTTAGAGTCAAATGATTTTATGTAATCCCTAGGTTTCGTGTGTGTAAATGAGGAGTGTAGTATCCTCTTTGGGAATGTTGTGAGGATCAAAATTAGTAATACATGTGAAACATCGACTCTAGTCAATATTGAGAAAAGTTGTTTCTTTTGCAAATAAATTTTTCCTTCTGTTAATAACACTAGGTCCTGGAATCCTGACTCAAGCATTACTTGAAAGCAAGGCCAAGGTGATTGCCCTTGAAAGTAACCGAACTTTTCTTCCACATTTGGAGGTATACTTTTAGTTTCTAAACTAATTTATTGTTCGGCTAGCTATCTTTGAGTATTTAGGGAAAGGAAAATTAAGCACCCAATTTATTTTTAGAGAATCACTTTGGGGAGCCTTGCTGTAAATATATTTTATCCCCCATGACTAGAACATAGCATAATTAGTATCATAGAGCTGTCAGTGTTTATTGAATGACTGAAATATTGGAGTTCTGAGACTTGTTCTCTGATTCTGTCTCTGCTGCAGACTAGTTGGGGGACTTTGAACATCTCTAGGCTTGTTTCCTTATCTCTGGTAGGGTATCCTGTGCCTCTGCTTTCTGTGAACTTAGAATCTAGGTTAACAGGACTATGTTAACTCTGGATTTAGGATTTCAGAGGCAAGAAAGGTTTGGTATGGTCAAATACAATAGCATGTGGTGAAAGCATAATCCAAATGGGTTTTGCAGTGAATTCTCCTGCTTATATGGCAGACAGGTTCACATCAACAGTGAAGTAGAAATACCTTGTCTCATCGCCAGCCTCTTCCCTTCTCTTTCTCCTCCCTCCTGAGTCTCTAGATTCAGTTTAGGAAACTTGGACTTCCTGGTGCCAAATTCCTGAAACCACATATAATGGTATTTAAAAGTGCAGGACAAGGGACGCCTGGGTGGCTCAGTGAGTTAAGCATCTGCCTTCGGCTCGGGTCATGATCCCAGGGTCCTGGGATCGAACCCCGCATTGAGCTCCCTGCTCGGAGGGGAGTCTGCTTCTCCCTTTTCCTCTGCCTGCCGCTCTCCTTGCTTGTGCTCAATCTCTGTCAAATAAATAAATCTTCTAAAAAAGTGCAGGATGACAACAAAAAATTATGAAAATGTCCACCAAATCCAGTTGTTTATTTTTCAAATAAAACGATGCATGTTAGATGGTTGTTATCCTACAACTGACAGCTTTGAAAAGAACTAAGGATTTTTTTTTTTAAGATTTTATTTATTCATTTGAGAGAAAGCACAAGCAGGGGGAGAGAGAGAGAAGGAGAGCTGAGCAGGGAGCCCAATGTGGGACTGGATCCCAGGACCCTGAGATCATGGCCTGAGCCTAAGGCAGGTGCTTAACCAAGTGAGCCAACCAGGTGCCCCAGAAATTCAGGGGTTTAGCCAGATTATTTAATTGATGCTGAATCTGCTGGATTCCCCAAAAAAACGTGAAAAGAACACAAAATTGAAGAAAGATCATGAAGTGTGATTTAGTCACCATGGCCATCTGTAATTTCAATTTCACCTTAGGAATTAGAAACAAAATAGCTTTTATTTTTATCTATTTATTTATTTATTTATTACGATTTTATTTATTTGACAGATCACAAGTAGGCAGGGGATGGGGAGCAGGCTCCCTGCTGAGCAGAGAGCCCGATGCGGGTACTTGATCCTAGGACCTTGGGATCGTGACCTGAGCCGAAGGCAGAGACTTTAACCCACTGAGCCACCCAAGTGCCCCTATTTTGATCTTTTTAAAAAAAGGATTAGTTTTGTTTTTGAGGGACAAAAGAGAGAGAGAATCTTTACCAGGTTCCATGCCCAGCTTGGAGCCTGAGCCAGGGCTCAATCTCAAGACTCTGAAATCATGACCTGAGCCGAAATCAAAGAGTTGGACAACTGACTAAGCCATCCAAGTGCCCCAAGGCCTGTGTTTGAAGGTTAATCTGCATGTTCACAAAACAATTAAAAAGCATTAAACTGTCTATTTACGGGCTCCTGGGTGGCTCAGTCCTTGAGCGTCTGCCTTCAGCTCAGGTCGTGATCCCAGGGTTCTGGGATCAAACCCCACATCGGTCTCCCTGCTCAGCTGGAAGCTTGCTTCTTCCTCTTCCACTCCCCCTGCTTGTGTTCCTGCTCTCACTGTCTTTCTCTCTGTCAAATAAATAATAAAATCTTTTTAAAAAATGTCTATTTAGTTTCTTACCAGTAACACAGTAGTTGGCTTTCTTGGAAGATCAAGATTCGTGTTAATTTGAAATCCATGATTCCATGAAAAATGGAATCATGGAGGCTAGAAGGTTCATGACACGCTGAAGTTTCCTATAACAAATACAGGAATATTCATCATAAATGTTTCCTGAAACTGCAGAGTAAACACCAAATCAATCTCTGATCAAATCCAGTCTTTGGTTAGAACTAAGACTGAGTTCCAGTTCCAGCTTTCAGCTTCTTTCTAACTCCCCACCCTCTCCCCTCAGCACTAACTTAAGCTCAGCCCTCAGGGGGTATCCACTCTTATTAACCATCATTATGACAGAGGGAAAAGCCATTCAGATAAGGTTTAACGTGAATTCATCTATTTGCCAGAATAAAAGAGAAATAACCATTTAAGTAGAAGTTTTGTTGGGAGCCTGGGTGGCTCAGTCAGTTAAGCGTCCAACTCTTGGTTTTGGCTTTGGTCATGATCTCAGGGTTGTAGGATCAAACCCTGAGTAGGACTGCTCGCTCAGCGGGGAGTCAGCTTGAAGATTCTCTCTCCATTTGCCCCTCCCCCTGCTTGTATGCGTGGTTGCATGTGATATCTCTCTCTGAAATAAATCTTTTAAAAAATGAAATAAATAGAAGTCTTGTGGCTGTAAATCACAGCTTTAAAGCAGTGCTCTCAGCTTACAATGCTTCTAGCCACCCAGAATTTTGCTCCTAAAAACTGAAAAATTTTCAAGGATGATGCTCAACTCAGAATTTTTGTTTAACATTAGAACCCCCACCCTCTCTAATAAAATTCGTGGGGCTCCACATGAACAGTGTTTCAATCAGGAGCAGTTTTCCTATGTGGATGTGCTAGATATAAGTTTTCCAATTGTGTTCTGTAATAATAAATCATGATATATTCCTTTTTGGAAAACGAGAATTACTGTTGCAGAAAGAGCTGTGCATGTTCAGTTGGAGAGCCCTCAGCTTTGTAGCAAATGGTGTGGTATTTCTGCAGAGATAGAACACAGTCTTTCAAGTCAGGCTAATGTCAGCCCTAGCCATCACTGCTACCTTCAGGACCCTTGGGCAATTAAGTAATTTAATCTGTTTGACCTTGGTTTTTCTCATATATAAAATAGAGATATTAATGCCCACTGGTAAAGGATCTTGTTGCAATTTGTTTTTATTTTAAACATTTTATTTATTTTAGAGAGAGCAGGGGTGGTGGGGGAGGGGCAGAGGACAAGGGAGAGAGAATCACAAGCAGACTCCTGGCTATGCATGGAGCCCAGTGTGGGGCTCGATCTCATGACCCAGAGATCATGACCTGAGCCCTAATCAAGAGCCTGCTTGACCAACTGTGCCACCCAGGTGCCCCTCTTGCTGCAATTTAAATAAGATGAACTGTGCTTCCTGGTTTGTTTTTGTTTTTTTAATTTTGTTTTTATTTATTTATTTGACAGAGTGAGAGAGCACAAGCAGGGGGAGCAGAGGGAGAGTGAGAAGCAGACACCCCTCTTAGCAAGGAGCCCAATGTGGGACTTGATCCCAGGACCCTGAGATCATGACCTGAGCAAAGGTAGACGCCCAACCATCTGAGCCACCCTGGTGCCCTGTGCTTCCTGGGTTTGAATCCTAAATGCAGTTGAGTTTTTAAATGTGATTTCACTATTATTATAGAACTAAATTATTCTGGAGTTCTGGCTGTTATATCATTTTTCCCATTATTGCATGGTACGTAACAGATGCAAAAACAAAAACATACTTTCAGAATAGGAGTGGGACAAAGTCTGAATGTATACATTCCTTTTACATTTCTATCAAGCCAAAATTCATTAGTTTTTCTTAGTTACAAAGATTAAAATAGGACTCTTGAATAACTTCTGAGGTTATTTTGTTGCTATCCAAACAGAACAATTTGTAAGAATTTCAAGATAATCTGTTTTAAGATAAGCATCAAGTGAGTGTTCTTTTTCTCTAGCTGTCATAACACCACACTCTGGTTTTCTTCTGTACATTTTTGGCTTATTCCCAGCTTTTCGTGAGACTCTGGAGTTACTCCATCCTCAGGCCTCGTCTTCTGTGCTTCTCTTTAGGGGGTCTCATCTGTACCCCTGGCTTTAATAACCTCCAACAAGCAAAATTTTTACCAATTTATAACTTTACCCTGGACCACTCCACTAACCTTCCTATTCAGATCTATAGCTTCCCATCTGGCATCTCCACTTCCTATTCTCTGATTCATGTAAGAGGCGTCTCAAACTTCACAGGACCGAAAGTACCTGATTTCTACCCAAGTCTGTTCCTTCCCTAGTCTTTCTCAAGGCTCTCCATAAAAATGATTAGAATTTACTAGATTTAGAAATAAAATAAGATTTACAGGTTGAAATCAAACACTTAAGGAAAATTAGGTTTTTGGAGCACCTGGGTGGCTGTTGGTGAAGCCTCTGCCTGCTTCTCAGGTCATGATCCTGGGGGTCCTGGGATTGAGCCCAGCTTTGGGCTCCCTGCTCAGCGGAGAGTCTGTTTCTCCCTCTCCCTCTACCCCTACCCCCACCCCCACTCATGAGCATGCACTGTCTTTCAAATAAATACATAAAATCTTTTTTAAAAATAAATAAACATTAAAAAATAAAAATTAGGTTATTTCATAACTTTAAGTTGCAAATTCTTGAAACCTCGATATATACCAATAGAATTTTCTGTGCATGAGAATCTCAGAATGCATTTTAAGTCCCATTGACCTCTTCTGTTTGTGTGTTTGTTTGTTTGTTTATTGTGACTTCAAATTGTGTTTACGGAGTCTGTAGCTAACCCTTGCTCTCATTACTAAGATGTCCAGTGCTACAACAGAATGAGCACATCAGGGCAGTGAAAAGATGGAGGTATATCGGACCTCTCTTATGGCAGACAGGAGCTTTCCTTCTGTAGTTGCTTCTGTCTTTAGAAAACATAAATGAAAAATAAAGGGGAAAAGGGAAAGTGACCTACACAATGAGTGTAGCCAGGTTCATTTGGTAAAGGACTAATAAAACTCTTCTAGTAAAAACAGGACTGTCAGCATTTCACTTTAATATTTTTATCGTTTTGGGGGCACCTGGGTGGCTCGGTAGGTTAAAGCCTCTGCCTTCTGCTCAGGTCATGATACCAGGGTCCTGAGATCAAGCCCTGTATCGGACTCTCTACTCAGCGGGGAGCCTGCTACCTCCTTTCTCTGCCTGCCTTTCTGCCTACTTGTTTTCTCTGTCTGTCAAATAAATAAATAAAATCTTTTAAAAATTTTTTTTTTATCATTTTTTTCCCTCTACTCTGAAGCATCTGGCCACAGCCAGCAGATGATTTCGGCTCTCTGCCTGGGCCCAGGTGTGGTCTCCCAGTCTCCGCTGATAGTCCAGGCGGCTGCCACTAAGCAATCAGATTAGTGTGAGCACGCTTTTTGAGTAGCTGAAGCCACTGAGAAAAAGTAGAGAAAGTGAGAGGATAAGTGAGAATTTGTTGAAGGTTTTTTGGTTTGGGGGCTTTTTCTTAGTAATACTGTAATTTGATTGCTTTTCAGGCATTAATTAATTTCTTTTAACTCTTAAGTTTTAGGGTAGATTTTTTGAAGTAGATCTTTGAGTGGGTACAAAGTCTCCCTAACACTGACAATTTTAAACATGTTATCTCTGTCTCTCTTCAGTCCCTGCGGAAAAATATGAATGGAAAACTAGAAGTGGTCTACTGTGACTTCTTTAAAATGGATCCTAGAAATTTTGGAATAGTAAAACCTCCCATTATGATTTCAGAAACGCTTTTTCGGCATTTGGGAATAGAAGCAGTTCCTTGGTCAAAAGGTAATGCGTCCTGCCTGGGTGGTCGAGTGTATGGACAGGTGCTCTCAGGTGACTGTGGTTTTCCCCTCACATAGACTGAATCCGAGCAGTTCCATGGATGGCCAAGCACCCTACCCGGGGATTCCGAGGCGTCATTTTAGTTGACTTTATATAGCTTGTAGAGTTAGTCTGACTCAATAAAATACGATCTTAGGGAAAAGTTTTAACAATTTACTCGAATATCTTTGCTTGTATTCCTAACAGATACACCATTAAGAGTAGTTGGAATCTTCCCATCAAAAAATGAGAAAAAGATACTTTGGAAACTTTTATATGACCTGTATTCTTCTACTTCTATATATAGTTACGGACGAGTAGAACTAAATATGTTTATTACTGAGAAAGAATACGAGGTATGTTATTACAAGTACTTGATGCAAGTTTTTGTTTTGGAAGAGTTTTGTGATCTGTCTCTGAGTGGTGTTAATCTGAATGACTTTAATTTGAGCTCATGACATTTGAGAGTATTAAGATGGGTTTTTAAATTTCGTAGAGCATTCTTTAGATTCGAGGTTTTTTGTGGTTAAATACACATGACAACATGACATATTTACTATTTTAACCATTTTTAAGTGTACAGTTCCATGGCATTAAGTTCACATTGTCATAAAAGTGTACCACCATCTATCTCTTCTCAGCACATTTTTACCACCATCTATGTCTTCTCAGCACATTTTTACCATCCCATACCGAATTAGGCATTACTCCTCATCCTGAACCTCTGGTAAACGCTGTCCTACTTTCTGTCTCAATGACTTTGACTATTCTAGGTACTTCAGCGTAGGTGGAATCATAGAATATTGTAGTTAGTGTCTGACTGACTTCATTTAGCATAAAGCCTTTATGGTTCAGGTCAAAGCATGTGTCAGAATTTCATTTTCTTTTTAAGGCTGAAAAATACACCATTGCATACGTGTGTGTGTGTGTGTGTGTACATTTATTTATTTTTTACACACAAACACATACACATAGATACATACACCCACCATCTTTTCTTTATCCATTCATCTGTCAATGGACATTTGAGTTGCTTCTACTTTTTTGTTATTGTGAATGATGCTGCCATGAGCTTTGGTGTGCAAATGCCTCTTCCAGTCCCGGCTTTCAGTGCTTTTGAGTGTATACCCAGAAATGGAATTACCGGATCTTATGGCAATACTTTTTTTTTTTAAGATTTTTTTTTATTTGATGGGGGGGGGG